>NC_046158.1:54597995-55197995 GCF_011064425.1 Rattus rattus
CCAGCTCCCAAAAAAAAAAGAACCAAAAAAAAAAAAAAAAAAAAAATTCTAAGTTGAATACACATCTTCCCAAGGGAAACAGCATGTGCTTTTCCTAAGGAGCATAAGACAGAACAAGTCCCTACACTTAATTTTTTTAGCCAATGAAAATGTTATATTTTAATTTCTATAGTTTTATAGTAAAGGACACTGTCTTTGGGCTTCTATTACTGTGAAAACTGTCTGGTCACACTCCATCACTGAGGAAAGTCAGGGAAGGGACTCAAAGCAGGAACCTTGAGGCAGGAGCTAATGCAGAGGCCATACAGGGGCGCTGCTCCCTGGCTTGCTCATCATGGCTTGCTCAGCCTGCTTTATCATAGAACCCAGGACCACTACCCAGGGATGGCATCACCTACAATTGGCTGGGCCCTCCCATATCAACCACTAATTAAGAAAACGCCCTATAGGTTTTCCATGGGACGATCTGGTAGAAGTATTTCTCAAGAGGTTCCCTCTTCCCGAATGATTTCAGCTTATGTCAAGCTGACATAAAACTAGCTGGTACAGACATTGTTGTTCTCGGGCTTTTAAATCGTGAACTGAGATGGAAATTAATACTGTAAGTAAAATAATTTAAGAACCGAATACAGCACTACTTTCTATTTAAGGATAATAACCATCTTTTTGTCCAAGTGGTTTAGAAGATGTGACTCCTGACTTTAAATTCAATTCTATTAAAAACCCAATCAGTCTTGAATCTTGCTGTCTTGGTTCTAAAACTAAATCCATTATGCATAATCTTGTATCAGAAAAGAAGTTAAAGGAAACATTATCAATTTTAGCTGCCCTTCTTTCCACTGCATATAATACAGGGGAAAATGGAATTATTTTAGTCTTAAAGCAGACATTCTTAAGTTATTAGTGACACAGTGATCCAAGTTAAATCTTCTCTGGAAAAAAAATCCTACAACACATAAATGTGGAACACCCTGAGCACAGAGGTTGGCTCCACCCTGGAAGGTTTTGTCTCCCGACATGTCGAAGGCTCGCTGATGACCACTTTGTCCTGCTTCTTCTGTGGCTTTCAGCACTCACCTTTGACCACCTCGGCCTTCCTGTATGTTCCTATCAGAGCTGACATGGACATTAGCATCCACTTCATGTCTTTGCTCCAGCAGGACATTCCACTTATCACTGTGTTGCCCACCCTCCCCCCATCATCCTGAGCATTTACCACATACAAGGACACAGTATGCATACGGCAAATACCTGAGGTAATCTGAAGAGGTTTTCTTTGCCAGGTTCATACATATGGGGGAAGAAAGAGGGTGCATGGCCCAGTGCACATGTAAAGGTCAAAGGACAACTTGTGGGAATCAGCCCTCCTCCCACTGTGTAGGCCTCATGAACGCACCCTGGGTGGAAGGGCTTACCAGATGTAAGTCTCCCACTCCCTAGAGAAGCTGTTTAATGTTTAGTTATCCTAAGACTTGACTTTGCTTTCTGTAGAAATCATGAAAGTCTTTCTATTCCAGAACAGGTGTGGATAATTAGACCCCACACGCCCAACACAGCAACAGGCCTACTTCCAGGATCATGAAACCTCAGACCCTCCCTCAGAGTTAAGGCACAGAGCCTGGCCAGCCTCCACGAACCAAGACAGTCTTGAATCCTTACTCCCTCTCACCACAATGGAGATCCGATCATGGCACAGAAATCTTGAAATGATATTGTAGATAGTATGTAATTATACACTCACATACAGAAATGGTTTAGATGCCATAAACACACACGTTAAAGAGAACCCAGGATCTACTGCATTTAGAACACCAAAAGCTGAGTGAGACTTTAACAGTGACCCAGTGATGTCTCCTGTCAGTCCACAAGCCTCCTGCAGAGCATCAGCTCTTTGGTAGCAAGCCCCTCAGCCAAGGTTTCTGTAAGAAAATGGAGACCTAATGTTTGACGAACGACTAATTAGAGAGATAAGGTGGTATCATTTTATAATCCTGCCTGTGTCTTATAGAGGTCATACACAAAGCTCTGAGCTAAACACGCATGCCCAAAATAAAGAACTGGAACACTAAACTCCTTCCTCCGAGGAAAGGCACTGTCCCAGAAGTTAATTGAATTCTTATCTGTCCTCCTATTTTTATCTCCATGTTCTCTATCAACTGGCCTCTTTTCTCTCTCCTCTTTCTTCCTCTGACTTGCTCCTCTTTTCTTAGGCTGAACTGCTTTTACAAGTAGAAACCAAAGCCACCTGTGTACAGTTGTGTCACAGGATCCTACAGTGTGCCACACTCAGTGTCCATTACCGATGTCTAACTGTCAATCCCTTGACTATAACTCTTAATAGATATACATGTTATTGTTTGGGCCAAAAGAAATTCTAAGTCAAATGAAGATTGCCTTGGAGTTGGACACAGTGCTACACATCTATGAGAGACAGGATAAGGCCTCTGAGCCATAGAGTGAGGTAGAGGTTAGTCTAAGCCACATGAAAAATTGTCTTAAAAAATAGAGGACTATGAATTTCAATGACACAAGGTGAGTATTCTGTAATTCAAGCAATCAGAAGGATAAGGGAGGAAGAACTCAAGTAGGGACTATCCTGGGCTAACAGCAAGCTCCAGTACAACACTGGCTAAAGGGTGAGCCCTGTCTCAAAACTAACAGCAAACAAAAAGATAGTTGACTTTGTTTAAATAAAATATATGAAGAATGTTTTTCTCTTTACTGATTCTACAAGTCCCTTTTTAAAAACTCAAAAGAATTTAAAAAATCTTTGAAAAATTAATATAGAATTTTATCATTTTTGAGTTGCCTAAAAACATTACAATGGTTTAACATTGGTTGGCAACCCAGTGGAATTTAGAATCACTATGGAAACAAGTCCCTAGGCATGTCTGTAAGGGAATATTTAGAACAGGTTAAATGGAAAGGGATATCCCACTCTCCACGTGGGCAGTGCCACTCCCTGGGCTTGGGCCCTGGACTACATGCAAAGGGCACATGAGCAGGGTAGCAGCACTCCACACTCTGCTTTCTGACTGAGAACAGCCTGGCCTTAGCCGCCATGACAGCTGAAACCTGGAGCTGTAAGCCAAAACCAGAAACCCTGCTCTCCGTGTTTGTGACAGTTATTTTGTCAAAGGAGCAAGAGAATTCATTAATATCAATCTCTATTTTCATAAACTATGGAAATAGTTTTCTCTTTGCAAGACAAATACGGTTTCATATAATGCTTCCTACAACAAGGTTAAGTAAGTCATTTGCAGGCTGAGTGTCCTGATTTCTTTTCCTGTTCTGTAATAAAAATACACTTACTGAAGCAACTTCACAGAGTTTTCTTAGCTCACAGTTCAAGGTATGACAGCATGACAGAGAAGTCAAGGGGGCAAGAGCTGGCAGCAGCTGGTCACACTGCATTCTCATCTGCAAACAGCAGGGGTCACGCACCCTGGGGCCACCCACAGGGGCAGCGCTTCCCTCTCAATTTATGTAATCAGGACAATCAATCCCTTGTAGACCTGCTCAGAAGCCTGTCTCCCAGGTAACTCTAGATGTTACCAGTTTGACAACACTAACCATTACAACCCACAACAGAATTTTCAAAACAAACTGTTAAGGCAAAAACTTTAAAAGGCTGCAGATGGAAGCATAACAAGACAGGAATTCAGAAACCACAGGTGTTCACTCCTACTTCAGCCAGACTCCACCTTAGAGTTACTGGGAGGGTTTTCAACTACTACCAAAGCCAAGGATCCCTTTACATGGACTGAACTGGAATCCAGGGACTTGGGCCCGGGCACAGGAATTAATCCAAGGCTCCATGATGTGTTCAAAATTATTGGCCAAGTCTAAGAACCCATTGATACATTAAAATACTAAGGCATTAATTGAGGCTAGTACTTAGTACTGTTATTCCTTGTCCTAGGTACAACTGAAAGCACAAGAGATTTACCTAACACAAGCATAAGGAGTTAGTGGAAGGGTCAGACCCCAGTCTGGTGGAGACCATGAGACCCAGGAAGCAGCGTAACATGAGTTCTGTGGAGCTCCCGTTCCATCACTGCATCTCGGATCAGCTGTGAAAGGCTCTCCACCCAAAACACCAACAGTGCGGCTCTCCAACACAGCCAAAGCCTCTCACCACACACAAGGAAAGACTACAGAAAGCCAAGAGTTTCATTTCCCCACATCGCATATCTCTGCCCCTACACAGAGGTGGAGCACACATGAAGACCACTGTAGAATTCAGTCAACGTCTGTAATGCAGCCTAGGTGCTAGGCATGGTGGTGCATGGCTTTTATCAGTAATCGAGGTCTGAGGAAAGACATCACCTGAACCAGGAATTAGACTACATCCTGGCAACACAGTGAGAACCTGGTCTCCAACCAACCAACCAACGACAAACTTCCAACAATGGGTTTTGAGCATGGCTAAAACAAATAAAGAAACAAAGTTTCACCAAAGAAACAAAAGCTACAAAAAACTGAAAGAGAAGGTAGGCACAATGGCCGTAGCCCCTAAATCCAAGAATTTAGGAAGCTGGGGCAGGAGGATCAGAAGCTTGAGGCCATCTGGGATACACAGCAAGTTAAATAGACTAAATAGTAATGCTCAGAAAAGAGTGAAACAATCACTAAAGCAATAGAAGCTAATGAAATAACAACAATAGTACTGAAAAGTAAGAGCTGAAAAGCCAGGCTGACTCCTCACTCAGGGTTGTAATACTGGGACAGGTGAGACGTCTCAGTGAGGAACTACATAGAATTCTGACAGGAGGAAATCAGACTGGTCCCAGAAGTGAGGGAAAGGGGAGGAGGGGAGTAAAATTGTACTAGGAGAAATCAAGATCTGGCAAGGGATACACATGCTCAGGTTCAAGAAGTTAAGGGAAACCTAGAGGACAGAACCGAAGACATCTGCCTCAAGTCACAGCATAATTAATCTTCTGAAAACCCAGGACAAAGAATACATTCAAAGGAAAACGGGATCTTACCCAGTGTTCTGGAAAACAATTCAAATGACAGCAGGCCTCTCCTCAGACAGCACAGTAGGCAGAAGGAGGCAGCACAATATTTTTCAAATGCTGAAGAAAACAAAAAAAGGTTGTCAACCCAAAAATCTACACTCAACAAAAGTACGCTGAGCTCAAGGAAAAAACATAAGTGATCGGGAGGTGAAGGGAAGCTGAGAAATATGTCAGCAATGGACACAGTTTTAAAGAATGGATCAAAGAGACTGGTGTTAACCAAAAAGGGGGCCAACCATACCTCATGAGGAAAGAACGTGATACACAAATGCACCGGTGAATAGCTTTCCTTATCCTTGTGTTTGACAGTTAAAGCAACATGGTTTTATGTATAGAAAACATTTTAAAGCATTGGAGGGGGCAGGGGTTCAGCAAAATCTTTAGGAGGCAGGACTTAGCTGGTGGAAGTAGGTCACCAGGAGTTTGAAAATCACAGCCCAGCCTTCAGTTCCTGCCACTCAGTCTCCTGGCAGAGCAAAGGTGGAAAGAGGTCGGTAACAGTGTACACAAGAAGTTACATGCTCTGATGCTTAACACCAATAGGACCTAGAACTGCCTCAGAGACAAGTGTCTGGGTGCGCCTATTGGAAGTGTTCTCGATTGGTTTTACTGGGGTGAAAAGTATGTGGGCATCACCATTCTGAGGGCCAGCCTTCAGCCCTCTGCTTCCCACTGCACAACGGATACATCAGGTATACTAATCCAAACACTGAGATAGACACAGCCTGGCTCAAGAACATGATCCAACTGCAGCTGTGGACCACAAATGTAACAAACTATCTAAGCTACTGGGGATGGAGCTCTGGCCTGAAGCACACTGGGCAATCACTGTACACTGACCCATAGGCTAGCCTCATTTCTTTCTTCTTTTTAGTTTTAAGATAAGATCTAAGCTGGCCCTGAACTTACTCTGTTCCTCAGGCACAACTTGAAGTTAGATTCTGCCTCAGCCTCCGGAGTAAGTGAGATTATAACACACACCATCTACCCCAACATAAGCTCACTACAGAGTAACTACAGAGACAGGCTGAAAATAAGAGAATAAAAAAGTATAAATTAAAAAAAAATAAGGGGTTGGGGATTTAGCTCAGTGGTAGAGCACTTGCCTAGCAAGTGCAAGGCCCTGGGTTTGGTCCCCAGCTCCGGAAAAAAATAAATAAATAAATAAATAAATAAATAAACAAACCAAAAGAATACAGGATGGCCTCTAATAATACACAAAGCTGATTTGGGAGCAACGATATATCAGACAGAGAAGCACATTTCTTAGAGAGTGCTAATTTGTGAAGCTACAGCACATCTCCATGTGTGTCCGACCAACAGCAAAGCTGGGAAACATGGGGAACAGAACTGAAAAGGTAGCCTACGGATACCTGCACACTCAGCCTGCAGCTTCCTCCACTTCTTCTCCCATCCCCTTCCTCTACCTCTCTCCTCATCCACCTCTCCCCTTCCACCTCCCCAACTGTCACCCTGCCCTAGCAGCTTGAAAGTTCATAAAACAGAAAATCAACACGAAAGAACCCAAGAGCTCTAGATCAAGCCACAATCCCTAATCAACATTTATGGAACAATGTATCAAATAGTGGAAAGTACCTATCTTTCAAAATGTCCACTGACCACATCCCAAGATGACCCCAGGCAAGCCCCAGTAAACTCGAAACAACTAAGATCAGACTGAATGTCTTCCCTGACTACAATGAAACCAAGGTAGAATTCAGAAACGATAACAATGATGAAAGGGAAATAAATGTTCACAATTTCAAAACCAGGGAGCAGTTTCTAAATAACTCCCAGGAAGATGGTGACCAAAGAAAAGGGGCAAAGATGAAATTCCCGGGATAACCTTGAAGACAGAAGTTAGCCTCATCCAACTCTGAGCTTATGTATGATGAAGAAATTCCTTGATAACATATCTTCTTACTGGTTAAGTAGGAATTGTTTATAACTGAATGGGATAAAACACGTTTTCTTCTTTGTTTTACGTTTACTTCTGGTGTTGGGGTACAATTGGGTGGCAGAACACGTATTTTCATACACAAGGCCCTGAGTTCAATCCTCAGTGGTGCCATCTCAGTTGTTCTATTACTCAAATCACTGAATCACGTGGCGTAGCGATGACCACACATGGGTGGGTGTGTCACCAGTGCTTCCCTCCAGCAGCCTGTGCTCCATGCTCAAATGTCACCAAAGCAACTGAAGTGTCCTGCACCAGTCTGCACAACAGATAAGCTATACATTCAGTGCTGTGTTCCCTCAAAAGTCTAACCCTCAACATAACCCGTGAGGCAGCAGGCCTCTTGTAATGACTGGTCATGAGGACAGGACCAGCACCCTCCAGAGAGATGTCCACATCCTAGGTCCTGACCTACACTCCAGTCACAGCCAGGCAGAAAACAATGAGAGGACTTCAAGTTCAAGGCCTACTTGGGCTGCAAAGTGAGCTCAAGGCCAGCCTACGCAACTTACTGAGTCTATCTCATGTTTTTAAATGCAAAGAGGACCAGGGACACAGTTCAGATAGAGGGCACCTGGCCTCACATGTCTAAGACCTGAGTTCAATGCCCAGAGCCGCAGGAGAGATGCCAAAAAGGGCCGCCCTGCCCTCCTCCAGGCAAGGCCACAACAAGAAGATGCCACCTGTGAACAGCACCAGACAGCAAACTTGACCCTGCGTTATTTCAGACTCTCCTGCCTTTAGAAGTACCAGAACCACATTGGTGTTGCTTACAACACCCCCAGAATGCAGGCTGAACAAACAAACTGGATATGAACAGCAGCAGCCTGGACAAACAAAAGCAGATGTACACCATAAAAGTTTCTCTCCTACCACATTCTTGTTTCTGAGGTATCTGATCTCAAGGAAGTATTAGGAGAAAAAAAACAAATATCAGCTTGGATGACTCACACTAGGCTCTGAGTAACTGCTGGGCTTGAATAGTTCCAAGGTACAAAACAGCCTTACTCAAAGGACACTGTAATAGAAACTGTGTATGCAGAACAGAATCCAAGTTTGCTCATCTGCGTAAGACAGCTGCCCCAGGGCCTAGCACATCCTGCCGCCCAGCTTCTAGCCTGGTAGTTCTGAGTATTTAGGATGTAAGTGGGATACAAATCCTAAATTACAAAGCACTAGTGCCTTCCTTCTTGCTGTAAACCCAGATCCTGCTAGGGCTTTGCCACCTTTCTCACGGGAGATTTTTAGCACGGAGCTCTTGGTTGGATAAAGACAAGCCCCACCCACATTTGTAAAACCTGCACCTGTCTTCTCAGCCACCACAAAGCTAACTCCTGTCTCCTAAGTGCTCCGGGGCATCTGTGTAGATGGTATCTCCAGTCCCAGGGAGCCTGTCCTCTCTGATTAAATAGGACTGACTGAACTGTATTTTAAGGCAACTAAAAGAAATTCTGGCTTTGGGGTTTAGCTGGGTCTGGTGAAGGAAGCAGAGGTCTGATTCCATCTGGCTGAGCCCCTAAGGCTTTTAAAGCAGACTCAGTGTTTACTTCCTGTCCTGGTTTAACGTCCCTTTCCTTTCCTCAGCATGGTGGCCACATTAGTATCGACCCTTCCACCAGCTCTAAATGTTCCTCGGTGCTGGAGTGTCCGTCTTATGAGGGTTAAGTAGGAGGCACGAGTTATGTGCTAGGTTTACCTCACAGACTCTCCACACAGGAGGCAAATTTCAGAAACAGCAAAAGAAGTATCCGTTAACCCCAGCCAGCTGAGACCTAAGCACCTTCCCATCACTCTAACAAACAGCACAGCGCCCACTTGTCAAGTGGAAGTGTTACTCTGGCTAATGTTGGAGGTTGTCCTCTACTAGAACCCCACTGCTTGTAAGCATGGGTAAGCATGGAAGGTGAGGCAGCACCAATGGCAGACAGAGCAGATCCGTGCCCCACCCCCACCCTGTACCAGGCAGACAAAGACTCCTTCGGGACTTGCCTAATGACCCAAGGAACCCACCACTCCCCACCAGTGGGCTGCAGTGCATAAGGGTCCCACCTCCCTTCAACACCACCATGCTGGGGCTCTGCTCTGACACATGGGCCTTTGATGGACATGTTACAGCCAAGCTTTTGCCCAGCGTGCCCAGGGCTGAAGACGACAAAAGCAAAGACACACAAACTGCAACAAGCTGGGAAAACACTCTGCCTAGTTTTGAGCAGGGAGAAGCCGGGGAGGAAGGCAATGGAACACGGCTGGGCAGAAGGCAGTTACTGAGGTGCTACTGAACGGTAGAAGGTCTCAGGCACAAGTGCTGACCCGCGATGGTCGCACCAGCTGGAGAACACGATGGAGGAGGAGAACGTCTACGAGTCACTGCTACTGCTAATCATGGTTATATATACAAAGTGCTTTCATTTCATGCCTAATTATTATGCAAAATAATAAATCTGCATGTTATAAATTATGTCAGACTGATGTGTTTTGAGCTTTACTTTATATAACCACAAATTGTGCTTCCAGCTCTCTCCTGGCAGCTTCCTTCTTGGTCTATTATAAAGCGGCAAAGCAGCAGGGCCACTCCCTTAAATCTCTAAGCATCCCCAATCGCTGTGCTTGCCAGCTCAGGAGTCAGCGATATGGAATTGGAATGCTCAGCTGGGATGCCCTACAGCTACAGTATTTTAGTCTTTACCAAGTTATTCCTCACCTCAACGAGTTTCCTGTCACTCCCCAATTAATGAAGGACAAATGAGTTCTGAGCAAGCAACATGCAAGCCAAAGCTTTGCTTGCTTGTTTGTCTGAGATGGGATCTCACTGTGTAGCCCCAGTTAGCCTTAACATAGCCCTAATTCACTATGCCTCTCCAGCTCCCCTTGACCTCAGTGGCAATTCTCCTGTCTCAGTCTCCCAAGTGCTAGGATTATAGGCATAACCAAATCCTAAACTCTTTTTTTTCTTTTCTTTTTTTTTTTTTTTTTTTGAGCTGGGGACCGAACCCAGGGCCTTGCACTTGCTAGGCAAGCGCTCTACCACTGAGCTAAATCCCCAACCCCCAAATCCTAAACTCTTAACACCTCAATTTAAAAAGATACTCAATTAATGCATAACGAAAGAAATTGCCAAAGGATAGACAAAGAGCAAATAATTTGGTTACACGATTAATGCTGTAACACCACTCTTCTCAGATATCCCATGGAGGGAAAGTCAGCAGTATTTCCAAAGAGAAGACCAGCAGGCACCAGCAGTCTCACGCCAGGTAATCTTGGTTGTCTACTTGACTAAAACAGAAGCAACTAAAACAGAAGCCAGCTGGAACTGAGTTTTCTCAACCAGGTTACGAGAAGCAAGAAGGCCCAACCTCACTCTAGGCAGCACATTCTGGTGCTGCCCACATAAAGGACAGCAAGAAGGAACCTGATTTTGCCTACTTTCTCTCTCTCTTGATGGCAAGTTCATCTCTCTTCACTCTATCGCTGTGGTTCTCCTTCCACATGCTAAACCAACTTTTGGAGGATTTAACATAGACTGAAGACCAGCAGCTCTCCAGGAACCCTTCAGGCTTTTGAGTATTTGAGTGATAGAATGCTCAGACATCCAGTGCCGTGTACTGAGTAACGGCTATGAGGCAGCCATTGGTGGGCTGCCCAGACTGCATCTGTAAAGCAATCTGAAATCCCCTTTGAATACTGTATTCATTCTGTCAGCTCTGCTCCTTTAAAGGACTCTAACTGATAGAGAACTAAAATAGTTTCTGGAAATACCCCAGCACGTACCTTCCCTCTCCATTATCTGTGACTAACAAACAAAGCAAGCAAGCAGACAACAAAAGGAACTGATTACGGAATGATTCTGACACCCAAAGACAGTACAAATTTTAATCATAGTAAGCACATATCCAGCATCAGAATCAGGGCAGATGCTCCCCTAAGCTTCTCACACGTTTTCTCATTTAATTCTACCACAACTCCTGTGAGGTGGGCACCAGAGGAAAAGGCCAGGAAAAGGTAGTCCAAGATCCCAATGCTGGTGCAGAGCTCAGGTTCGAACCTAGGCGACTCAGCTCCCACATCTGTCCTCTCGACAATCATCACTTAGAAATCACCCCGGTGTCTATTGCATGACAAGGCTCACATAAAGTTAGTGGAATGTTTACAGGAATATCAGGATTTGTCAAAGAAACACCCTTAGCGGCTGTGATGAGGAAAGTGTCAGACATACACATTCAGGGGCATTTTCACCTCAGAACTATTAGGGTCACCCACAACTACAAGGCCAAGCCAGAAGAAAAATATTAACGCAATGTAGTATTCTGGAAGGGATCATGGGCCAAAATAGGGGCAGTAGTAGAAAAGTAGATGAGGCCTAAACAAAGTATGAATCTTAGTCACCAGTAACATGCCACTGTTGGTTTGGTGTTGACTAATCTACCATTATAAGATAAGGTGAGGGGAAACCGAAACTCGGTGAGGTGCATAAGAGGGACACCTTGTACAATACAGTGGCTGGGGACACAGCCCAGTGTCAAGGCACCTACCCACATGAGGCAAGGCAAACACTTGTCTTGCATGAGGTGTTAAGTTTGACCCCAGCAGCAAACATACATACATACGTACTACGTACATACATACCTTTTCTCTCACACTCTCTCACACACATAAACATACACACCATCTTTAAAAGGCAATTGTAAAGAAGTGGCATACACTTGTCTCAGCTATGTGGTAGTCTAACGCAGGAAAATCACGTGAAGACAGGGTAGCTCACAAGCAGCATGGCAGCATGCTAAGGTGTATCTCAAAAAATAAATGAATAATCCAAGCGCAGTAGCTCATACCAATAATGTTAGTCCTTGGGAGGTGGAGGCAGGGGATCAGGAGTTTAATGGCATCTTCAGTTCTACAGAGTTCCAGACAAGCCTGGGCTACAAGAGACCTTGTCTCCAAAGAATGTAGCAAGAGAGGCAGGATAGGAGGAGAGGGAAGAGGAAAAATGGAGGGTGGGGATACAAGAGAGGAAAGGAAAGAAGAGAGAATGGCGGGGGAGGAGAAAAAAGTTCTTCATGTACCGGCATGAGAAAAAAGTAAGCCAAGGTTCAGACAGTGTGCGCATGTCCTGGAAGACAGTGTGGGGACAGGGTCTGAGGTGTCGCCAATGTGAAAAGGATAAGAAAGCACACGTGTATATAACTGATACTTCTGGAAGGGGACACGATCCTACTGAGACTGGCTGCTTCACACAGGACAGTGTCCAAAGAACAAGAAAAAAAGTAGGTCTTCAGGTGTCTTCTTGCCTCTTATAAACGGAAGCCTGTGCACATATTACCTATATAAAGCACAATTAACTTTTATGTCGAAAGGACTTGGACTAAGATAAACTGTGAAAGTAATGTTGGGAGTGGGAGAGACAAGAAATCAGGCCTCAGAGATTAAAGGAAGCCCTGTCCCCTCTGCTGTCTGTTGAGACCCTTCCCTCCAACACCACTTCCCCTTAAATGTCCTTGGAGCCTAGCTGCTTGCCAATCGGCACAGTGTTAGCTGCTTCTTCAAACTGGCCTCTCTCCCTGAAAACTCTAAGCTCCAAAGCCACCCACCCATTGCGTTTTTTAGCATGCCATGTATCTTACCTACGCCACGGACAGCAAGCACCCACGCTCATGCTCTCTGCACTCCCACCCATGACAACAAACCCTGCTTAGAGCTCCTTCCACCACGCTGACCTGGGAAGCAAGGCCTTCTCACCACATCTGGCCCCTGATATCTCTGAGTCTGTCTGCCTTCAAGTCCTCATGCCTTCGTGCCCATGGAGTTCGTGGAGTGTGTGTGTGTGTGTGTGTGTGTGTGTGTGTGTGTGTGTGTGTGTGTGTGTGTGTGTGTGTGTGTTTATGCCACGTGCTATTCTGGAATGGGTTAAGGACATACAAATGTATAGACTATTTAAAATGTACAGCAGAGAAGTAAGGCTGGGGCTGAGACAACAGCTAGAAGTTGTTCAGCCGGATGCTGTCTCCTGAGTCACCCAGGGGTGAGTTTCAAATCCAGCTTTGGCTTTTGGAGCCAGTGTAAGAGTTTGGAAACCCAGTCTCAGGAAGACTTCGTGAAGGAGACTTCTATGAAGCGAAGCGACCTCTACAGAATAGCGAAGATAAGGGTGCCATTGTTCCTGTCCATGTTCCTCAGGAGACTGCTGACACTTTACCAAAGCCCAGCTCAGCACCCTGATCCTAAGGACAGACACAAACTCTGACAAGCCGCTGTCAGTGCACCTGGCACTCCCATCCCTGCCGCCCACTTTAAGGATAAGCTCCATGAAGACAAATTCTACCTCTTCTGCCCAGGCTCCCAACGTGTTTGGCATTCTCCAAAAAGAAAAAAGACTGACTCAGTGTCAGTGAAAATCTACATGGGACAACTGAGCTCACCCTGACAAGAGTCCCCTCTAACCCAAACATTGCAATTTCCGCCCTCTTTCAGTAGAAGCGGAAGCCCCCACAGAGCTTCCTAATCCCTTGGTGGGATTATCAGGCATCAATTTCACTTGTGATCTTCCAATACCATTTTTATGCATATCCCTCACTCAAAGCATGCCAAGATATCCAAATCAATGAAGCTGAAAGGGAAGCAAACACTCCAGCAATCCCTATTACAGGGAAAACAATATCACCATCTTTCGAGAATGTAATCGATAGCTCCTTACAAACCAGCCAGAAAGGCAGACGCCTTTCTAAGTGACTCCGCCAGGCCAGAGAAGACAGAATTTTAATGCAGATCCTCTCTACTTCTTTCCAAGAACCTGCAGTTTCCGAAAATCCTGAACTTGAGAGACTTGTCCTGCCTGGGCCTTAACATACGTATGCACCCCCACAGTCAGAGAACACTGGGCTTCCCTTTAGGGACTCTACCCCATGCTCTCTACCTGAGCGAACTGGAAATAGAATGAGTACTAAGTAATAAATTATGTAGGTAAAACAGTCATGGGCAAAACAAGGTATTGAGGGGAAAAAAAGGCCACTGCTAAGCACCGACATTAGGACACATTAACAATTCTCTATCTGTATTTTATTCATGGAACTCATTAATAAATAAGTAGTCTCCTTCCACCCTGGACGGGCTGTTGTACATCAGTATTTCAGTTTGCAGGACGCTATACTTAACTCCGGGTACTGAGGGCCCGCTCTCCCCCACCGCAAGAAGGGGCAGGTGTCTGGAAGGAAGGCCTGGCCAGGAACTGTCAGGTGGGAAAGAGACGGCTCTTTTGCTCCTAAGGATGTGAGCAGGTATCTAATGGTTAGCAAGTGTGACATAGTCTACATCTCTGACTTAAGCCTACAGTTCAGTTCATTTTATTGAGCCAAGTAACCTGGCTGGTCACTATTTCAAAGAGAGAAAAAGAGAGAAAAGATTAAAGTGTTCAAATACCACGCAGAGGCCAGCCACTACAATAACCGCCTCCCTCACGACTAGCCTACGCTAGTCATCCCCTTACTCAGAGAAGCTCACTGGCTGCAGTCAAATAGACAACAGTAACATAAGGCTAACTAACCCAGGTCTCTGCACTTCTTCCCTCTGATTCCTGCCTCAAAGACTCAAGTGTTCCAAAAGACCTGCCTGCCAAAATTAAACAGATAGCCTTGAGTTTTTACAAATCCTTCCAACTCGGTGGGAGCCCGCCAAGAGCCATCAGTCTGGCCCCTTAGGTTTGTTCTTCTAAGCTAGAGCATAATCACCACAGCCACAGTAACATTGTATCTGAAAAGCATGTGACTGTTTATTACCAGGGAGCTTTTTTTTTCTTTACTTCATATATTTTTGGGGTGGGGGAGGTGTACTTGTGGAGGTCATAGACAACTTGTGAGCATTGGTTCTCGCTCCACGCCAGGTGGGTCACAGGGATCCAACTCAGGACATCGGGTTTGCCATCAAGCACCTTCTCCCACTGAAAACTCTTACCAGGCCCAGTTATTTTTTTCATGAGACAGGGTCTCACGTATGCCAAGCTGGCTTCAAACTCCCTCTACAGCCAAGGACAGGATTTCTGATCTTTAACTTTTCCCAAGTGCTGGTATTTCCAGGGATGAGCTCCCATTCCTGGTTTATGTAGTGCAGGGGCTTGACAAGGGGTGTCACATACATTAGGCAAGTATTCTACCAAGTACACTATTCCTTCAGTCTTTTTCATTTTTATTAGATGCAACTATTTGGCCTTCTCCTGTTATGACCCCAGATTGCATTTAACATTTCCAGACCCCGTGAGTAGGACTCAGCGAACTGTATGACCAGACAGTGGAACAGGAGTGAGAAGATTAAGAAGCCCACCTGTGATTCACAGCCAGTAAACAGACATGTGGTGCTTACACTATCATTCTCTGTGAGAAAAGCCACTATGACCCTGCACATACTGACTTAGTTAATCATCTACCTTTGTCAACTCATAAAGTGTAACAGAAAACAAGTGCAGGAATCTGATAGTACAAAAAGAATGGGGAAATCAGAAAGGTCATCTCAGGGTGCTCCGTTCCCCACAGGTGTCGGGTGATAGCTGGTGCAAACCAACCAGACAGGCATCTCTGTCTGCCCCGGAGCTCAGAAACAGGGAAGGTGTCCCACTAATCTCTGAACACCAAAACCCGGCAAGGACAAACTGAAAAGGGACCATAAACATTGTATTTCTCCTGTGTGACTACAGATGCAGAAGTCATAATATATTCAAGTGAAAAGCATAAGGATCTTTCAGTACACTGTGATCCCATCGGGAAGAAAGCTTCCTGTGAATGCACCATTCTGTATGTGTGTGGTGGGTCACGGGAATGTGTGTACACCCACGCTCAAGTGCAAAGATACAGGTATAGAAATGGACCGATACTGTTTACAGGGTGACTATAGGGGTGAGGGGAAGTAAAGAGACAAGAAGTGAGAGAAGACACTCCCAGTATTCTTTCAGTTTTTATAGCTAGCATGTTCCATATCTGATAAATAAAAATAAATACTAAAAGCAGAGTCTATTTATTTCCTGCATCGGTTCTACCTAGGACAGCCAACCCTATTTTTTTTTTAATTCACTCACATACTCCTTCACTCAATCAACAGATGCCCAGGGTCTAACCACTACAAGTGTCTACTGGGTCGCAGTAGAAACAAGTAGGCTGGTCACCAGGTTCTTAAGTAGACCGCTCACTTCTGTAAGACATGGTCCTGAAACAGTTGAATCAATTTCTAATTTTTATCTATGCCAGATTTTCTAAACCTCATCTTTAAAAAAAAATTTACCTTTTTTCTAATTAATAAATGTATTTGTATTCATTCATTTGACAAATGTCAGTTCCCACCTGTGTGTCATTACCACACTGGGCAATGGATTTGTCATGAAGAATAAATACTATATGGGCAACACCTAGCTTCTATGAAGATGGAAATCCTCCACACATTAGACTTTTAAGGGGCGCAGAAAAGCTTCAGAGTGAAACTGCACCCTCCAAACTAAAATTCAATTCCAGTGTAACCCAGAGAATTATGATTATTTTTGTACAAAGCATTCAATTATTTTAACCCTAGAGGGAATAAATAATGGGAAAATAGAAGCCACTGAATTTACAGGCTAACTGTCTGAAAGAATGAACAAGGGATCTAGGATCAGGTAAGAACTAGCTACTGTTTCCTCATCTAAAATAAGGTAGCCATGACCTAATGATCCATTAGGATGCGAGAGAACAATTCATCTTTAAAGGAACAACATCTGGTAACAAAGCAGCACGCTCGTACACTTGCTTCCTTGTATGTGGTTTAAGTTTTTCCCCCAATTTTGCCATTCATTAACCAAGCAAAATGGAACATCTGCATGCTTCATCGAGCAGAAGAATGCAGAAAGGAAAGTCAAAGGACAGACTCTGTCTCTAAGTGTAAAGTTTAAAAACGAGCAAATCATAGGCTCTTTCTGCACCCACCAGTAAACCTCACTAAGTCTTCCTTCTAGAACAATTTAGAGATTAAATATGAAAATTCCTAGGCAGGCAGAAACTGTAAACGTTCTCCAAAACAAATATGCAGACACTGATAGAACACGAGAAGGTGAAGTATGAATACAACCACATCATTGACAGCCATTAGGATGGGCAGGGTTCATCAAGTAAAATAAACATTAGCAGTGAAAATAGGGAAAAGGGGAACCCTCGGGTCAGGGGCGAGAGGTGTGGATCGGCTGGTAAAATGCCTGCATGTGTAATATTCTGAGCATCATCACCAACGCCACATCGAAAATAAATTAATTGAAGAAAAATGAGCCTTCACACATTAGTGGTGGGAATACCAATGTACGGCAGCTATGGGAAAACAGTCTAATGGTCCCTCAAAACACTGCTCACCATGTGACCAGGAATTCCACACAGAGGTATAGTCCCAAGAGAAATGAAAAAATATATATAAAATATCTGAAAATGAGTATGCACCATAGCATTACACAAAACAGTCAATGTAAAATAACCCAAACGTACATCAGCTGAGTTAATATTTTGGTATATCCATACAATGCAATATTATTCTGTTATAAAAATGGTATACTGTAGTATAGATGAATGCAGATGACAAGCTAAGGCATCAGACCACACAGTGCATGCTTCCACCTAGGGCGTGTCCCAAAAAGACAAATAAATCCACAGAGACAAGGAGCAGTTATTGCTTGCCCAGAATTGGCTGTGATATTTACATAATTGCATGAATATACAAAATGACAAAATCATCCACTATAAGAGAGAGTTCTACAGCATGAGATAGATCTCAAACAAGCCTACTACAGAAATCTGTTTCCCCTTTTATTCGAAACGCCCTGCCCTTCTATTCTATAGGCCTCCGCTACTGTCATACAACACTGACCAAAACCAACTCAGGGGAGAAAGAATGTACTTCACTTTGCAATGTCTAACCCACCAGCAGTTCCCTTCCAGCAGGGTAACCAGGGCAGGAACTCAAGGCAGGAACGGAAGCAGAAGCCACTTGCTTCCGTGGCTTGCTCTGTTTGCTTTCTTATTTATATGAGCCAAGACCACCAGCCCAGAATCAGTACCAGCCCACAGTGGCCCGGACCCTCCCACGTGTATCAAGAAAATGCCCCCACAGACAGACAGTAGGACAATCTGATAGGAGCGATTCCTTCATTGAGATTCCCTCTTCCCAGGTACGTTCAGGTAGGAAAACTAACCAGCACACTAATAGACGGCCTACTTTCCCCAAGAGATCACTCATGTTTGCTTTCAAAGGCTAAAAAAGATAAGTTTTGGGAAGTAAGAGACTACACATGAATGGTGTTTTAAGTAAAGTGAACTTATTCCAAACTGTACAAATCTGCTATAATCTTGATCCTTAGGATAAAAAAATCCGCTGAGAGGTGGCTCAGTGGTTAAGAGCACTGACTGCTCTTCCAGAGGTCCTGAGTTCAATTCCCAGCAACCACATGGTGGCTCACAACCATCTGTAATGGGATCCGATGCCCTCTTCTAGTGTGTCTGAAGACTGCTACAGTGTACTTATAGTAAATAAATAAATAAATCTTTAAAAAAAGATCAAACCTATTAAACTGTTTGTCCTAAGGGAGTTCTTAAAGAATGCATATGTGTATATCTATACCTACATCAAAATGGGTTGGCTTTTTTTTTTTTCAGATACATCATTAGTAAGAGTGCCTGTCTGAAATACCTTTAGGCGCCTGACAACCAACTGAACCCAGGTAGAGCCTACTTTGCGTCCTTCTGTGTACCACACTCTGCTTCATAGAATTTCTGGGTCCATCGCTGGCATCCTAATCTGTCCCACGGACCAAGGCTTGTTCACAGTGGTTAAAATGCTGGTAAACTTTACATGCATGGAGTAGGGCTAATATTTAAGGTTAAATTGATCTGGAATGTCTGGATACATATTCAGCAAAATGATTTCCTGGAATTCTGGATATAAAACACAATCAATAGAGATGTGCAAATGCTTAGTGATCCCTTTGGGGTTTTGTTGTTGTCGTTGTTTGCTAGAGGGTAAAGGCAGCCACCAAGTTCTGTCCACAAAAAAAAAAAAAAAAAAAAAAGTGTTATGTATAAAGGCTTCCTGGTTCTAGAACAAAGAAAGTATTTTATTGCCTAAAGCAAAGGGAAGATATTTTCCTCCTATTTAGTATTGTTACACTAAAATAGCATACCAAAGAAACCAGCTAGGTGTGACAACTCCCAAGGTTTGTAAACAAAGATAAACTGTTCTTTACTGTGATTTCTTCCTTGATGAGGGTAAATCCATCCCCTTACAAATATAAAATAAAACTGATTCAACCAAAGAAAACCAAAGGGAATTTCCAACACGGGGGTACCCTGAGTGACAATTTTAATATAAGAGCGTGTCAAACTGCAGGCAGCCATAGTGGGTTATGCTGGATACAGACAAAACCTGAAGACAGCAAGGACCTGTCAAACCGCAGCTGTCTAGTTATTCCCACAGCAGATTTCCCAACTTCTCTGGGTGAAGGCCATGTGTGAGAAGGTGTCAAAGCCTGGAGAGTCAAGGGGCTGTCAGTGTCTGTATGCCCCAGCTACAGACAGGGTGAATCCCACCATCCCCTCCAGAGCTGGGCAGGCTGCAACTCTCCTTTCTAAGGGGCAATGGATAACGCAGGTCCCTGCACCCTGGCCAAGTATCTCCGGCCTCCCTTTAAGGCCGTCTATGACTGGAGGGCTGTGACCCGCCCGCAGGCCCCGGAGAACCCGAGCCCTACGGGCAGCCTCGGAGCTCGGGCCCTGAAGCCCGCGTCCCGCACCGGCAGCTACCGGCACACACAAAGGAGCGGGCCGGGATGCGGGGGCGCGGGGGCTTGCCCGGGATGCTCGCACGCGGAGAAGGAGGGGACCCCATGAATCCAGGCTGACACTCAAACCTGTTGCTGGATTCGGGGCCCAGGGACCCCGCCAGGGCGCGGGCGCGACGGGTGCGGGCCGAGGCCGAGGCGGCGGGAGCGGGGAGGGCCCGCGGGGCTCGCACCTCGGGCGCTTTGTCTGCGGCCGGCGCGGACCAGCCGGCGGCGTAGCGGGAGGGGGAACCACGGCCGCCCTCCCACCCGCGCCACGCGCGTCCCTGTCCCGCGCGGCCTGCGCCCCCCCCGCGCGGCCGCACTCACCTGGCTGGCGCGGGCCGGGCTGGCGGGCGTTGGGGACGACGCGGGGACGCCGGCGCGGCGGGCGGAGAGCTGGGCGAGGCGGGGAGGAAGGCGGGCCGGGGGCGGAGCGGCCCGGGCGGGGGCCCGCGGCAAATCGCTGCCCGGCCCTCTGTGCGTCAGGCTGGGGGGCGGCGCGGGTGGCCCGGCCACCTCCCGGCACCCGCGGCCCGGCCCCGTCCGCGCGACCTCGCGTGCGCCCGTGGCGGCAGCGCGGAGACCCCGCCCGGCGCGGAAGGGGGCGGGACTCCTGAGATTGACGTCTGGTGGTCCCCACCCGGCAGAGCCGGACCGCGTGGGTGGTGGAAGCTGCCCGGGCCGGGGGTCAGGAAGTGTGGCTGGAGTGGTCCTAACACCTTATTTGTTTCCTCTGGCTTCACCCACCTCCCACTTCCAGGGTCTCCGAGGTCTCCCCTGGTGTAGAGACCCCTGTGTGCTGGGACCCCTGTGGTCCCCTGTACCCAGGGTTGGAAGAGGGAGGGGGAAAGGCTGGGTGGGATTCCAGACTTTTGTTTGACTCTGGGGATCTTTCCATTGGATGATCCAAAATTCACAAACGGGGCTTTCTGATGATGACTGCTTCAGTGTCCTCTTTATTATTTTATTGCTCAAGTCACTTTTAGGTCATTTCCTGAATTCAGTTCAAAAGAGTCATCCACACAAAACCACAATGGCCACGTGGCCAAAAAGCTGGGTCTTCCATAGAATGCACAAGGCCATTCCAGTATCACCCAGGTTAGTTGACAATCTCTCTCCATTCCAAATAAACACCCAATTTTCTCCGTTTAAGCTCCCTGACTGAAAACGGGAGAGCGATTTCTTCCTCTTAATTCTAGGTGACCAATCTGTGTTGTTAATACTTGCTGAAGAAGTCCTACTCTTAGCCACTCTGAGTGCCATGACTTTCTAGATTCACTTCTGCTTGAGTTCCATGTTAACTGTCAACAAACCCTCCAAAAACAAAATCCAGCATGTCTCCTCCGTGTCTAAAATCCTCCTAGGTTAAGCCTGGCAGTAGACTAGAATCTGATTCCCCAACCTCTTCACCTGCTGTTCCGTCTTGTGCCATATCCACACACCACACAGATCCCATGGGCTCTGAGGCAATGCTTCCGTAGCTCCTCCCACTTGAAATCCATCCCTTACTTAACAAGGTGACCCACCATCCCCAAAGACAGCACGTGGCTTCTTCTTCCTCCTACTGGCTAACAGGCCATCCTCATCCCACACCCTTTCCTCTCTACTTTTCATAGAACCCTTGAGTTCCTGTGATTATCCTTACTACTTTCTTTCTTTGGAGGTCTTTTCTTCCTGGACCATGTGATCCTTACAAGGGCAAAGATTTGACCTAGCTCATTCTTGGTTCCCCAGAGTACAGTACAGTACTCAACACAAGGAAGTGCTCTTTAGCTGTTTGTTGAGATTGTCATTATCTATCCAACAAAAAGTATTCGTCAAAGAGGAAGATCTACAACAAAACTGATACCCTAATGTGATTTTTTTTCCCTCCCTCTACTATGTAGGATTCTCTGCTTATCATTTTAAAGCCTGTTTTCTCCACTCACATTCTTCCCCTGTCCTAATAACACAAGTGCATGCCTAAGAATCCTCTCCAGTAACTTACAACCATCTGAGTTTTATGTGTACTCTTTACCTACCCACGGGTCTCTCGGAGTTTCGCTCAGTCAAGTGGTAAGGGTCAAGAGGAATGAACAAAACAAGTGAAAAATATCGGAGTATGAATTCACAGAACAAGCTTGTTGGCGTCTCTCAGTAGCTGATAGAAGGAAGTCAGCTCCTTTTAAGCTGAGTAGCCTCACAGCCAGAGTTCTTATGGTTCTGTGTTAGCGTCTGTAAAATTGTGTGTGTGTGTGTGTGTGTGTGTGTGTGTGTGTGTGTATTTGTGTCTGTGTGTGTGAGTGAGTGGGGCGGGGGGGGCTATGTGGAGCTGAACTATGTGTGTCTCTATGAACTTAGTTGGTAGACATTGGTAGAAATATCACCTGGTTTAAATTATAAGTAGAATGAGAGGCTACTAGATCTATAATTTCCTAGCTCTATGACCTTGGACAAGCACCAATTCTACCAGTATGACAACCCTAAAAGGAAGTGGTAATAACAATGTTTGTACTACAAGTCATCCTGACAAAATAGGAAACAAAGTAAATTAAATTGTCCACAAATCTGAATCTAGAGCCCCAATTTGTTTCTGAGCACAGAACACCCAGGCTTGTCTGTATGTAGCTGTGGGAACATTTGATGACAGCAATCACAGTATGTTCCCTCTTGTGCATGCCCTTGGTTCACACCCCGCCCACCTTCTCCATCTAGTTGGTGCCTCTTAAATCCTGCCCAAAAACAGAATCTCCAATTCCCACTGTGAATGATGTTTTTGTGCATCTCAAAAAGAGGCTTGGTATCGCATGAACATTTTTTTTGCCTCTTATGCTACCCATATGTATCTAGGTATCATCGACTAAAAACAAACACAATTATACAAAATTATCCCCAAATCCTTTTTCAGTTTTTACCACAGAGACACAGCGGTAAAAACAGATCTTCTCCAAACTGCACTTTGCAACTCTGAGGAGATCTTTACATTTGTGCCTCTTAAATATCATTTTAGATGTTCTGCACTAAGAGACCCTGCAGCTCCATTGCAGAGTACAAGGTTAGAGACAAAGAATCCAAAAGATGCTTTAAGTGAAATGTTTCTAAACTCCATGTTTTCCCCTACAGTTTTCCATGGGCTTCTTAAAGCCATGTTTTCTCAAAATATCTGAGAAGCACCTACAGGAATGTTCAACATCCTTAGTCATCAGGGAAATGCAAATCAAAACAACCCTGAGATTCCACCTCACACCAGTCAGAATGGCTAAGATAAAAAACTCAGGTGACAGTAGATGCTGAGGAGGATGTGGAGAAAGAGGAACACTCCTCCATTGTTGGTGGGATTGCAAGCTAATATAACCACTCTGGAAATCAGTCTGGAGGTTCCTCAGAAAATTGGACATAGCACTACCTGAGGACCCAGGTATACCACTCCTGGGCATATACCCAAAAAATGCTCCAACATATAACAAAGACCCATGCTTCACTATGTTCAAAGCAGCCTTATTTATAATAGCCAGAAGCTGGAAAGAACCCAGATGTCCTTTATCTGAGCAATGGATACAGAAAATGTGGTACATCTACACAATGGAGTACTACTCAGCTATTAAAATCAATGACTTCATGAAATTCTTAGACAAATGGATGGAACTAGAAAATATCATCCTGAGTGAGGTAACCCAATCACAAAAGAACAAACATGGTATGCACTCACTGATAAATGGATATTAGATCAAAAGCTCGGATTACCCAAGATAAAATTTGCAGACCACATGAAACTCAAGAAGAAGGAAGACCAAAGTGTGGATGCTTCAGTCCTTCTTAGAAGGGGGAACAAAATAATCAAGAGAGGTAAAGGGAGAGAGGAACTTGGGAGGGAGAGAGGAGGGAGAGGAAAAGGGGGGGGCAAGATCAAGTGTGGGAGGAGACAGGGGAGATGTACAAAGGGTCAGAAAATTGAACATAGTTGTGTAGCAGTGGAGGATGGGGAACTGGGTGGCTACCAGAAAGTCCCAGATGCCAGGAAAGCAAGAGTCTCCCAAGACCCAACAGAGATGAGATTAGCTGAAATAACCAGCAAAGGGGAGAGAGAACCTGTAGAAACCATATCCAGTGGTTTGGCACAGTCCCTGGTTGAGGGATGGAGCCACCCACCCTTCTCAAAAAAAATTAACCCAGAATTTCTCCTGTCTAAAGAAAATACAAGGACAAAGAGTGGAGCAGAGACTGAAGGAAAGGCCATCCAGAGACTGCTCCACCTGGGGATCCATCCCATCTGCAGACACCAAACCCAGACACTTGCAGATGCCAAGAAGTGCATGCTGACAGGAGTCTGATATAGCTGTCTCCTGAGAGGCTCTCCCAGAGCCTGACCAATACAGAGTCAGATGTTTGGAGCCAACCATTGGACTGAGCACAGGAACTCCAATGGAGGAGTTAGGGAAAGGACTGAAAGAGCTGAAGGGGTTAACAACCCCATAGGAAGAACAACAATACCAACCAACCAGACCCCTCAGAGCTCCCAAGGATTAAACCACCAACTAAAGACTACACATGGAGGAATCCATGACTCCAACTGCATATATAGCAGAGGATTGGCATCAATGTGAGGAGAGGCCCTTGGTCCTGTGAAGGCATGATGATGCCCCGGTGTAGGGGAATGCTAGGGCAGTGAGGCAGGAATGGGTGGGTGGGGGTGGGTGGGTGGGGGAGCACCCTCATAGAAGCAGGGGAGGGAAGATAGGACAGGGGGTTTGCAGAGGGAAAACCAGGAAGAGGGATAACATATGAAATAAAATAACCAGCAAAAAAATATAATAAATGAATAAATATAATTTTAAATGGTAGGAACCCATTTAAAAGAAAACACTCATCTTGTTTTCTTTTTCTAACAAACTAATATCAGAAAGCACTTTTTAAGAGTATGTTCCACACCTGGTATGTTTGGCCCTCTGATGAATTTGCCAAGGTAAGACAAACCAGTATTGCTAATGCCTTTTACTGGCATTTGGAGCATTAGACCGTTTGTAGAACATCCCTTATATCCCCAGCACTAAACCTGGCTTCCAGAAGTTAAAGTTTCCACAGCCCTTGCTGAAGCGGGTGTCCCCAGAAAGTATTCTTGGGCTGTGTGTGTGGTCCCTAACTGTCACTGATTTCTACTGGGTGTGGTGGGCAGGCAGGTCACATTTTTTCAAAAACTGATCTGGGGGGTGGGTGTGGGGGAGCTTAGTCCAAAAACGTTGATTCAATCAATCGACCGTAAATTAAGGTCAACCACATGTAACTGAGGAAAGAGCATCAGTTCTGCAGGCATTCAGTCACATATACAGATATTTATTAGGTACTCCCTTTGTCTTCAATGCAAAGGTCAGTATAGGCAGAATGCAGGCACAATGAAAACTTTGCTGTTTGGATTATCTATTCCCGGGGGGCAGGGCACAGACTTATAATACAGTATATCAGAAAAGCACATGACACATGAGAAGATCATGCACAATGGATAAAACAAAGAAGCAAATGGACAGCACGGGGAGTAGGGTGTGTTTGTTATCAACTGGGCTGGGGAAGAGATCTAGCTTCCATCTAGGAGGAGGAGACACGGGGTCTGCCGTAAAGATAAGCCAAGCATAGAGATAGTGGAAACCGAGCGGGTCAGTCAGCTGGGGAGTCCACATGGGGCAAGAGCCATGGGAGGGGCTGTCAGGAGACTTGGGACTAAGTGTTCAAAACATGGCCCTGAGCCTTCCTCACACCAAACAAGGACCAAACAAGCTATGAGAGAGAGCTAAACTGTGGTCCTGGACTGGAAGCCGTCATCTGACAGCTCGCCTTTAGGGAGCAAAAAAACAAACAAAAGAAGACCAGAAAGTTAGGAACTTTTTAATGTTTCAAAATTTGAAAATTGTCAACATAGCATGGGGCATATGACTCATCGTGAGAGTGCCTGGCAGGCTTCCATCCCCTAAAGTCCTGGGTTTGTTCCACCAGTCATGAAAAAAAAAAATTGAAGGAAAAAGAAAAGAAAATTGACAAACTAGATGGCATTAATAGCATACATTTGATATATCATTAAATTTTTAAGAAAAAATGTTTAATGATTTTACAGAAATGATGAAGTGTCTAATTTTATCATGTTTAGATTTGACATTTTAATTTCAAAATCCTTCTCTTTTAATGAGCCAAGTATAAAAATCGGGTCATCTTTTAAAATATTCTTCCAGGATTCTGAAGCTCTTAGGTGTTCACTTTTAGGTTGGAGGAAGCTGTTGGCTTGTTTTAGCCTCTTGCAGGTTCAGCCAGAGACTGAATGCTTTACTCCACAGAAGTTTCTCAAGGCCAGCCCAGCTCCTCTCTACTTGTGTCAGCTGGCACTTTTCCCTCAGTCCACAAAAATGCGCTCGTTCTCTCTCTCTCTCTCTCTCTCTCTCTCTCTCTCTCTCTCTCTCTCTCTCTCTCTCTCTCCAAGCCAAATTAAACAGTAAAAAGTAATATCTGTTGTTAATCATCAAAGCCTTTTAAGACAAAACTGACAACTTTTTCTGGTCATGAGGTCATGGGATTTTCTTGAAGCTGAAACCACCTCTTCCTCTATTCCAGCGCCTTCTTATTCCAGGAAAACAGAGAAGTTAGGCAACAAACCCAACTCCAGAGTTAGTAAACAAAGTATCACGGACTGGAATCCAGACGTCCTGTCTACTCGCTGACATGAACAGAAGGTGTATAGATGTCACTTACCATCTATACATCTGCAAATAAATAACTTAGGCATAACACAAAGTATCACCCTTAAACAACAACAGTGCTATAAAGGTATTGGGAGCTAAAATAAAATTTCAGACAGGGGAAAAAAATCTGTGATTTCAATGAACAACATCCTTCCTGTTTCCTATTATAAGCTATAGCTATACATTAACAAAGGATGCCAAATGATGGTTGAATGGTCCAGCCAATTGCTACAAAAACTTCTGACAATATACAATACATTAGTTGAACAGTAGGCTAAAGGAAACTAATGAGGGCAAGAGTTATACATCTCTCATCTCCAATACAGTCCCATAAGTGTTAAGTGTCAGTTAGGTGTATGTTGAAATGGCTGTCTCTGAGGTCAAACTCCATGAGTGACAAGGGAATTTTCACTAGATTCAAGTAGAAGGATGAGGAAATTCTATAATAATCCTGGGGCAACTCCGACCCCTAAGAGGAAAACTTTGTTTTGGGCGATCTCAGAGAGTCAAGAAAAGTCAAAATGTCTCTCATCCTCTCTGCTGTCAAGTCTGCTCCTCTCAGATGCATCTGTAGTCTGTCCTCCAGCCAAGCAGCCTGCAGTAGCTGACAATGGCTGAGCTCCAAGGACCATTAGCTGCTCATCCTCTGGTTTCTCAAGTTGCTGATATTTTGATTTTGTGACTGGCCAAACGCTGTGGCTGGTAGAACAATAATGGCTTGGGGGCATGGAGAGAGCATCTCCCACTATACAAGGAGATTTATCCATATGAAGCTAGGAATGTTGCCATAGACAGAGAAAGGGTACCACACAAGTCCTCGGCCATAGCCAGATATGCTCTTCTCTGAGCAGATATTATTAGGAGATTTTAGTGAAATATTTTATTTTATATATTTAGTTAACTACCAGACTTACAATATAAATATAAATGCACTTCTCTGAGCAGATATTATTAGATTATTTTAGTGAAATAAATATATTTTATATATTTAGTCAACCACTAGACTTACAATATAAATTGTTTCCCTGTCTCATGATTTCATATTAAGATCGTATGCTTAAGTACTCATGTTCTGGGGTTGGGGATTTAGCTCAGTGGTAGAGCGCTTGCCTAGCAAGCGCAAGGCCCTGGGTTCGGTCCCCAGCTCCGAAAAAAAGAAAAGAAAAAAACAAAAAAGTACTCATGTTTTGAACAACCCTTTTTTTTTTTTTTTTTTCTTTTTTCTTTTTTTTGGAGCTGGGGAACGAACCCAGGACCTTGCGTTTGCTAGGCAAGCGCTCTACCACTGAGCTAAACTCCCAACCCCCAGTTCACTCTTAAATCCGTGCCCTAGAAAAGTCCTTCTGTCTGGTCATGACAGTTTGTACAAAAATGCCATTTTTCTTACTTCATCAGAATGCTTCTACTCATTACTCAAAATATGTCTAAAAGTTTAAATCCAAACATGTCTTATTCACCACTGAGGATATACAGGACTTGATCATCGAGTTCAATATGCATAGTGAAATAAAATTTGTCTCTTGAAAAGATTTTAAGTTACAGGGCTGCGTACTTCGATTCCAGTAGATGCTACTTCAAGTAGGGCCAGGTCTCAGATATCGTTAAGGGAGAAAAGAGTGTTGAGGACGAGCTTAGTCCAAATCACCCAGTTGGTTCACCCTTGTTATCCTAATGCGTTGCGGTCAGCAGCCTACAGAGAAAGGTCAAGAATATCATTGCAGAGATCAAGTCTTGTGTCTGCTCTGTACTGGGAAAGTCTGGGGCTGGAGCCTGAGGTGGTCCCTCCTTAATTTAAACCTCTAGTGGTCAGCAATGACTCTCGTGTTTATCTACTCTTTTTTTTTTTTTTTAATTCTGTTGGGGTTGTTTTTGAGCAAAACAAGGACAAACCACATTTGGAAATAATCTCCACCCATCATCAGGCTTCTTCCCACAAGTCAGTGTTTCCAGCTGCCCTGGAGAGGTGCGCAAAACTGCAGCCAGCATCTGAATGGCAGCCCACGGGAAGTTCCGTGACTCCGAGTAAAGTCTCAGGAAGCGCGGTCAAGACAGAAAGCAAAGAATTGATTTGGTTGGTTGGATAAAGTGGGAAATGGAAAGAATTGCCTTTTGTATTAATCTAACTTTCCCTTTCCCTCTGAATACAACATTATTATGTAACAAAGGGCCTTTAAGCAATCGCTTTCTTTTTTAAGTTGGCCATTCGACAAATACAGACTGTGTCACCCTGGGTTAGAGCCACTTCTTAGGGTGTGGGGTTACTTGATTCCGCACTGTGCATCAGTGTAATCAAAACACGAATTAGCTTCATGCCTTGTGGATGTTATGTTCAATTTGGGGAAAGAAATAAGGGTGCTTTTCTTTGGGAACATATAATAGGAGCTACTGATTACATACTGCTTAACCATTTTCTTCTAAACCTTAATTTTTTTATATGAAAAACTTTTCGGAACACCAACAATATATCCGAGCATCATTCCTAACGGTGAAGAAAAATATTTTTTAACACGGGGTCTTATTGTACCAGCATAGCCTCACCTTGAACTTGTTACACTTCTTCTGCCTCAGCCTCCCTAGAGCTGGACTCTGGTACCCAGTTTTAAAATCGTATTTCCTTCATCTAGACTTCTCTATGTAAACTACAGCAGCAAATTTAGGACGAGGGCTGTTGCTGCTACTTAGCTTAGCAACCAGACGAATAACGTTTGGTGTCTCCTCTGAAGATATTGTCCTCTACCTCCTTCCAAGAAAATCTGCAGACACTCCAAGATTCTGTGTTCAGGTCGAACTGATTACATTTAGGAAAATGCATGATTCTAATGTTATGTGAATAACTTTTAAACATTTTACTTGGGGGTGGTGGGGAAAGGGGAGCCACAAAGAAACCTAAGGAAAATAAAATCAAAGATGTCTTTGTTCGTGTGACCAAAAATAGAGTACTCTGGTGCTCTGGAAACCTGGGAACAAAAAGGAGGATGTCATGACTTTGCTCTCTGTCACACACACACACACACACACACACACACACACACACACACACACACGGAGTGTAACAGGATACATACTAGAGTTGTAACTAAACTCCACACAAAATCTTCCCAGGACCCAGACATGAGTCATTGCCAGGTGTCTGGGGAAAGGTTTGCAGAGGCTTTGAACTTCAACTGAATAGAAAAGAGTCAGAGCCACACGGGCTGGGAACAGTGAATAGAGAGGTGGGAAGCAAGTGAAGAATGCGAGACCTCGAGGCAAAGTTTGAGCATCCTCGCTGTGGCTGAATGGGGAACACTTCTGGGTGTGGTCAAAATGTGAAGCGCTTTTGGTCCAGGGTTAAAAACAACCCTCAGAACCCAGGCATGTCATCCAAGTGACTGAAATCAAAGGAGATTCAGGGACTAAGCCTACATGCTGTGATTGACAGGTTGATGACGTGTGGAAGGGCATACAATCTCTAAAGCAATTGCACAAATTATGTCCCAAACAATCAGAGAGAATGTCTCTTTCCTTACTATACCCTTTCTAGTAATGAATACTCATGGTCATCTTTTTTCCATTTTTTCAATATATATTTATGTGATGCTCATTGTTGGTGAATTGTATTCAGAATTTAGAATACCACAGAAACCGAAATAAAAATTCTATACCTTGGACCTTGCAATGTGAGGAGGGGGAGGCAGAGGTAGGAAGTATATTTTCAAAACCCAACTGGTCAATTATAAGGTAATTACTGTGGAATCAAAGCAGAGGAGGACCAGAAAGAGAATGGGAGAGAAGATGGTTCCCCCAAACAGGGAGGCATTGAACAAAGACTGGGGACAGGGAGGGCTGTGCAATGACAGCAGCCATCTGTGGGAAGAACACTTCCGGCAGAGAATACCACCATAACCACAACCCGAAGCTCACCTGAGCAGAGAGAGCACACCCTCAGGGCAGCAGGTAGAGGAAACGGGAGGAGGGAAAAGAGACAGACAGGGGTCTCGCAGGCAATTGTAGACTCTTCACCTCTCAGCAAGTCAAGAACTGGACTAACTGGGGGACCGAGGCGCACATCTTTAGAGCCAGCACTTGGGAGGCAGAGGCAGGTGGGCTTGAAGGCTAGCCTCGTCTACAGAGCAAGTTCCAGGACAGCCAGGACTACACCGAGAAACCCTGTGTGGAAAAACGCCAAACCAAACCAAACCAACAGAACAATCAAACAAAAGCTACTTTAACTGGTTGGAGGCAGAGGGGCTTTTCCTTTTACAGGCTTTTCTGTGCAGCTGGAATAAATGTCATTAGCGTAGAGGCCCAGGAACAGGGAAAAGACGGAAAGCGAGAACTACTCCACACTAATTTGAACATACCTTTGGCCGATGATGCAGTAGAAACAAGAGTGGAGGGAAGTGATCAGATACTTGTTGTATGGCAAAGAGAAAGCATCCGGATTTCCTAACACACCATGTATGGGGTGCGAAGAAAAAAAAAGAGAGAGAGAAAGAAAGAAAACATAAGATAAGGGTGATGTTTGAACCTAAGCGTTTAGAATGGCAACATCCAACTTTCGATGGTAAGGGTACTCAGTCTAGGGGAGAGGCAGAATTGGGTGACTTTGTTTCACATATGCTAACATTAACATATATATATATATATATATATATATATATATATATATGTTGGGACTAGGAAGAGTCTCTGAAGTTTGTTGGAGTAGCAGTGATTAAACACTGTTAGCAACACATGCTGAGAAAGGTCTGAGCACACAGCTCTGGGAAATGGTGATGGAGAAGATGAGGGGACTGAGAAGCAGTAGCCAATGAGTTTGGGGAATTCTCCTAGAAGATCACAAAAGGAAGCATCTCTCAAAAGAAGCGGTGACCAGAGCTGTGAACCACTGCAACACAGTAAGAGGTTAATTAGGGCTTTCAAGAGAAACAGGAAGGTTGAATGTAAAGAGTGGCTTGTGTCGTTATGACAACTGAGAAGACCAACACGTGCAGATGGGCCAGCAGACAGTTCTAGACAGCCAGGCAGAGTCCATAGTGAGGTAAAATCTTCTCAATTCTTTCTTGCTTAAAGAAGATCACTTACGAGCCAGCCAAGTTTTCAGTTGATTGGATGAAGCCCACCCAGTCTGTTTTACTCAAAGTCTACTCTTGTAGAAACATCTAGGAAAAAAAATAGTTGGCAACCATAAGCTAACAAGTTTAAGGCACAAAAATAACCACCACTGGTGGGCACGGTCGAACATGTATTTAATTCCAGTACTCATAAGGCAGAGGTAGGTGGATCTCTGTGAGGTGGAGGCCAGCCTGGTCTACAGAGGAAGTTCCAGGTAAGTCAGCCAGGGCTATGTAGAGAGACCTTGGTCCATCAAATACATACATACACACACACACACACACACACACAGAGAGAGAGAGAGAGAGACAGAGACAGAGACAGAGACAGAGACAGAGAGACAAAGATAGAAAGAGAGAGAGAAAAAGAGAGACATAGAATTAACCATGATGACATATACTTTGAGACCAAGATGGATCATTATTGGCTATCTTAGGAAGCATAACTCTGATAAAATGATAAGAGAAAAAAGTAGGATTAGAAGGGAATACAAGGAAACAGGAAAAAAGCCTCTTTTGATACCAAACAAGAACTTCACGGGCTTTCTAGGGTTGTAAGAATTGTAGGAAAAACTCAAGAAGGGTCATAATCATAATCTACCAAGACAGGCCGGCCTGATGCCGGCTGCCTGCTGGGGATTGATGGAAAGCAACCATTCCACGAAGCCCCGGGCGGTGAAATGAGTCCCAGCAGTCCCAGAGAGCATCACTCCACACAGAGGGAAGGGTTTGTAAAAACACATCCTCAATCCAGCTCTGCAGAATTTCTACAGACCAAAATCAACTAAACATGAGTCGTGACAAGCAAGCAATACATGAGGGCCTCAAAACGAACATCGTGTTTAATCCAACAGGAATTTCAAATATTGGCGTTACTGAGCAAAGAGTATGAATTAACACTTACAAAACACTGAAGGAAATAAAAGATGAAAACATAAAAATAAGCAATAAATAAGGTGTCCCTCTGAGATGGGGCACATTTGAAAACAAGCTTGACTAAGCTCTAGAGACTAAAAATTAGAAACATGCAAATAAAAACTATAATTGGCTAATATATATTAATATATATTACACACACACATTTGGGACTACTAAACATGAATATTCACAAATTGGAGGGCAGAACAGAAAAATTACACAAGACGCAATACAAAATAAGCAGATAGGCACAAACAATATGGACATGGTCACAGAAGATAATTGGGAGTGAGACAGGGAAAGGACATTTGCTCCACGTGCCTAATGTCTGCCCTGGAAGCAAAGGATAAACTCCCTGGGGCTCCTACATGCTCACCCTGAGGCCAATCTTAGATTATTTTGATAACTATTTTCTTCTGAGGGACACACAGGATGGGGTGAAGAAAATGGCAGAGGCAGTGAAAGCTCTTAGTTAATAACATAAGTGTAAGGTGTAAGCCAAGAGACCACTGGAATGTCTGTGACCTGAAAGAGAACTAGAATCTTCCCATAAACCAGTCTTACCGTGCGACATTAAAATTACCCTACGAGTACTCTTTCCTTCTGTGCTTACAAACATATTTGGTTTCTTCGTCTTTCTTGTTTTGATCCTTTCAAGCTAAGATGTACTTTTCTTCTTCCACTCAGTGACAGGTTTTCTTCCTTCCTTCCTTCCTTCCTTCCTTCCTTCCTTCCTTCCTTCCTTCCTTCCTTCCTTTCGACAGATTCCTTATATTGGAGTGGAGAGGTGTCCTGACTGTTTAATCACTATAGGCAATAAAATTTCTTTTGATATTGCTAGCCCTTGTGCTGGTTGTTGTTGTTGTTGTTGGTGGTGGTGGTGGTGGTGGTGTGTGTGTGTGTGTGTGTGTGTGTGTCTTTGTATGTGTGTGTGCGTATGTGTGTGTGAATCTGTGTGTGTGTCTTTGTGTGTGTGTGTGTCTGTGTGTGTGTGTGTGTGTGTGTGTGTGTGTGTGTGTGTGTCTGTGTGTGTGTGTGTGTGTGTGTGTGTGTGTGTGTGTGTGTGTGTGTGTGTCTGTGTGTGTGTGTGTGTGTATGTGTGTGTGTCTGTGTGTGTGTTTGTGTGTGTGTATGTGTGTGTGTATGTGTGTGTGTGTGTCTGTGTGTGTGTGTGTGTGTGTGTGTGTGTGTGTGTGTGTGTATCTGTGTCCATCTGAGAAGAGGAAACCTCAGTTGAGAAAATGTCTCCATCAGATCTGCCTATAACAAGTCTGTAGGACATTTTCTTAATTAATGATTGATACTAGAGGAGCCCAGTTCACTGGGAGCAGGACAATCCCTAGGCAGGAAGTCCATGGTGGTATAAGAAAGCAGGGTGAGGGGTTGGGGATTTAGCTCAGCGGTAGAGCGCTTGCCTAGCGAGCGCAAGGCCCTGGGTTCGGTCCCCAGCTCCGAAGGGGAAAAAAAAAAAAAAAAGCAGGGTGAGCAAGACAGTAAGCAGCACTCTTCCATGGTTTCTGCTTCAGTTCCTGCATCCCAGTTCCTGCCTTGAGTTCCTGATTCAACGTCTACTGATGACAGACTGTAATCTGTAAGCCAAATAAAGCCTTTCATTTCCAAGTTGCTTTTGATCAAGGTGTGGTTTTTACCACAGAAATAGAAAGCAAATTGGGCGGCATTCATTCATATTTCCCCTATAATCAACAATTGGTTATTAGATTTTTATATTCTGGAAAGTGGAAAACAAAAGTTAAACTACATTCACTGAGCTCAAGAGGTTGATTTCTACTCATCAATGAAGACACGTGTACCACTATGGACCAGAGCACTATGGGCCGATCAGGAGTCATCACTTCTACAAAGCTCTTACACTCGAATTTTCCTCAAAATAGGGCATTGACGTGCTGGATGAAGTGGATCATGGCGTCATCTGAGACAGAGGAGGATATGATCAGAGTAGAACAGCGCAGTCAGTATAAAGAGGACCTCAGGACAGAACCAAGCTCAGGACAGAACCAAGATGGCCGCTAAAGAATGAAAAACCACGTGGGGTCATAGAAACCTTGCAGTTTCTTTCAAGGGGTTCGGATTTTATCTCCCAGCAGCATGTCACTTACTGTTTTAATTATTAGACAAAATACCTGACAAGAAGCAATGGTCTTACAGTTTGAGTAGATGCATCCCATCATGATGGGGAACACTTGGTGGCAGAGGCAGGAGGCCACGTGGTCACATTGCATCCGTAGTCCAGAAACAGAGAGAGACGCAGGGGTGGGGATGCGCATACTCAGTTTTCTTCCATTTGTGTATTCACTCTAGAGCCCCAGACCAGAAAACAGTATGATCCAGTGGATGGGACATCTCATCTCAGCTAACCCAATCTAGGTAAGTCTTCATAGGCATGTCTCCTAGGTGATCTGGTTGCCATCGACTTGACAAGTGAGACTAACTACCTCAAGCACAAAACAAGAAGTCACCATTCTTCTCCTACTCTTCCTCCTCCTTATTCTTCATATTTCAAGTTTAGAAATTCCACTCCCCCTCTCTAATTTTGAGAGATGTATTGAAAGCTGACCTTCAACGGTCTATGTAGATCAGGCTGGCTTCCAGTCGGAAATCCCCCTGCCTCCCGAGTGCTAGAATTATAGACATGAATCACCATGACTGCTTGGAAATAACACTTTAGTAAGAAGACAGGGGCTGAATCTGAGGTACCACAGAAGGAAGAAGAGCTAGGCAACTTGAGGGTTGAATTAAAAGCAATTCAGGTGAACTAAGAAGAGGGCAGCTGGGTATGAAAGACGGTAAAGTGAGGGAATGGTATATTAGGAGGTCCTATTAGGAGGCAAATGGTACAGCAGGCAGAGCAGGGTTTAGGTGAGTGCTTTCGGGGATGAGAAGTATAGATAGGCAGGGTGGCTATCCCCAGAAGTGTGGACTCCAACCGATGGCCATGCACTTCTTCGGATACTCTTGCTTTTGTTGGTTTTATAATACTGATACACACTATAAGATTCTTAGCTTTTCCTTGCAGATGATTACAAAGACATTCTAAATATAAAGAATAAAACCCACCAGGAATCTCATTATGCAGATATATATAAAAAAAAAAACACGAGCTGTGAATACAGGCCCAATTTTAGAAAATTGTCTCATACCTTATATAGAATGTTATTCTTTGCTTTTAACATTTGATTGTGTTCCGTGAACACTGTTCTGCATACAAATAATCTTTGCATATAAATTTTAATGACTGTACAGTGTTTTATAAGTGAAGTGCAATTTTTAAATACTGGTGAATATTGTAATCGACTCATTTCTCTATCAGAAACTGTGCTGTAGTGAACACATCTGTGTATAATGCTACATGGTTTTGACTATTTCCTGAATAAATACTCATAGAGGTCAATTAGAATGTCAACTTTAAGAATGGTTACAAAGTCTCTTTATGTGTACAAGCTACTTTAAAAGTACTTTATTCCAACTGAAGTTCCCATTAGCACTTACAACTATATTTTTTAAAAAGATCTTTTTTAAGTGAGTAGGCAAAGATTTCTCCCTTCTAATTTGCATTTTCTGGATTAGAAATTAATGCATTTATTGACATTTTTATTTGTATTTTATTTTCTTAATGTCTTTTCAGTGCTCTGATAGTTTTCTATCAGAATGTTGCTTTTTCCCTTAATGGGCATTAGCTCCAACATACCATGAATATTGACTTTTTTTTTTTTTTTTTTTGTCAACCATGCTCTCTTGCAGGTATTGACATATGAAGTTTTATGCCTTTCTCTAGCTAATGTAATTGTTTCTGGTTTGGGGGTAGTCCTTGCTTTGCCTTTCTTTTTTTTTTTCTCTTTTTCGGAGCTGGGGACCGAACCCAGGGCCTTGTGCTTGCTGGGCAAGTGCCCTACCACTGAGCTAAATCCCCAACCCCTTGCTTTGCCTTTCAAATCTCTTCCAATGGTGGTAACACTGCTTCGTTCTGTTTCTGCTTCCATTCCTCTGTGGTGCTGAGTTAACACTTATTTCTTCTTCTAATAGGGAGATTTGTCCCAGTTTTTGGTCCCTTTTTGGTCAGTCTGTTTACTCTGAGACTGGGTCTGTGCAAATGTTTAAGAATTTTTAAGTATTGATGCTCTTTATGTAAAAATATTTTATGTAATACATGTGTATTTATTCACAGGTAGTTATAGTTGAGATTGTGTGTGGGTGCAGGTGTTTATGTGTATGTGCAGGTATGCACATGTGTGTGAGTATCTGGGAACCTGTGTATGCATGAGTGTGGTGGGCAGAGGTCACTTGCCGGTGTCATTCCTCAGTAGCCATCCCATTTGTTGTTTGAGGCGGCATTATCCGCTGATAGGTAGGGATCCATTGACTAGGAGGGGTTGGCTGGGTATCCAGCTTAAGGTGTCTCACTTCCTCATCTCCTGTTCTTATCTGTTGAAGAAGGATGTTAATTACAAGCACCTCACAGGATTTTTGTGAGGGCTGTTTGTTCATACAAAAGCTGTGCACATATGTGTATGCAAGAGTGTGTGTATGTGGGAAGGTTATGTTGGTGCATGTTGATTGGTATGTGGCATGGTGCATTAACAGCTAATTTTTGGTAAAGAAACACTAATATAACTTTTTATTTCCTAAAGAACATAGAGTAAAATGGAGAAATGTTCATTGAAAAGTGTCCATATAAGGGAGATAAAATGGAACCTGACTGATGATGAACCAGATATCGGAGACAATGGACAAAGAGCTATCTGGTTTTGATAGCTAATATTTGAAATAGAAGGAAAATCTCAAAGTTCATTATTAACATAGCATCTATGTATCTATCGATCTTCTATCTATGTATCTATGTATCTATGTATGTATGCATGTATGTATGCATGTATCTATGTATGTATGTATCTATGTATGTATCTATGCATCTATGTATATATGTATGTATGTATGTATGTATGTATCTATCTATCTATCTATCTATCTATCTATCTATCTATCTATCTATCTATCATCTATCTGATGTTTTAAGGCAGGGTCTCTCTGCTTAGCCCTGGCTGTACTGCAATGCACCGTGTAGACCACACTGCCCTCAAATTCACAGAGGCCCAGCTGCCTCTGCCTCCTGAGTACTTGGGATTACAGCTGTGCACCACTACGGCTGTTTTGGTTTGACAAAATAATGTGAAACTCTAATATTTAGCAGTTCTTTTGATTTTTATTCTAAGGAAAAAGTATGGTTATGTAAATAATATCTGATTTTGTTGAAATCACTTGCTGAGTGATTTCTATTGTAAAATTACAGACAGGTGGGATTTAACTATGATGCTAGGAATTCAAACCTGCTCATCACTAGTGGGCACTGTGGACCTCAATTTTGTTTATTTGTTTGTTTGGTTGGTTTTTGTTTGGTTTGTTTGTTTGTTTAGCTTCTTTGTTTGTTTGACTTTTCTACACAGGGTTTCTCCTGGCTGTCCTGGAACTTGCTTTGTAGACCAGGCTATCCTTTAACCCAGAGATCTGCCTGCCTCTGCCTTCCCAGTGCTAACATTAAAAGTGTGCACCACCACACCCAGCTTTGAAACTTTGTTATATTGCAACAGAAGACAATCCTCTGTTGTTCCCAGCTTCACTAATTCATTCACTCAGCTTCACTCATTCATTCATTCATTCATTGAGCTTCTCTCATTCATTCATTCATTCATTGAGCTTCTCTCATTCATTCATTCAGTTTCACTCATTCATTCATTCAGCTTCACTCATTCATTCATTCAGCTTCACCCATTCGTCAGCGAAAAACAAACTTCGCAGATACACTAAGCTCTGCATATCACAGAGTCTGTCAGCCAAGGTGCTTGTGAGCGTGTAGCTGCAGATGAATGCATAAAGAACAAGAGCCCTTTACATACATATTGCATCAGTGTATTTCAAAACTCTGAGTATGTGCAGAGGTTATTTCCATTTAAAACTGAGTGAGGAATGGCCTCTGGCCCTTCGTAGTTCTCAAGTCCGGCTCACATCCACTAATGCATGTGAGCAGTTCTCTGAGAAACCACTCAGTTCCCAGCCCATCTAAGGATAAAGAAGTCGGTGCTGTGAAGGCTGAGGTAACTTATGGAAATCCATGAGGCTCTTTAGTGAGTCCCAGAACTGGGTGCACACCACTGTCTGTTTACAAAAATTAAGTGGAAGAAAAAATTCAAACCGGTTTCTCTTTTAGAATCCCATTACAGTATAGGGTTGACTCCTTCCAGGGTCTAGAAATGTTATCCATACGTGGATCAGCTTTAGAATTGAAAATAAGTTCAGATCTGCCTGCTTATTCTCACATCTGTATACTTTCCATGGCTTTATAAATATAAAGTATGAGGAATTTATTTATTTCTAAGTCTGCACAGTTAATATTGTACACACAGACAATAAGCACAATTAACCTCTAATCTCTAGATTTCCACCATATATGGATTTAAATACGTTTGGGAAAATACTCAGCATGGCAGGGAAGCTTTTGTGCTATGAGGTTTTGTTATCGGAACCGAGGGGTAAAGGACGCCGTCTGGCACACATGAGAAAGGACAGCCACTCACTTAATGCTTTCTGATCCTTTCTTTTCCCAGGGCTTATGAATTCGAAGTCTACTGTTCGCCCCAAATATGAAAACGCTGGCCACATTCAATGCAGCTGATCTATTTCCAGGGCAGTTGGATATCTGAGCCGGTATATAAGACCGGAAACCAAATGCTGGGTCTACAGGAAATGACGCTCTGAGGCAGGCGGGGTCAGCCGTTTCTGATTGAGCATTTTCAGTAAGATGGCTCCTAGACAACGAGAACAAACCTTGCTCGCTGCCGTTTGCTCTCAGTACTCGATTGAAAACAACTGAAGTCCTGGGAACACAGAGGGGTCTGATGTGTGCCACGGTCTACCAGGAACAACCGTCTTGGCTGCCTCAGTTGAAGACTTTCTACCTGCCCACATTTCCAGGCATGGGGAGACATGCCAATAACTCAGCAGACCTAAATTTTCCAGATGGGTGACTGCCCAGTTCTCTCCTCCTGGAAAGTAATTGTACTGGGGCTCAGAAGGATTTCCTGAAATAGGCTATGATAAAACGTATATGTTTTCCTATGAGGGAAAAACATCTGTTTCAGGGCTCAGTGTCTTCGGACTCCTCAAAGGCTTGATAGATCATCCCTCTCAAAACCCCTCCAAGGCCTATCTTTGCTGAGTTCCCTAGCCACAGATACTAAGACGGAGGCTGGACCAGGGAGGGCTCTCGGGAGAGCCACCTGTAAAACAGTGCTGCAGAAAGGAAACGCTGGCGTGCAGTCAGTGACAAATGAGGCCTCACCCAGTTGTAAGGGGGAGCAGACTGAGGGTGGGGACCAGGCAGTTCTAAATTAGCCAGTCATTGGTCACAGCTGCTTTTGGGAAAAGACGTACCCTGAAGGAGAACGTCTCCCAGCCAAGGCCACGTACCACTGAAAGACGCTTTGTGGCAGTTGTCTGTATCAATCTCGTGACCGGATCTAGGTGGTCTCCCATCACATGTACTGAACAGCCTGTAAGTGAGACCTCCAGCCTCTGATCTCGCCCTGCTAGATCCACTGGCACCCTTCCTAGTTCCTGACCCCAGGCTCCTAACTCAGACCCTTTTGTTCTTTGGGGTGCCTCTCTTAAATGCTCTTTGAGTGATCCTCTATCTGGCCTGGCCTGCTTGGGTTAAGAACTGAAAGTCTTTCATTTTAGAAAACCCCCAGAGTGCCAAACACGCTATAATGTTGGTCATCTGAATCCATCCAGAAATTCATACTTCACCCCCTCACCTCCTTCAAGACTGGTATAGATGGCTTCTCCCTTGACCGTCCTTTTAAAAATTACACCTTCTCGCCTTCAAAAATATATTTGACTTCCTGACTTAGTTTCATTATTTTCCCATAGTATGGAACATCTTCTAATTCATCATATCCTATCCTTGCTTTATTTCAGTTGGGAATGCAAATCTCATGATGACAGCTTTTGTTACATACTAGAAACAAGGTGAGTATGAATTAAAGGGATAAAGCAAATAAGCATATATACATTTCCAAAATATTTATTTTACCTGTATGGGTGTTTCGCCTCCATGTATGTATGAGTCTGATGTGCACAGAGGTCAGAAGAGGGCACTGGGCCCCCTGGAAGTGGAGTTACAGATGACTGTGAGCCACCACGTGGATGCTGAGAGTAGAACCCAGGTCCTTTGCAAGAGCCCCAAGTGCTTTAAACCACTGAGCCATCTTTCCATCCCTAAATAAGTGTATGTAATATGTTGTACAATAGAAACAGTTGATGGTTAGTGGAAAAAAAAAAGTATGTCGGCTTGTAACGACGAAAGTCATTTAGATTACCACCGTTTATCATTGTTAATTATTTGGTGATTATGCTCGTAAAAGGTCAAATTGATCGCACACCCTCTTGCTTACAGAAGACCCTCCCATCTTCACTGTGTTGTTTCTGATGCGGAAGGGATTTAAAGTGAAGCCATCACGCCTGCTGGTCGGTAGCAATAGCATATCATCTTTAAATTATGTGAAATAGCAAATCACTTACTTAGAATGGACAACTTGAAAACGAAATGGGGTGATCTCATTGATTGACAGCATAACCCACCATGAAATTAATACAAGATAGCATCATATCCTAAGTAATAAGAGTAGCAGAAGACTGAAATTCCTAATGGTGTGAAGTCAGAGATTTTTTTTTCCCTTATCCTCAGTGGACCATGTTTCCTTCAGAAGGGCAGAGGAAGAGAAAGGTATGATTTTTTTTTTTGGAGAGATAAATATTTATCTGTACATGAAAGAAAGATTTTCTTTTAGAAAGTATGATATTCAAACAAACATTTCCCTTCTATGAAATGCCATAGATGTCTGACTGTAATATTATCCCAACTGTATAATATTAGATGTCTAACTGATTCCTAAGAACTTAGTGCAAACTGAAGTTCCCTGGGCTCTACGGGGTAAATTTTTAGAAGAAACATGAAACAGCCTCTTCCGGAATCTTAAATGCATGTTAGCACCCTTCCGGCCCCTTTCATCACTCAAGCTTTAATAAGAACAGACAACTATTCTCAAAACGTGGGAAAAAATTCTAAATCAAAGATATAGAAACTGTTCCTTTTATTCTGCTTCTGAAATGGTTTTTCTGGAGAAGAGAGAGAGAGAGAGAGAGAGAGAGAGAGAGAGAGAGAGAGAGAGAGAGGCACAGGAGAGCTGGGAGTAGCCCAGCCATGGAGTGCATGCTTAGCATACACAGATACATTGCATCGTGAGAGGAATTATGTATAAGTGTCCCATGATTTATACATAGATTCCTTTACAGTATGATAGAGTTCAGGGTCTATCTGTATCTTTGTTCTGTTTGCAGAACCATGGAGGGAGCTAATTAACTCAAGGGCTTTACCTGAAAAGCTCCTGGTTGCAGCACAAGGAACAAAGGCTCCCTGTCCTTGTCATATTTTGCTTCCTAGTATTTAAAAGACAAGGGCCCAAAAGCTTATTGTAACTTTGTTGCAATTTTATTAAAATTGCGTTACATTGCTTCCATGCTTTATTAGTTTGTATAAGTTAGTTTTAAAGTTGTAAGTTAAATTCCATCATGGACTGAAGGACTCTGTGAACTTTTTGTTGTTCCTTTATTGGTTTTGGTGTTCGTTTGTTTGTTTGTTTTCCAGACAAGGTTTCTCTGTACAGTCCTGGCTATCCTGGAATTGTATGTAGGTAGACCAGGCTGGCCTCAGATTATCTTCCTCGGCTACCCAAGTCCTAGGATCATTCGGGTCAGAAAGTTTGGCTTCGAGGATAAAAGCATTTGTCATGGGTCCTAGAACCTGACTACCCTAAGGTTGACCGTCTTGAACCCACATGCTGGAAGGAGAGAGAGTGAACGGACTTCCACAGGTTATACTCTGAACTTCACACATGCTGTGTCTTACACACATGTGCACACACATACATACACATATATACACAAAATAAATAAACATAAAAATTAAATTACTTAGGTATTATTAGCATGGTCACGTCACTCCGTTACGTTTTCCCATTTTGGTTAAGCAGTGACAATTCTCCCAAACTGAGGCCACTTGATTTCAGAGCTGAAATAACTGGTTCTTCTAGATTCTTGCCCTCTGCCCACACTGACATGGCCCGCGCTGATCATGGGTATGCTTATTGATCGCCAGATATTCTTGGACTCACCACTCACCTTGCTTCCCAAGCCACCCCTAGCAATGGCTAACCACAGCCCCAAACAGGAAAGTTTTTAGTTCCCTTTCCCTCTTCCCCTTTTCTGCCCTCTAACTACCCACGTTAAGCAGACAGTGGGCCACAGGCCCTCTGTGGATTGATGCCTATGCAAGTGAGAGCAGGCACAAGAGAAGGCAAGGCCTGGGATTGGGCAGTGAAAAAGAAAGGCAGCAGGAGGTGGGGTGGGGGGCAGAGTTTTTGAAAGGAGGGAGGAGAGAGGGAGAGAGAGGAGAAAAGGAGAGGTAGAAAAGATGGAGGAGAAGTATGACCCCCCCCCATGTGGCTTTAAATAGCCACAGGTAGCTATGAAAATCTTATATGAGATGGATTATTACTGGATAATTTGTCTTGTCTAGGTGGGCAGCTTATATCAATATCAATTGGCTCTGAGTTTATTGTGTAGAGGTTTTATGGAGTGAGAATTTACTGATATAAATCTGATTGGTAAACTATAAGCCTCTAGAGTTTTGACTTTGATGGGTTACTGGTGAGATAGACAGCTGCTGATGGGGTTAGCCATGGAGAGAGAGACCACCAGGGTCAGAGAGTAGCAGGAGATACGGTGGCATGGTGCCTGGTGCCCCACATCATATTTTTAGTATTTACCACTACAGCCCTCCACAGGCATGCTTTTCCTGAATAAGGCCTGGGCTGTCCTTCAGTTTCTCATCCTTCTGTCTGTCTGTCTGTCTTTCTTATCACAGTAGCATTAAGGGAAAACTATTTTCTTTTGGTTACAAGAATGAAATCTCTGGTCTAGTTAGAGACCCAATACTCCAGGTTCACAGGTCCATCAGTAGGCAAAAGAACCACCCCTCGGGAAGGCAGATCCAACTCAAGCCTGGTTAAAGAGATGGGAGGACTAAGTATCCCTTTAACTCAAAACTGTACTTTTCCTTTTCAGAATTTCTGACCCTAGTGAAGTCCCTTTACAGAGTTCCAGCCATAATGTTATTTACTCAAAAAAAAAGCATAACTCAAGCCCCTCTGTCTCTGTCTCTGTCTCTGTCTCTGTCTCTGTCTCTGTGTGTGTGTGTGTGTGTGTGGGTGTGTGTGTGTGTGTGTGTGTGTGTGTTACAGAGACAGAAATAGAGGCAGAGAGAGTTTCTTATTATGTAGTCCTGGCTGACCTGGAACTTGGTATGTAGACTAGGTTAACCCTGAACTCACAGAGATCCACTTGTCTCTGCCTCCCAGACTCTGGGATTAAAGGTGTGCACCACCAAGCCCAGCTCTTTTCACTTGCTAAGCCTGCTGCCTCTCTAACACTTTGGGCTTCACTCTTCCTCCAAAGCCTCCCTCCCAGTCATGTGGCTGCTTGCCTGCCACTGCTGAGCTTGTCTGCCACTGCTGAGCTCCATGTCAGTCAGCAGGAAGACACGGTACCCTCTCCCGCTCCCTCCTATCTCCTTCCTCTAGCCGGTGCTGAGATTTAGAATATGCCTGTCTGGGAATTTTTCTTCTAAACTCTAATAAAATTGTCTGTAAGCTTCCTTTTAAGTTCACCATTAAGTTCTTGCATTAAGACCCCAAGAAAGGACCTTGGTTTCCTGGGTACAATAGGAAGATTCCCCAGTGGGATTTCCCACAATTCCAGGTAACATTCTCATGGTCCTTATGGATATCACCAGGGCTGTCAAAAGTCTACTGCAACTCAATCTTGAAGTTCTCAAGATATGAGCATATTTAAAGATAGAGGCCTGGCAGGGAACGCTTAAGTTAAATAAGGTGGCAGGGAAAACCCTAAACCAATGAGGAGTAAACCTTAGACCTTGCATAGAGGGAAACTCAGGAGCAAGCAGATGTCCTATAAGACAAGAAAGGCCTCAGGAAAACAAGCCTGTAATACCCCCTTTTACTTCAGGCCTCTACAGCTATGGGGTGCTCTGGTGTGGAAGCCGCCATCCTAGGGTATTTTGTTATGCAGCCTGGGCAGATTGATGCTGCAGGTCTTTACAGTGTGAGAGTTGGTAGCTTTCATTAGAACAGATGAGCCACAGTCCCTGGCTGAAATGCACGTTCATTTCCGTTTGCTGTTTTGTGCTTGCTGGCCCTGTGTCTGGGGTGTGTCTGTAGATGCTCGTGATCTCCTTCCCCTCCACGCTTCTCTCTTCATATCCTCCCCCCATCCCTCTCCAGCTCATCCTGCTCCAGCTCTTCCCTTCCCAGGGGTTTCCAAATGACCCCATACTTCAACTTAGGTATGTGTGGTAGGGGGATGGGACGGCATGTTGTTTTATTTGGAATGAAAAGAAAGAATGATGAGAGGTGAGGTGAGTGGGACTAGGTAGTCCCTGATTTCCTGAAGAGAATGACATTTTTCCTTGCCTCATCAAAACACTTACTTAAACAGACTTGTAGTTAATTTAAGTTCTCACCATTAAATAATTTTACACTCCACCCACCGCCTCTGTGTGCCTCTTTCTTATTTTCTCCTCCCTGCCAGTAAGTGTTTCTCATTTGTCTCCATTTCTAGATCCATTGTTTTAGAATACATTTTCCTATCTGGGATGTTACCTGTGGAGACTACAGTCCACTCTAAATTTCTCCTATTGTGTGAGACTTTGAAAGTGCTCAGGGTGCATGAACGCAAACTTTCAAACAATGCCTTTCCTTGAAGACTGTTTTAAAGAACAACTATGCTCTACATTTTAGATGAAAATGCTTAGGGGGAAAAAAACCTATGCTGAGTCTCGTTTGTGCAAATAAACAGCCACCATCTGTGCCCCACAAACCACCATACAGATGGGTAACTTACTTATGCAACAGAAGTACTGCCACCTATGAATTTACCAAATAAAGCTAGGAACGCATGGGTATTTGAGCATGTCAAACACATACCAGAAAAATCAATCATGGCCGTGAACTTGTTGAATGCACTTCAGATAGTGCTGTGACCCGCCTCCCCCCACAGCACTCACACAAAGGGCTCCTTATATTGAGCTTCGGTGACACTCACTGTACTTCCCTAGCCCACCCAATGCGTGGATCGTATCATGGAATTGACCAGGCAACCAATTCTCAAACTGGGTCCCCTGAGCTTTAGCTTGGAATGATTCCCCATGGGAACTGCCCCTCCTGCTTTCCACAAACTCTGCATCTCCTTACCCCAGCCCCATGCTTCAGCCTAAGTGAGCTTTATGCGCTTCCAACAGCTCCCACTGGTTTCCCCGTTTATAATCTTATCTTACCGGCTGTACTGAGTCTCTCTGCGTTTGTCTTGATGAGAACGGGAGATAGAACGTGGCCATGGAAGGAAGGAAGGGACCCCCACAAGGCAGCAGTTGGGTGTGTCTTTTCTGGAGTCAGGAGTGCCAGAGGAGAGTTCTTTGAGGCTGTATGTGAGATCATGCTGGAACTAGACTCATGAGCTCATCCCTTCGTGCCTCACCCTGGCCTCTGCCACAGGTCACTTACAGTGTCCTTAGACTAGCAGCTCGAAGATCCCCTACTTCCTAGGACTGCTGCTGCTGTGTGTGCTATGCGTGTTCTCTCTCTGTCTGTCTCTGTCTCTTCTGTCTCTCTCCATCTCTCTCTGTCTCTGTCTGTCTCTGTCTCTGTCTGTCTCTCTGTCTCTCTTGCACCCCTCTCTCTTCCTGTTTCTCCTTGTCTGCCTCTCTCTCTCTCTCTCTCTCTCTCTCTCTCTCTGTCTTTCTCTGCCTTCTCTCCCTCCCTTCCTTCTTCTCCCCTCCCTTTTTCCCTTCCTCCCTCCTTCCCCATCTCTCTCTTTCTTTCCTCCTCCCCTCTTAAGTGCCACGTACCATGTAAATAAACTTTTCTCCATAACCCCTCCTCTATGTGTGAATTTCATATTTCAAATTCCTGAGGACCCTAAAGTCACTGTCCTAGGGCTACTGTGGAAACTGTTGAGTTTCCCAAGACCTTAGTCCCACCACACCCCAAAACGAGCTCATGAAGGGCAGAGACTGCCTTTCTGGACGACCCCTCAGTGACTTCTATCAACATCAGCTCCCCTTGCGCTGGTCTTCCCTAAGTTCAGCCTGTTGAACACATTTGTTTCAACTCTGTGACACGTACACACACACAAAATATTTGTGTGTTCTGTGTAGCTCCACACTTAGGAGCCTTCCGTTTGAACATTGGTCACCCTAGAGTGTGCAAACTTAGGGGTGTGCCAACAGAGTTTGAGGCTGCAGAACTACCTGTGGTTAGCAGAGGATCCTGGACCAAAACCAAGCCAAGCTACTGAATTGAAGACCGAGCTCTGTCTGTCATGAGAAAAACTCAGCACTAACCGAAATGTAAGAAAAGCTAGTCTACCGACTGAAAGTCTCTTCTGAGGAGAGGAGGGGGGCGTCATTAGACTCCGGAAGTAGAAAAAACACAGAGTCCAGGAAATAAAACAAAATTTACAAGGCTTAGAGTGCTATGAAAAGTTACAAAATTTACAAAGCTCCACCCTTCCCGCAAGGCTATACAAGGAGTAAAATTGTTCGGGTGAGGAGAAGCTTTCTAATTGGTCAAGCTGAAGTCGCGACGCCGTCTGCTAGCCATTCCGGAAGCTCCAGGGATGGAGTCTTCCTGAGTCATCGCCCATGCAGGGGTGGGCTTCTTGTGTCCTCAATATCCTCGCTAGTTCACCAAGTTGGATTTGTGTGCCATGGTGGTTGGAGTGAGAAGGTGTATTTCTCCTGATGGGGTTTGAGGTTTCAAGAGCCCAGGGAACACCTACAGCCTTTCCCTCTACCTGTTGATCAGAATGTAAAGCTTTCAGCGTGTGCTTCAGCACCGTGTCTTTCTCTGTCTCGCCATGATGATGACGGGCTAACCTTCTGAAACTATAAGCAAGCCTCCAATTAAAAGCTTTCTTTTTTTGTGAGTTGCTGAGGTAGAGACGTCTCTTCAGAGCTATAGAACAGTAATTAAGGCGAGTGGACTCATTTCTTGAGTCTCTGTGCCTTATTTGGGGTGAAGTGACATTTGTTCACACCTTCCTAGCAAAAGCCACACAACATTACGTGTGTGACGTAATAGTTAAAATCAGGAATTACAGGTGGGATAAAAGAATCTGTGATTGTCAATGGCTTTATCGACTAAGTTCCAATAGTGCTTGGTGAACTGAAGCTGGTGACGTTGGCATGGCTTGTAGATTTATTATGAGCCAATAAATTCTGACAGTGTGAAAAAAAAACCATAAAAACGTCCATTTATGTGGTTGACAATGTGGTCATGTCACTAACCATCTCTACCTATTAAAATTATAATACAACTTGGCGAACAGCAGGTACTCCATATATAATTTATTGATTGATATATGATATCGGAAGATATCCTGACAGTGTCTACTTCTTCCTATTCTTGTAACTGTGGCTCTGGTCTGAGCTCGAACGTGTCTTTTTTGGGTCCTATGGAAGGATTGCTCTCTCCAGCCCCGTGTTCCTGATAGTCCATTCTCTACACAGCAGCATTGGCACATAAAAAAAGAGACATAACCATCAGTGTCCATCTCACTAGGTACATATCACGATTTTAGATGCAATGGCTGCATGGCTGTATGCAGTCTGCCTTTATCCCAACTCATGCCTTCCACACTGGCCCCTGCTGAGCCTCAAACGCATCTAGTAGGTTCCCATTTTTAGATCTCTGTGCAAGCCATTCTCTTTGATGCATTTCTCTATTGTGAGCGTCCTTGGGTTCGGCTTGACATGACTACAGTCATCTTGAGTTGCAAATTCCACAACTGCCATGACTGTATCAGAATAACCCTAGTCGGTTTTTCCCACTTAGTTTCCCAGCAAACCATAAACAGATAAAACCTTTAGAGTGGTGTGTGGTGTGTACAGTGGACCCTGGGGATCAGGAATGTGCCCAACTCTTTGATATTAGCTTAAGATAAACTAGATACATTCTGGTTACAATGAAGTTCCCCCGAATTCTTCTCTCTCTCTCTCTCTCTCTCTCTCTCTCTCACACACACACACACACACACACACACACACACACACACACACACACACACACACATCTTTCTGATACAAATCATTTGCTCTTCTTTTTCAAGACCATATTTCTGGTAGTAACCCATCCTTAAATTGCACTGAGGTGAAATCGCAATTAGAAGTTGCTTATGTGTCACATAGGGAAAAAAAATAGGACAACAAAGAATTGTCTCTGTTTCAAAGACAGAAAGAGTTGAAAGAGCATCAGAGACCATAGGACAGTGGAAGACATAGGTGGAGACACAGGGCAAGCAACCCTATGGAAAGGACCAAGCAGACACAGACTGAGCTGTGGGTAACTACAGTGGGGGCAATGGCACACAGGAGCCTCTCCAGAAGAAAATTGAAAGACCAACAGTGCCACACACGCAAGTGCACAGTCGTTGCAAGATTCACATCCATCTGGGGGTTTGGTTGACTCCTCTGCCATGATGTGTGAGCAGTGGAGAGCTCATCTATTTACATTCCTCATGACTCAGAGGTTTGTCATGAGGAAGGCAGAGAGCAGGAGGGGGAGGGAGGGAGAGAACTTAATACTGGGCTAATCAAGTCATTGAGCCCGAGGTCAAATTGCCACACTCTCTGAGAGACTGATACGGGAGGTGGACACAAGAGGGGAGAAAGTTGATGTGCAAAAGTTCGTGGGTGGTAATGTAGGTGACAGCCCGGTCCTTACTGGTCGAAGTTTAGCCCATCATCTGAGGATATGTGCTGACTGATAGCGCTGAGCCTGAGGTCAACAAGTAGCCTATCATCTGGAAACGCTCACCTGCTGCAGTCTACCTCGACAGGACTGAGAACTTCAAAGCGCCATTTGACTAACCGACTTCCTCAGCTGCTTCCTCCATCCAGAGTTGGTTTTAAAGATGAAGACTCTTCCACCATTACAGCCAACAGTGCTTTCTTTGCCTCGGTTTTGCAAATTTGGGGGCGTGTCCAAGGAGTTTGGGACTGCAGATCTGAGTGTGGCCAGCAGGGGATCCTGGAATACGAAGAAGGGACGACGCTACTGCGCAGAAGACTAAGCTCTATCTGGAATCAGAGACACTCAGTGCTGGCTAAGTGTAAGGAACGAAAGGTTCCGACATCATCTAACCGTCCAGCCCTGCCTGATGTGTCAGAGCCCAGTGGTAAAGAAACAGAAACTGTTAAATTTTATTTTCTTTATTTGCCTTTCCTTTCTTATATCCCTGTATGTCTCCCCCATTACATGTAATAGTATTTTTGAAATTACTATTTTATTTTATAATTTTTTTTAGTAATTCTTTGGGAATTTCATAAAATACAAGCCGATCATATTCAGCCAGACTCCTCCCCTAACTCCACCCACACTCCCTACCCCACCTACAACTTTGAGTTTATTTCTCTCACTTTTACTTAACCCACAGAGTTTAATTTGTGTTGCACGTATACTTCTGGGTGTAGGGCCATCCACTGGAGTGAGTTCAACACAATATGGGCTGAATTCTTTTCTTTTTTATTCATCCATTCATGTATTCACTTTACATCTCGATCACAGCCCCCCTTCTCCTCATAGTCCCCCCCACGGCCCCTCCCCCACACACCCCTCACCCTGGCATCTCAACTCACTGCAGAACTAGGTACATTCTTTCTCTCTGGGGTCAGACAAGATAGCCCAGTTAGGGGAACAGGATCTACAGGCAGGCAACAGAATTAGAGAAAACATTGCTGCAGTTGTTGGGGGACCCACATGAAAACCAAGCTGCACATCAGTTACATATATGGCAGGGGTTAGAGTGTGGGTCTAGTTCTTTGGTTGGTGGTTCAGTCTCTGGGAGCTCTGAGGGGTTCAGTTGGTTGATACTGTTGTTCTTCCTATGGGGTTACAATCTCCTTCAGCTCCTTCAGCTCCTTCAGCTCTTCCCCTAACTCTTCCACTGGGTTCCCCGGACTCAGTCCAATGGTTGGGTGTGAGTATCTGCATCTGTCTTAGGTGCTGGCAGAGCCTCTCAGAGGACAGCCATACCAGGCTCCTGTCTGCAAGCACATCTTGGCATCCACAATAGTGTCAGGGTTTGGTGTCTGCAGATGGGATGGATCCCAAGGCGGGGCAGTCTCTGGATGACTTTTTCTTCAGTCTCTGCTCTATTTTCTGTTTCTGTATTTCTTTTAGACAGGAACAATTCTGGGTTAAAAATTTTGAGATGGGTGGGTGGCCCCATCTCTCATCTGAGCTCTATGCCTATCTACTGAAGGTGGTCTCTTCAGGCTTTCTCTCCCCACTCTTAGTCATTTTGGCTAACCCCTTCAGGTCATCCCCACTGAGTCCTGGGAACCTCTCACATCCTTGGCATCTGGGACTTTCTAGTGGTTTCCCTGGTCTCCCCTTCCACCCCACCTTGGTACATATTTCTATTCATTGTCCTGACCCTCTGGACTTCTCTCCTGTCTCTCCCCATGCCTGATCCTGCCCCTTTCCCCTTCCCCTCCCCTTTCCCATCCAAGTCCCTTCCTCCATCTGCCTCCCATGATTATTTTGTTCCTCCTTCTAAGTGGGATTGAAGCATCCACACTTTGACCTTTCTTCTTGTTAAACTTCCTATGGTCTATGAGTTGTATCATGAGTATTCTAAGCTTTTGGGCTAATACCAACTTATCAGTGAGTGCATATCATGTATGCCCTTTTGTGTGTCTGGGTTACCTCACTCAGGATGGTATTTTCTAGTTCCTTCCATTTGCCTGCAAAATTCATGAAGTCCTCATTTTTGATAGCTGAGTGGTATTCCATTGCGTAAATATACCACATTTTCTGTATCCATTCCTCTGTTGAGGGACATCTGGGTTCTTTCCAGCTTCTGGCTATTATAAATAAGGCTGCTATGAACATAATGGATCATGTGTCCTTGTGATATGGTGGAGCATCTTTTGGATATAGGCTCAGGAGTGGTATAGCTGGGTCTTGAAGTGTAACTATTCCCAAATTCCTGAGAAACTACCAAGTTGGTGTCCAGAGTGATTGTACAAGTTTGTACTCCCACCAGCAATGGAGGAGATCTCCCCTTGAGGAGCCACAGTCTTAAAAAAAAAAACACGTTATTCTTATGAAAATGATTTTATATTTTGATTTTTTTATTGTTTCTTACATTTATCAAATTAATTTATCTACTTAACAATTTTATACATTTTTCTTTACAGAATGAAATTTTTTGTCTTTCCTGTTTCATGACGTTCTTTTTCCATTTTTTCTTCTCTTTTTTTCCTTTTATTTAACCTTGTTCCTCCTTTCCATGTTCTCCTTGTTAAATGCATTTAATATTTTTGAACTAATTTCAAAATTTTGGCACACACTATTGTATTATAGTAGTCACAGTTCTCTGGAATAGAATTTATAGAATAAATATATAGGTGAATATATATTCATATATACATTATTTATTAAAGTAGCTTACAGGCTATGATACTGCTAGTCCAACAATGGCTGTCTAACAATGAAAAGGCCAAGAATCCAGTTGTTATTTAGCCCACAAAGCTGAATGTCTCAGCTGGTCCTGGGTCTACATTGGAATCCTCAAGAGGTAGGCTCTAATGCCAGTGAAGGAATAGGCTTGACTGAGGGATGGAGAGGCAGCAGACAAAGAGAAAGCAAGTTTCCTTCTCCGTGTCTTTTATATCGGTTGCTAGCAAATGGTGTGGCCTGCATTAAAGGTGGATTTCTCACCACAAAAGATCCACATTAAAAAGTGGATCTTATACACTTTCCTTTTTATTACAAATGATTTAACTAAGAGGAAAATCCCACACAGGTATACCCAGCTGCTTGGGTTTTAGTTAGTTCCAGATGTAGTCAGGCTGACGAGAAGAGGCATGGCAACATTCTACATTGTCTTCCTTCCTTCCTTCCTTCCTTCCTTCCTTCCTTCCTTCCTTCCTTCCTTTCTCTCTTTCTTTCTTTTCCTGCTGTTATGATTGTTCTCTAGTCATTGGGGGTACATTCATTATCTTTAATTTAGTTTATTTTTATATCTCATTCTACTTGCTGCTATACGGTGATTGTTTTTCTCTTATTGGAGAGACACTGGGGACAGAGTGCTCAAGAGTTTATTGCTTACTTAGAAGATCGCCAATAAACTCCTGAACAGATATCAAAAGTACAGTGCTCACGGCCAGGAACTATGCTGCTTCCAAGAGCTCATGACTCTTCAAGTACTGAATCCAAAACCCTGAAATAGTTGAAATGACAGAGTTCAAATACCACTCCTAAAAATAAATACTCAGCACAGGTCAACAAGTCCACCAGTGAGGGAAAGAAATCACAGACTGCTGTCGGTCAGCAACACAGGACAGCAGGAGAGCAACGCTGAGGGAAATGTCAGCAAAGAACTGAGATCTTGGGGGGAAAGAGATGGAAATGTTGGGAGTGAAAAAAACCAAGGTAACGAAGTGAAAAATGGAGTGTGAATCACCACTGCTAGATCAACCTAGCAGAAGAAAAATGCCACAGACAGAAGGCTGGAAGACCAGTGCAATATTCAGACTCCAAAACATATTCGAGCATTTGGAGATCAACCAACTTACAACGCCAAACGCGCTGGACCTCTCAATAGAAACCGTACAATCCAGGAGAGTATGGGCTTCTTAGGAGGAAAAGTTCCCAGCTTCCTGCCTCTCTTGCTTTCGTTACTGTGACTCCACCCACCACTAGTCTTCCTCGCTGAACTACTACTTCCTTTTGTATTTTCCAGTCCCCATTTTCTTTAATCCTCGGTTCTTTTATCATCGCCAAGTTACTGGACCACCCATTCCATAACCTTTCAGCTGCCATTTTAAGTCTGTATCTTGGACTATTCTTGGGTCTTTTTCTTTCCTGCCCTCAGCAGCATGTCTTTTGAGCCTTGTCTTTTTTTCTGTGTATCCTTTACAGAGCAAAATGTGCATGTCCCATGCCTTAAATACGGTAGCTGTGCAGTGTGTTGAGGCTTTCTGTAGTAACATTTTCATCCCTGGTCTCTCCGCTCTTGACATTTGCGTCTCCAACGCTCAACTTGCCATTCTCTGGAATGTCACTTTTAACATGTCTGGAACATTTTTGCTGCTACTCACGTGCCTCCCCTGGCTATAACTCAGAACAGGATACCACCAAATATTTAGAAATCTGAGGTTGTCGTCAGTCCTTCACCTTGTCTGTACACATAGTCCCTAGTCTTATAGAAATACCTAGAAAATCACCTCCAAAATGCCTCCAGTATAGTCTACATGCTCACTTTCATCTCCTGTGCTGGCTTACAGTCATCTGTCTTTGAAGGAGAGGTCCCTTGCTTCTGTTCTTGTTGACCCTTTTCCATCCCCATCAGGTTCTCCCCACGTACTCCATGGTGTTGTGGATTTGGTCTATTGCTTATGTTAATTGGGTTCCAAGATCACACAGGAATTCTCACAAATGCATGCGAGACGCTCGGTCCCTGCCCCCCCCCACCCCCGTTGGCTCTAATTGGTAAATACAATTGCTAACAGCCAATGATTGGGCAGAGCGACAGAGGCGGGACTTTAGATTTCCCCGGGCGAGGGAGCCACAGGAAGGAGAATCGCCATCTTGCCATGCTGGGAAAGCAGGAAGGTAAGGTTTGAGAGCTGCAGGAGAGAACGCATATAGCCATTAAGAGCTCCGGAAGAGCGACCCCAGGGTCCCCTCCCCAGGTTGGGTCTGGGGTAGCAAAGATGGAATATAGATTTTAGTAAGTAATAATCCGGGAGTATTGGAAGGGAGGTGTTAGCAAGGTGGAAATTCGGGAGTGGCCCAGCCATTGAGCCGCTTAGGGAGATTTTAAAAATAAGTCTGCATGTGTGCATCTTTCATTTGAGAATCCAGAGGGTTTTGGCGGGTGGCAAGGACCGTGTGCTGCCAACGGAGGGGCGATTTGAATAACGTTATGCAGCTAATGCAACACTTTGGACCATTCCCTTAGGCTCTCTTCTTTCATTCTAATCCCATCGCCACGTCACTTCCAGTTTGAGCTTTTGTAAACATGTGCGCCCCGTATCTTCAGCGAGGGGTACCAGAGTGATGCCTCTGTACCCTTAAACCTGTCTCCCTGCCTCAGAATGTACCGCACCTTGCTGCTCCGTGCTTTTGCTTGCTGCTCTTAACAACGGCATATCGGTATTTGTCCGCTTTGCTCCTTGAGTTTTAAGATTTTTATCTAAGGGTCCAGAGAGATGTGGTCAGGAGCACTCACTGCTCTTCCAGAGGACATGCGTTTGGTTTTCAGCATCCATGGGTTGCGCACAATCACGGGTTCAGGGAATCGAACCCCTCTTCTTCTCTTAAGGGGCAAACAAGTGGTTTGCACTCACACAGACACATACACATAAACAAAAATAAAATTTCTTCTTGACGGTCTCTTCCTCACCCCCTGATTTCTCACAATTCAAGCCACGGGGCTCCTTGTTGAGTGCCTTAACAAGTTTATGATGTGGCACTCTGCTCTACCTCCTTCACCAACCGAACTCTTGAAAGCAGACTCAGACTGTGCAAGGCCAGCACATGGTCAGTGCTTACTGAGTCCTTACTGAAGTTGATGGGGAAGCAGAGTGTGGAACAAAAGTTGAATAGTGCACATTTACGCCCAAAGTGAAAAGCAACAGCAACTGTCATCTCTGAGAGGAGAGCTCGGTGAAGGGTTAGCAAAGGAAGACCCTTTCATGTTTTCTTTTATGTGCTATAAAAAAAAAACCTAACTGGCCTGCTGTACGGGGATTACGAGAACACGATAGGACCGTTATCACAACTAGGTCTTGTCTTGCGTTAGACTTCCCACTAATTGGATGACCTCGGGCAAACCACTCAATTTTCTCATTGTAAAGTCCGAGAATTGTCCAAAGTGGGGTTCTTTTCAGATCTTTCTCAGGTTTTAAAATGCTGTGGTTTTACAAACGGAATGAATTAACAACTTTATAATGGAATTTTCAGTTCTTTCCCCCTGATTCCAGATAAGTTTTTCTCTTCGGGTGTTCAAGGGCTATTGCAGTTTCTCACAAGCAGCTAATACCTCATGGAGGCCCTGCGGTTCAGACCTAAACTTCTTGCCTGAAGTGCACTAGAGGAGAAAGCATTTATTCACTCTCTCAGCACACATTCTGTGCCAGCCTTAAAGCCAGAATGACCATGGACTTCTGCGCTCTTCTAGATTCTAGATTCTATATTTTATACTCCACATTCTAGGTTCTATATCCCACATCCTATGTTCTATATTCCACATTCTATATTCCAATTCCACATTCTATATTCTAGGAGATGGAAATAGAATCCCCCACTAGGTGCCAAATAGGTTTGAGAAATTGCTGCAGTCTAGAGCCTTTCTTGGAGACAACCAATTTATTTGTTCTACTGAAGGCTCAGAGAAGCCCCACTGTGTAGAAATTTACTTACCGGCATGGAAAGTGTCCCCCCCACACACACACCTGTGTGTGGCAATGTGTCTGTGTTTGTGGCAATGTGTTCAGACGGCACCAAACTGGGAAAGTCATTTTCGGTGACCTTTCTGCTGTGTGGTTTAACTGTTTTCCCCATGAAATATTTTGTACAAGCCGCCTGACCTCAGCTAGGGTTGTTTAGCAGATGTCCTCGATGACCTCTTCCCGATCCTGCTGTTATCTGCCCCCAAGCTCCCTTTCCTGTCTTACACTGCCTTGATATAAAAGTTGACTCGTATGGGATTTACAGAAGGCTATCTGCGTACCTAACCTTGGAAGATCTCCATTTTAAATCCTCTTTATAACATTATATGGAACATCTGTACAGATGCGACTTAGTTATAGAAAACTTCCTGTTGGTCTAGTGGGCACTTCCCTGAAAAAGAAAATCATTATCTTATGAATTGCTTGCATTTTTGTCTAGTCACACTTGAACTGCACCTCACCGGCAGAGAAATCATTTGAAGGACAGAAGAAGTTCTGCTTGGAGGAGCCTGTTGAACTCGGAGGGTGGTGTATCACTCTGTTGTCAGAAGCAAAAGCTAAAAGTCCGTAGAATGCCTCTCTTGTGATTTATTGTTCCTACAAACACTTCTCGCCTCTCCCAGCCGCATCCCGTTGAGTTAAGATGAGAGTTGAGGGCCATGCTGAACGATTACAAAGCTTCAGTTACTTGTCCTACTTTACAGGGATCTGCTTTTAAAGCAGGCACAGAGACGTGCTCTGATGGATGACGGTGCCGGACCATGCTCGGCATGACTGAAGACAGCTGCAACCATAGTTAGCTCGAGGCTAACGGCTCTGACCTGACTGCAGAACCCTGTCCGCAAGCACAAGCCAGCACTGGGGCTGTAGCCAACAGAGTTGACAGCTGTCTCCTCAGGAGCATTGCAGAACAATTTCGATGAAGCAAAGTCTTAAGTTCTTTTTAGAAATCCTATGGTTTTGAATTTGAGGAGACCAAGAAGCTGAATGTGGCTAATCTGAGTGACGTCATAATAATACAATTCAGGATTCAAATAAAACAATGGATTTGACGGGGCTTTGGCATAAATACCAGTTAGACCTTGCTGTTTTGGGCATTGCTTTTCAAAGGCAGACTAACTGTAGAAAGAAGTCTGAAATTATAAAGTACCTGGGTAAAATAGACTGGTCAGAGTTTAAAAATTGAGTTATAAATATTTTAGTATATTTGCCCTCAGGTCATTTCATGGGTATCATAAGTAAAATAAACTGAATACTGGCATAATATGGAAGTTAATTGAATACAGTGAGTTACTCAGGAATCAACTCTATAAGAATTTTAAACAGGATAAAGTCAGTACTAGAAGGGATTAAAAAATGAGAGAAAGATACAAAGATTATTGAATGGTGTCATAAATAGATAGAAAAAATACTGGATATAGCTTTTCAAGTAGTAATAGGCACATTCAATACAGAATACTTTTAGAGCTAAATGAATGAATCAAGTTTAAGTAAAACATCAAATGACTACAAGTTGTTTATACACATTGAAACACATTTATGAGATGAGGTTGTAAACAGTCATTAAAAATTATGGCTACAGTGATTACCTAGTGATAAAAGATGATATTGTGTTACGTGAAAGGGCTGAACTTAGCAAAATTCATAAGCCTACATACCTAAGATTAAGTTTAAATATGTGTGACAAAAACTTGTAAATAACTGGGTTAAAGTAAATAGAAGCTTCCTTCTCTGTTAAACATAAGTCCATTTGGCAGTTCAGGGCTGGAGCAGTAACAGACGCTATGTGTCAGTGTTGAATTCTGGAGGGATTCAGCCTCAGAGATGAATCCAGAAACCATTTGGGGCTTCAGGCATCAGTATGAATGGAGATGGAGGACAAAGGCAAAGTATGCATGTGCTATAGCTGAGGACTGAGTCCTGAGAGTCCTTTGAACTGAAACCAGCCAAACAGCCACTTGTAGCTGCAAGGGAAGCTGGGAATGTCAGACTCTCGGTCTCCAATCATGCAGTCATCTATGCAGCTCAAAACCTGGGCCTTATCACCACAAAAAGAAGAAATCTTAATGACAACCAAAAGTTATCGCTTACCAACATTTTATAGCTACATAAAGGAGATGGCTCAGTGTGTAAAGCATTGGCCATGAAAATATGAGGACTGAAAGTCAGTCCCCAAATTTCTGGGGGTGTAGTTGTCCTATGGTAATGCTGTACCCCAGAGCAAGCTGCGTAGCTGTCATGGTCCTATCAGTGAGATCTGGGTTCACTTGAGACACCCTGCTGCAAAGAAAAATATGGAGGAAGACTTCCAAAGTAAACCTTGGACCTCTTCATGTAACTGCACATATATGCACCCAAACCCATGTGGACATGCGTATACATAAGCACCCCAAACACATATGCACATGCATAAACACGCAAGAAACATTGGAAGAAAATAAACCAAAGGAAGATAACTATTCTTACTTTTATTGTTTTATTCTAAAGTAGATTCTCTCTGTGCATAAATCTATGTATTTCATCACAGCAGTTTTCATACAAATATATCATTGCTCATATTTGGACCCACCAATGCGCTCTCCCATTCCTCGTCACATTTTTGGTACTAGTCTCCTCTCGCATGTGTATTTCTTTTTTTTATTACATTTTTATTATTTAAAACAATTTAAATTTAAATATAATTTAATCGTGTTCTTCCCCTTCCCCTTTCTGCATCCCTACCACCCAATTTCTTTTTCAAAAATGTTCTTTTTCAAAAAACAAACAATTCAACACAACTACAACCCCCTCCAAAACAAGAAAGCAATGAAAATGAAACAACACCATCCCCCAAAGAAAACAGACAATACCGACAAGCTGTAACCAAGTAAAAGCACATTAAAAAAAAATAAACAATGCAGAGTCCATTATGTGTGAGTTAATTACTCCTGGACATGAGGCCTGCCCTGGAGTAGTTCATATACCCAGTGACACTCCACTGGAGAAAACTGGTTTTCCCTCTCCCAGCAGGCATCAGTGACAGCTTAGTGGTTAACCTTTACCCTGGCGGCTAGATTTTCTTTCATTCATTCACTCATATATTCATTCATTTATTTTTTAAAAATATAACAAGATAAAATACAGTAAGAGCAGACAAAAACCATCACGTCAAAGATGGACAAGACAAAGCAACAGAAAGAAAATAGCAAAAAGAGAATCCACGAGCATCAGACACTCGTTCACACACTCAGGAGTCCCACAAAACCATCAAACTGGAAGCCATAATGAACGTGCAGAGGACCTGGGGTGGGCCCCTGCAGGCCCTGCTCAGCAAATGTATATTTTCATATGTAAAAATGCATGATATTTTGTCTTTTATCTTCCTTGTTTCCTTTGTCTTCTCTTCAGATCTTTTCTTTCCGTACTCTGCTCCTATTTCTATGCATCTTCTACAAATAGAGAACATATTTTGAAGTATAGACTGCGTATGAGGAAAACAGGTAATATATGTCTATCTTAGCTTGCTTTGCCAAATATGATCTCCACTCTCATCCGTTCCCCTGTAAATGTACTCTTACTCTTTTTTTTTTTTTTTTTGGTTCTTTTTTTTGGAGCTGGGGATCGAACCCAGGGCCTTGTGCCTCCTAGGCAAGCGCTCTACCTCTGAGCTAAATCCCCAACCCCTGTACTCTTACTCTTATTTACAAGAGAATAATATTCCTTTGTCTGTGTGTACCACACTTTCTTTATTCATTCTGGTCCTAGTCATATGGTGGGTCCACATCTTGACTCTTGTGAATAATGCAATAACAGGTATGGCCATTAGGACATCTCTGTGGTATATTGATTTGACTATATCATGGGGTAGGTACTACTATTTTTTTTTTTCGGCCCTGGGGACCGAACCCAGGGCCTTGCGCTCGCTAGGCAGGCACTCTACCGCTGAGCTAAATCCCCAACCCCTACTACTATTTTTAATTTTTTGTTTTTTTCTTTGTTTTTGAGTAATCTCCACCCCAATTTTTATAATAGCTGCTGTCTGTCCATGAGCGTGGGAGGTCTTTCCATCTTCCTACTTTCTTTGACTTCTTCGAGTTTTAAAAATTTCCTCTTCTTGGCTGGGCTTGTTTTAGGGTTTTTATTGTTGTTGGAAGCAATAGTCAATAGGAATTTTTAAATGATTTCTAGTGAGACTGGTATTGCTATGACAGAAAGGTACTGATTTTTGTATGTTAATTTTATGACCTGTTACTTCGATGAGAGTGTTTATCAGACCTAGGAATTTTCTGTTGGAGTGTTCAGGGTCTTTTAGCATAGGATCATGTTATCCATACAAAGGGTTAGATTTTCTTTCTTTCTTTCTTTTTTCTTTCTCTTGCTTTATTTTTCAAAGGCTTTGAGAACTCTACTGAAAAAGAATGGAGTGAATGCCCTTCTAGTGTTTCTTATTTTTAGAGACAATCATTTCAGTTTTCTCCCCTTTTACACATGTTGGCTGTAGAAATGTCATATACAGACTCTTACAATGTTGAGGTGTGTTCCCTCCATCCCTCATTTCTCCAGAGCTTTTATCATGATGGAGTGATGAACTTTGTCGTCTTTTCCAAATCTATTGATACGATTCTGTTTTGTCTGTTGCTGGGTCTGTTCATGTCCTACACTGCTCCATTCTTAACCTGTGTTCAACAGGGAGCGGTCTACAGTTCTGCTGTTGTGTACTTACCTTGCTTGGGTACCGCGATGGCTATTCTTGGTTGTCAACTTGACTACATCTGGAATTCACCAAATCCCCAAAACAGAGAGCACTCCTGCAAGAGATTTCTGCCTAATTTGAAGTGGGAAGATCTACTTCAAATCTAGATCTTTGAGGGGGCAAGACACTCTTTTATTTTGGATCTTTATTACAGATCTAATCTGAAGAACACCTCCTGCTGGAAGCTTTCGCTCTTTGCCTGCCTGCTCTCTCACTGGCCAGTCCACTCCTTCACTGGCATTAGAGCCTACGTCGTCAGGATTTGAGCAGATACTGAGGCCAGCTGAGACATTCAGCCTTGTAGACTGAGCAACTACTAAATTCTTGGATTTTCTTTTATACTCAGTTGTTGTTGGATTATGTGGACCATAGCCCGGCGTAAGTCATTCCAATAAACATCTGCTCTACTTGTCTGTTTCTCTCTCCCTTCTCTCTCCATAGTATGTATGTATAATATATACGTGTGTGTGTGTGTGTGTGTGTGTGTGTGTGTGTGTGTGTGTGTAGAGAGAGAGATTAATTTTGTATGTTCTATATCTCTACATAACCCAGAGTACCAAGGTAATACTGGCTTCATAGAATTCTATTTTGTGAAATAATTTGAAGAACATCAGTGTTAGCTGTTCTTCAAAGGTCTGAAATAATTTGGCAATCAATCTGTCCTGGGATTTTCTTTCTTTGGAGCCTCTTTGCCACTGTTTAAATCTTGTTGTTTATTCTGGTTTTATTTAAGTTTTCCAATGTCCTGTTAATTCTATTTTGGTAGCTCTTATGGGCCTAGGAATTTATCCAGCATTTTTTTTAGACTTTTCCAGTTTTGTTGTTGTTATTTTTCTTTCGAGTGCATGTGTTTCATCTATGCTGGTGGCATGCATGCTCTTTGGATCCTAGGTTGGCTTCCTTACATCGTCATCTGCTTGCTTGTAATCAATTCCTTGCAGGTCACTGGTCATGTTCATTAGTCACCCTATGATAGCTGCTTCTCAGTTTATCCCTCTTTGAACCAGTATCTTCGAATTCAATAGTTAGTTAGGGTTTTATTGCTATGAAGAGACCATGACCAAGGCAACTCTTATAAAGGCAAACATTTACTGGGGCTGGCTTACAGTTTCAGAGGTTCAGTCCATTGTCACCATGGTGGGAAGTATGGGATTGTGCAGGCAGACTTGGTGCTAGAGGAGCCAAGAGTTCTACATCTTGATTTGAAAAGGTAGCCTCTTTCCCACTGGGTGGAGTTTGTACACGAAGAGACCTGAAAGCCTGCCTACACAGTGACACACTTCCTCCAACAAGGTCACACCCACTCCAAATAGGCCACACCTCCCAATAGTGCCACTTCCTGGGCCAAGCATATTTAAACCACCACAATAGTTAAAGGATTTTGATTATTTGGAGGACTTATAATAACCTAGACTTGTCATAGCTTTTGTGGTGTTGCAATTGCAATTTGTATATCTGTTGACTTGGATGGCCCTTCCAGGTTTATGAGCAATGAGCAGCCTCAGCTTGAGTACTCAACCACTCAAAAGTACCACCCAAAAAGAAATGACAGACTGCTCTACTAACACCACCACCAAGCCAAACAAGATAAAGAAACACATTTAAAATTAAATAAATCCCACAAATATATTGCCAATACCTATACACCATACACTGTTATATGAGGTGAAAAGTCATTCAGATTTCGTGAAAAACAGTAAATGAATGAAAGTACAGAAGGGGGTATGATAAAGAGAGGAAGAAGGGTTAATAAAATAATAAAAGGAAAAGAAGAGACAGACTGCTATTTTTTTTTAAAGATGAAAGCTAGATAGATGGTGGAGGCACACACCTCTAATCCCAGCACCAGGAGGTAAAGGCAGACACATCTCCTGGTCTACAGAGCACCCAAGGCTGGTCCAGAACACCCAAGGCTACACAAAGAAAGCTTGTCTCAAAATCGGGGGGGGGGGGCAAGAGTGGGAGAAGGAAAACAAACAAACAAAAAAAGAAGAAAGAAAGAAAGAAAGAAAGAAAGAAAGAAAGAAAGAAAGAAAGATTTCTTGATCATGAAAAAAAACAAGGAAAATTTGATAGCTACAATATGAAAGCACACAAAAGCTTTAAGTAAGGCACAGTCAAATACTATTCAAAGTACAGTAGGAAGAGAAAATGGGGAACATAGGGGGAAAAAAGAGAAGAGGTGGAGGGGGAAGAGGGGAGAGGAGGAAGAAAGAAGATGAAGTATTAGAGCAACTTGGTCCTTAAATGTTTAGGTATCCCCGCAGTGGGCCACTGTCAGGGCCTGCTGAACTTGTAGACTCTTGTCTTTCCTGTGGTGAACTCTGGTGTTGGTCCAAACAGGACCCAGTCTCTGCAAGGCAAAAGTTATATTGTTATTTAGTTCACTGGGAAGTCATGGGGCTGGAATTATACCAACTACTCATTGGATTCAGCTTCCCCTTGGACTATATTTGGGGAAAGCTGCTTTACCGCTAACCTTGAGCTCAGGGGGAGAAGCCTAGAGGTCATGGAGGTCATTGGTCTCCATATTCTCTGTGTCAAAGAATGTTAAATGAAAAAAATTTAAATAAAATACATTTCTTTTTAAAATCACTTATGTTTGTCATCTTGATGTGACTAATTTATTCTTATATGTTTATAGAATGTATACATTATTCCTATGTTCAGTAACTTTGTGATATTTTGGCATTTCACTTAAATCAAGTGGACATTATTTTCCAATGCTAGGCTCCATTGCTGGGATACATATCACCTCATAGGTTAAATACAAAATGTCAGCAATCTTTTTAAATAAAAGGCCAGATAGTAAATACTTTAAATACAAGTCATACAGTTTCTATTAAAACCACTCATTTGTGCTTTTGTAATACGAAAGTAACTATAGGTTATATAAACGCAGAAATATAACTATCCTATTGAAGCTTTCCATATAATTTTAAACATATCACAAAATGTATTTCTCTTTTGAAGTTTTCAACCATATGCAAATGTAAATGTTTGTAAGCCATAGAAACACTGAAAGTAGCCATAATTAGTTGCTGGTAACATAGTTTCCAGTTAATATTCCTGTGGACTTCCACAAACTTTAAACATTTCCTGCCTGATACTCCCATACACTTTTCTGGGGAAGAATGAACATCAGAATGTTACCAATGCCAGAAATCCAGTTTCTCAGGTAATTTGTGATAGTTTTGAGTTCACCTAATTATATGTTCTAATACCCTAGATCAGGGCAGGAAAGTAATAATTAGTTTTCATTTGAGTCAGTGGCTGGTTCAGTTAATCATATGTAGAAATAACATTGGACTTGTGATGGAAGCCACTCACCCTCAGAGAAAAATTGAAAGAAGTAATTAGCAATTTTACCTTGCCTGAAAAGTGAAATAGCTATATAAGTATTGGCTGTAATAAGTTACCTGGACCTAGCTTTATTCAAACCCAATGAGACATTCACAGAGGCTGGGCCGAGGCTGATGCTAAGAAACAACGCTTGCTTGTACCCTTTATTCAACCAACTCCATGAGGATATTTCAAAATCCACAATTTGGGTTACGCACAACTTTTTCAGATTTCTCTCTCATTTAAAGTGGAGAACTGTAAAATGATACAAAAATATCTATGAAATGTCACCCGCCCACTCTCCACTGTGCATACCGAAAAGCGCAAATCAAAGCCCACAGGACTGTTTATCTGGCTTATACTTCAAAATGCTCAGCGGACCCTGGAAGGCCTTTAGCTGTCATCATCTGGAGCCTTTTCCCTGCTCATCACAGAAGCCATTTGGAATACATGAAACAGAGTTCATTTCTATATTGACATATCTTTTCATAGAAGATTCCAGAATGTTAAAAAATAAATAAATAAACCTTTTCATCGGTTAATAAGTCTGACTTCCTTTTTCCTCCCTCTCTTTATTCTTTCTTTATTCCTCCTGAGTAGGAAGAGCAGGAAGAGGAAAGAAAGAAACCACCTACCTTTCTCTCCCTTTCCCTCTCCCCCTTCCCCCTCCCCTCCCCCTCTCTGTTGTTGTTGTTGTACCATGGATCAGATCCAGGGCCTCATGCAGACTACAACTGAGTTGTATCCCAGGCCCTAACTCTGCCTACTTGCCCACCCTTTCCTAAACTCCATGGCTGCCATACTTATAAAATCTTTTGAGTAAGGATTTCAGTATCCAATCAGGAAGTTCTTGCTTTACCTCTGCAAGCAGGTTTCCTTGAAGCCACTTGACACCCTGTGTCCCCACTGACCGTGTGTCCCTGGGAAGCCTGTGCTTTCTCATTGGGGGGATAAACATCTGTGCTTCCCTTCTCCAGCTTTTACAGGAGCTGTGGCCCGCACGCTCCAGCCATCTGTGAGCCTAGGAGAATCAGTCTGAATTCCATTTGTTTCTATCTGGCCAACGAGCCAGTAGGTGTGACTTGGTGGTTTTGGAGTCAAATGTTGCCACATAACTCAAGGCTTTTATTATTCTTGTGGAAAAAAATCTCAAGCTTTACAAATTCCTTCAATGTCGCAATTGAAAGCACTTCAAATTGAACATTTTTGTATCTGCCTGATGGGTCTGACCCTTTATTTCTGACTTAGCTATCTCTAGATTATGCCAACATAAAACTGACCCAGTCTCAAATGAGATACTAATTTACCTTCTAGGGAAAAATTTGATTTTAAAATTCCAGTTTTCCACTGCTTGTCACAAAGCGCTTTATCTCACAGCAAGACTCACCCTTATTAATATCCTTCCTGGCAAAGCGTTTTACAGATGTGGAAAATACCATAAGTGAATGTAGTGATTTTCCTAACAGTTGTCAGGAAAGTGTGTATTCTGTGAATTGGAAGGTTTTATTTATAGTCTTTGAGTTACACCCCATCTTGGATTTTTAACATCATCTTAAACTATTGATGTTAAACAGAATCTTATGGCCAGCTCACATCTGTCTAGACATTATAGAACATTTCAAGAAGCATAGCTGGAAAGAGCACATTTTTTCCCTCCTGGATTTTCATATTGAATTTCCACTTTTTACCTTAAAGTGTAAAGTCGCCTCCTAGTGTAGTTCCCATAATTGGAATTTGACATTTTCCCATCTTCTATTTAAAATGACATTTCCAAGGGATTTTGGACAGGCCCGTCATGGTGTCAACTATTCAACAGGAGCCATATTTTTACTTTCCAAAGGACGTAACTCCTCCATGGGTTCCTGAAACGGGTTTTCATAAAGTCCACTCACTTTAGATCTAAGACTTAGCCCTTGGAAACATAGCTGTTGGTAAAAACACCTAGAACTCGATCTATGCAACAATGTTTCGTTTGAATGACCTTTCTACACATGTGTATGTGTGTTTACATCATATTCATGTATTTACACTCTGTTACTGTGTTTTGTCCCCTTCATTCACTAATTCCCATCCTACCTCATCCTCTTTTATTTTCCTTCCCTCCCACCTCTCTCTCTCTCTCTCTCTCTCTCTCTCTCTCTCTCTCTCTCTCTCTCTGATGTGTGTGTGTGTTTGTGTGTGTGTCTGTCTGTCTGTCTGTCTGTCTCTTTCTCTCTCATCCATGAGTTTCACTGGAGGGGTCTACAGGAACATCAGTAAACATTTGTTTACAAGAATATGGAAACTTGCCAGTGGCTACGCCACTGATGAAAATATCTCTCCCTCCCTCCCTTCCTCCCTGTGTTAGGGTTTTGTAAAGAAACAGAACTGATAAAAAGTAAGTTGATGTATTAAAAGCAGATTTATTAGATTGGCTTAAAGATGCTTAAAGTCTGGGCACTCCAGCAATGGCTGTCCCACACTGGAAAGATGGGGAATCGGTTAGTTGCTCGGTCCAGGAAGATTCCTGGGGAGATTCTAGTCTTCAGTCCGTGTGGGAATACTAAAGGAGTAGGTTCCAGTATCAGTGAAGAATTGATACAGCAACAGGATAGACAGATGGACTTGTCGTGAAGAATGAGGACAAGCATGCAGAAAGAAAAGTTCCTTCTTCCGTGCCCTTTTATCCAGGCTGCCACCAGAAAGTGCCACCCAGATTCAGGGTGATTCTTTTTGCTTCAAATAATCTGATCCAAAAAAAAAAATCCTTCACAGAAACATCGAGCACCTTGTGTTTTAGTTGATCCTGACATGACAAACAAGATTGCCCATTATCCTCCCCAATCAACCACTAATGAGCCCTGCTTCCACAAAAGCATTCTTATTGGCCCTACCTTGTGCAGGTAAGAGTGGCTGTTATGACTTTGAGAGTGTAACTGCATGTTGTGTCCAGAAGTCAGTGTTCTACACCACTCTCCCCCTTTCCCTGTTCTTGCAGTCTTTATAACCGTTTATCTGCAATGTTCTTTGAATGTTGGAAGAAGTGGTCTAAATGTCCCATTTATAACTGTGCGTTCAGTGGTCCTTTATTCTCAGTACTTCTAAAGGTGTGAACAGAGTAATCAGAGGCTAATTTGACAGATGCTATTGAGACTTTTATTAGGTTAAGGACCAGAGAGGGCAATATGGTATAGCAAGTGTTGTCTATTCTCAGAGAAGAAAGAAAACTGTTTTAGGTAGACATTGCCAGGGCAACATGGAGACAGATGGGTAACTCAGGAGACAGGTAACTGTTAACGAGAATCCTAATTGCCAATGAGGATTCCTGATCTTTATCAGGATGAGGAAAAGTGTTCTCTTCTCAGAAGTGAGGCAGGCACTCTCGTGTCTGTTTATTCTTTCTACCAAATGAGGAAGACGTGTGTGGTTCAACCGCTCAGACCGTGTTAGACTCAAACTCTACCTCAGACTCTGAGATCTCAGAGTTTTGTGGGAAAGGCTCCTTACCTGTAAGAGAAAAAGCATCCTCTGCTCTGCCGTCTGAAATGAAAAACCCCTCACTGCTCAGCTCAACTCGCCAAAAGATTTCTTAAATATATTAGCAAAAGTGTGTTGACTGTTCACGCAAGTCTCTTTGGCTGCGGTGTGAAATGACTCAACACCCAGTCCTTAGTTCTCGTTCTTAGTTCTTAAGTCTGTTGGATTCACACAAGGAGCTACCACTGGGACAAGGATACTGTTGAAACATCGAGATGACATTGACGAAGAGACACGTGTTTCGTCAGGCGGTAAAAACACTGACGGCTGAATTATTTTCTGGGATCCATCACTGAAGCATACCCCGGCTCCCCCACTTACAACATGAGACACGCAGGCCCAGTCTTGAAAATCCACTACAGAATATAATTTGGAATAGTTCAAAATTCTTGGAAGGAGAGAACTCTGTTCTATTGGGATCTGGAGCTGACCTGAATTAGACAATTGCAGTTTCTGTGTCTATAAGGACCAAGAAACTTAAAGCAGGGAGAAAGGAAACAACATATAAGGGAAGACTGTTTCGAAGACCTGGGAGCCAGGCAGAAATAAGTCATAACAACTTGACTAGAGCATGTTGAATTGTGTTTGGAGGTCATACAACCTAACAGGATAACACACGTGGCTGTATACTGAATTCCCTGCCAGCATGCAGTTAATTTTCTGCAAATTCATAGCAAATGGCTCTAGAGGAGACAGTGGCTTGCTAGCTCCACACTCCTTTTGCCATTGGGTTTTGATTCTTACACTACTGAAATGGCTGGTTTTGAGTCATTAATGTTCTCTTCATTACCAAGCCTAGTGACTTAACCTCTGATTTCCCCCTCTCTCTGCAGGCCGGCACACTCAGGAATTCCATTGGTTCTCCTTTTATCTGCTTGTTCTGTTGTCCTATCTCTTCCTGCCTTACTGGGGACTTTGTCATTCTGGTTTCTCTCCTACCTCCTCTGCTTGTGACCTACATTTTGCACATTGGCGTCTGGAGATGGTATCATTTGTCCCATGACTTCCATAATTCTGTCTCCAGGTCTTGTTTCCCACAAGTTCCAGGTCTACAGGGCTCTCTCTAAACCACCTGCTTCCCTAGGATGCTGTGCTGGCTCTTTTTGGTCAGTGTGATACAAGCTGGAGTCTTCCGAGAAGAGGGAACCTCGTCTGAGAAATGCCTCCATCAGACTGGCCTTAGGCAAGTCTGTGGGGCATTTTCTTGAGTTATTTTCAACCTGGAAGGGCCCAATTCACTGTGGACAATGCTACCTTTGGGCAGATGGCCATAAGTTGTATAAAAAGGGTCAGGCTGAACAAGCAAGCCACGAGGCTCGAACCAGAAAACAGTCCCTATGCTTCCTGCTTCGGTTCCTGCCTCCAGGTTCCTGCTTTGAGTTCCTGTCCTGACTTCCCATCACGATGGACTGTAAGCTAGAAGATGATGCTATAAGATGATGAAATAAATGCTCTCCTTCCTAAGTGTTTGTGTCATAGTGTTTATCGCAGCAATAGAAAGCAAACTAGGACAGATGTCAGCCCGTCAAAGCCAACATAGCTAAAGAGATTCTGAAAGGCTGGAGAGATGGCTTGCTCTTCCAGAGGACCCAGGTTTGATTCTCGGCACCCACATAGCAGCCCCCAACTGTCTTTAGATTCAGTCCTAGGTAACCTGACACCCTTTTGTGGCTTCTGTGGGTACTGCACACACAGACATGTAGACAAAACAAACCTATACATAAGTAAATTTAAGATTAAAAAAAAAAGAGGTCAACTGGAAACTATCTTCTGTACCAGCTCAAAGAGAACTCACCTTGACCTGGGCTTTCCATCCTGCAAACACGCGGGCTAAATTCCAGAAAGATGGAGGACAGATGAATTAACTACCAACGCTGCTTACAGTTATCAATTGTGACACCCAGTGACATGGCACAGCTCAGGGATGTCAGCGAATGGCTTCTATTATATTGAATACCTTCTTGACATTTTTGAAAAGGTTGTAACATATGACTTGGTCACCTATGGTTTCTGATGAATGTTGTGGAGACATTCTATTACACATAAGGGTGACTTCATTCTTATCCTCCATGTTCCCTTACATGTAGGCGGCCTCAGGGATTTGTATCATGATAGAGCTTGGTGCCCTTATAATTTATATTTTTTAGCCTCACTTGGGTTCTGAGTACCCTCTGCTGTGAGAAACCTTCCCGAGAGATGAACAAACATCTAATTCACTGTAGACATGACACTGGAAACAGAAACAGTGTAATGATTCACCCAAGTATAGTTGGTAAACAAATGAGCTTAGTTTGGGTTACTTACAGGAAATAGGCAACTTATGGAGGCTAAACACATATATATATACTCTGTCTCTCCACCCCCAGCAACCATTAATGGCATAAATACGGGGGTTCTCATGACGCCCCTCCTAGCAGCTGTTAACTGGATATAAATCCTTGAGGAGAAACAGGGACATATGAACCACCTCCCCATCCATACTAGAAAGCGAATAGACCCAAGTCTGTGTAGGTCTCCATTGGTAACCACAGCCACTGGTAGTTCCAGAGGGAAGTGGCCGAGTCACAGGCAGGGGCCAGTCTTCCACAACATCCTATACAATAGTTTTTCCTTTTCTCACGTGCAGCACTTAATGCAATGACTTTTAAATTTGTCCATTTACGTTTACTGAATAGAATTTTCTTCAACTTTTGATGGAAACAAAAATGATCTAATAAAGTCTTCAGCTTCCCAGAATGCTGTCCCTAAACTTTCTTTTGGGCACACGTCTTTGATCCCAGCACTTAGGAGGCAGAGGGAGGTGGATCTCTGTGAGTTTGAGGCCAGCCTGGTCTACAGGGTGAGTTCCAGGCCAGGTAGGTTACCTTGTGAGACCCAGCCTTAAATAGAAATAAAACAAACAATAAAACTCCCTGTCCCTTTGTTTAATTCTTCTCTTTTCTATACCTCAATTTGGATCAGGTTAGTTGAATTTTCCATTTACAACCAAAAGCCTTGATAAATAGGTCTTTTTCTCTCCACTTAGGACCTTTGTTCTATCTCGTGAGTTGTGTTACCAGGACTCTCCACTCTTCTGACTTTCTTAGACTCCTCCCCCTGGGCGTATCTAACTCTGAAAAGGGTTTTAGTCTGACGCCCCAGACTTCGTGTTTCCCCATGTTTAGCTTTCTCTACACAGAAAGTCACCCTTACCTGTGTCTTTGTATAGTGTATGGATAGGATCCATGTTGCCAGCAGAGATATCAGGAAAATCTTGACATACTTTTGGTCCTGGATTTTATCTGTGCCACAATTCCATTGTTGACTGGATGGACGTGCTTCTAAGAAAGGTCGCCACCTGGTGGTAAGGCATGTGAGGTACAGCTTACTGCTGTAGCTTAGTGGACACACTAAGAGTTGAACACGTCAAGGTATGAGTTGGCTCTTGTGTTTCCTATTTCCAATAATCCAACAAAGCCCTTTAACCTTGCCTAAGCTAAAGTGAGATCTTTGGTAAAACCGACTCAAAGAAAAATGGTATAGAAGGGTATTATTCTCTGTGTATGTACTTTATTTTTTGAATTAAAATCTAATCATTTCCCTGTTTCCTTTCCCCTTCTTCAGCCCGTTCACGTACATCTCTCTAGCTTTTTCATAAATTCATGGCCTCATTTAAAAGTAAACTATGGACATATATTTATATTCATATGTGTAGATAAGTACAACCTGTTGAGGCCGTATGATGTTACTTGTTTGTATATGATTTCAGGGCTGACCACTTGGTAATGGGTAACCAACGGAGGAGCTCTTCTCTGGAGAAAACTATTCCTCTCAGAATTCCTTAGTTGGCTGTAGCTGTTTGTCTAAGGTTGAGGTCCAGAGAGAGGGACATCATCTTAATTAAATGTTAGAACCCTGCCTTGTCCCTCAACAAGGATTCATTGCTCATAGAAATTGATGTGGTCTACATTGTTGCTAGCAAACCTAAAAATTTCCCCATCCTAACTTGAGGCAAATGAACACATTAAGAAACCATATCAGAGGAATCGGTCTGTTCTATTATGAGAGTCCACAATTTAGAGCTTGCTTTTGGGAGCTGATCACTTATGACAGGCAGCGTCTATTTTAAGCGCCATGGGTAACGAAATACACATTCTGGACATCAAAGATAACAAATACTGCATTTCTGATTCTATTGATTTAAAAAAAATGCCCAAAGAATTCATGAAGCAGATGCATACACAAGCTTAATAAAAATCGAAGCCTACACGGTTTCCTTGTGATTTCTGATTTCACATCTTGATTTATAAAGTTCCTACATTAAATCTTCGTTTATTTCTGTCAGATGAGGTATAAAATAAGCCCAAGACTAGAATTCCTACTGAGAGGGCTTTTTCCTTCATGAAATAATCCTCCTAGTCACAGTGAATGAATATCATTTTATAATTCAAGAGAAAACTATGCTAAAGGGAACATCCCATCATGTAGAAAAGAAATCCTGGAACAGTTCAGTTAATAATATAGTATTTACAATAATTCAAGAAAATGAAGGAAATAGCTTAATCTCCAGTACATACTGGCAAAAAGGTTTTATGCTAACTGAGACGGCATTAGTTGTGAATGTCTGGTATGCGGGACTGAGATGCAGTCCAAACGTATGAGGCTCACAGGAACGATGGATGGGTGAGTTTGCCTTGATGCCCAGTGGGAAGGAGTGATGCTTACATAGGGTCTGAGCCGAGCTGACGTCTAACTGTACCCCTGAGAGGCCACACAGAAGTTTGGAAAGTAAAACTTAAATACATCCAGGAGACAGAATGAAAATCCAATCACACAGCGCTCATAAGATAATAAAAGCAATGGACAGAGCAGGACAGAACCTGCTCCAGAAAGAGAGAACCAATAGTTCCCGAAACAGAGTCTTCACCTGCTATTCTTGGCATTCCGTGCACTCGATGTAGTTGAAAAAGGATGCCGTAAGAGGCCACTCATCAAAGAAGTAACAGCAAAGCAACAGTTTAAAACAGGAAAATGCCTGTCCCTTTTGTCTAGAGATATGCCAACCAAACCCAGATTCACTCCCCGGACTTCAATGTTCAACACCTTGAACAAAAAAGCAATTTAAATCTAGATTTTACACGGAGATGCCCATTGCCCTTTCCCTACTTTTGGTTTCTGGGTTGATTCCAGGTAGACTTATTCTCATAAATTCTCAATCCAGGTCTCTCTCTAACTCTGTTCCCTTTATAAAATAGTTCCAAGATAAGGTCTAACGGGAAATAAAGAACAAAAGGAATTAAGTGAATAACCTACTAATTAAGCTAGACACTCGTCGTCTGTCTCTTCCTTTGTATGGTGAACAGTTAGGCCCCTGTGAAGACAAATTCAACCAAGCTTACTCTGCTTGTTTCAGAGCTGTTGGTGTGAAAGCGCCAGTGGGCATCTTGCCCCGTGGCTAGACTAGCATATGCTTCCGGAGCTGATCATAGACGTTTAAGCTGTACCATCCATGTGGAAATAAGGTTCCTAATCATCTGTACCACAGAAGTTGTTCCGCTCAGTCCATCTTTGATCTCAAAGAAAACCAACTCTGTGCCCATCATCCCTGTCATTCCTCCATGTCTTCTTTCTTCTTTAAATGAGCATCAGTTTCATTTAGGTTTAGTTTTTGAGAAGTAATATAGGCTTAGGGAAAGAGCAGATGCCCTGGGGTCTTCAAGAAAAGCATGAAGGGCAGGGGAAATCTCAGCCATGAGCTACCCTTCGGAGAAAGATGGGGAGATTGTATCTTAGTTCCCATAAGACTAGTACGCTGAAGCTGACCATCTCTATAGTAACAAGCTTGATTAAGCTCTTACTTAACACCCTGTTCCGTATGTACAAGGTACTAAAAAACAGTGACAGAATTTACCACTCAGGAAATCACAGGCTCGGGATAGAGGCTTGGGCATTTTTACAAATTTGCATAAAAGAAAATAGGATAAGATAAAGCAAATGTAGCCACATAATGAAGTTTGATAAATGAATTTTGCTCATGGTAGCTTTTCTGGCAGGCGACAAAGGCAGACTCTGACTCTGGGTTAAAGTAAATGTGCACCAGCCATTTCTGTACTGGGTACAGCCCCATTAAATGCCAGTAGGCAGAGGAAGTGAGGATGTGTATGGGCAAAGAAAAAATATAAAGACACTGGTCCAGTACTGTCACTTTTCCATAACAGATGTTAGACAACAATTTTTTTTGGCTCTTTTTTCTTTTATTGGATTTTTTTAAAATTTACATTTTAAATGTTATATCCCCTTTCCTGGTTTCCCCTCCAGAATCCTGCTATCCCTTCCCCCATCCCTGTTAGAGAACAATTCTAAAGGATAAGCCAAGGATTGAGTTTGGGTTTAAGGTTGATGCTTTCCCTTATTTTAGTATTTTCTGAATTTAAACCTTACGTTACATTTAGTGTATAGTTGTATTGTTATTGTTTCTTTTATACTCAGTGACACCTTATGTGAGGAAATTTTGGTTCTGTCATCCACTTACTACACTTCCTTACTGAGTCTTGGCTCTAAGACCCTCTCAGCTTCCTTATCCATGGCCAGGAGTGATAACACCTTATAGAATTTAGGAAGAATGAACCTGATAACCTAGGTAAACCACTGATCGTCGCCATCACACGCTGGGCCCGCAGTTAGCCGTGCTCCTGCCGTTTCTCAGTTGTTTGGTGTGTGTGCTGTTTGCTTTGATAGACTATGTGGATTTCATCACCTTACTTTCTGTCAGAATTTCATCATCATACACAAAATAAAACTATAATACAGACACAAACCCAGTCTTCAAGGGAAGGGGTCATAGTGTAGGAGTCAGAGAGACGAGGGGCATCAGAGGCAGGAGGGATGCCAAGTACTGAAGGCTTTCTTCGGAGACGTGACCTCTGAGAGAAAAATGGATTCTCTGACAGCATGCAGATGCCTCATAAGAACACGTCAATTTTCTATTCTGTTGAAGGATGAGCAAATTGTGGCTTCTCATCACTGAATTCAATAGTGACAATAACAGTGACAGTTATCAGATGACAATGGCAGCCGTGAGTGGAGAGAGAGCCTTCGGAAGGAAAACAATTATAATTAGACCGCATGAAGGAAGCGGGAAGGATGCAGAAAGTAGAGGGCACAGACAATACCGTTTCCTAGCAACCGCGAAACGCTTCTTTTCTGTTAGGAAGTGGCCAATCGGAATAGCGAGAATAGGATTCAGCACTGAGCTCAGGAGGACTAAGCTGCATGACAATTACCAGCGAGGTTATAATTACATTCTCAGCACCATCGATCTGTGATGATGTTTTTGTGTCACATACTTCGGGGACTAGTTACATAAATATGCCAATGTGTTATAATTTTATTGAGTCAATCAGGCTGAGGATTAACCCCAATATAAAGAATTCAGATGGCGTGAATAAAGAAATCTTAGGTACCACCTCCACCCCGGAAAGTGCAGGACAGAGATTTAAACTCAAGGAGACAGTCTATGTAAACCAGATGTGAGTGGGCTAAATACATGACTTTCCTGAATAATATTTACATTCCTCCACAGGCATTCTAAGCAGGAAGGCACAGGGATAGAGGGATTTCAACACCTGCAAGGCAGATTCCTTTTTTCTTTTTTTCTTTTCTTTTCCTTTTTTAAGTAGAGAATGTTTGTAACGGCAAAGGTGAATTTACAGCCTACTCTACACTTCTGCCCAAGGTCATCGTTCCCAGATGAAAATCTGCCCTCCTTTAGAAAACCCGGCCTGCTACAGCAGGTACCAAACAGCATATGCTATTTGTCAATCTGCATCGGTGTGCCTGAAATTATTCAAATCAATCAATTAAAAACAAACCCACATAAATAATGCATCTTCCATCCGACGACTTTTCTCCTGTTTCCGGGCCTCCGTTCATAATCAAGGCGGTTAATGTTCTTTAAAATGCAGATGTCTGTGTTTTCAGTCTTTAAAGACCTAGCTAACTTGACAATAAAGACCGCTGTACCTGGTATGTATTCCAGGAGAGCTTTAGAAGGGAGGCAGCGTGCTGGGAAATCTCAGCATAAATGAAAGAGAAATCAAAAGGGAAAGGACCCCCATGTCTTCCTAGACTAGCGCTCTGGGGTCTTTGAAAGCGCCGTGTGAACGTGAAGCCATGTCTTCCCAACCCTCCTACAAACTGACCTGGAAGGGAGCGAGAGCCTCTAAAGCAATGTGGGGCCAAAACCAAGGTCTCCAGCTTTCTACATCCTCTAGTATTTTCTTCACCAGGTTATCACCACCTTAAATACATTCGGGAGAATTCCTCCATTTGTATCCAGAAGGGCGTCCGCCACACACCCTCTTCGGTTAGCAGGAGCATCTACCCTGTTCTAAGCAGATCTCCCGGCGCGCGCACACCGAGTCTGTACATCTGGAAAACATTGCTGGCCCAAGCAGGGCTCCAACTGTGAGCTGCTGGCAGGGGCTCTGGCTACTCAGACCTTTGGTATTTATTGGGAGATCCTGCATAAACGGCACGAGGAGGCCTGCCCAGAGGGAGGCCTGGAAAACCCTCGGGAGCCTCACAGCTGGACCCCCTCTCTTCGCTGCAAGGCTGGCACCATGTTTGGGCAGTGAGCCTTAGATTCTGATGGAGACGAAAGGCTTAGGACCAACTCCTGTTACGGAAAGACTTCCAGATTCTTCTTCCAGTCTCCAGCTTCCGTGCTGATGCGAATTCACGAGTTGGTTATATCTGCAAAACTTTCACAGTGAATTTAGATCAATACTGCTCGGTCTTAAGTGTGGCATTTAAAAGCGTTGTCCTTAGGAGGTGGCAGAAGCCATCTAAATTCTGGACTAGGCTGGGCCACATCTCAGACCTTTTCTCTAAGCAGATAATTTTATTATATAACAGCTATGGAAAGACAATTAAAGTTAGGTTGTTTTGAGCAGTTGACAATTTCTTTTTTTTCCTGATGTCCAAATTCTGCGATATAGCTAAGTTTAGTAAAGGTCTCCAACATTATCTACCAGACATCCTCCCTACTTCCTCCCACACTCCCCCTTACTTCTGTACCCAGCCAGGATGAACCCAGACCAGGTATGGTAGTCCAATCACTCAGACTAGAAAACTGTCACTGGGCCTGTCCTTGGACACTGGCTAGGAGCGGGCTGCCTCTCTCCTTCCGGTGTGAATTTGAAGCAGGTGGCCTTAGAGCAGCTGCAGCCATCTTGTGATGCCATTCTGGTGTCTCACAGGAAACAGACTTAAAGGATTGCCTCTTCAGAGTTTATGGCTTGAGAGACTTGTTCTTTCCCCACTCGTCAGGATCTTAGCATTTTGAGCCCCAAATCCTGGCTGTGGTTTAATCTAGTGTGGGCTGCTTTTTGCTATTTGCACCCACAGGTGTTTCGGTGGGTATGAAGTGAAGTGCAAGCTGAATAGCCACAAACGTCCCGTAGTTCATTAAGGCCATCATTTAGGCTCTCCTTCCAGGACACTGTGGCAAGCCGAGCGAGTATCGAAGTGCTCTGGGAAGCTCCAAGCAGAGACTCCTTTGCCAAGAACCACCCTTGGCTTCCGAAAGGATCCCAAGGAAGGGCTGTTTGAAATTGACAAAATAGATGACTTGAAGTAAAATCATGGGTCCAAGCTGACAGCCTATGTTCTGCTGGAGACAGCTTTCTCTGGTTACTCTAAAACCTCTCGGGATAGCTTATTTCTTGCAGATCAAAAGCTCAGTCTTTTATTTACATTTCAATTCAGTCACTACCCTAGGTTTCCATTTGATTATCTCAGGAATCAGCATCCCATGACTCCAGCCCCTAGATCCTCAGAGACAATAAGCAAGGCACAGACAAAGAGATGGCTGCCCTGAAATGATCCTTCCTACTGTGCCTGAACCTCTGCTCCTTTAGATTGTGAAGCGCCTTATACGATTCATACTGCATCCTTGAGAAATTATCTAATTTTTGAACTCATGTTTTCAGCATTCTTTCCCACAGCCTTAAAGGCTGGCCTGAAGGTCACAACATTCTACCATTTTTCTACAACATAGACACATCCTTGCTTCCCAGACTCATGCCATTCCTGATTATCATGGCCTCATTAACTTTGGCAGAGAGGACATTCCTAGAAGGAGGGATGTGAAGTGAGTTAGAGCTAGATCGATTTATCTGTCTGTCTGTCTGTCTGTCTGTCTGTCTATCATCTGTGCACACACAAACAAGCCTTATGCCCACAGCAAACATGGAGACTCATGGAGGCCCACACCCCCTGCTGGCCCTGCTCCAGGGGCGGGAACCATTTTGCACCATCCCTTACACATGGCCGCGTAGGTCAGCACTCCATTTTGTAACTTTCATCACGGTTTCTTTTATGCCCCGGCCAACCTCACATAGATCTCACATGGACCTGATTCTTCTCTTTCTTCCTATGTTTAGTTCCAGCATAACAACTCAGTCACTTCTGGAACAACTCCATACAACTCCAACCAGAATCTCCCAATAGACAGCCCTCTCTACAGCCACGGAAGAGAGCCTCAGAAGGAGAGCACTTCTTTTTTTTTTTTTTTTTTGGTTCTTTTTTTCAGAGCTGGGGACCGAACCCAGGGCCTTGCGCTTCCTAGGCAAGCGCTCTACCACTGAGCTAAATCCCCAACCCCAGAAGGAGAGCACTTCTACTCTTCATTATTTTAACACTCACCTCCCATGGCCCCACATTCCCCAAACACCAAGCCAGTTTGGGACCTCTTCTTGCCTAACTGTGAATCCATTAAAATATTTTTCCAAAGAAATGGGTGTTTTTGTTTTTCTGAAAACATTGTGATCATTTCCATAATTATAGAAGTCATTTCGGTTTCCTGTGCATCATCACAGGAATAATATAAGCCAGAGATGTGAGGCTGTAAATTTTTTCTAGTGCTTTGCTCACTTTAAATAGTGATCAATAGAACTTAGGGAAGCTAACAAGGTACAAGCTCATTGTGTGGGCAAACATACAGTACACAGTGACCTGAGTTCTCAGGAGTTTACAAAGTATTGCCTGACACTCAGATAGAAAGGTAGCAAAACACATTTTTTATTTCGTTGAAGTCTTGTTGCATGTATAATTTAGCAGATGCAATTCATCTCATAATTTTTTATTATTTTTTCATTAAGAAAGACTTCGGTTAAATCTCCCTAACTTATCAAAAATGCCTTTATCTAATTTATTTTCGTACTTCATTGGTGAAGGTTTAGGTGAGGAAGCGTCACTGGGGAGGGCATCTGAGTCTGGAGAGTGGTATTATGATCAATATTAGGCTTTAATTAAGTCACATTGACATTCATAATAGGTCTCAATCTGGCTAATAAGAATGAATTTTTTTTTCTTTTGGATAAAGAGCAATGCAAATTACAGACAGTGATCAACTGTCTAGCACTTAGTTTCAGCCGCAATGGGTCGTATTCTACGGGGAAATTATAGAACTCATTATGAAGAATGATGACGCTTTGAGAAGAAAACAGATTTACAACCGAAGGTAATTATAACAGTCTCTGCTAGGTTTAAAAATTTTAGTATCTGAGGCTTTTCAAGGGTGGGCTTGATTTCTACATTGTAAGGTGCTCTTCAAGAGCCGCCACGAGTGAGCACCCAAAAATATGTCACGGAGCGTACAGCACCAAGGGATGGGCTCAGCCTGCTTCTCTGCACAGCTAAGGTCATGTAAATGGGCACAGTTCTGAATTCCTAGCTGAAAGGAAGGCAGCTCTCTTTCCCAACAGCATTTAGCTTACTCTAGATAGTACGGAGAAGAGACGTCATAGCGTGTCCTGAAGGCTCTGGGCTCACATCTCCCCCTGCCCACACCTCAGATATGCACTGGCTCTGTGGCGACGTGTTTTCTTACGTCCCACTCTCTCCTTGCACTGCCCCCTACAAGCACACTAATTCTTCTTGCTTTTCTAATGCACAAAACTCCGTCTTAGCCATCCTGCGATTAGAAAGTTTGGGTTTTTTGTTTTGTTTTGCTTTGTTTTTTTCCCCCCTTATAAGATTTGGAGGAAATGTTACGTTCTTAGCTTACTCAAGAGTCTTTGCCTAATGACAGGCTCTAAGTTGTTTGTTTTCCTCATTCACAACCACATTATCTTCTGTCTTTCTCTAGAACTTTGAAATAATCTCTGTGTCCTCTTTCACATTTTATAATTCCCTTCTTCTAGTGTATGGTCCGGTTTATCTTTCCACAGCCCCTTGCATCCAGACCAGTGGTTCTCAACCTTCCTAACTCTACAACCCTTTAATACAGTTCCTCATGTTGTGGTGACCCCGACCATAAAATTATCTTTGTTGCTACTTCATAACTGTAATTTTGCTACAGTTATGAGTTGTAATGTAAATACCCGTGTTTTCTGCTGGTCTTAGGTGAAAGTATTGTTCAGTCCCAAAGAGTCACACCCCATAGGCTGAGAACCACCATTCTAGAAGGAGCTCAGAAATATGTGCTGATTGAATGAGAAGAAAAAAATGACCAAAGAAGTGGAGTTTAAAATGGAAAAAAAAATCATGAACAGTGCATATTTGAGAAGAAGAGACATCCAGACAACAATGGCATAACAAGGAAGTCTTGGTTTTACACTGTCAATTGCCCTGTGAGGTTTCAAGTGTGGGATGGATATCCACCCCAGCATGTGGACTTCTTTCTCCTCTCAGTTCTACACCAGAGCTCAGAGGGAAACCAGTCAACTGTAAATCCAATCGAAGAAAATGGTGGAGAACCGAAGGACACAGAGATAGGGGACCTTGTATTTTACACACTTTGGAGAATTCTACTCGCTTTCCATTTAATAGGTCCTTGTACCTATTAAATGGGAAAATGCTGGAGAATTCTTTAGGGTAGTGACGCCACATCTCAAGGTACTCAAGTCATTTGGCTGAAACAGCCTATTGATGTTTTAGACAGGAACAAAGATATGCTTTCTCCCTTTTACTTCGATTGTGTGTGTGTGTGTGTGTGTGTGTGTGTGTGTGTGTGTGTGTGTGTGTGTCTTTTGTGTACTGAAGTCAATAAAAAACGTTAGGATGTGAAATCCTGCTCGCTCACACTAGTGAGCTGTTTCTCCATTGCACACACACAGCAGACACCAATAGATGGGGACAGACCCCAGAAGGCTCAGCAAATACATCGGGGAGGATCTCACCTGTGTATATGTGACTCACTAAAGCTACCAAAGTAAAGGACAACGGAAACAAGGACACAGTGACTCAGCAAACGGCTTCCCCGCCTCCAATGACTCGTTCATGCAGTCATTTACTGCACATCCGTTCCTGAAAACCACTTTCTGGGCGTTGGAAATACCGTTTCTAGCACAAGTGACGCTATCAGAGAAGAAGGAAGTTGGATTCAAATCCAGCAGTGTAGTTGCCGAAACCATATGCAGATACTCTTCTCCAAATGTAGAGACTTGTCAGCCCTATTCCCAAATGGAGAAGAGCTCTGCGAAAGCTCCTGAAGCTCACTCTGACTCAGTACTTCCAAACGATCCCTCCTCAGACAGCAGAGTTAGTTTCTCGAACCGTCACCCTGGTGTTGATACTGCCCTCTGCCGACCACTCTTGGAGGAGCAAGGGCCTAAGCAGGGTCGGCCTGACACGGGTTCAGTGTTATAGTTGCTGACACACTGCCCTCTGGTGGCTCCTAGAATAATTGCCCTCTGTCTTAGCTCCTGGATTAACAAATTAAAAGTCCGCAACCGCTGTCTAACAGGTAAACGCTTTTCAAAACCATTACCTTCCCAACACTCTCACATTGCTTCTGCGCATGTACACTGGTATAGAATACCATCACAACTGTCTTCTCTAAACCTGTCCTATTGACCAACTTTCTTTTCGTTAGCTAGACTTGTTTTTGAAGGGCTTTCAAATGGGAAGCCCAAAGCTACAAAGCAACTGTAAAATTAAATTAAAAGAAGACACAGCAGTACGGGGAAGTTCAGACAGCTGCCCTTCAGAGCTGCCATCCTAAGACTCACTCTGTAATTGTTACAGGGAGATTAGCTGGTGTTAGAGAGTGTTAAAGACTTGGCAGTAAACTGGCTTTTGCTTGGATGGTATCGGGAGGATTGGGAAGTGCTGAGCGGAGATTAACGCTATGCACTTCACTGCTACTTAATGCAGTGGGTATGCAGGGCTTAAGCAATCTCTTGAGGGACCTACTGCAGGTGGCAGAGCACTTAGATTTTCCTCTGCCTGTGCTGCCTGTACATGAGAAATGGTTTTTTTAGGGATCTAAGCCAATTAGTGCCAAAAGAGGATGGTCCAAGGTGGCCAGCGAACATTCAGCATCGTGAACTCTGAAATCAGGCAGCCCCGGCTTATTTCTGGGCAAATTCATGACCAAGTTCCCAGCCGCGTCTAGAATTCCCACTTCCAGTAAGCTTAGCCTTACGCACACCGTCAGACATAGTAATTGAGATTGAAGGCGCAAAGGTTTGAGGCGGGAGCGGATCGATTCTGCTTCCCTTTAAATGATTAATAAAGTCAGCTCTGAAATTCCAGCTTCCAGTGACTGTCTCGGGTTGGGTAGTCTTGAGGCCGGGGTGGGCCAATGAAATATGAGAAATCTTAGATACTGGTGTGGCAAAATGAGCAGAGGGCGGTGGCCTTTCCCTCACTGGTATGTGTAATGTGTGTGAGCGTCGGGACTGTAGCCACCTTACATGGGAGAGATGGAAGGGACAAAGCAGGACGCAGAGGTGACAGAGCCGAGAGAAGGAATCCAGGCTCTCAACACCACTGTTCTTTTGATGAGGCGAGCATCTCTCAAGCTGTCCCCACAGTGAGCAAAGAGATCTCCTCCCTCTTATCCCCGTGGTACAAGTCTGGGACCCATTGCATGCTAGCTGACACAACAGAGCATAAAAACAATTATGAACTGTGAGTTTTTTTTTTTTAATCTAACTGGAGAACCACAGCGTACATAGAAAGATTAAATATCATATGGGTGTGCTGACTCAGATAATAATCCTATAGTCCTGGTATGTGGGAGGTTGAAACAGGGAGCCAAAAGTGCGAGGTCAGCCTGGGTTACATGGTGAAACCTGTCTATAAGTGAACGCATGGATAATTAAATTTTAGCGCATTTCAATAGATGTAAGGGACAGCAAAGTCATGTTTTGACACTCAGCGAGAGCCTACTGTGAGTCAGGCATCATCCTCACTTGTGTTGCGCCTAAGGTAACTTAGAGCTAAGGGCTGCTTTCTCTTTTGCTTTTATTTTTTATATTTTCCTGCACGTAGGTCTGTGCACCATGTGCATGCAATGCCCACGGAGACCAGAAGAGGGAGGCAGATATAATCAGAACTGGAGTTACAGACAGTTGTGAGCGGCCATGTGTTGCTGGGAATTGAACCTGGGTCCTCTGGAAGAGCAGCCAGTGCCCTTAACTGCGGAGCCATCTCTCCAGCTCCAGAGCTGAGGAAACATAAGGCTTAGGTAGCTTGGTACCTGCTCCGTTTTACAAGGAGTGGGGGTGAGAACGACTCGTTTTCCACAGTAGCCAAGAATTAGAAAGATACTGTAGAAACCGTTGACTACTATCTTGTCTTCCTTCCTTCCTTCCTTCCTTCCTTCCTTCCTTCCTTCCTTCCTTCCTTCCTTCCTTCTTCCTTCCCCTCTCATTCTCCTCCCATTCTCTTTCTTTCCCCTAGCTCCTGGTAAGTTTTTGCTCCGGTACCCTGAGATGGCCATGAACTAGCACTTACCAGATGATTGCCAGGATTACTGTGTTGGGCTGTGGAAAGTGTTAGGAGTGGCTTTGCATTCTAACAGACCAGGCCTCTGTTCTCACTAGAGTGGAATAATCTTAGAGAAATTATCTAATTTCTCTGACACTCTTGTTTCTTATTTGAAGTGTGGGATAATTATATCTTTTTCCCACTATGATTCTCATCAGAATATATAAGATGACACTTTTTATAATCAGACTGTATTCTTTGAACTGCAGCTAGCATGGTCATCGGAGGTCCAAGCTCAGTTTGAGGACACTTTCTTAATGTCATAGTAACACTTTATTTCATAGGAAGCCTCTTTGTGTTTAGGTATGACCAATACCTCCTTTTCTAACCATATTTATATTTAATTCTTGTTGATTCTGCAGAAGCTGCCGCCACCAGACATTTTAAAGTGTTTGTCTTATCAGGGTATCCAGCACATGCTGTTACACTCTACTCTTTTACTTTAAAAAGTTGACTTTCATTCAATGACCTTTGAGAAACATCAAATGTAAAGTTCAAATCCATCCAGACTTCAGTTTGAGCAGCAAATATTTAAAGATCAATAGTCGAAGCACGGCTTCCAGAAGCTCAGAATGTCTCTCCTTTCGTCTCTGTTCTTTTGCATTAAGGCATCAGAACTATTTCAGGGGCCGTCTTCCTGCCGATACCTAACCAGGCTTCCATGCCTTCCTCTCTCACACAAGAAACCGGATCCTCCCCAAACTGTGAATGGACTCTGTGTGGACTTCTAGGCTGCTTTTCTGAGCCTTCTGAATTTGCTCCCTGTTGCAAGCAGCCTTTAGTCCTAGGGTTAATGAGTCTATTTGCTGACCTGGTTGGTGCTATGGCCTACAGACTTCTGCTCCCTTCAATGAATCAGCAGCTCGATGTCAGCTATTCTAGAGAGAAAGTTAGCACAGAGCCCAGGGCTGTTTACAAGCAAGGCAGAGATTCAACCTCTGCTTGCAGGGAAGGTCAAGACACTGCAGCATAACAATGAATGAAAATTTAAAAAGGCAGCATGACGGGAGAAGCCACTCGGTGGTACTGAGATGGAAACCCTGGAGGATGGGAAGCGGGTAGAGGAAGGACAGACATCTTCTGAGGTACGCACCTGGCAGGTCCTGAGAGGCCATGTACAAATTCCATGACCAAAGTGGCCTCGATCCCACCTGAAGGGCGATGGCAGAGACCGCACTCTTCTGCTCTGCCACTTAGCCTGTCTTTGCTTTTCCACATTGGGAGCTTATAAATAAAGAGTGTGAAAATGTCAGAGAAACAGAACAAAGTCACTGTGGGCGAACAAGAATGGCCACCCCAGGCTCACACATTAGGGTGCTTAGTCACTAGGGAGTGGCACTCTGTGAGAATAATTAAAGGGATTAGGAGGTGTGACCTGGTTGGAGTAGGTATGGATTTATTAGAGGAAATTAGGCTCTGAGGGTTGGGTTTGAGGTTTCCAAAGGCCCAGTGTCTCTGGCCCTCTCTGCCTGAGGATCAGGGAGTTGCTCTTAGCTACTTCTCTAGTACCACACCTGCCTGCCACCACGCTCCCTGCCATGATGATAATGGACTAAGCTTCCGAAACTGTAAGCAAGCCTGCAATTAAACGCTTTCTTTTTATAAGCGTTGTCTTGGTAATGATAACTCTTCACAGCCATAGAACCGTTACTAAGCCATCATTTTTTCTTATGCCCCCCGATGGCCCATCAGTGGGACTGGTGTGTTCTGTGAGTCTTCCACACTGAGTTTTCTCAAAAGTGTACCTCAGCCTTAACACTCAGACAGTACTTCCTAAAACCAAGAAGTCAGAATCACAACCTTCACTTGCTGTGTCTTTATTATTCCAGCTCTGTTTAAATCCCAGTGCGTTGTTCTAGGAAAACAGATAGAGAAAGAAAACACTTTCCCATATTCTTGTTTAGAAATCATAGCCTTGAGTTCTCTCCAATTCATTCCTCCTTCTCTTCCTTCCCCCTCCCTCCTCCTCCCTTCCTTCCATCTCCCTTCCTCTTCTTCTTGCCTGCGTGCATGAATGCATCAGTTTCTTCTTGTTTTTTCTTTCCTTTGTTCCTTATTATTTTTTTAAAAAAATTCCCCATCTTTCGTTGTTGTTGTTGTTGTTGTTGCTGTTGTTGTTGTTGTTCTACAACACTTTGAAGGAACATAAAATATTGAAAAAAAATATTGCAAGGGACAATTCTCAAGGAAAACCCAGGGACTAACACATCTCATGCATACCTGGACCCTTTCAAGAGAGATGCCATATACTTGCCCATGGTTTCACAGAAGCTAAGTCAGGTTGTGTTTGCTACATAATTTGTAAGTTGGCAGTGTAAACTACAGTGTGCATAGAGTTTTTTTCCAAAGGCTCATTGTTTAGAAGAATAATGGTGGGTTTTGACCAGGAGAAATTTCCTCTTAGGTGCAGTCAAGTGGTGAAAACTGTCCCCACAGTGTCTAAAGGTACAGCCCCACAGTGGGTTCCTAGGGGTGGTACATTTGGCCTTTCAGTGCCCGCTGGCGGTTATGTGTGCAGATGCATTCCGTTATAAGGAGCTCAATAACACAGTTGTGGAATAGAACTTGATATTTGAGTATGGGATTACACGTTGGCCTTAGTAAGGCCCCCAACAACTGGAGTGGAGGGTTCACCCTGACTCTGTTGCCTGACTGTGGATCCTGCTCCTCTAACTGGGCTGTCTTGTCTGGTCTCAGTGGCTTGAGGTGCCAGGGTGGGCTGGTTTTCTGGGAGGGACCTCTCCCTTTGCAGTGGTGAAGAGTAAGGGGTGTGGGGAGGAGTCAGGGGAGGGAGGACTGGGAGGAGGGGGCACTGCGATTGGGATGCAAACTGAATAAAGGAATGGAAAAAATATTTTAGTATAAAAAATTAAATGCCAAAATAACAACAAACCCCTCTAAGTGGATCAAAGACTATGGAAATAGGATATTAGGAGAAAAGAGGGAAAAAAACATATCAAGATGTAGGCATGGGCAACGCCTTTCTAGACTTTACAGGAGACCCTCCAAGTGAGACACACACAAGTGATGCAAACGCAAGAGGTTTATTTTCCAGTGCGTCGGGGTCAACCCTTAATCAGCTCCTTGTGGCGAGTGACTAGAAGGTGACCCTGAATGACTATAACAAGCAGTTTTTATACTTTTTAGGGCTACAGGTTACATCAGCAAGTGTACAGTTGAAACTTACTGGCTAAGAATCTTTGAATCTATTGGTTAGCAAGGATGGGCAGATTATGACATACATTCGAACTCTATTTGGGACCAGAGGATCAGGTGACTATCAGTCAGTACATTCTGCAGTTTTTCAAGAATGTTCCTGCTCCTTCTGAGAACTGTGGGTGGAGAATGGAACTAGGACTATCCTTGACCGGAGGCAGGAAGCTGGAACCTAGCCTAGCCTTGCCCCAAGGCGGGTAGGTGTAAGGCTGGCGAAAGCCCCTTGGGTCCTTCAATCCCAATAGCACAGGACACACTACAGTAACTAATGAGCTTTGTGTGAAATTAAAACGCTTCTATACAGCAAAGGGAAAATACCGGGGCTGGGGATTTAGCTCAGTGGTAGAGCGCTTACCTAGGAAGCGCAAGGCCCTGGGTTCGGTCCCCAGCTCCGAAAAAAACCAAAAAAAAAAAAAAAAAAAAAAGAAAAATACCGGAATTAAAGACAAAGCATTGAGAATGGTAGGAAGTCAGTACACATTAGAAGTATTGGCACATCCCTGCTTATGACAGCACTGTTCACAGCAGCTGCTTTGAGCTGTCAGAGTAATTGCCAAGGAATAGACGGATGGATGATGTATGGGTGGACGGATAGATGGATGAATGGAGGGAGGGATGGATGGATGGAAGGAGGGCTGGACAGATGGATAGGTGGATGGATGGATGCATGGACAGATGGATAGATGGAGGGAGGGAGAGAGGGAGGAGGAGAGAAAGATAAGGTGTGGTATATACACACAAAGGATGATTATTCAACAAAATCATGCTTTTTTCAAGAAAATTGATGACGGGGTTGGGGATTTAGCTCAGTGGTAGAGCGCTTGCCTAGGAAGCGCAAGGTCCTGGGTTCAGTCCCCAGCTCTGAAAAAAAAAAAAAAAAGAAAGAAAGAAAATTGATGACACCAGATATCATCATCTTAAGTAAGGCATATAGATATAGAAAATCAAGGCTTACTTGTTTTCTCTCACATCTGAAATCTGGGGTTGCAAGGAATATTAGGAAAGTGGGAGGGTGACTGAGAAGAACATTAGGGACAGTGAAGGGAATTGGGGAAGGAGCGAGAAGTGAGGAATGGAGGGGAAGATAATCAATGTACATGCATGTATGAAAATGTCATAAGAAACCACTATTTTACACATCGCCACAAGCAAAATGATTTGTGAATGAAATGTCAAATCCCAAAGAAATAGAATATATAACCTTGTTGCATTTTACCAGGGTCTTCCCCATAGTTTTGTTTTGAGCAGAGTTCTAGGTTGTATTCTTAGAGGTATAGCTTAGAATCGGATCATCAATGATGCAGATGAAGGACATACTTCGTCAGCCAGTGGAGCTGGGAAGAAATTGATGTTTTCTAATGAAAACTGAGGAATCTAATGGTAACAAAGGCCGGGATGAAGACTAGACATGACTGTCACAGAAGAAGCAAATCAAGCTCTTCCTCTTTCCTGCTGGAGCGGAAGAGGAAGTTGTAAGTTGTTGACATGTTCCTGAACACAATCCCAATTAACTCATTTGTTCACCAAGCTGGATTGAGTGCAATCTTTTCATTGATCTGTTATTGATCTATCTAGATTCCCCAGGAACATAATACAACATAAGCTAATGTATAGCTGTAGATTCCACTGGCTGAAGAAAATATGCATTCTAGAAAGAAATCACATAGAGGACTTAAATAGCTCTAGAATACCTAGGGTGGGGGCTGGGACATTGGAAGCCAAACTGATGATCAAGAACTGAGAGGAGTCATTGGGGGAAAGAATGGGGCATCTCTACACGGAACATTACAGGAGAAACTGCCAAGCAAACTAACAACTTGCTAATTCGCTGCTGAATTCTTGGTGTTTGTCAAGCTCTGTCTTGATTAAACCCCTGCTTTGAAAGCTTAAACCGGGTAGAGAGGTAGCTCAGAGGTCAAGAATGTTTTCTGCTTTTTTTCAGAGGACCTGCATTCAGTTCCTGGCACCCAGGTCAGGTGGCTCGCCACTACCTGTAACCCCTGATTCCAGGGTTCCATCTGAGGTCTCTGGCATCTTGGGGAACCATACTTACATGCATATATATATATATATATATATATATATATATATATATATATATATATATCTCACATAAATGAAACGACAAGAACGATACATTTTCAATCCCTGTGGGATTTGGAAGCATGCACATCTGAAAACACCTCCTGCAGCTAAGATTTCTGACTACCCTTAAAGAGACTGTTTACCTCAGGGTAGTATCTTGTGCTTGGGCATGAGGTCTGCAAGAAGCATTGCTCACTGTGCCTTCTGCCCTGCAACTCTAACCCGCACCTCTGTGAAGCAGATTGAAGAAGGAAGATCCTCCATTAGGAGGAGGAGGATAGCAGGAGGGCAGGCCGTGAGTGCCTTGGTCTACGGTTTCTGAGGTGTTGTCTGATGGAGAAATGCCTAGTTTGAGGAGTTCTGATATTTCCCATCTTTTCTAATTGAAATGTGGCTTCCTTCTATCTAAACATCAAAGGATGGCGCTGTAACCCTCCAGGGTTATTAAGGAACACGGAAGGAAGTAGCTATCCTAAGTAATTCTCACCCAGAGACAGGTGGACTTGGGCCGCAGAAAATTAGTATCTCTTGTTGTGAAATATCTGCTTTTGCATTTTATGTCCAAATTGTTGTTTATTCTGATATACATGCAAACCCTGAGGCTGTTAGGCAGTCTTGTTGCCTCCAGGGCAACCTTCTCCTCAGGTTAGAAACAAGCCAGGAACAGAAACATCATTCTCTCGCCTTTGGAATGATGAGATTTATAAATGCCTTGTAATTTATCTTAGAAGCCTTCGACTTAGTGCTCAGGCAATTTAAATCTCACCAGAAGAGTCGAATGTAGAAAGATATGCCAGAATTTTAGTTCTGCACTTGAGGTAGAAATAAGTAGAGGAGGGCCCAGAAATAAAGGGGCATGAATAACTCCAGAACATCATCAATATTTTACTGCCAAGCTTATGGTCCCTCTCCTTCACATCGCCCTGTGGTATCTGGCTGAAATATAGATCGGTGAAAATGCTTTCTAGAAGGAGTGCGATTGAATACTATCTTAGTTTAATTCTATTTAGATTTTTCTAAAGGTGGTTAGAATGCACTTTCCCTTCCTGAATATTTGGCCTGCTGCATTCTCAATATATTTAAGAATAAGGATGAGTTAACTATTGCCTCTTGCTTAGAAGTCAAAATTAGGATGTCTCTCCTTGGGAATGCATAGCATGGTATAAATAGCACCTGCTAATATTATTAACAAGGAACTGTCCTACTTTTTAACCAAGAGATGAAAGGTGGCTTTCTAACTGCAGAGAACTACTCTTGCTACCAACTCACCTCATTTCATAAATAGAATTAAATGATCTACATTCAAACTCCAAATCTAGGGTGGGGGACCTGGTAGAATTAGAACTCCCTGGTGTTCATATCAGAGCAAGCAAGAGGTCATGTCCGACACCATACCCAGCTCTTTGATATCATAGATCCTGAGGAATCGCTCAGCTGTCATAATTAAAGCCTCACAAAGCATGAATTATAGTGTGAATGGCAGGGAAAAAATTAAATGATTTTTTTTTTTTTTTTTTGAGCTGAGGACCGAACCCAGGGCCTTGCGCTTGCTAGGCAAGCGCTCTACCACTGAGCTAAATCCCCAACCAAATGTTGATTTTTTTATCATGAAGAACTCCTAGGGAGACAGTAAATTCATGAATTGATGGCAGCTTGCGGTTGTGGGGGTTCTAAAGTGGATCCGTTGCCACTAAGAAAACGAGTCACAGATATACAAAACAGGCTCAACAAGGGCAGGCTTTGCAGGCAGCTGTGGAGAATTTTCCTGGGGAGATGCCAACAAAAGTGTATCTTTCCACTAAGATACAGCACCAACGACAGGCCAGGGTAATAATCCTTCCCAAGTCCACCTTGGAGAACGATGGTGTTTATTGGGCTTGCTTTCTGAGTATGCAAGAGGTCATTTATAGGAGCGTGGGTGACTCTCGGACAGCTGTGACACTCCAGCATGGATGATGACCTTCCCATAGACATGGACATGAAATTCTTCACTAGTTCACCCTCCATTTACTGCTTAGGCAATCATTTCCAGAAATCATGTGTATCCTGGGCAGAAATCCAAATAGCTAGAGGGGAAGGTCTGAGAGCATCTGAGATAAGAGGCGAGTGGCTGATGACCCTCTTCATCCTCTCCTTCTATGAGTACGGTCTACGGTCTGATAGTAAGATCTCCTTCAGGCACTCACAGCTGCATGCAGAAGATGACACTGGCCTTTATGCTCAGAGGGCAGCCTTCCACAATACAGATGGGCATCCCAGGTCTGCAACACCGGAGGATAAGCTACTGCCCAACAGAGCCATGAGCCTGACCTATGAGACAGGGGCCATGCTTGTCTCACCTTTGCTGTCCTCAAGGAAATTAAACTCCTATTGCAAAAATGCAAAAATTGTTGAAGACACACAATGGAAGAAATGAAGGGAATCTACTGTTAACTCCTTTACAGACGTTTTGGATAGTGAAACATCTCCTATCCTGTGGGGAGAATTTTTTCCCATCATTTCTATCGCATGAAAGGTTGGGAATATTTTTGTCATTTTTAACTGTTGACCCGAAAGATCATCATGGATTAAGGTTAGTTTTTGATCAGAAAAATAATTTAATTCACGATTGAATTAACAAGTGAAAATGTAAAGGGACAGCGGTTATCTGTTGTCATACTCAGAAGATACTTGTCTTGGGACTTAAAAATGAAGACTCGGTGGAGTAGATGGAGGTGAGCAACCTGTGTATCTATCAATAGGTAGATAATTAAACAAATGTGGCCCATACAAAATTGAATGATGGTGTTGGGGATTTAGCTTAGTGGTAGAGCGCTTGCCTAGCAAGCGCAAGGCCCTGGGTTCGATCCCCAGCTCCGAAAAAAAGAAAAAAAAAATGAATGATTATTTGGCCTTAAAAGGAAGGACTTATACATGCAATGACATTAATGACCTTCAAGGCATCATGTGTTAAGGAACATGAGCCAGTCACAAGAGTATTGTATGAATCTGTTCCTATGAAGCTCCTAGAGTAGCCTGAGTCATAATACCAGAAGGCACAGCTATGTTTTCCAAGTGATGGGTGCAGGAGGGGAGATAAGTTAGTGTTTAATGAGTACAGACTGTCATTTGGGGAAGATGAAAAATCCCCTGAATATAGATAGTGGTGATGGCCGTACAGCAGTGAGTGTCAGCTTTGTGGTTCTTGTAAATCATGCCGCTATGTGCATGGATGGAGGCAGTGTTTCTGAGTCCCGTATTAGTTTATTAGTTACTTTTGTGTTGCTGTGATAGGATGCCCTGACAAGAAGCAACTATGAGGGGGAAAGATTTGGCATAGTGTTCCAGATAGAATAAAGCCCGCCATGTTGGGAAGGCGTACAGGATGGCGCATGAGGCAAGCCCAAGCCTGGTGGTTAGCAAGCAGAGCGATGAGATGTCATCAACACACAGGAAGCAGAGAGAGAGAGAGAGAGAGAGAGAGAGAGAGAGAGAGAGAGAGAGAGAGGGAGGTAGAGCCAAGCTATGTCATCATCAGTTGGGGACTACATGTTCAAACACATGAGCCTACGGGAGACATTTCCCACTCAAACTAAAAGTCCCACTTTCAGTTTTGGGGGCTATAAGCTCATTAGATTACTGGATCATATTGTAATTCTATTAGGAAGTGCCAAATAGTGTAATTTTGGTGTACACACACACACACACACACAAACACACATACTCATTCGTGTTAGTTGTTTCTGTAGGACAAGATTCCAAAAGCATAGAAGTAGAACTGGCTGATCAAAACCATTAGCTGTAGACTGCCAGTTTTACCTCAAGTAAGAGCATGAATCTGCATTCTTACCTTTAGTACTTTATAGTATTGAAGGGCCTGGCTTCAAGGCAGGCTGGCAAATTTCGCATGATGAATTCTTGGCTTTTGCCGTTTAGGTTTGGGTTGTACCAGCAGTGAGGCTGGGAGCCTCTCATCATTGGTAATTACTCTCCGGTGGCTTTCTTGCCTATGTCCTTTGTCACTTTCCCACTGTAACATCTTTTTCCTAGTGACTTGATCTGTGCAAATTACAAAAACCATCGCTTTGTCTTTGTCAATTCTTTTTCTTTCTCTCATTTCTGACCATACTCGCCAGTCTTTTTTTTAAAAATAATTTCAAAAGTCAATTTGTAATATAAATGTATTATAAATATAATTATTTATACATAAATTATTTTATTATAATAAATTATAAATTTGATAATAAATCAAATCATTTAATTTTACATATCAGTTGTAATATAAATGTTATATTTTTATCATGCTTTCATATTAGGTTCTTAAATGCTCCTTTCATTTTGTTATTTATTAATAAACTCATTTTTATTTGTTTTCAGTGCTGTAAATTGTGATCAACAGACCCACTGAGACTCTATGTTGGTATGGGGAGAAGTTGGATGTTGGGTATGAGGAGAGAAGTTGGATGTTGGTATGAGGGGGAAGTTGGACGTTGGGTATGAGGAGAGAAGTTGGACGTTGGTATGAGGAGAGAAGTTGGATGTTGGTATGGGGAGAAGTTGGACGTTGGGTATGAGGAGAGAAGTTGGATGTTGGTTTGAGGAGAGAAGTTGGATTTTGGTATGAGGGAGAAGTTGGATGTTGGTATGAGGGGAGAAGTTGGATGTTGGTATGAGGGGAGAAGTTGGTGTTGGGTATGAGGAGAGATGTTGGATGTGGGTATGAGGAGAGAGTTGGATGTTGGTATGAGGGAGAAGTTGGATGTTGGTATGGGGGAGAAGTTGGATGTTGGTATGAGGGGAGAAGTTGGATGTTGGTATGAGGGGAGAAGTTGGATGTTGGTATGAGGGAGAAGTTGGATGTTGGTATGAGGAGAGAAGTTGGACATTGGGTATGAGGGGAGAAGTTAGATGTTGGTATGAGGGGAGAAGTTGGATGTTGGTATGAGGGAGAAGTTATGAGGGGAGAAGTTGGATGTTGGTATGAGGGAGAAGTTGGATGTTGGGTCTTTGGCCAATTGTTTGCTCTGCTTTCTTTTCCCTCACTAATTTATTTAAGTTGCAAAGATTAGCCGTATTAAAACACCACACTCCTCTTTATTTGTTTACCTTCCCTGCCTCTCTTTTGCTGATTTCATAACATAGTATTTTATTGTGGCTTCATAACCCCATTAAAAACATATTAAACACAGCCTTTCCCCCCCACCTTTATTAATTTTTTTGTTGTTCGTGGCTATTTTTGCTGTGTATTCTTTCAGATAATCTTCAAGAACAATTGCTAAAGTTTATTAAACTCTTTTGGGATGCTATTGAATTTACAGATTAATTTGGAGAAATTGACATCTTAAAATACCGAGTCTTTTCATCTAGGAACAAAAACACTTTACAAATCTATTTATCTAAGTCATTTTAATTAACAGTTACCTCTTGATTGCTCTCAGGTGAAGACAAGTCCCAATTTCAAGTTTTTGTAAGAGCCTCCTGTTCTGCTTAATTATCTCCTTTGTTTTTCGTGACTGTTTTTCCTCACCCTCTGCCACAGTGTGTAGAGCGCATTAGCATTTGGAAGCAAACACATTGAAAGAAAAAATATCTCATTAAACTTCTAGGGAGAAGAAAGAATGAGAGTCCAATCATCAGCCACGCTCATTGGGATGGGAGGGAATGGAGCGCACGTGGAAGGAGGGAGAAAGGGAGAGAGAGAGAGAGAGAGAGAGAGAGAGAGAGAGAGAGAGAGAACTGAACTGAGTCATCAAACATACCAGACCCTGGTTCTTTTTTTTTTTTTTTTAAGATTTATTTATTTATTTTTTTTATGAGTACACAGTCACTGTCTTCAGACACACCAGAAGAGTGCAAGGGATCCCATCACAGATGGTTGTGAGCCACCGTGTGGTTGCTGGGAATTGAACTCAGGACCTCTGGAAGAGCAGCCAGTGCTCTTAAGCACTGAGCCATCTCTCCAGCCCCAGACCCTGGTTCTTAAAGAACCAGAAATCCCATGAGTGACTTGTTTCATTTGAAATGTTGCTGATTCCTAGAAGGTGAGAGGCAGCCACGCCCAAGCGTGAACAAAAAGGTCCCCGGACTCAAATATAAATGATATTTTTGGAATGGCAGAGCTACTGATAATATTTCAAGCTGGAAGGAAGAAACTACATTTAAAATTTTAACAGTCAATAAGCTTTGGGTAAATAGCATAAAGAAAATCGGGGATCTCTGAAGAGACGATCGTAACTATTTATCAGCACCAGGATGATGTCATACAAATGATGCCGTCCTTTGTTACCTCCTGCAAGGTGGATAAACTGCTTCTAAATTGCATTAAATTGACAATAAAAGGCCAAAGAATGAAATGAGTGTGTTTTAAAAAAAGAACGTCCCAGCGGCCACTAGAGGGAACAATAGGCAGCTTTCTTCCAGACGTTTGAGCAGAAGAATATTACAGAGAAATAGGAGGCAATTGGAGGCACAGCACTTGAAGCCACCTCAATCACTTTTCTGGGAGAGCAATGGCTTTTAGAAACGGTCATCGCATCTGACATCTAACCCCAGTGGAGCATCAAGTGCCTTTCGAGGGGAATGTGTGTCTTGGTGGAAGTAAAGTGAAATCTATCAATGAATACAGAAGTGTTTCTAAGGAGTTCATTAGGAAAACTAAGCCTTCATTCATATGCAGAAGTGTGCCGCCTTGGTCTCATTCATTAAGCCTCTTGGTTAAAACCTCTTCAAAGTGACTTCACAAGGATAAACCCCCTGGACCTTCGAAAACAAAATGAAGACGTAGGCTTTTTTTCTTAATTATTTTATTTGTTTACATTCCTGTTGTTGCCCCCCTCTTCCTCATCCAATTCCTCCTCCTCATTGCCTCCCAGAGGGTGCTTCCGCCATCATGACCAGACCTTCCCTGGGGCCTCAAGTATCTGGAGGATTGAGCGCATTTTCTCTCACTGAGGCCTGACCTCTGCTGTATTTGTGCCAAGGGCCTCAGACCAGCCAGCGTATGCTCCTGGTTGGTGGCTCAGTCTCTGGGAGTTCCCTGGGGTCTGGGTTAGTTGAGACTGCTGGCCTTCCTATGGGGTCCTTTCCCTTTCAGCTTCTTCAATTCTTCCCCTAATTCAACCATAGGGCTCTCCCGCTTCAGTTCAATGTTTGGGTGTAGGTATCTGCTTCTGTCTCAGTCGGCTGCTGGTAGGGCCTCTCAGAGGACAGCCATGCCAGGCTCCCGTCTGTAAGCACACCACAGCATCAGTAATAGGCCTTTTACAACCTCAGGAATCAGCGTTCTGAGCCAGCAGCGCTTCCAGGGAGAGCAGATGCAGGGCCCACCTCCCTCGCTGCCGAGATCTCAGTACAATAGTTCAGAGCACTTGACAGTAAATGCTGTCTTCATGAGGGCCTGAGAGGAGTAGATTTTATGTGAGCCTCTTTTTAGGCTGGACCATCCAATGCTCACCTAGTCTGCTGAGGTATTTCATGGGGGAAAATTGTCTTTTATACAAGATCCCACCCGTTATAGTAGCCTCCATGTTTTACATCGTAATTATTATTCTGCATTCCAAATTCACCCTGCTTTTGAAACAGCAACGACAACAACAACAACAACAACAACAGCAACAACGACAACGACAACCCTTTGCAATATAGGTGATGACGATTACAAGAGGAAACAAAACAAGCTTATCTCATTGTAAAAGGAAATACTTTTAGGAATACAGCCTTGCCTAATTCTGCCAAGTGCTTTACAACTGATTGTCTTTCCATCTGGTCAGCTAGGTCATTGCATCTGAGTAAGGAAGTCGAAACTCACATCAGTGCAAGACCTCATGGGGACCGCCCTGGCTGGCAAAGGGAAGGCGGGAAGACTGGACTTTGGGACAGTCATCATCCAGACCTAGGGTGCTTCCTTTTGTGGATCCTCTGCAGAGATAAGCCAGTGTCGGAATCCTTCTAAGGCTGGATCTCTGTAGAAGAACTTCAGATTTCACATGAGGAGGGCATTTCAGTTTGGCTGTGAGTATGTCCCTGTGTGTCATCATGTGTCGCTTGGGTTCCTCAACTACTTACAGCCTCAGGTCCACTTTATCGTGTAGACACAGCACCCAGCTAGTACCTTGCAGAGAGACTCTTCTGTTTCTTCAGCGGTTGAATGCCTTTGGCTTTCATTATATCATCATTCTGATTTGTTTTATTGATTATGTAGAAAACCTTCTCAAAGCCTGTAGAGCTGCCGAGCATGTGCTTAAATCCTTTCAGCTTTTGATAAAGGCATTTGAGTAATATACGCTGTTTGACCATGTTGTTACTTCATAATAATCTGCCTGAACTAGATACTGTGTTCCTCAGCTCTGTGTCACTGTGACAGAAGATTTTAGTGGAATCACCTCAGAGGGAGGAAAGGTTTATCCTAGTCCACGGTTTCGGAAGATCCAGGCTGTGTTTGCACAGCTCTACAGCTCTAGGCTCCAAGCAAGGTAGAATATCATGGCGGGCGAGGTATGATGGAAGAAAGATGTGTACTTCATTATGGTCAGGAAGTGAAGAGAGGGGGAAGGTTAGAGGAGGGGAGTAAGGGAAGAAGAGAGGGAGGGAGCAGGAATGAAATATACTCTTCAAATGTGTGTTCCCAGTGACCAACTTCCTCCACCTGGGCTTCGCCTCCTAAGGTGCCCATTGCCTCTCAGTCCTTAACTGTGTATGAATCCATTGTGGATCAACCTATCAATGACTTTAGCGTCTCCACTATCCAATTGTATTCCTTACACTTCACTTCTAAATTTTGCCGCATTGGGACTAAGCCTTCAACATATGTGCCTTCAGGGGGACAGTTTATAGAGTTAATACTTTAATATCAGCAAGAAGGAAGTTGTATGAAAATGGGATAATATTTTCTATACACGGATACAACCTCATCTAGACATGGAGAGCTGTTATTGATGAGAGTCTTTTCTGACACTCCCTAGTTTACATACAGACTAGATTACTTCTGAGCACATTTTCACGACATTATTGATTATTTCACTTGAATGGTACAGTGATGTTTTCCTAGAATTAATTTTTTTATTCGAGATATTTTACATATCTATATGTCATCTCCACCATGTTTACAAAATCAAACTGGATTAAAATTACTTTCCTAACATATTCAACTGTTTAATTTTAAATACTTAATTTTAAAAGAAGGTAATCCACTTGAAGTTGTCATAGCTACCACGACGGATGTGCGCCATCTTGAGACACACCGATTGAGTAGACCGTTTCGAACTAGAAAGTGTCATGCTTGATACTGACAGTTGATATGCGTAGGATCTAGAAAAGCAAAGCTCTTGCAGACCTGTGAGGAGTTTCCTAACTAGGGTAACTGAGGTAGGACGGCCCACTCTAAACATGGGCTCTGTTCTGGTACTGAGGGAAAATGATAAAGGAGCTGAGCTGAGCCTCCGTCTACATCTCTTCCTCTGTTCCCTCCCCTCTCCCTCCCCACTTCTGACTGTGGAAATCATGGACTAGGACTAGTTAGTTGCCTCCTGCTCCCATGCCTTCCCTGGCATACAACGCCTTCAACTGTGGAGCGAATAAACTCGTCTCTCCTTGATGTACCTGAATCGGGAATCTTGTCACAGCAATGAGAGAGAGTCCCGCACGGTGACTTATTATGAAAACACTGCCACTATAACTCTGATTATTTGTAAATCTGAGCCTGAGCTCCATATGGCCATGAAATGGAAAGTTAATCGCCATAAAGGCCATTGCCCGTGCAGCACACTTCGTAATCTCTTTAACTCCTTGGAGGGGCTTCGACTGATTAAAGACAATGTGTGTGAACTGAGTCAAAACACCATCCTCTGTACGTAATACTTACCCGCGTTGTATGCATCAAAGTGCTCATACAAGCGACACAGTGGTTTCAGAAGTGCAAGACTTTGGGAAAAACCAAATGAAAGCACCAGGCCCCATTCTGAGCTTTCCACGGTAGTTTACATCACATTCTCTTTAGAACACTGTGTTCCTCAGGGCTGCAAGAACAGAGGCTCACTAAATTCAGCTCAAATCAAAGGGGAGAACTTTCGTAGGTATTTATAGACCTCAGGGACTGCAGGATGCCCAGTGGGGTTTGAGAAAACCCAAGTCCCTCTTTCCGAGGCTTTGTAATGGCTCCTCTGTCTCAGGCTTATTTAGTTTCGTTGTCATAATTTCCCACTCAGCTGTCTTGAGCACGGAGTTGCAGGCTGAGGAGTCTAACCTAGCTTTAACATTTCCATGATGTCAGAGGTCTCTGCCTATTCGATCAATGACTCTTCTGGGACTCCACCTCAGAAACAGCAAGCCACAGTTATCTGGGACCAGGGACCAGGGGAGGTAAACATCGGTCCATGAGTACATCAATTCCTACCAATCTTTCTTCTCAAAGTACAATAATTACATTGTAGGGCTTCTGGGGCCTATTAAAGACCTATCAGAGTGTAGGTTGTAAAACTTGGAATTTTATATAATATGTAATATTATTACAAAAATATTCTGTCTGTAAAACACACTTTCTTTAAGGTTTTTCTGTTACCTAGGCTTGTTTTGGCTTTATGTCTACTCTCCTTCCTAGCCTAGATTATATCCTAACTTTAATATTTAAAAAGATAAAAAAAAAACAAACAGAGAAATTGTATTAGTAATAGACTCCTCCGTGGAGAATCAACCCCTTCAAACCTTCTATGATGAGAACTGAGGAAATTAACGTTTATCCTAATGTCTCACTGACTTCAACAAATGTCATGAAATAATTTACTACTTAAGCGTGTAGTCAGTGGGTGGTTCCCCTCCTCTAAATGTTGATATTCGGAATCAGCTCATTTTCTCATTGCTGTGAAAAATACACAGGAGAAGCAACTTAAGGGGTTAAGAGCTTATTCCAGTTTCAGTCTTGGAGGATATAGCACGCCGTGACAGAAAATGTGGCAGTATCAGGGCACGTCAGCTAGTTACATAGACTGCAGACAGGAAGTGGCTGTGTTATAAAATCTCAAGCCCCACACTCGGTGACTCACTTCCTCCAGTGAGGTGCCACCTCAGGAAAGTTCTGCAAGCTTCCAAAAGAGCGCCACCCACTGGCGATGAAGCGTCCAAACGCACAAGCCCATGGGGGAATTTTTCACGTCGAAACCAACGCATCATGTGAACAGAGCTAGAGATGTTCATTACCACTGAAGTCTTTAAAATTCAAATTTTCAGTATTATTTTATATACAAAATGAGTTCAGCACAAAATAAACAACTTCTCACTGACCACCGCTGGTAGATTCTAGTATGCATAAGAAGCAAATGAAAGATGTTTCTCCAATCAGTACAAGAGGGTACAAGAAGAATACCTTTTCGAGTAAGGACCCCAGCTTACCTTGATACGAATGGTCCAGAGGTGCTCCAGAAAAACCTTCTAGAATGAACTGCCGTGCATGGTTGAAGATACTGTAAAGGGGACTCCGCAGGGATGTCCCTTGGCCCCAGTTTTGTGTAGGAAATCACTACACCGTGCACTTCGTCTCTAGGGCACTCAGGCACTGGTTAGTTAGTTTTTCTAGCCTTGGTCTCATTTGCAAGGTGGGACAGGGGGCATCCGGTGTTGGTTAAGTGTTTACCTGTTAGCCAGGCATCACCTAAGCAGCTTTCTGTGCCCTCAGTATCCTGTCTGTGAGATGCCTTTGCTTTCCTTTGGAACAAGTGTTTTGCCGGGGGAAACATGGCTTTTGAAATCAGGTACATTTTCTTGGGCCTTAGAAAACATGATTGGGTTAAATGATTACAAAAATGTTATGATAGTCTTTGGGGCTGTTTTGAAATGTCATACCATCTGGTTTTTTGAATCATAAAAGCTTACAAGTGATACCGGTTCAAATTGAAAATCATATGACTAAAGTACTTAAAATATTCTGAAGCCCACAGGGAATTTTTAGTGTCTCTACAGGAAAAACGCTAGAAAATTGAAGGCATGTAATAGCATGGGAGATTCTGGCCTTGCTTATCATAAGGATCTCCTGGGCTGTAAATGGAATTTCAAAAGAAAAAAAAAAGATTGTTGCAAACTGAACAGGATTTCAGAAAATGTCAGAAGCAAAACTTGTTTTCCTGAGTTTAACCTGTGTTTTTACCTAATGATTTCTTCCAAACAGAGCCCCTTTATTTTCCATTCCTACACTGAATGCTAACCTAAAGTCTTTTTGTCTGTCTTAAACCGTTTTTCTTCTCAGCCAAAGTCAGGCTTGCTTTTCCTAGTTTGTATTTCCTATATGTTTAATCTCTGGGCCGTGAAGGAGTTAGATTCTGAGACCTTGTTTATTTTTTCCTAATTGTTTCCGTTGGAGATGGAGATGATCGGCCATAGCCACTGCACACTTTCTGATCGGATCTTCACAAGCCTCTGGTGGCTTGAGGTCTGGCTGCACTTCTAATTGCTCTGTGCTATTAAACAAAAGCATACTTTATTTTCTGAAATGGAGTAGACTTGCCTCCAAGATCTCTCTCTCTCTCTCTCTCTCTCTCTCTCTCTCTCTCTCTCTCTTCTCTCTCCCTCTGCCCCCTCTCCTCCCCCCAGCTCTAAAGCTACACCCAAAGAAGAACCTCATCTCAGCACACCCTTCTCTTCCATGTCTTGCCTGAGATTTTCATGCACCCTTTAGGGGTCTTAATCCTATTCTACAACCTCTAGAGTGTCATGCTGCAGGTCTGTCTTGGAGTTGGGTGCACAGAAGGAAGCTGATAGGAGGCAGAACCCAGCCCATGCCAGAGATGGATGCTGAGATTCTTGGTCTCCTGTGTCCATAGATACCATGGGGTTACCACTGGGAGCTGGGAACAGGGTTCAAAGATCAGCGCTCCCCCTCAGGGCATTACAGCCAGGCAGGAGGGGAAGGCGGAGCCTGGGAATGGAGCAGAATCTGGTTTGAACCAGTGAGTGTGGAGAGTACAGGGGGACTGCAAGAGAGGCCTTCTCTAGTGGATTTAGGCACAGCTCTTTATGACGAAGGCCTCCCCCTGTGGTGATTCTTGATGAAGGAGATGGATGTTCAAACTTCTTAATTTGATGGTAGATGTGAATGTATAGATGTGAATGTATATATCTTACTCAGAATGAACCAGGATTAAATACCCTTTGTGGAAAGGGATGCCCAGGAAGGGACACTCATTGGCTAAACAATCAGGACCTATCTAGATTCCCCATTAGCATGGGGAACTCCAGGTTTTTTGATTGTTTTAAAGATTTTTTTACTTATTTCATGTATGTGGGTGCACTGTCACTGACTTCAAACGCACCAGAAAAGGGCGTCGGATCCCATTACAGATGGTTGTAAGCGACCATGTGATTGCTGGAAATTGAACTCAGAGCCTCTGGAAGAGCAGTCAGTGCTCTTAACCACTGAGCCATCTCTCCAGCCCCAGAACTCCAGAGTTTTGTGTTATGTGAGTGATTGTCATGGTCCTCTCAGTGGGGTGTCATGGTTACATGTTCCAGATCAGGTCGGTTGGCAGGGAGCTGGCCCCACACCTGCTGTTCACAATTCTGAGATTCCCCAGGGTTTGGGCCTATTCAACCTTAGCAGTTCTTCTGTTTGGTGGCATAGTCCATTTGCCCCACACTGGAGTAGTGTGATCGTTAAGAGGCCAGTCTCTCTCCACATTAGGGAGATGCTCATAGGAGTCAGGGAACTTGTTTTGAAGTCTACACTGCCTTGTTTACTGAAAATAAAATGTAGGAAGATTTTAAGACTTGGACTCTAGGCTGCTGAGCTTAATAGCACCCTCTAGAAGGAGGTTAAGCACAACTTTGATCTATTTCTCCTCTTTTATTTCTGACTCTCTTGAAAGGTATCTGTGGTGCTTTGGTTTGGATCCTCAAAGGTCTATGTGGTAAATGGTTGGCACCTGACTCAGCACTCTTTATTTGGAGGAGGTAGAAATGATTAGAAGGGGTCTAGGGGAAGGTTTGAGGTCATTTGTGAATTATCTCAGACAGTTTCCATCCTTCTTTTTACTTAAAAACATTTTTTTAATTCTAAGTAGATTCTTCTCTCATACAATACATCTTAACCACAGTTCCCTTCCTCCACTTCTATCCACCCCCATCTCCCTTCTCCCCAGGTCCACCCCCCCTCCATTTTCCGTTCAGAAAAGAAGCAGGTCTCCAAAAGACGGCAGCAAAACAGGACCAAACAAGATACAATAAGACAAAGTGAAAGCCATAATATCAAGTCTGAACAAGTCAATCCAATAAAAGGAAAAGAATCCCAAGAGCGGCAAAAGAATCAGAGCTACACCTGCTCCCACTGTTAGGAGTCCCACAAGGCACGGAGCTAACAGCCTTAAGCAGCACAGAGGACCTGGTGCAGACCCATGCAGGCTTCACACTTACTGCTTCAGCCTCCGTGAGCCCATGTGAGCATTGCTTATTGATTTGATGGACCATGTTCTCTGGGAGTCCTCCATCTTCTCCAACTCTCACTCTGAGGGGATGGAATGGAGACCTCCAATTTTGACTCTCTCCCTGCATAATGTCTGGCTGTAGGTCTCTGTACTTGTCTCCATCTGCTACTGGAAGAAGCCTCTCTAATGACTACTGGACAGGCCACCCATGTATGAGTACAGCAGAATACGGTTTGCCTCTTGATAGTTGTGAGGTGAGCAGTGTGCTCCCTCATGATGCACTTGCTGGTGTTTAGGAGACAGGAGTGACCCTAGCCATTTAAGGGATGAGCTGTCTCCTCAGCCTTCTCTTCTGTGCACTTCCTTTGTCCCAGTCCCCAAAAAACATGGCCAATACTCTACAGACTGAACCTCCAAAATGTTGAGGTAAAATAAAATTCCTTTGTAAGGGTCAGATCCTTGGCTGTGTGCTGTAGCTTGAACATGAACTCTACCTCAAAGACACGTGCTGACAGTTTGCTGCTATTGGAAGATGGCGGAACTTTTGAGGCAGGGGTACTTAACAGGTATTCATTTGTTATCCTCGAAGATCGAATTGGGATAGGACTTGGGTCCTTTCTCCCTCACTCTCTCTCTGCATTGTAGTTATTGTGAGGTGATCAGACTGCTGTCATGACTCACTGTGTTGTCACACATCCAAAGCAATGTGACTAAGTAACCAAGGGCTGAGACCAGGAGCTAAAGGCAAGCATTTCCTATGTATCTTGTCTAAGGTATCTATCTATCTTAGGTTGTCAAAGCAGTGGATAGAGTGACACACAACTGACTAACACAAATGCCACCTTTCATGATGTTTGTCTATGTAGTTTAGTAGCCACTGACTTAGACTCCAATCATATGTATTTGGGTTTCTTAATGACTTTTTGCTTATTCCTGTAGATTTTCTCACTCGGATGCAAAAGCCCTAATATTTCAAGCCCAAAGACACCCCTTCATAAGGGTCCAGATGTTGACCTTTAAAACCGAGAAAACGATCAAATTTCTGATAATTGTTTTTCCTGTTTATTTCTTTCTTTTCAAAAAGAAAAGTGTTTTCCTAGCTGGTGCTGCCTGCTAACTCACACACAGTTCCTCCAGGCTACATTTCTTGATAAATTGTAGTTCGTGTCTTTGCATTTCTAAGAAGTTTATGGCAAGTTCCCAAGGGGAATAGCAATTGCAAACATCATAATCTATGCTTGAACCTGGGCTCTACCTACTTCATCGGGCTAAGCCATAATCCCTCTTGGTATACAAGTCTTACATTAGTCGCAGATTAGGGGGTTAAGCAAAGGAAGCAACTTCGGCTCATGAGATCAGAGAGGCCCAAGCACCAAGCTTGGAGAACAATGGGAGAAAATATCTGCTGGAATCTGGCGGTACTGTCCATGGCGCTCTTGCTCTCTGGGGGCTGCTCCAACTGTGATTTCCTTCTTTGTTCTTAAAATTGAAAGTCTTGGGAGAAATTAGCTATCTGGCCATCTTGGTTCCTGCGTACCTCCAGGCTAGAGAACTACAGAGACTCCTGTGTTATGGCACAGAAGGGAGTCAGTAATTTCCCAAAGGAAATTGAAAAAAAAAAAGAAAACAAGAACAATAAATAAAAAAATAATGATGCGTCTGTGCAGTGGCCTGGGCGAAGCCTATTGCTTTCCTTAAACAGTCCTGGCTATGTTAGTATCACAGAGAAGAGCTCATCCCGAGTGCAGACTCAATGGAGAGATGGTGTTTGGGAGTCTGTTTCTATTACATTTTTAAAATTTATTGCATTGCACGTGTGTGTGTGTGTGTGTGTGTGCACATGTGTGTGCATGTGTGTGCACGTGTGTATGTGTGTGTGTGCCTGCTACAGTGTTTGTGGAGATCAGAGGAAAACGTATGGGAGTGGAATCTCTCTTCCACCTTGTGGTACCCTGGGGGTCTGAACTCAAGCCATCAAGGTTGTGTGTTGTGTGCAAGTGACTTTACTAGCTGAGCCATCTTGCTGGCCTGGGAATTTGTCTTAATTTAAAATGTTCACTAACCAGAGGGAATAAATAATCAGTTCTAAGACAGTGTAGAGAAGGTTTTTTTTTTTTTCCTGTAATTTTTTTCTCTCTAAGAAGTGGGAATGTCTTAGGCAGAGCTGTTGACTTCCGAAATTACACTCTTGACATAACATTGCACTACGCATATTAGGAAAACATGGTTAGAATTACAATACTCTGACTCTAGTTTCTATGGGTTTGCTCTTGCGAGCTAAGGGATGGTTCCCTGACACTCTGCCCCCGAGACTCGTGTGCTGAAGCTCTAACCCCAGCACCTCAGAATGTGACTCTTTTGGAGACAGGATTTAAATCAATAAAGTTAAATGAGGTCACAGAGGTGGACCCTAACGATTGGTATCTTCATCAAAGGAGGGAACAAGAGCACGGGGACATGCAAGGAGAAAGAAATTGTGTGACGACACCAAAAAGGGACCAATGGTTCTTTAAGTCTGGTTTGAGGGACTGCCGAGTAGCAGCCCCAGCAAGCGTAGTATGAATTGGTATAGCAAGTTCTTGTTCATCACAGCTCTTGTGCTGTTTCTCTATATGTATGCTTGACTTAGATTCCAGCATCTCGTGGGCCACTGAGGGTTTATTCTTGATACCCCTTCCTCTTGCCATCTGTAATGGTAGCTGTGGTATTAGCTGTTTGCTCTGACCTAAAGGCCACATAGGGAGGTCTGTTGGTTCTGTGATGTTCTCATGACTTTTTACTCCTTTACCAGGGGTTGGGCAATTCCCTGGAATTCTGACTCTGGAAGCCAACCTCCCATGTCTACCTACGCTTTGCTTATGGCTTCACTCTCCTCTTCTGTCTGATACTGAACGTTGCTGGGGAGAGACCTGTGGGGATGCCCTGAGCAGTGCACACCAATGGAATCCACTGGCTTCTAGAATACTCGTCAGGGTGTTTCTGTAACTCTGGGTGCTTTGGGCCTGGGCTCTAGAGGCAGGGAAGGGATAGCCTTTGCTCCTTTGTGCCAACCAAGCGGAGAATGGGTGCGCTTTCTTAGTTTTCCAGTATTAATGAGAGCTACGTCATTAAAAAAAAACAACCCATTATGTTTAAAATGGCCAATACTGCTCGTCTAAAGGGCAGGATAACACCACTGAGAAAAGCCTTTTTTTTCCCTGTATTTTCTCTGTCAAAATTTACATCAATCCTTTATCATCTATGGAGGACTGGTTTAGGATGCCCCCCATCTTAGCCCCATCATGATACCAAATTCCACAAACACCTAAGCCCCTTATAGAAAATATAGTGTTTTCAAATAACCTGTGCACACGGCCATGTATGATTTAAATTGTCTGCATATTATAGATATTGCTCAATACAGTGCAAATGTTTTTTAAAGATTTATTTATTTTATATATGTGAGTACACTGTTGCTTTCTTCAGACACACCAGAAGGGGGCATCGGATCCCAATACAGATGGTTGTGAGCCACCATATAGTTGCTGGGAATTGAACTCAGGACTCCTGGAAGAGCAGTCAGTGCTCTTAACCACTGAGCCATCTTTCCAGCCCTGCCAATGTTATATAAATAGTTCTTATTCTATATTGTTTAGGGAATGGCATATTTGGTGCTGATGCATTTTCCCACTAAATATTTTCAATCCATATCTGAAGACATAGTATATATAGATGTAAAGGGCCAACTATGGACGGAGAGAATGTCTTGGTAGGTAAAGTGTTTGCTGCATGAACATTAGGACCTGACGTGAGGTCCTCAGAACCCATACAAGAGCGGGTGGCACCTCTCTGTACCCCTGGAACTCAGGAGAAGGGGGCAGAGGTAGGTGGATTCTGAGAGCTCGCTGGTTGGCCATCCTACACAATCAGTAAGCTCCAAGTTTAGTGTGAGAACCTGTCTCAAAAACTAAGGTGAAGGGTCATCTCATAGAGGAAGATACTAAGGTTGGCACATAAACACTGAGAAGTGTGTACATGCATGCGTGCGTGCACATGCACACACACACACACACACACACACACACACACACAGAGAGAGAGAGAGAGAGAGAGAGAGAGAGAGAGAGAGAGAGAGAGAGAGAGAACTATATTTCATTATGGACTGAGAGAATGAAAATTGGAAATCAAAACTTGGAAAAAAAGTAACACTTTTTTGCATTTGTGTTTTAGAAACTTTAGCGCAAATGTATTGGTAGGATCAACATATATAATATCATTCATTTATTTTATAAGGCCCTGTTACTTTTAGCTCTTATGAGTCACTGTGGAGTGATTCCTTTCTACACAGATCTACTTATATTTGACATAAATGCAGTCCGTTGTGCCTGAGTTCGGTGGCAGTCTCTTTGCCTAAAAAGTTTCTTTGAGATAATTCTTCCTTTTAAGAGAGCTCAATGTTCTCTACGCTCGATAAAGGAAGCAAATCAGAAGCTCCCCGAGACACACGGAATTCATTCCTCGGCTACTTCCCCCTGCTGTTTCCACCTGCGTGAGAGAGCAGATGGAGACACGTTACTCCAATTCCCAGTGCCACAGCAAGCGCCCCTAAGCACACCCGAAACTGGTGGGAAGGGAAGCAAAAGAGAACGGACACCGCCCGGCGATGTGATTAGTTACATCTTCTTTCTATTTTGAGATGCGTATCAGTTCAGATTTTCACTAGGAAGAGCGTGTACTCATTCTACCCCTTATGCACGAGGCATAAATTAGAATTCCCGTCACCTGAAGGTGAGGCTCCTTTATGAACTTCAAGCTACACTCTTCTCCTGAACCTAAAGCAAATCGATTCATCTTTCATAGGACGGTGCGGGAGGTCAGTGAATCTCGCAGCAACACTGAATCTCTCTCAGTTCTGTGCCTACCACCCAAAGTCACTTGAGTATTTGTTATTGCTCTCAATTTATCTCAATTGAAAATATTGATCACCTTACTAGACAATTAACAAGGGGTCGAGCATGTGGAATCTCAAGTAAATATCTGAAGATTACGACCTTGTCGAGGAAACTTGACACTTGACTAGAAAACAATATAAGAGAAAAATAAAAATCGAGAAAAATATATAGTAACCCCAAGGAACTGAAAACACATATCATGTGAAGACAGGCAAACATTTTTTATGCCATGCGGAAACTTGTATGTGGATGTTCATGTCAGCTTTATTTGTAATAAGCCTGAAATAAACTTATATCAGGTTTCTACTGCTGTGAAACACACTAGTCTAAAGTTTAATGATTTAAAGTAGCAAATATTCATTGTCACATATATCTGTGTAGCAGACACCTCTTCTAGGCAGTTCTGGTCTGGGTGTCCCATGAAGCTGAAATTGAGCTGTCCGGGAGCTGTGATAATCTGAGATCTAGGAGGACGTTAAAAGGTTTGCTTCTAATGGGGCTGACTCATTGATGGTTGATGGGCCCATTTCTTATTATGTGGTGTTGTGTGAGAGTTTTCCTGAGGAGATATGAACAAAGTCTACTCACCTCAGATAGGCAACCAACCGCATACCCAAGTAACAATTCTGCCAAGGCCCAGCTTGTCATAATGAGTTTATTTGGATCCCTTGCAGGAATGGAAGAGGAATTTCTTACGGAAGTAGGGACATTTTAAAAGCATTTGCAGCAGCAAAAGGCCCACCTATGAATGGGTGAGGACCATGAAAGCCTCAACATTGGAGCCCTCTGCACAGCTTGCAGGCAGCTCTGTAGATCAGAGTCTCAAATCCAGGCACTTGTCTGGGTCAAAGTCCAACTGGCTGGAGTCTCTTCCAGAGACAGCTGTTGTTTACCGCTCTGTAACCGTGGAGAGAAGCCTTGTGAATCCTGCAAATGTGCGCTTTCCCAGTCCTGGGAGGCTTGTTTACTCCTGGAATCTCATAGGTCTCCTTTGTCCATGTAGCAGGGAGTGAGTCCTTTTGGAGGAAACGGCTCCAGGACTCTTGGTCTCCTCCACAGGGCTACTTGAGTCCTTTGTACATTATGGTTCTTGATGTTCTTGAGAGGTAATTCAAAAGGGATGTGGGGAGAAAGCCCCAGCTCGTACATGACCTCTCTTCAGACACCATGGGTCATCTCTGTTGCTTTATTCCAGTCATTACAAACCAGTTGCTAAGCCTGTCAGAGAATTTCCAGGCATATTGAAACTACCACACAACCTAAATGTCCATCAGCAGGAGAATATACAAAGATACTATTTATATCACTGTACAATGGATGTTCTATGCATTTAAAAAAATGCAACTTCTGATATAGGCAACAATACAGATGTGTGCCAAGTCAAAGAAGGCAGACGAAAAGACACAAGACTGAGTTTTGTCTTAAGAACTACGCGGTAAGCTACTCAGAGAGAAAGGAGGTCAGCAGTTATATGGAACTGGTATATACAAGGGAGGAGGGAAGGACTTCTAAGTGGCATAAGGAAACGTTCAGAGTTTCTTGGTTGTAGATTCTTTTCATTTTGGTTTGTTGTTTGTTTATGAGAGGGTCTTACTATTTCACCACGGTTGGCCCTGGATTCACCATATAGCCAAGGTCGATCTTGAACTCATAGAGATCACCTGCCTTTGCAGCCTAAAGTTCTGGGATTTAGCAAAAGCATGTGTGTGCCACTACGTCCTGCACTTGAATATATCCTTGGTCTAAAAGTAGCTTGTGATGCTACTTTTAGAAGTTGTAAACATGTTGAAACTCATCAAGCTCTATGTCTTTAAAGCATGTAGCATATTGTATGCCCACTATTCCCCTCCTCCCAACAAACCTGTAAGAGTTTTGGAACAGACAAGAGAAATTGTTGTTTTGCTCAACACTTTTCCAAAGCTCTAGTTTCCAGCTCTATCTCCTTAGCGACCAAATATGATTTATGAGTCAAGAAGCTTTATCCACTGATAAAGTGTTCATCCCAGAAGGGATTTACTTACTCTTTTTTCCAACAAAAAGGTAATGTTTTGGGGACTCTGGGTTCTTAATCAGCCCACCGAGCTTATTGTCCCTTTTAATGTCCCTTTCAATGTCTATTGTGCTCTTTGGGTTCCACGGTTTCCTCCGTGACCATGTTCCTTTATGCTATGTGCTACAGTCAGCCTTCATGACCTGCACTGTGACCTGGAAACACTTGGTGCTCTGCTTCAGCTTCACTGCCATCTTCTCCCCCCCACACACACCCTGCCCCACCCCATTCTCTCTCACACAAGTCATCCATGAATTCAGCGTTCATTGAGCAGCTGCCCCATGGCAGACCATGCAAGCTGTGAGATGGGGAGCAAGTGCTTCTGGTCCCTGCACTTAGACCTTAGTGAGATTTACACTGTTGGAGAGTCATACGGTCCATTCTGGTTCATTCTGGTCCACTCTGGTTCATTCTGGTTCATTCTGGTCCATTCTGGTCCATTCTTCTCTATCTGGCCAATTCTGTACCACAGATGCCTCCCATCCCCTCTGTCTGTCATTGCTACTGAGTCAGGGTAAACTCATCATCTCTCACCTAAAGTCATTTCCTAATCTTTCTCTGACTTTCCTATGATGACCTCAGACTAGTTCGTACCACATATTGCTGTTAAAACCACATTTTGAAACATAAATTTGAAGGAACACCCATTCAGAGCCTGCCTCACATGTGGCCCATACATAGACAGCCACCCAATTAGATAAGATGGATGAAGCAAAGAAGTGCAGGCCGACAGGAACCGGATGTAGATCTCTCCTGAGAGACACAGCCAGAATACAGCAAATACATAGGTGAATGCCAGGAGCAAACCACTGAACTGAGAACGGGACCCCCGTTGAAGGAATCAGAGAAAGAACTGGAAGAGCTTGAAGGGGCTCGAGACCCCATAGGAACAACAATGCCAAGCAACCAGAGCTTCCAGGGACTAAGCCACTACCTAAAGACTATACATGGACTGACCCTGGACTCTGACCTCATAGGTAGCAATTAATATCCTAGTAAGAGCACCAGTGGAAGGGGAAGCCCTTGGTCCTGCCAAGACTGAACCCCCAGTGATTGTTGGGGGGAGAGCAGTAATGGGGGAAGGAAGGGGAGGGGAACACCCATAGAGAAGGGGGAAAGGGTTAGGGGATGTTGGCCCGAAACCGGGAAAGGAATAACAATCAAAATGTAAATAAATACCCAAGTTAATAAAGATGAAAAAAAATAGCAATATATAAGTATTACTAAAAAAAAAAAAAGAAACATAAATTTGGTTATACTTTTCTCTGATTTAGATTTTTAAATATTTTGTGTTCTTTGACAAGTCCATCCACGCATTCTCTATCTCTTGATCATAATTCTCTTTGTGAGTGTGTGTGTGTGTGTGTGTGTGTGTGTGTGTGTGTATGTATGAATGTATGTATGGCATGCAGGTTTATGTACATGTATGTTTGCGTATGTGGGCACACATCTATGTAGGTGCCCATAGAGGACCAGATTTGATGTCAAGTATATATCATCCTTAATTGCCCTTCAGTTTACTTACTAAGGAAGGGTTTCCATTTGAACCCAGAGGTCACTGTTTGTCTACTCTAGTTAGCCAGCTTGTCTCACAGATTCGCCGTCTCTCCCTTCCTAGTGTTGGGATACGGGCAGGCTGCTGTACCCACCCACATGGGTTCCGGAACCTCAGCTCTCTCCCTCATACTTGCACAACATTGCTTTTATCCACAGAACCATCTTCCCGTTCCTCAAGTCGTCTTTGGTGTGGGCATATTACCAGATTAACCAGGCCGTGACTTAACTGTGGCCTCTCAACTCAGCCTCAATTTCACCATCCCGACTCACCCATTTATCCTAATAAAGTAAATTACTAAAAGTCCCCTGCCTTGAATCTCTTTTTTTTTTTTTTTTTTTTTTTTTTTCCGGGCCTTGGGGACCACTGAGCTAAATCCCCAACCCTTTTTTGAGCTGCTCTTTTTTTTTTTTTTTTTTTTTTTTTTTTCCCGAGCTGGGGACCGAACCCAGGGCCTTGCGATTGCTAGGCAAGCGCTCTACCACTGAGCTAAATCCCCAACCCCTGCCTTGAATCTTACTGTGTGTATTTAAGCTCTTTATTTTGGTATGGAAATGACCTTTATCCTTTCTTTCCCTCTGCTCATGAAATTTCTATGTATTTCTTCGAGACGCCGTTCACACGAACTGCCTTCCTAGAAAACACCTATTCAGAAGCAGAATTTAGCTGGCTTCACGTTGGCCCGCACATGACCATCCTTGTAATCTAGCACTTACTATATACTAAATTATATGCTATAACTTAGTATCGAGGAAGTAAACAGAACCTAGCATCATATCTGCATAGAATTCCAAAATCATGTTACACCATAGCTAATCCACTTCAGCGTCCAAAACAAAACCAGAAGCTCCCCATACAAATGTCTCAGTATAGGCAAACCCCAAACGCTGGTGCTAGCCACAAAAGTGTTTGCTCATCTTCTTTTCCGAATCAAAGGGACTCACGGGTTTGTAAATTATAAATGTAACCCTCTTCCATTACTCCCACTTAAAAAAAAAGTACTAACTGGCATCTAATGGAAGAGCACTCAAGTTCTGATACCTGGCAAACAGAAAACTTTTTCTTTGAACTTTCCCCCAGATGATCTAATACAAACCCAAACCCCATTACAAAGCTATCCATGATGTTCTCTGGGGCTCCCTTTGTTCACCATAGTCCAGTGTCCCCTGCCGTAGTAAAAAAAATAGGCCTGACTTGTTTACATACAGCTATAGTCGTGGTGGTGGTTGGCTGGTGGGCATCCAGGCATTTGCATTTCTGATGTTTATAACAGACAATAAAGGTTTCAAGACCTTGAACTATTTATTTATTCATTTTTGTCACTTTCTGTGCCAAGCATGATGCCTGCCCAGGTAATGAGCACATTTATAGAAAAATTAACGAGTGCGTATTTTATGATTAAAAGCGGACAATCAACAAACGGAAGATGTCGTTTAAACAGAACGTGTTATTTCACATCAAAATGCCCTACATCTGGCTCTGACCGACGCACGCGAGGTGCCCTGTGGCTTTGATGCTGTTGCCTCTGGCCAGTTCCCACCATCGGCAGAGCTCGTGTCTTCATTTGGAGCTGATGATGGCTTGTAACGTACTTCCCCTGTTCCTCGCAGTCCTTACCATTCCCAGCATGCATAGCTACATAGCCCACCAGGTGTGAGGACGCTGTTATTTGGACTCTAAATTACTGGAAATAAGTCACAGCGGGAGAGCAGATTAGGATAGTTTAAAGAGCAGGCAAAGAGAAGCTATGAAAAAACCAGAAAGAAAATTGATTTCTAACTACAGTTGGATGTCATACTTGTTTCGACTCCACGGATGACACAACGGATAGTATATGGCGTAGTTGTTCTCTCTCCAGGGTTTACGCCTCTCTGTACATTACCAGGGCCCTTTCAACCTTAACATTGTGGATATTTCTGTCTTAGGCTTTAGTAATAAGTATGAACCCAGAGTGGAAGAAGGGTGGTAGTTTTATTCATGGCTCTTATCTTATTTTAGTCCTGTGTAGCAGAATAGGTAAGAACACGGGGTTTTTGAGGTAGGGACACGGATTGGAATACTGAATCATCCCTCTCAGAATAACATGAATATTTAGTCACTTAAAGGTTCTGAGGCTCAGTTTTGTCATTCACAAAATCCTATCAGTAGTAACTGCTTGCTCCAATAGAGTCAAAAGAGTGGAATGAGCTTGCACATGGAAACCTTTCTCTGCAAATAAAATATTCAGGAATTGTATCTGTTATGAAAACAATTGGCTCATTACTTTTTATTAGCATTTATAAGCAACAGAGAGCAGAATGGTATAGCATTATATAACATAATATTAGTTTTATTTATTATGATTATACTATACTGTTTTTATATTATAGATCATAGCCAAAATATAATAGCTTCTGTTTCTAGGATTTAGTAAAACTCACTAGGTTGGCAATAAACACTTTTTGAAACTGGCTTGTGCGTGTTATATCTTTATCTAAAGGAAACTCCTAACAGAAAAATACAATAGGCTCTTTCTAATGCCTATCACGGATGGAGTTTTGGCAATTGGACTGGATGGCTTTCAAGGTTCCCTGTTGTCAGATGGAGAACAGTGAATTTGATAAACAGCAGGAGAGAATAAACCAAGTGGAAAAAGAAGCAGACATTACTCTGCCTCTCGGGGGAGTAAGGATTATTACCATAGCCAGCTGACGATGATCAACAGAAGTTCTGTCAACTTGTATGCTGCTAGGTAATTGGTGGTTGCAAGAGGTGGTTGGCAGCTGGGAAATGAGAGTGAATGGAGCAGAGCAAGTGTCCGTGACATGTGAAGAAACACGATACCATTGTCATTACCTATTAGGAATGAGTCCTTTATAGGCGTCAATGACTATGTTAACTTGCTTAGTCCCAACAATGTGATGTATATAATTAGGAGATGACTATATTGTTGACCTGGTTGGATTGAGAAACACCTAGTGAAGGGCCAGGCTGAGCACGTGTGTAAGGCCATTCTCAGAGAAGACTAAGGGTTGGAAAGACTCATCTTTAATGTGAGTGGCACCATCTCATATTCCTGGGGTACGGGGTGGGAAGGACTGAGAGGAGTAAAATCAGAGAGAGGAGAAAGCCAGTGAATTCAGACATTTTTCCCTCTCCTCCCATCTCTCCTCCCCTCACCACTTCCTGTCTGTAAGAAGTGATCCCTTCTGCCCCACCATGCCCTCCTATGTTCCACTATGTGAAACCCAGGCCATTAATGACAAAACCAACTTTTCCTTCCTCAAGTTTGTATCAGGTATTTAGTCACAGTGACAAAAAGGCTGGGTGCCACACATTACCACCCCCGGTCTGCAGGAAATGGAGCTAGAGCTGGTCTCTCCCTCGTCCGGTGGGAACAGGTCAGAAGCATGGCCCGGCTCTTTGAGTTATGGTTCATCTAAGTGCAGTTTTAGTCTCCGACATTGCATTGTTGATTTCTGGACAAGCAATTTTGATAATTTCCCATCTTTTCCTACTTTCGTTTGTTTTCCCCTAGATTTGTGAACATATGGGATGAGTAATGATAATTACTTTAATGTTTGTTTGCAAGTTCTACATCTGTTTCTATTTTGATTGATAGTTTTACTTATTAACGGCCTTAATGTTTTTGGTTTGCTTGAATGCTTATTAATTTTTGATTATATGCCAGACATTGAGAAGTTTGCCCCGGTGGCTTCTGGTTAGGGTCTCATATAGCTCAGGCTGGTCTTAGATTTCTCATCCTCTTGCATCTACCCCTCAAAGTGTTAGGAATGCAGGCATGTGCCAACATGCCTCCTTTACACAGTGCTTGGGATCAAATCAGACCTTCATGTGTGCTAGGCAAGCATTGTACCAATTGAGCTACATTTCTTTTTCATTTTGTTGTGGTTTTGTTCTTTGAGATAGATCTTACTATATAGCCTTAACTGGCCTGGAACTAAAAAATCTGCCTGCCACTGCTTCTTAGGTGCTAGGATTAAAGACATGTACCGCAATGCCCAGCCTATTAATGGTCTTAAAAAAAGATTTGAGTTTTATTCTAGCACATATTTAAATTACTTTCAACAGTTTAATCTTTTGAGAGACGTGGTGTATGTGTTGTGTGTGTGCTGTTGTTGTTGTTGATGATGTTGATGATGCTGTGGTGGTGGTTGAACTGAACTTGACCTCACATGTGGCTAAACATTGACGTTACCACAGATCTATACTTTCAGAATTTAGACTTTTGATAGAACTCTGTCATTGGGCATTATATGGCCATTGTCTTGAAATTGGAGGAGCAATGGTTTCCTGCAGCAAACCCTCTAAAACGTGGACCTCTAAAAAGCAGAGCATCTTAACGCTGTCTTCTATTAGGAGGTCCTCAGACTTCCAACGGAGTTTGCCCACCCTCAAGTAATTCTTGAGGGGTGCTAGAGTATACAGGAGGCAGAAACTTCACTGGAATTTACTCCAGGGTGGTGGCTCCTGTGAATCATCAGTCATGGTGTGGTGGGTGACACAACTACCCAGGAGGTGACCACAATCCTGCAAGTAAGCCCATTTGTTCACCACCCTGGGTTGGATGGAATCACTTCTTTGGTCTATCACCATCTAGGGTGGTTAGGGGAGTCTGTGTTTCTCTTCAGGAAAAACCATGGAACACCTGTTTCTCTGCTTGTATTAGCTAGCACCAGATTAGCCTTGATTCTATGGCTGACTTGCCCACTAGTGAGTCAATACTTGAATGACACATCATGCACGGTGAGTTTAGGGACACACTTGAAGATCCTATCTTACCCCACTTTTTTTCTCCTAAGGGGTGAAAAACCAAACCAAAATACAGCAACAGTTTCTGCCTTGCATGTGCTCCAGGGAATGACACTCACACCTCATTCTAGCATCTCTTTCCAAGGCTCTCATACACAAGCAGTGGCAGACCTCGGGGAGACTTAGTAAGAGTGATTAACAGCTAGGAATTTCTCCACAATACTTTTTATGGACCTTCTCTCCTCTCTAGTTCCTTGCCCAAACTCCTGAGCTCTACAAACCCCTAATCCCATCTTCATAACTCAGGAGACTACTGGTCTCTTCTTGGGTTGGTTGCTTCTGCATGGCCTCCTGGGTTTTCTAGACAGTGGGCTCTGCTTCTGTAGAGCTTCCCCTATTGGGTCTCTCCTTTAGAAACTGTTCTCCTTGGTGCCTGCTATTCTGTGCCTGAAAACAATTGTGTGTGTATGCATGCGTGTGTGTGTGTGTGTGTGTGTGTGCATGCGTGTGTGTGTGTGTGTGTGTACAGCTGGAGGGAAGCTCTCACCTCTCTGATTCCATCTTTGTCAGCTATGAAAATCCCTAAATATCTTTTTACCACATTACTAAGGCTACAGCCTGAGCGAGCACTTGATTTGTGTCCCCTAAACACACCACACAGTTTAATCAACTGTGTTATGAGCCCATAGCACCACTCTACACGGCCTCAGCTCACTTCTCATTCTAAGGTCTGTTGACTGCCTTATACCATTTGCATGTACAAATTTATGTGCTACCCATGAATCTTTCAGTTAAAAGCCTAGAAATTCTAGTCGGACTAGCTCATTTGGCTAAAAGTTCAGGGAAAGGAAGTATTTTTAGACATGGGTATGATGTTGTGAAAGCTATGTCTCTTTAGTTCCTGGAAATATTTCTCACATAACTCTAAAGTGGCAGGCAGGATTACTTTTGACATTAGAAGACCTTCATCCTGGCAGTTAACTACTTAAAGCATAAAGCATAGATAGTGGGTTTAATCCACACAACCACTAAAATGAGAAAAAATAAAAAATAAAAAAGGAAACATCTTCTAGCCTTGTGTTTCTAGTTAGCTTTCTATTCCTGTGATGAGACACCATGACCAAAAGCAACTTGTAGAGGAAAGCATTTATTTCATTCAGAGTTAGTGAGGGCAAGAATTCACACAGGGCAGGAACCTGGAGGTGGGTGCTGACGCAGAGGCCATGGAAGAATGCTACTTACTGGCTTGCTCCCATGGCTTGCTCAGCCTGCTTTCTTATAGAAGCTATAGCCACCAGCCCAGGGATGACAATCCCTACAATGGGCTGGATCATTCCCCATCTATCATTAATTAAGAAAATGCCTTACAAGCTGAATCCTATGGAGACATTTCCTCAACTGAGGCTCTTCCTCTTCTCTGATGATTCCACCTTCTGTCAAATTGACAGAAACCCAGCCATCAAACTGTGTATGGAAGTCCTCAAGTTGAATCAGGTTGACCACGCTGGTCCAGCATCTTCTTACTTGATTTTTAAAGTTGAATGAACAGGTCTTGTCCACAGGTCTGCTTTCTTTCTATAGCCTCTCAGTGGGTGATTTCATACTGTGCTTACTAATCAGAGACCCATCTCTCTCTACCCTTGTCTTCTCAGCTCCAGATGTGTCTATCCAATGTCCTGCCTGTCACATTCAGTAGGCACCTCACCTGACAGCCTCTGAAGGTTTCCCATCTCTAAAACCTACAGGCTGCAGGCATGCTTTGTTTGCTCAATCTCCCCAGTTATCCAAAACTCATTCTTCTTCAAGTGTTAGTAGATCTCGCTTCCAAATCTATCCAAACATAGTCACTTCTCCTGGGTTCCACTGGTGTCTAGTGTAAATATGCATCTGGTCTCACTGGGCTACACCCTAATCCAGAGAGCACCCAATGTTGTATTATTTTTTTTGGGTGGGGGAACGTAGCTCTGGGCTCCTATATTTCTGTGTAGTCTTTTAAAAATTTGCCGTGTGTGTGTGTGTGTGTGTGTGTGTGTGTGTGTGTGTGTGTGTATGTATGTATATCCCACTTTAGCAGGAAGAACTGTTTTGTCTATTCTAGGGACAGAGGGAATGAAGTCAAGGGAGGGTAATATTGACCAGTTAGTCAGTCAGTTATCCCTCAATAAGCAGCAGTCCATGCTTCTAAACTGTGGATGCTCTTGATGGAGACATGTTAGGTGGGGGACTGACACTTTGTCTTCCTAGTTTTAAAGGAGAGGGGTGATAGACCATGAAGGGCGTGATTGGTTATGGATGACAAGTTCTCCCACAGATTGGACATCTTGATCTGACTTTAGAAGATCCATGGATGACTGAAGAAGACATTATGAGACATCCTATGGGGATTTGGGGACAGAGGTGTCACTGTGGTGTACTGGTCATTGTTCCACTGTACCATGTCACAAGCCACTGTGTGTCAAACATCCTTCTTGTTCCCCAGCTTCAGGGACATGGTCTAAAAACTGCATTGGTCAACCAATTCACCCTTTTACAGATACTGTACATTTTCAGAGATGTCTGGGGGTCAGGCTCCTGGGGACAAGGGTGGGAAAGAATGACCAGCGGTTGTGTTCTCCGATGACACAGTATGAATAGCTCCCCTGGGAACAGCACCATGGCTAGAGTTTCCCAAGCTGATCTAATTCTGCTGCGTAATTCACAGATTTAAACACATCCCATCTCTTTAAGCACTCAAATAAAACCTAAAGGATTTACAGTTCCTTCTGTCTGAAGGATTTGAAGTACTTTCTGAGCTAAGTTCCTGGTCTATTGGGAGCTTATTTGGACAATTTCTTAAACTCAGGATTTATGTGGTTAAAAATCCACAAGATTTCAAGAGGGCAATTTCTCAGGACCCTCTTCTCTGTGAAGTGTCCTAGTGTTTTGCTCATGGTGTGAACAGTTGTGTGATTCTGCACCAAGCCACAGAGTAGAGCATCAGATGACATTGAGAGATAGTCTAGACATATACATTGGATTAAGCGACCCTGCTAGAATCAACAAAAGCGTTTGTCCTTGTAAGTCATGCCTGTACAGATGTAAATCAGAAGGCTCTGTTGGGATGGCTTATTGTTAGAGACTTACTATCCAGTGCAGGTGAGTAAAATATCTGGGAAAAGATTGGTTTTGGTTAATCACTTTGATGTTCAATTTTGCTGCTTTAAAAATACTCATGAAGGAAAAAGCAGGAATATATGGAACTAATTTAAAAATTAAAAGATATCAAGAAGCTTAAAATGAAAAATAAGCCCTTGACTAAAAGGAATTATTGATCTTTTTTTTAAAAAAAGATTCTTCCATTCTCAAGTCCCTATTTCTAAATGAAAACTTATGTTCCCATTTTCTCTTGTTATTAACTTGAGACATCTGGTTATAATAGAATAGAGTCCATCTCTTTTTTATTATTTTTAGATCTATATTTGTGTGTGTGTGCGCGCGCGTGTGCGCACGCATGCGCAGGCATACACACATGTGCCAATCAGAGGAGAAAATGAGAGAGCCATTTTTCCTTCTACCATGTGGGTCCTGGGATTTAATTTATACAGGAAGCCTGGCTACAAGTACCTTTATGTGATGAAGTATCTTGCTGGTCTCAAGAATCAAAATTAAGTCCCACCGTCTTTTTCTCAACAGGGCTTCACTATGTAGCCTTACCTAGAGCCAACAGAAATCTGCCTGCCTCTGACCCCAGAGTTCTGGTATTAAAGGCATGTGCCACCACACGAGGCTTAGAATCCATCTCTCTTATACCACATGTGAATGAGCATGGCCCCCATATTCTCATATGTTTGAATGCTTGGTCCTCAGTTGATGGAACTGTTTGGTAAGGATTAGGAGGTATGGCCTTGTTGGAGGAGGTGTGGCCTTGTTGGAAGAGGTGTGGCCTTGTTGGAGGAGGTGTGTCACTGGGGGTGGGCTTTGAGGTTTCAAAAGTCTATCCTTTTCCAGTTAACTCTCTCCCTCTCTGTCTCTTGCTTTTGGATCAGATGTGAGCTCTCAGCTTCTGCTCCAATGACATGCCTGCCTGCCTGCCTCCTGCCATGCTTGGCAACTTGGTAGTCATAGACTCTACCCTCTGGAACTTTAGGCCTCAAATTAAATGTTTTCTTTTGCTGCCTTGGTCGCAGTGCTTTGTCACAGCTGTAGAAAATAGCTGTCACCACCTACCCAACTGCCATTATACATCTCAATTTTTAATCAAATCAACATCTATTAAAATTATATACTATGCTAAATATGGTGTGTTTCCAGTCTCTAGGCAGTTTTTACCTTGCTGAGTGACTTCACTTAACGTCGTTCGTTCGTTCCCCTTGAATCCTCTGCACTCTACTCCAAAACCAAAAGGCTCCATAAGCTGTCCTAATGAATGACTTTTGTTTTCAAATCCACTGGCAGAGCCTCTCAGTCTTACTCAGATACAGGCCACACAGCAAGCTCCCTGGAACACCTTTCTGCTGCTGTGTGAGGCTGGCTCTGCTTCTCCTCAGATTTTAATTTCTCTCCTTTCTAGCCTAATTTTAATTTTCTACTCTTAAAGAGGGTCTTGCTATGGAGTTTAGATTGACTTGGAATTCAAAATCCTCCTGCCTCAGCTTTCTAGCACATACTACCGTACTTGATTTCACCCCTGATTTCCGTGGGGCTCATTCTTCAGCAAAGGGTATGAGGTATATTTTACATAGATAGGCACAACTTTGTACTCTGTTTATGGGGAAAATATGAAACTCACACACGTCCCGCCTTCTCATATCGAAGGGATTGCTCTCTGCCATCCACTAATTTGCAAAGCCTCTGAACAAGCCAAACTCAGTGCCATGCTCAGCTTCTCATCTTTTTAATGTGATCTGCTGTTTTTATTCTTCTTAAATACCTTCTTTCTTCCTGCGGCTATGAATCAATATGCATCTTTTTCTCCTCAGCACATTCAACACTTGGTAGCCCCCTTTAATTAGGTGCCTCCCAGGCTTCTGCTCCCTTCGTTTGTTTTTAGCCTTCCAACAGCACGGTGTGCTTTCTCCTCCACAGATACTGCTTCTTCCAATTTCATATTTTTAACCGGCTTACTTTTTCATCTTAGCGGGGCACTGGAAAGGGACAGAGATAAGCACAGGTTGTGAATCTGGGGCCCTTAACTAAAAGTTTATACAACTTGCTTTTTTTTATTAGGGAAACCGCTTCTTCTCTTCTTCTGTTTGTCCGACTTCCCTGGGGGCTTTACTGGGATCATTAGAAAGAAGCATGTTCCGGGTCACGGAGGCGGGCGCGTCACACAGATGGCGGCGAGATCAAGGAGGCGGGGAACTAGGTTTGAGGTAAGCCTGGTAAACTTCTGTACCATTTTGGTAGCTGTGCCTTTCTACAGTCAGAACACCCTTTGCGCCTAAATCTCCTTGAAGCTCTGGTGTGGTTGTTCCTGCCACAACCGGAACCTAGGCACCGAGGCAGACAGTTGCCATACATGTGCGCCCACAAAGACCCAGAATCCTCAAAAGACAGTCACTTTGTGACAATCTCATTTGCATTGTGCCTTTGACTCCCCTTGTGAGCTTTTTAAAAGGCTCATGGGAAAAGATACCCTAACAATGAGCCCTGTTCCACCACGATTTGGGAGGGGGGAGCATCATCATCTCTATCTCGTGAAGATCCTAAGGGCGTCTTTAGACTGCAGTACTGAGCCCATTGAGATGTCATCATCCTTTGGGGGCAGCCTGCTCTAACCTCTCTCTGGAATTTCGCATCACTTTGCTTTCTTCTGCTGAATGAATTTCTGCCTAAATTGTGTCTTTTGTCTGAGTTATTTCCTCCAAGACAAGAACCAAGGAGAAAGGTCCTCCTGGCACCATGACCCAGCAAGGGATCGTCAGGGTAAATGAAGCTGGGAGGGAGGCCAGCGTTTCCTGTAAATATCACAGCAGGCTGCTGAGGATGCCAGTTTGGAACGGGCAGTGGATTTGTCATCTCCAAATGGAGAAGAGCTGTCAGCCCGCAACAATGGCGTCAGGCCGAAGGGAAGAACTAAAGAACTAGAATGCGTTAAAAAGAAAAACAATGTCTGAGCCCTGGGACCCAATTGTCTTTGTCTCCCTTTCCTACGAGGCTGTAAGAGGAGAGTGAATAAATATTTCTTCCAAATTACAAGACTGAAATTGGTTTCTACTTCTTATCAGTTAATTCGTCTCAACAATGTTGTTTTATGGGACTGTATTGGGGTTTTGCTAAGAATATCTTTTCTCTCACTGTGTGTAAATTGTCTAGTTTATATTGCTAGAATCCAATACGATAGGGAAAAAAAATTATAAAGAAACCATGGTTCTGAGGACTGAGACATCCCGCTGTGTAACGTTGACCAGAGGTGGGGGCATTCTTGGTGTGGCTCAATGTGGCAAGGGCCAGTGCATGCCAAGACAGCAACCATGCTAGCTCAGGCTTGTCTACCCCTTCTGAAGCCACATGATGCTGTTAACAGGCCGCGACCCTCACACGCACATCTAAACCAGTCGCTTCCCAGATGCCCTGTCTGTGAATTAAGATATCAATTCGGGGATTAAGTTTCTAATACACAAACTTCTAGGAGACACATCCGTACCCGTAATTCAGAAATTTTTAGAACAAAATCAGGAACCAGGACTCATTTTTATGGAAAACAAATATAGCTCATTTAGTAAGTTATTTCTCTTATTAAAAGGAAAATTAAGGTCTTAGTGAATGGTGACTAGACATAGGAGTCCAAAAGGCCACTAGACCCAGTTCCTCTTCTTCACCCTGCCTTCTTCGGTGGCAGTCTTAGCCTCTTACAGGTCCTTCCTGTGTGCCAAGATGGAAATCCATTTCCTACTTTAAACCAAGCATGGTCCTGTACCTAAACCCCGAACCAACTTACAACCCAGGGAGAGAGGCAGGGAGTGAGCCCCACCCCAGCTCCGAGGACACCATCACATATGACTTTGTTTGCAACTAGAAAACAGCTTGTGTATAAGCATCCAAACTTGTGTATAAGGCTGTGGGTGACAAGGAAAATGTAGCAAGAACGTTCTCTTGAATGAGAGACCTGGAAGGCTTCCCCTGTATGTCTAAGAGAGCATCCAATTTTTTTCCAACACAATATTTTTATTATTTGCAAATGTCATGTAACACACCCCATAATACATCCCAGTCTCACCCACTTCCCAGTCCTCCCAGGTCCATTCCCCTACCCTTGTGTAGTTTTGTGTGTCAACTTGACACAAGCTGAAGTTATCACAGAAAAGGAGCCTCAGTTGAGGAAATGCCTCCATGAGACCCAGCTGTAAGGCATTTTCTCAATTAGTGGTCAAGGTGGGAGGACCCAGCCCATTGTGGGCGGTGCTGTCCCTGGCCTGGTGGTCTTGGGTTCTATAAGAGAGCAAGCTTCCTTCTGAGCAAGCCAGGGGAAACAAGCCAGTAAGTAACATCCCTCCATGGCCTCTGCATCAGCTCCTGCTTCCTGACCTGCTTGAGTTCCAGTCCTGACTTCCTTTAGTGACGAACAGCAAAGTGGAAGTGTAAGCTGAATAAACCCTTTCCTCCCCAACTTGCTTCTTGGTCATGATGTCTGTGCAGGAATAGAAACCCTGACTAAGAAACCTTGTGACCTCTTCCCAGTAAAAAGAAGACAACTCCTCCATCCCCTCTCCTCTCCTCCCCTCTCTCCCCACTCTGCCCCCATCCTTCTACCTCTTCCCATTCCCCAAAAGAAACAGTCTATACAGGAAGCCATTGGAAAAAAAAACTCTTCAAAATTGTGATGAGAATGAGGGTAGCTCTCCACTGTTGAAAGTTTCTGGCGGGGATGCAGGTGGGGAAGGACTCAGTTTATTTTTAAGGGGCTGGCCACTGGGAGCTCGACCATGCTCCAGGGGGTGTGTGAGCAACACAAGACGGGCTTGGTATTTTTTTTCTCTTCCTTCTTTTTTTACTGGGAAGAGGTCACAAGGGTAGAGGGATGGGCCTGGGAGGACTGGGAAGTAATGTGATTGGGTGTGCTATGTTGAATTTGCAATAAAATAATAATAAAAATATTAAGTTGGATAAAAAAAGAACGCTCTGTTAGAAAACTTACACATCCCCGTGAAGTTTTAAGCTAGGCAAAGAGTATTTAATGTGGAGCAAAGACAGCTCAGAACTGCACCTTTGCTTGGGCATGGTTTAAATCATGTGTCGAATCCAGAAAATGCTTACTGCCTCCCGTCTCTTCTCTAATGTGCTTATATAAGCTTTCCTCATCTACTATGGACAGTAAATGTGTAATTATATTTGGTAATCTATGCAAGTACCATGCGTGTGAGCGATGGCGAGCTCGGGAAATTGTGAACTAAATCACAATTTATTTGTAATAGAGAAAGGAAATATATTCATTAAATGAAAGGGCTGGCTAGTCTCAGAGCTCTTGAAATAGAGTTCTAATTAATTTATAGATTTTAAAGGCCACTCTGACTCAGCCTCATAATTTGAGTAATAAAACTCTTCTAATGGTTTTACAGCAGATTTATAAAATAAATGAGCAAACTTAATCAAACCACAGTGCTCGGTCAATACAACGTTTCTGTCGTCAGCAGTTTACTCTATCAATTGGGAGATTTAACCGTGAGTTTGGGTGGCTCCGTGGCTCCCGCTCCTGGAACTGATTAGTTAGGTCTTCATAAATGCATTCTTTATAGTAAATTTATGAAGGCATGTCCTTAGCGATTGGCTGAAATTTAAAAAAAAAAATCCTTATTTCTTTTCCTTCCTTCCCTCCTTCCCTTCCCTCCTTCCCTCCCTCCCTCCTTCCCTCCATCCCTCCATCCCTTTTGTTTCTTCTTTCTTCCTCTCACTAGATCTTATTTTCAAAAACTCCATTTTAGGTCCACTGGAAAACTGTACAGAAGTCGGAGATTTTCCCCATCTCCCCTGCTCCCCCACATGCATAACCTCCCTATGGTCAGCATTACCTACTGAACAGATACATTAGGTTCAACTGACAGACCTACTTTATACATAGCAATCATACTCTATGGGTATAGCCTGTGTCACGTTTATGACAGGGGCCCACCATTATAATACACAGAGGGGTGACATCTCTCTGGAAAGCCTTCCTTCTTCTATCTTCCTTTGATAAAAATGAATGATTTTCTGAAAGCTCTATGGAGATATCAAAATAATCAAAAGAAGCGGTATTAATTAAACATAAAGAAGTTGGTGGTTTCATTCTTCAATGTAACTTTGGTTAATTAGACTTGGTAAGTTTACAGAAATGCCCAATTACTTGACAAGTTTTGTGAATCTGTGCCTTTAATTTACAAGTATTTATAAGGCAGGCAAAGTTACTAATTTATAGTTAACTGACTATACAGTTATAATCTAGAAAGATAATTTACTTGTGGTTTGTAGTTGTCCCCTTGAAGAAATAGACCAGATCATTCAAAGTAACTACAAGGTCTTTTTGAAAAAGAGGCAACAAGGATCCCATTTGGCTCTCATGCCTGTATCTGCAAAGCAACTGAATTCATAGTCTGATGAATAATGGATCATATTAGAGACAGTGGATCTTCAGGAATCTGTTGGGAGTGACGACTTCTCCAAGTAAAATGTACACCTACATGTCACACATAGTTGACGTAAGTTCTGGATTATTATGCACCCTATGCACATATGAAGCCCAGAATCCTTAAATCAGAGCCAGCCTACTTACATAAAAATCATATACATATATATATATGTCTATATATGTCTATATATATATTTCCCTAGTTCACATGTATTGAAATGAACATACAATTGGACCAAAGAGAACAAATGCATGATTTAATGTATGGAGTTCAGAAACATATGTAGGAATTTAAATTTTTCATTCACTAGAGAATGTTTTGTATTAAAATGAGCCTAAAATGGAGGGGAAAAAATTGAAAATCCTGGGGTCGTGATCTCATCCACCAGGGGGCGGTAGTGTGGTTCTTGGAGCCCGGAAGCTCCTGAGTGTCGCTGCAGCGAAGTTAAGACGGTGCTCATTGCTGGTGCTTTGCAAACTCTTGCACTGCTGGGCTAGATTGGAATAGGCACTTTGGGTCACACAGACTTCAAAGGTCACAAAGACTACAAAACATCCCCCAGTCTCAATGAGGGTGAAGAATAACACGACTTAATATTGGAAGAAAAACAATCACGTTTTCACCCAGTGCTCAAAGTCAGACCTGATCTCGTTGTTCCCTGGAAGCCCCCCTCTATTTTAGCCTAAGGTAGGGTAGCCATATCTGAGAGAAATCCAGGTAGGCAGAGGGTGAAGGAGTGAAGGAGAGGGTCAAAGCGTGTAGGAGAAAGCTTGTCTCTTTCCTTTTAGAATTGGGAAGATTTAGTCACTGACTGAGTGTAAGGGCTCAGGCTGGGAATGAGGATGTCTCTGTTAATCTACTTCATGTTTTAGGCCAGACAGGAAGAGGAAGAGGGTAGAGATGGGGTGTCCTAATGTGCAGAAGACAAGTGTTTGACTTCCATCGGCAGTGTGTAGTGGGCGTGAGGCCAGAGTCCATTTAAGTCTCATCGCGGACGTCTAAAGCCTCAGCGTGGTGTTCAAGCCTCTCTGAACCACTCTGTGCTCTGGGGCCTGCCCATATCCCATGGAAGTCCCCATCTCTGGATGGTGATTGTGCAAGGACCAAAAGCTTTGGGTGGCTTGAATGAGTAGGAGGGACATGTGTATCAGGGTTAGAACTAAAAGCCACTGGAGTGGCGGCCTGTGGGGCTCACAACGCCATTAAAATGTGTCACTTTTGCTCAAACAGCAGGAAAGAAATTGGCAATAAAAGCACACATGTATGTATGTTTCTTTAGAATTATACTCTGGGTTGTAATGTATAACAATAGGTCAGACAGGAGACTGTGAGACGCATCTTGCAATTAAACCGCCACTAAAGTAATCATCAATTTAAGGAATGAAAATGTTTTTAAAAATGAATTTTACCACTTACCTTTATATTGTGCAGTGCTGATCATAGTAAAAGTTCATGTGTAGAATTGCTGGTGTTTTGTAGTTTATGTGTGTGTGTGTGTGTGTGTGTGTGTGTGTGTGTGTGTGTGTGTGTCTCATTCTTGCCTGAACAACTGAAGTACAGTTAAAGGTTTTTACTCCTTCTTTTCATACACACATCTCACACTTACTTGCTACTTTGGGTTTACTAATGAGTAAGAAAGACATGGGAGAAGAGAGAAGTATTGGTTGCCTGATCAATCCCTTTCTTTTTGTACCACAAGTTTTTTTTTTAATATTATTTTATGTATATGAGTACACTGTAGCTGTCTTCAGACACACCAGAAGAGGGCATCGGATCCCATTACAGATGGTTGTGAGCCACCATGTGGTTGCTGGGAATTGAACTCAGGACCTCTGGAAGAGTAGTCAGTGCTCTTAACTGCTGAGTCATCTCTCCAGCTCCTTGTGCCACAAGTTTTATTGTCATTTCTAGCTAATATAGAGCACTAACGGAAAGAGAAAGGGGTATGGTGGGATTCTTTGGCTATTTGGGTTTCTTTTTCTTGTTCAAAACAATCTGGTTCAAATGCAAAACATGGGCTATTCTTGCCACCAGTCACTCTGAGAGGAATTGGTACAGGAGCACAGGATTCCGGTGGGCCCAGGACACTCGGGGCTCTAGCAGTACTCAGTGGCCATTCTGGTTATCTGATGAGAGCTGTGGGGTATTCCTGTGCAGACCGGAGGCTCCCCGAGGATTCCACAGCGGTGTCAGAGATCCTGTTGACGGGTCAACTTCAACTGAGTAGAGCGTCAACATTGCCATGGTGGAGAGATGGGATGTTACAGGTTAAAAAATAGAACTATGCTGGGCTGCTTTAATCCTTTTGCTATTTGACCTGACGTTCCAGTGACTATTAAGGTCGGTGAAACTCTCGAAATTTACAGCTGAGCCTGGCCGACCTCTATCCTGTGCTGACCCTGAGGCAAAGAACACGTGAAACATCTGAAGCCTAGAGGAAATGTGTGAGTCCTTCACTGTCCCCCACTTTCCCCGCACACTCGCCGAAGTGCCTAGTAAGTGTACTTGACAGAGCACCCCCATTTTTGCTATAAAAGTTTCTCTCCGCAGCTACATAGCAGGACATGCCATCCAAGGTCATTTGAGTCTGCTGTTCCCAGGTGATGGCCGTCCGTATTTGGTTAGATTTTCCTTATATCCTTTAAGAAAAAGTCATGGTTGCACACCAACGATTATAATTAAAGAAGCACAGTGCGATGGCCTCGCTCCTGTGTCTCGTCTGCACATGCATGTTCTTCACTAACTCACTGAACTTCACGTATAAGGTGCTAAGCCGAAGGTGAAATTATTAAGAATGAAGAGATTGCAAACCCATCTTAAGCAAGTGCAGGGCAATTCTGACAGTAGTGTTTGTAGGCCCCACCCCGGCTGAAAAGCAACCTGCTCTCAGAGCTGGCCTTCCGCACCGCTGTGCTTAGGGTAGGCACTGAGCTGAAGCCGGTAGAACAGATTGTCTGGGACCTCGCTTGGCAGTAATCCTTTCAGGAACACCTCATCTCTCCCAAACCCAGCCCCCAAAAAAGTCAGAGATGCTAAAGCTATGAAGACATTGATTGGCCTTTCTGATAAACCTCAATTTGATGCTCTTCACGTGTCGGGTGCAAACATGGAGCATTGTTGAATGTCATGCAAATATCATCTAGGATCTCGACAATCACCTCTCCTATGACCTTTAACTCTTCATATATAGCCCACCTACCTTCTCTCTGAACCTCATGCTCAGAATCCCAGCCTCCTCCAAGACTCAGCAATCATAGCCAATCAGCACTGCAGGTTTAAGCTACCCACCACCCAGTCCTTTGCTCTGCTCACAATGCTCTCCTCTGGATTCCAGACCATCCCACCCCTTGCCTTGGTGTCCCATACCTTCAACTGATCAAGCGTATGGAGTTTTTAGCTCTGTCTTAAGCCCGGGTTCCTTTCTGCACCCCCATTGCCCAGCGGTAACACAATACTCCGTTAGTTTTCCTATGTACAACAGTCTGACTTCTTTCCCGACTCCAAAAAGCATTCCTTCCCCAAGAATGCCCTCGGCTGCCCTACACTGACTTGTAGTCTTGGAGGAACATAATAAATACATATGAAATATGACAAAGCACTGGAAAGGTCGAAAGTAATCTATATTAAAACCAGAAGAGACCCCCACGCTTGCTAAATTTAAACTTAACCATTTATTTTTTATAATTTATTTTTATTTTATGTGAGTTGGCGTTTTGCCTGCATGTATGTCTGTGTGAGGATGTTGGATTCCCTGGAACTGGAGTTATGGATAGTTGTAAGTTGCCATGTGGGTGCTAGGAATTGAACCCTGATCCTTGGGAGAGTAGCCAGTACTCTTAACTGTTCAGCCATCCCTCCAGCCCTGCTTAAGGTATCCATTTTGATCCATTTTTTTTAAAAGGAAATGAAACACACACACACACACACACACACACACACAGAGAGAGAGAGAGAGAGAGAGAGAGAGAGAGAGAGAGAGAGAGGAGAGGCACCTGTGTATTCCTTCCCATTTTATTCCATTTCCATTATTTTATGTGTATAAGTACACAGTCGCTGTCTTCAGACACACCAGAAGAGGGCATCGGATCCCATTACAGATGGTTGTGAGCCACCATGTGGTTGCCAGAAATTGAACTCAGGACCTCTGGAAGAGCAGCCAGTGCTCTTTACCAGTGAACCATCTCTCCAGCCCAACATTTGCTGTTTATCCTTACTGTTCTGATTTTTATGATGACCGTACATGGACTTTTATCTGTAATTTGTAACTATTATTATGAATTTTTAAAATTCCCATAAATAGCATCCCACTGTCTATAGTCTCAACCCAAACGTTCTCCAAAGGTGGAATATTAAAGACCCAGTAGGTACCTTAGTGCTGTTCAGAGGTTCTAGAATCTTTAACTGGTGAGGTCTCCCGGGAAGGTGTCTAGTTCTTAGGCATTCGCTCCCTTGAAGGAGCTAATGTGACCCTGCCTTCCCCCATTTCCGTGTTCCTTCCTGGCTGTGGGGGTCAGCAGGCATGACCTCGACTGAGATGTTCTACACACCCCCTCCCATCGTGTGCTTCTTCATTACAGCTCCAAGGCCACGGAAGCAATTGATGGTGGACTTTAAAACTGTGAGCCGAATCAAACTCTTCTCTTTTAAAATTGATTATCTTGGGCGTTTTCCTACCGCAGTGCACAGTTGACTCGTACAAATGGTATCTGCCGTGCTTCTATTTATCAATTTGCAGCCAGTGATTGGATTGACTGTACTAGGGACCGCTTTCCTTCCCAGGTCCACAGTCCATCCTGCACACAGGTTTGCTTGGTTCTGTTGTGCAATGTGGAAACTGGAACTGGCGCTGACCTCTGTGTGCTTGTTCACTTAAAATGTGCAAATCAACACTCTTAATAGACTCAAGATATGGATTCTAGATCTTAATAGACTGTGGATATGGATTATGGGCCGCTTATTTCTTCTTATTGATTCTAAGATGATATGGAGAAGTATTAGGATTTTAATGGCCCCGTAATCAGATATTCTGTGGAATTATTATCTCTACTAGAGCGTTTGGTTTGTTTGTTTTTTAAGGAGCCCAATCCTTTTCTGTAAGAAATCCATTTCTTTCTTTCTGGTTCTATTTCATCCTTTCTCACTGACCTCTTACTTTTCTCCTTAGGAATTTGGCTTCTGAGAGTGCTGTACACGAGTCGAAATATATCACGTTTGTCCTTTGGGGATGGCAAATGTCACTTAGCATCTTCAGGGTTTGTACATGCTCCTGTACCAGTTAGAACATCCTTCATTTGAAAGGCTGAACAGAGTCCCCTCATGTATCTGTGCATGTGTTGGTGGCACTAGGCTTGCTCTGCCTTCTAGCAACTGGGAACGGTGTTGGTGGAATGTGTGTGCAGCTACCCATTCCTACCATCGAGTTTGTTGCTGCTTTAGAGGGTGAATACAGACAAAGTAGGATGGGAAAAGCCATGGGGCTGTCTTTGTTGCTGCTGTTGCTGGTGCAGTGTTGTGCATTCTTACAAACAGGGTAACAGTACACAAGAGTTTCAGAATCCACACAGCCTCGCCAGCCTCTGCTATTTATGACCATTCTAGCACGTTCAAAGTGGCGTCTCATTGTGGTTTTGATTTGTGTATTCTCGAGTGATGGCTTTTTATGACCTCCTCTTCTTTTTTAAATTAAAGTTTTTTTTTTAACTTATTTTATTTATATAAGTACACAGTAGCTGTCTTCAGACACACCAGAAGAGGGCATTGGATCCCATTACAGATGGTTGTGAGCCACCATGTGGTTGCTGGGAATTGAACTCAGGACCTCTGGAAGAACAGTCAGTGCTCTTAACTGCTGAGCCATCTCTCCAGCCCTTTATGACCTCTTCTTAATGCTTGTTATTATTTCTTCTAAAGAAGTCAGACATCTCAAGCCATAGAATAATAGCAAACTCAGACCTATAGATGCATCTTCTGTATGAGAAAATCCATATATATATTTCATGTATGTATTTAATATACATAAATATATAGATATGTGCACGTGCACACATACACACACACACACACACACACACACATATATATATATATATATATATCAGAAAGAATGAAATACAAAACAGACTGGTTTCCTAAGCAAAGAAACAAAAACTCTAGAAGAAATAATAATTCCACAGAATCTATCATCTATCTATCTATCTATCTATCTATCTATCTATCTATCTATCTATCTGTCTCTTGTAGGCAGAAATTGGTGATAATCCCTCCCCCCATACTTGTGGGAGTGAGGCTCTGGGCTTCCCTTTTTCACAGTTTTCTCTCTATGAGCTTCGGCCTGAAGGTGGTGTGCCTCAGGTAGCCTCCAGGGGCCATCAGAAGCTTGTGAGCTTGTCCGACTTTTGCTTGGAGCCCTTGGAGAAGCAAATTGGGAAACAGCTCTCCTGGGTTCTGTTTTCGGTCTCATTATTTCTCATTACAGCATGGACTTCCTAAGTGGAGGATTCAAATAAGGAAAGTGTTCAGAAGTTCTTGCAAACCCTACTGAGTGGTCTGAGCGTCAGTGAGCAAACTCTTAACTCTTTCATGTCTTACAGACTTGGTTTGACCTCCAAGAGAACTGTCTGAGAGACGGAGAACTATCTTTCATCGAAAAACTAGGGAGGGAGACAGATATTCCATACTAGGCACTGGGTCAGGTACTCTTTATGTGGTGACTTGTAAATCATGTATCATTTTGTATTACTAAAAGTAATTTGTCAAGACCACAAAGCTAATAAGTGCCAGGACCATAAATAAAACCTAAGTCCAGTTCTAAACTGCTGCTCCCCAACGTGTCCATCATGCATGGCACATAACTGTGGTTATTTTCATGACGCTCCCTTTAAGGACTGAAAACAGGGACCCTCTCTGCATAGAGTAAATAGATGACCTTGGTGTCCTCTGATATACCGTGGGCTTTGAGATGCTCTAAAAGCAACCCAGTTGAAAGCAGACGTTGATTCTGGCTCGAGCTTATTTAAAAATGGATACTCTGCCATCCACATAGGAGGGTCCCAGTTCATCCAAGTCACAGAAACAGGCGTGGCATGGTCTTGTTCTTTTTTTTCTTTCTTTTTTTTTTTTTTTGGAGCTGGGGACCGAACCCAGGGCCTTGCGGTTGCTAGGCAAGTGCTCTACCACTGAGCCAAATCCCCAACCCCATGGTCTTGTTTATTGGGGTGAGATTATTGAAATTCGAGCCCCAGGGGGGAAAAAAACCCGAGGACCTTTATCTTTCAAATTCTTTGTGCCATGAGTTATCTGTAGCAGGAGGGCAGAAGGAGAGGTGATTATAGCACTGTTTATGGGGCTCTGCTCAACGCCACTCTGTTCCCCTCATTTTACTTGTTGACAAAGAAAAGCATTTCAAACATATTAAAAATATAAAACCTGCCCTCTGATAACCCTCCTGGCTCATCATGTGATATAAGTGCCCAGGGGCACCTTTATCTAAGGTTCCACAGTGCTTTATGTACTCATTAAGTCCCCATCCATCTGTTTCGCTGTATTTTATTGCAGAGGGGTGGAAACACCATGGAAGTCACACAGTGTCGGTGCAGTGGCTTGATGGGGGTGTTCTTCATGGATTCTGTGCATCCAGCCTGTTCATTTCGACTTAATATGCGCTCATCAGATAATGGGGACCATACTGGCTAATGTCACGAGGAATTTATTAAGTTCTAGACTCTGCATAAATTCTCATGAAGATAAATACTCGCTCACTGTATATCCTTCTCAAATCTGGGACGCAAAAGCTGTTAAAATCAGACGGAAACAGGGAAGACCAGCGATATCTAATTAGTAATCTGCCCCGAGTTTACAGTAAGTCCCGGAGCCAGGATGAGCGCCAAGAAGAGCCCGTGTTTTTACTTAGTGTGGCACTGTCTCAGCATGCAACAGACGGTCCTTTTTTTTTTTTTTTTTTTTTTTTTTTTAAAAATTTTGGAGCTTCATGAACACAGGGGAAACAACTATTTTGCTTTGATATATCTGAAACATCATATCAATTATGAAATCCTTGGTTGCAAACAGAAACTGGCTCTGGATGAGAGATGGAGAAATGGGACTTGGGGTGTCATAGAACGTAAGTACTTAGAGGATTGAAGAAGCTGGGAGTTAAGTCCCTATTGACTCCACAGCGCTGCTGCCCAGCGAAGGAACGATCATCTTGTCCACAGCCCAGGACTCAGCTTGAGGGGAGTCCAGTCACCTGAGCTGGTCTGCCATGCCCGCCTCTAGCTGTGGTGTTTCAAGATGCAAATGGATGGTGCATCCTCGTGCACCTGATGGGGAGGAGCAGAGAGTTCCGGGTGGCAGCCACTTCCTGTAAAATGAGAGTCGGGCAGGATGTGCTGCCCACACAGTATTCCTAAGACACTGTGTGATGGGAGGCGGGCATTCTCGATAGAGTAGGGTAAGAAGGAAAGGTGGAGGGACCAAAACGGCCAATAAAGATACCTCAGTGGGGGCTGGGATTTAGCTCAGAGAGCACCTAGGAAGCGCAAGGCCCTGGTTGGTCCCCAGCTCGGAAAAAAAAAAAAAAAAAAAAAAAAAAAAGATACCTCAGTGGGGATAAACTCAGACAGCATCTCTCAGCCGCAGCCAGTGGATGCACTGAGGTTGGCCATCGCAAACTCAAACGGGCTAACTACATTAATTCCACACGAGGCAACACAACCAGAAGATATACGTGAGAGCAGCGAGGGAGGGGAGTCAAATGGAACAGGAAAAGGAGGCGTGGATCCTCACATGGATTAAAGGTCAAAGTAAATAGAATTTACATTATTTTAGTAGTTACAATGTATGAAGTCCAAGGGAAACTCCAGTTCCCCAAACTCCAAAAGGCAGTCCAAATACCCAGACCTGAGCTCCCTTTGGACGATAGAAGGAGTTCTAGTGGTTAGATAAAAGCCAGCCTTCCTCACGAACTGTGAAACATGGTCGCCATCACCAAAAGGAGTCATTTCCCTTCCCTCTGGCAGACAGGACAGATGGCTGTCCTCTAGGCTCCCTCAGTGTCACGAATACCTGTCACACATTTCAAAGTCCAGGCCGGCATTCTAGCCCCTTTCATGCTGCCCCACCCTCCCCCTGCCCCACTACTCCAGCTCATAGGATCCACTCAATTCCTCAGCTACTCAATCTCTTTATAACTCCACTGTCTTCTCTATGTTTCCGATATGCTTCCCTCTATGGTCCCTCTTCTCTCTTCCCTGCTATTCTCCCCTCTTGCAGATAGATAGCCCTGGCCACATCCTGTCTACTGTCCATATTCAGTCTGCTTCTTTCTCTTTCTCTGCTCTGGACTCTTCCATATGCCTCTCACTGTTCTCCCTCTCCCTCTCTCTCTCTCTCTCTCTCTCTCTCTCTCTCTCTCTCTCTCTCATCTACAATAAAAATGGCTTCCCCTTAACCATACTGGAGCGGTCCTGTCTCCAGTGTATCCATGATGCACCAAACATTACTGTAAGCTTGCACTTCTCTTATTCATCATAGCAATCCCGTTGGAACAGAATCACTGTTGTCATTATGTAGATTTAAAAAGACGCATGCGCAGAGGGGCTTCTACTTTGCTTACGGTTACACAGCGTGCGGTAGAGCCAGGAGCTGAACTGAGAAAGGCCATTTGCCTCTAGAACCTGCCCCTTTAGTGGTAATCTAGACTAAGTGAGAGAAGGTGCTTCTGAAAGTAAAAGAACCACACAAAACCAAGGCCCGATAGCTGGGTGCAATGCTTTGGTCCTTAGTAGATGCTTTTTTTTTTTCAGGTAGAAGGTACATTAGAGATAACATCCCTGCATTTCACACCGGGGAGAACAGGAGAGACCATCATCCAGCCTGCTAGGTTCACAGGTGAGAGCCAACGGATGCAAATTTGCTCTATTTAGGTATTGTTGCTAAAATCCCTTCCATGGGGAAGAAGCAAACAACACCTCTCTCTCCTCCTAAGGTCCTAGCAATAAACCTACAGACTGAGGTGCAATGCCACCAAGTTCACCCCAGGAAAATTATGTGGGCTAGTTTTATGTGCACCTGACACAAGCTAGAGTCAGCTCAGAGGAGGGACCCTCAAACGAGAAAACGCCCCCAAGTGCCTGGGCTGTAGGCAAGCCTGTGGAATATTTTCTTAATAGTGATTGATGGGAACCCTAGCTCATTGTGGGTGGGGTTACACCAGGGCTGGGGTTCTCGGGTTCTATAAGAAAGCAGGCTGAACTTGCCCACTCCATGAAAGTGGGTTACCAAAGACTACATAGACCAGAGGCCTAAGGTAAAAACCAAACACTACTGGTCAAAGAAAATAATCAATAAAATGATTCCTAATATATTCTGCTATACTCATAGGTCAGTGCCTTATCCAGGCATCATCAGAGAGGCCCTTCTGACAGCAGATGGGGACAGAGGCAGAGACCCACAGCTAGACATTATGTGTTGAGAGAGCTTTACTGGGAAGTCTCCATCAAATCTTTTCCCTTGAGCTCGAGGAGTCTGGCAGAAGAGGAGGTGAAAAAGATTACAAGTACCAGAGGGAGTGGAGGACGCCAGGAGAAATCAACTAAGGAAGATGCACAAGACCTCAGGGAGACTGAATGAGCAAGCACAGGGCCTGCGAGGGTCTCCTATGAGCTCAGTCTTTTACGGGACTGCAGAACATGAGGAGGAGTGCGTCTCTGACGCTCAGACCTGCTCTTAGGACTCCGCCTCCTGCAAGGTTGCCATGTCTAACTTTGATATGATAGCTTTGGTTTCACTTCCTATTTTATTTTGTCGTGTTTGGTTGTTATCTCTTAGAAGCCTGTTCTTTTCTAATGAGAGACAGAAATGGAATGGATCTGGACAGGTGGGGAAGAGCTGGGAGGAGCGGAGGGAGTATAATCGGGATGGACTGCATGAGAAAAGAGCCTATTCTCAATAAAAGAAAAAAATGGGGGACAAAAAGAAGCGAGGAAGCCGGCTGAACAAACCACGAGGAACTTGCTGGTCTCGCTGGTCCGCAGCGCCTCCACTGCTTCTTCATCTGCCTCTGTTTGGATGTTTCCCTTGACTTCCTTCGGTGAAGAATTGTGAAATGGAAGTGTGAGGGAAATAAATGCCTTTTCTCCCTGATCTGCTTTCGGCCATTGAACTTTATCACAACAATAGAGACCCCGAGACAGGAACCAGTGACTTTGTTAGGCTTTCTTACCCAGCAATGGGTAAGGGCTACAGCAGGAGCATGGCTGACTTTCAAGTAGTCACATGTAGTCAACATGCGCAGCTGTGACGGTCTTTCCTGACCATCATGGTAGTTCTGTTGGGTCAGGATAGTCTTTAATAACTACAAACATTAATCTGATCAGTGCCCTTCCAGTATCCTCCCCATTATGTAAAAACCATAGAGGCTAACACCAATTCCTGCCAATATGTTCATAAAGAAAATGCTGGTAACCTGGACTAGCTACAACGAACCTAGAAATAAATGTTGGCAGCTCTCTGCATTTCTGCTGCACATATATTTCCGAAAGTTCAGTAAATGTATGTGGTTTCCTCATACATGGCTTGGGTGAACATCTGGGCATACATTTACTGCTCTCCACTGCCCCATCCTTCCCCCTTAGTGTATCACACTGACTGTCCACCATCCACCCAGCTCACATCGTCTCCTGAGAGATGCCTCAAGAAACACGACTCCAAGGGTCTTTCTGGTATTTATTTTAACCACTGCAATGGTTCTAAAAAGAAAAGGCACTTTTACAAGTTCACTTGGATAAGCTGACTTGAAGGTCTCATACTTTAGAAATAGTCCTGTATGTTAGGCTAAACTGTGGCTTTCCATGGATGTACTGTTAGGTCACGGCAGTGCTCCCCACCCCTGCAGCTGACTTGCCTCTGCTGAGATATTTGAGATACTCAGATGGGGGAGAGGTAAGCCCAAGACAAAGGGGCTCTAACCCCCCAATCCCTACTTGCTGCAGTGTGAGTAACAAGCAAAGGCTCCCTTCCCTCTCTCTAGCTTTGGGTTGGGGCCAGGTTTCCTAAGTCCCAAAGCCCCACATCAGATATTCCTTGGAGCAAAGCCATAATACCGTCCTAGAGCATCGGTCTGCTCTGAAAACGTTCTAAACATTAGCATATTCTCTCGTTCCCCAGAGTCCCTCCTGCCTGTTGGCTGCAACCTTGTAACCTTGTAAACAGAGAGACTCCGTCGCTTCATGTATCAAACTAGCTCTCTCCCTAGCAGTGGCTTCTCGGCCCTGAGAATACCGTGTCAGAATCAGACAAGTACATTGGTTTCTTTCTACAATGTCGGAATTTACTGAATAAATAATAAATCCACAAGAATCTGCAGCTTTAGAAACAGAACTTTGGCAAATCTCTACCTACTTTGGGATTCTGACCCAGGCTGGTTCCTTCATTTCAAGCTTAGTTATTAATATTAGCTCTCATATCACATACTGCATAGTAAATATGTACATCCGAATATGTCTGGCTTATATAATAATACAAGTTAAAGAGGTTGTAGTAGGGTTCAGGAGATCTCGAAAGTGGGCCGAGAGTCTGCACTGATAAAGAATCAGACCACTGCTAAGAGGGAACTGCTGGTGTCAGGTTTTGAGAGCCAAGTTCCAGGTACCAGGTGAAAAGCGTCAAATCAGGATCTGAGAGCAGGACTGGAGGGTCAGTCCAATGAGTGAACAGGCGAATGGACGAATAGTGAGTAGGTGATGTCAACAGTGGGGGACTGAGGGACAGTCTGGGAGTCCTAGGTCCTGGAGCACGGCAGTGCTGGGGGTCTCTTACTTCATAGGAGCCAGGTTAGAGGGTTACATCCTTCCCTTGGTCTTGTGTGTCTGCTAAGTTCTTGGGCATGGCTTCCCTTACATAATTTTAATATGCCCATGTGCCCCTAATGTCTCAATTTACTCCAAAGAAACAAAGAAGGGGGGCTCCATTTCTACTCCCAGAAATGCCATTCATCAATCTGTGCTGGATGGTTGGCTCCTGACACAGGCACGGTGTCTGGGTCTATGCAAGGGCTGCAATCATCCTTGTCCCTGAAAATGAAATCAACACGGCTTGCAAAATGGAGTCTCTCCTAGGGCACATACAGTCTCAGAAATCAGTTTTATAAAATGTGGACTTGGTGCTGGCAATAGTCTGATGTCAACGCTGGCTAACAGTTAGGTATAGTCTAAGCAGCCCTGCGCCTTATTGACCTGTAAGGAAGGCTGTGTATTGCTTTAGCTTTCCCAGGGGACAGACCGAGGTGAGACTTCATCAAAGCTCAACTTGGTGAAACCAGTGGCTTTCCTGGGCTTTCTTATAGAGCACAGGTAAAGGATTATATACAGGAATGTTGGAGATACCCAAAACAGTGGTATTGATTCAAAGTCCCACCCTGTCAATGGAAGATGACCTCAGGAAAGCTGCGTTATTCACTCACTTTCAATTGACCTTCCACTTCCTATACACTCTAGAGACTCCCAAGATCGCTTGCAGCCAGCGAGTGGGAGGAGGGTTGGAGGAACAATAGCAAGAATCTCAGGTGAAGCTTTCCCGAGTCTCCTTGGGAGTGTTAATAGCTTCATACCATTACCACGGACCTGGCTACCACTGTGTTGTTCTGCTCTGGTTGCCATGGATACTGGAGGGAAAGTCCAAAATGGCATCATGTTATGCCCGGAGAGGGGCGGGGAAACAAAGAAACAGAAAACCACCGTCTAACGCCACACAAGATCTCTGCAGTGTTCCAGGTAGAGTCACATCGTCACTGGTCCAGTCCTCCAGCTCCCAGACTTTTGATGGGTTTTCCCCGCAGGTATTCCTGCTGTGTTCCACCTCCATGGAACCTGTGTTACCCAGTGACACGTGGACGGCTCTCTGCAAGTGCCTGGCCTGGATTGTATGAAACTAAACTTTACCTATTGAAAGGAAACCCAGACATTGGGACGTGTCACGGGACATCCAGGCTGTTAGCAGAATGGGGAACAGTGGCCTCTTCCTTATGTGGGACCAGCCTTGTATCCAGGACACTGCGCTGGAGATGGAGAGACAGGGTAGAGGAATGCTATGCTATTTCCAGTTAGTTCCCAAGCAGCAGGAGGTCTCTGGAAAGTACTTCCTTGAACCATAGGTGGTGACATCCGATGACATCCCTGGCATATATAGGAAATGCAGTGGTTCCTGGGCTATGCATCTTTTTTTGCCCTGTAGCAAGAACCCAAAACTTTAATGGTTTCTTAAGGGTTCCACCCCTATCCTACCTTTCTCCTCAGGGTGAGCCTTTAGCTCTTTCCAATTGCTGGGCGGGGGAGGGGCAGTCTGTAGGCCTCTGGGAGTGAATGAGAGAAGTTCATTTGCTTTGCCTTGCAAATCCCCTGCTCCTCCCCAGGTTCGACCAATATACTCCAATACATCTGAACCCAGTAGAGAGAGCATGGCTTCGAGAGACACCCTTGCTCCGAGAGTTTAATTAAATTGAGAAAAGGCAGGTTTGCACATCTTCCCGCTAGCCTGCCCCATTTGCAGCAGGTTACACGATCATTTTAAAACAGCCTTGGGGGAAAACAAATTCTTCTTAGAGAGAATGACAACGTCTGGGGGAAATAGTAGGAGTGGTAATGGAGAGTGTTGATTTAATTAATTTTATTGCCTATCTGCATCGCCTGGGAGCAGGTAAAATAGCCAAACAAGATATGCCATTTCATCTTCATGATCCTCACATTCGAGTCTGCAGGAATTGACTTAGTTGTGGAACGGAAGCCACTGTGTGAGGCAAAAGAAATTGAGGTATTGAGGCCTTGGGTTTGAGAGACAGAATTCCCACAGCGCTCTGAAAAGAAACGTTAGAGGATTGGTAGCTACTGGTTTGAAGTCTGGGAATGCCCTTGACTGGGGAGGTCACCCCCACGTGAGGAACAGTGAGGTGTGCTTCCAGTACAACTGGGGGGCAGTATTATGTCTGCTGCGGGCACCCTGACTTACATAACTTATATTGATCGTTCCTAGGTTCTGCCTTTTTCTAAATCGTGCTCCAAAGTGGTTTGGTTAATTAAGTCGCCTATTTGTCTGTATATCCTAGAACACCCCATTTCATGTCAAACATCTTTGGGAACAGCAGGTAACCGCTCCCCATTTACTTGCAGGGGCAGAAGAACCACAGGCTTCTTTCTTCTTTTGGCTCCTTTTGCTGCCAGTTTCCGTCTGCCCTCAGGAGGAGGTTAGGAAACCCCGCACTGCACCCGGCACAGGCTGGATCGAGCTTTCACGCTGATTTTATATTAGAGCCAAACACATTTGCGACTGCTCCAGACTGGTCCCTTTATTGACTGAGCTGTCCTCGGGAGTGAGCTGTGTGGGAAGGCAGGCTACTCAGCAACAGAAGCCTTGCGGCACAAGTAGTGCCCATCCCCTGCTGGGTGAAAATGGCTTCAGGTCTTCCTAAATGCCAAGTTGGTCTTGCCCTAAGGATTTGACTTAGTCTAAATTGTCAAGTTCCAGCTTCGCCTAATAACTCCACTATTGCCTGCATTTGCTTTTAATGGGGACCATGTTAGCTAATTCCGCAGACAGTAGACACAGCAGATTGTGTAAAATCAGCATTTAGCACTGAACAGGGATGCGCGGGGACATGGGCAGATGTCTGTCTCAGTAGCTCAGCCTCTGGGTAGTCAGCCCTCCGGCCCCCAGCTGCAGACGCTGTGGAGCCCCGCACAGCAGATCTGTCTAGAAAGGGACCCAGGCAGTTCACAGCCAGGGCTTCCTTGGCCCCCCTTCCCCACAGGGTGGCACTCACAGATGGGCCTGGCTCCCGGGTGTGAGGGGACGAAAACCCCACAGGGCATTTTCAGCTCCTTTTAGCTTCTGTCTTCAGTGACAAATCCGGTCACAAGCTTTTTGACCATTGGGTCATGATAGGCTTCTAGTGAGGCCCCATGGGATAGATGTCTCCAGATTTGCTTTTTAAAGTACCAGATGCAGGAACGGGAGTCACCATGTAGCCCTCTGAGACAGATACAATGACAAGATACTAGTCACTTAGCTTGTGAACAAAATTTTAAAGAAGGAATAAGAAAGGAGGGGTGGTTTGCCCCATCCCATTCCCCCTTATCTGTGCTCTGCTGTCTTAAGTGCCACAGCTGCTGTCTTCATCATTGGGTGTCTGGGTTCTGTATGTGGCGCCCTTTGACGCCACATAGACTCTGATGGTAATGACATGAGGTCTCAGAAAGGAACTGTGATTACATCACCACGCGGAAGCTGGCAAAATTCACACTCAGTGTAGAGGATTGTTCATAGCCTGCTGGAGACTGATCAGTGATGTGGTACTCAAGCATCTTTGACTGTTTAACGTCATATTCACTGTGTAGGGTCACACCTTTCATCGCAATAAAGGGACGGCGTCAGACAGCCTAATCTTTGCGTGGTTACATTTTTGTTTGCAGATCAATTTCTGTTGGGGAACCAGACTATACACAGGGCACACCCAGGCCCACATCACTCACCTGCCATCTCACCTGTCACTTGTGCCTTGCTTTCCTTCCTCAGTCAGCTAACATGGGCCACATAGTAACTAAGCAAAAGTCCTTGCCTCCTACAAACTTACCCTTCCTTCAAGGAAACTTTGTAACTACGCCTTTGCTGGCCCATGCTAGGCTCCAGACAACATCGTTAGATTATAGGCCTGCTCCTCTAAGAAGCAGGTCACTCCAATAGGACTGATCTCACAATCTGAAGAAATTAGGCCAAGCCTTCCCCACCCCCAACTCTTGTATCTCTCTCTAGAAAAGAGAAGAACGTTGTCCTGGAGTTTTACAGCTTCTCACTTATTGTCTGACTCAGTATCTGATTCCTCTGGGCTTCCCGTTTACGCAGGTTGTGCTGAACTGAGTACATGGTACGTAACTCCCTAACACACCCTTTGTTCTGGGGATTTCTCTGAAGATTCTTCTCCAAATCTCCCAGTCATGCTGTCCAGGGAGGTTGTCTCTTACTTTTACCGAGGTTTTAAAGGGAAGTCTCTCCTTCCCTTTGAGGCTCCGTCCTGTTGCCTCTGATGTAGGGTACCATTCCTTTCTTAATGCTTCTCAAGGTCCAAGCATGGCACCCTGCAGCCTCAAGGCTCTTTCCCCAAAGAAAGCTTATATTTGAAGAGGAATTTTGTGTCCACTCTTTCCTGATCCAACCAATTACTCTGTATCTCTCTCCTTCCACCGGCCCCTTCCCTCCTTCATGGCTGATGTTTTATTAAAGACCTTTCACCAAAAATGATTGAACTCAGAGTCTCGTTCAAACCCCAGAACTGAACAGCACTCAATGCCGGTCTCTTTGTCACATGCCTGGAGCGTGGCGTGGCTGGGAGAATCTGTTAGAAACTAGCACTGACAAAGCAGAAAAGCCATTTGAAGCTGTCCAGCCTGCAAGTCTCTGTCAGCCTTCCTGTGGGGGCGGGAAGGGAACTAGTCAGGCAATTTTAGGGTAAGGACCCCAAACGTTTTAACTCTCTCCTTGACTAGAAGCTGGAAATGTCCTTTGTTCTGTGGGCGGCTCTGCCTTTGCCAGAGGCTAGGAGGGAAGATGCGAGGGTGCTTTGCTCATCTTTCCTCCCCTCAATGAGCGCTGGCAAGTGCCTGGCAAGTGCTCAGACCATGTGATCAAACCAAGAGGCACCCACAACTCACGCATGGACCCACCTGAGGAGCCTGCTCACACCCTCTCCCCACGCCCAGGTTTTTGCCATGAGTCATAAAACGCTTCTAGGTTTGGTGAGACCCCATCTTCTCTTAAGCTCCCACTTGTAATCCTATAATAAAACTCCCCTCTAAACCCACTTTCCCTTTGCCCATGAATTTCATCCTTTGAGTTCAAGAAACAGAGAACCGGAAGACAGGGAAGCTCCCGGCCTGGAGTTCCTTTGGTGGCTGTTAATTCGTCTGGGACTCTAGTGCCCTGAATTATGCTCAACGGAGGTGAGAAGAAAAGGCGAAGTTGCTCTCAAAAAGCTCCACTTTCCCAGTACCAACAGCTCTGGCTTTGCTTAAAAAAACAAAACAAAACAAAACAAAACAAAACAAAACAAAACACCAGGGGAAGATTTGCAGTCTACTCATGCCCAAGTTCCACCATTTTCATTGTTTTAATTTTGGAGGGCTGGGAATTGAACTCACGATCTCATTGCATGCTAAACCCAGAGAGAGCTACCGGCTCACTTATGCCCATCCTGACGAGTTAAACCAGTCAAAGGCATGGATGCTGTTAGGAGTCCCCTAAAACAAAGAGTAATGTTGTGTTAACTCTTTCCTGAAGGCCTCTAAGGAGTCTGTGCTGAGCCCTGTTCGAGAATCTCGGGTTAAAGGGGTTTGCACGTCCCTAGGCAGTAAGTGGGATGCTTGCTAGAACCCCACAGTGAGAAAACGGGTAGCAGGACCCGTAACAGGTTATGACTCCTGTTAGCCATGACCCCTGTTAGCGATCTGGAAAGTCCACTAATGTGCTCACATGCCACCGTGTGACCCAAAGTCACCAGCCTAGAGTCACTTGGGGGCCGACCGTATATGACCATAGATGTTGAGGCATCCAATAATTTTAAAAAATCGTTCTAGCATCAGATGTTGATCATATTACTCTGTGTCACTGGGGGACCTTCATATTTAGATAATTTTAGAAAATTTACTTCTAGAGTTTTACTGTCTTCCACCAGAGGTTTGGTAATAAACAATGATGTTCCTCTCCCCCAGTCCTCATGGATGCGGGCAGGGTCAGCTGTCAGCTCACACGGTCTAGAGTACCACACATGGGGAAGCTGGATGACCTGATGAAAAGCAGGTCCTCACTTAACCAGATTATCTAACCTACTCCTGCATCGCACACCCCTACGAGGCTGATTTACATACCCGCCCAGTAGCCTGGAAGACATATTCTGCTCACAAACAGAATGTTCATGAGTTCAAACTCTTGTAGGTGTCAGCTTTGGGGGACCCTCTTCATCTCTAAGTAATCAGAGGGAATTGGATCCTTTAAAGACTGTTGGTCTGCTTCTCCGAAGAAGGGATATTTTATTTTTGTGTCCTTGTCAGGTTCCCCTTCCGAGGGTCTGATTCAGTTGAGCTGACCGTGAGATGTGGCTTTGTGTCTTTTGAAAAGTCCAAGTAGGGTGATAATCATCTCTGCAAATCAATTCATATCAAAGCAAATCACAGTGCATGTTAAAAGAAACCGGAAAATACATGTTAAAAACAAAACAAAAAACCCTCTACACCAGTGACTGTCTTTGCTTTCTTTGAGGGTTTTGGTTACCTCTTCAGGGCCAGGTGGTGGTTTGTTTGTTTAGTTTTAGTGTTCTGAGTGCCTGGCATATTCTCATTTGTAGGACGAATCAGAGAGGCTGCAGTGTGTTTTTATACTAGGAAAGGATTCAGGACCCAGAGGAGGTGAACTCTGGGCATTAAGGCTCTTCTTTGTCCTCGTCCCCAGGATGGTTTGTTCTCGAGATGCTCGAAACTGTAGAGTAACTGCATTGCTTCTTGGCTTTTCCATGGTGGTCTTGTAGCTCCTAGGTCAGGCTGCCTTATGCCTTAGAACTACCCCTGGTCCGAAAAAAAAAATTCGCCTAGTCTTCTTTACCAAAAAGCTCTCTCTAAACACAATCCTATCCCTGCAAGCTACAGCAGTTAACCCTTACTGCTGCATAAAGCTCCTTCCACTGACCTGTGCGCCCCCCATTACCTGTTTAGCCTTTCATTTTCAGCCTTGACTTGCTATGAACCAATACCCTTACCAGTTTATACCCCAGGGCATTCTTTTTCTTCGTAACTCCATCTCTTCCTGCCATGGGGCCATCTTGTTTTCCAGATGAGTACCTACTCGGCTCACACCGCCCCAGCCCTACCATTTGGGCGTGCTATATTCCGTCTGTTCTTACTCTAGACCAGTGGGTCTCCACCTTTCTAATGCTAAGACCCTTTAGTACAGTTGCTCACGCTGTGGTGACACCCCCTCCCACACACACAGAGACACACACATCACAAATCTGTTTTTGTTGCTACTTCATAACTGTAGTTTTGCTATTATGAATGATAATATAAATATCTGATATGCAGGCTATTTAAAATGGGGTCCCTGCGATGGGGATCAAGGCCCACAGGTTGAGAATCTCTGCTCTAACTTAAAATGACCTTTACATGTGTTTGTCTAACATAGGATTTCATGCACTCTACTGCCTTTTCCGGGAACTGAAACGACCATTCCTGACCATTTCCCATCCTGTGAACACCTGATAGCCAGTGCCTTTGGGATTAAGTGTCTTTACATCCACCTTCTTACTTCCCAGATACCAGGCTTTACCAGGAACTGTGGTAAGTGGCTCACCGCCTCTGTGATGTTCCAAATGGCTCCCAGGGTCTGGCCTCAGAATGCAGTGTTCTGATAGCTTACAGCAGTCACAGGAGAGCCAGGGGCCTCAAGCCACCTGGGAGAAATCTGTCGAAGTGGGCTTCCATGGGCCTCATCTGTTTCTTGGATATGTGCAGTGTCTGACACACCAGTACCAGGGTAGCTACTCACTGCCCAGACACTTACTATAGTTGTTTTATTTGAGCCCCATGATATATTTTGGTAGAGGAGATATTGAATATAAATTTTTAATAGAGGACATGTTGAATCTAAGCCAGCTTAAGGTATTAAGCCAAGTGAATATAGTTCTTGGACTAAAATTTAGTTTGGATTTTGATTTTTTTAGTCTTTTTTTTTTCTTCCCATAAGGGTACCTTTAATGTGTTGTTATGAATTGTCACATTTAATTCTATCTTTATAGAAAACCCTGCTTTCCTTCACCTGCAATTATTATGAATGAGTCTAAAAGACCTTGCTTTAAAAGCTATACTCAGTGGTCCATGTCTCTAGAACCATAGCAGAAGGATGAGCCTGAGTCTGTAAATGCACAAGGCACACTCCCCCAACTTGTGTTCTTACAGAAAACCTGCATTCTCCATTCATGATTTGCTAGGTCTTCATGAACATTACGACTATTACTGGCCTTCTCTCTTTTACTTTTTTAAAAATTATTTTTATTTTATGTATGTTGGTGTTTTGCTTACATGTATGTATGCCCGTGTAAGGGAGTCGGATCCCCTGGAATTGAAGTTACAGACAGTTGTAAGCTGCCCTGTGGGTGCTGGGAACTGAACCCAGGACCTCTGAAGGGGCAGCCAGTGCTCTTAACCACTGAGCCATCTCTCCAGTCCCTCTCTTTTACTTTTAAACTAGGGCTTATGGTAGGATTTTGTTTGCAAAGGCGACAAAACCAAATAGATTTCCAGGGCATTCCAAGTTCTTCTCGGGTTACTGAAAAGCTCTTGGTTATTTCCATGTGGATCTCCTCAGATCCTAAACGTAAGTGTTGACCTCTTCAGCAGACCCATTAGAACTGAGGAAGGACGGCTTTGAGCTTGAGACCAGCTTCAGCCTAACAGCGAGACGCTTTCTCAAAAAGCAAAAGAAAAAAACAATATGTAGAATTTTGATGCAATAAATCTAAAACCCTTTTCTTTCCTGAGAAGCTGCCAGTGATATACTGGTTTATTACCTTAGTGTTAACTCCATTTGAATTATACATTTGAGAATAGGAACATAAAAATTACGACTAATGAATTTGCTGTTTTCCATTACTGCTCTTTTTTTTTCTCTGAGTCTGTATCACCATTAAAGACATAAAACACGAGAAAACCCCAGAAAGTTTAGAAATTGAGAATGAGAAAAATTGATTTCACTCATAATGAAAATTTATAAAGTATGTTATTAATTTATGAAAACATTTTTCCCTCTTAATTTTATTTGCCCATTAGAACCATCTTCAGTGTTTATATGACATTAGAAAAAAAACAGGCTTTAGGAAAACGATCTTTTTTTGTGATTTAAAGCCATAGACCTATTATGTGCATGGTGTGAACTTCAGTCTTATGAAGATTATATACTGTTGTCATTTAATTCTTTTATCCCATTTTGCCTTCTCCGACAATAAAAGGAAGAGCAGGTGCTTAATGGCCACCTTGTCCAATCGTGTGCCGGTAAGTGATTCCCTTAACTAAAGTGACATATAGACACCCTCACTGCACCCACAGAAGGAATTCTTTCTGACAACCTCAAGTTTGATTCATGTTGGACACTGAGCTGAGTGGAGAGCAACATTATATTGTCATTCTGGCCTAAGAAAGTTTCAGCCAAAGAAATGAGGGTAATTCCCCGGTCACGCTCCATAGCTGAGAACCTGCATGGTCATGGTCTTGATGCATTTCCCGATGGAGCCAATTACTTAGCTTTCTGCAAAGAGTGGCATCCCTTGTGGAACCAGCCCTTGCAGTACACAACTTACCCACTGAGGTACCCAAACTATTGCTTTCTGAAGAAGACAAGAATCCCCAGGCAGGTACAGAGAGGCGAGAGGCTGGCCTTGGGGTGTTTCCTAAGTACCCCATGCCTGTGTAGGGCATGTGTCTAGATGCTCACCTCAGCTGTAGTTCTCAGAAACCTTGGCCACCCTCTCCTCCCCGTGATTCTACATCCTGGGTACCTACGTCTCACAATATTCCAAACACAACCTCTCCAGTGAGTCTCTGGACTCCTTTGTGAATCTCAGTATAGCAAACCTTTGTATTTCCTTTGTTCTTTGTCTCGACACCTCAGCTAAAGCACTTTCCGAGAGAAAAATTCTGCGTAGCTGAATCTAGTTCGTCCTTGGGAAACAAATTCTCTTAGGGGAGAATCAAGGTGATGTGTCTGATACATACCAAAATTAGTATTTTGTGTTTTCTTCTTCCAATTAATTAAAATCTGTCAAACTGATTCTCAGTATAGGTAACATACAAGGCATGTGACTCTGTAGTGCTTCCCATGCTTATTTACTTAAGGCTGGCTCCTTCTGCTGGTTTGCAAATATATTTCACAATGCGCCTTTACAAAAACTCATTATTGAGTTTTTAATACCCCGGAGGGCCTTCTCTCCTGAAGTCCCATAGCATTTGAGGTGAGACGGGATCCTGCTGAGAAAAAGGCCATGAGATTTAGAAGGCATGGGATGTCTAAATGAACTGGAATTTCAGATAAACAACAGGTAATTTTTTAGTAGAAATATGCCCCCAATAATACATACTTGTTTCTAGGACATAAATACACTGTATGCAATAGCATATGAAATTGTACATTAAAAGCAAATACTATAGTAGACTTACTTGTATCTTATTTTAGATTCAAATTTAACTAAGTATTTTATACCTTCAGTGGCTCCCATCAGCAGACCAGTTATATCCAGAGTATGTCAGAGGAAGCAGGGTGTTTTTGTTTTGTCTTGTCTTCTGAGGAAGTCACCTGTAGCTCAGCCTTCCCTGGGGCTATGAAGCTGAGTGTGACTTTAAACTACCCAGCACTTCTGATTCTCCTGCCTCAGCCTCTCCAGTCCTCTGCAGCGTATGTTTTGTTTTGTTTTAAACTTGAGGAGTTGGCAAAGTTCAGCAATCATCTTTTCCCTTTAGGAACGACACACGAGGAGGCCTTAGTTCAAATACGTGTGTTCCCTTGGGGCTGCCCGACTCTGACACTTGAGTTCCGGAGTGGATGATGAGATGTGACCCACTTAATAGTGTTTCATAAATCATAGCTTGAAGCTACTCATGGCTTCCTTCAGAGGCATGAATTCTAATGAATTGCTATTCTTTTGTGCCTTCTCCTTGGGGTGATTTAAAACTCTCTCAACTTTAAATCTAATCGATAAGTTTCTGGGTCTATTTAAATACTGACATTTGGAAATTTCTGAGGGTTGCAATAAGCTTCAACAAGACATGGGACAAGGCAAGGTAAGTTAAGGAAACTGCCACTGAAGTCCAGATATATATTTGTTCTGCAGAGGTGTCAAATGGAAACAGAATTCCTTCATGGAGTACAGCATATACCAATCAAGCTTCCAGGTCAAATTACACAAGTTTAAGTAGTGTTAGATAGAGCTCAAATGGGTTACGATACAACAAAACACAGTCCAAATTCGGAATGCTACACTAGACTTCTGTGACACTTTAGAAGCAGCCCGCGTATCGTGTAAGGAGTTAAGGGCCACAGTCTTCAGACAGATGGATGAACTTTGATGGAAGAAGCCATTTGCTCTGCTACTGCGCATCCATCCATCCATCACCGCCACGCTGCCATCTACTGGCTTTGGTTTTTAAGAAAAGAATATTTGGGGTTGGGGATTTAGCTCAGTGGTAGAGCGCTTGCCTAGTAAGCACAAGGCCCTGGGTTCAGTCCCCAGCTCCGGAAAAAAAAAAAAAAAATTTACTTCCAACTCCAACCCGAGACTCCATTTTAAAGAGTAACTGGGTTTGGGTTCAGGGTCTATAAATAGTTTTGTTACCATTTTTCCCCCTCAGAATTGTACAACAGTGTGACATTAAAGATGGTGGCATATCCTTGGCTGTTTATATTTAGGGACTGAAGTCTAACGGTCCTCCCTGTGTTATTTTCATGAGTAGATAGTGGCATAAGTAACACACCAGGATTCTCCCACTTCATAAAGATGCCTTTAATTCCTAGCCAGGTATCTGCAAATGCACCTCGTAAGCATCTGATTCAACTGTAAAGGTTCGGGTGGCCACACGTACATATTCTGGTAGACTGTTTCAGTAGGGTCCGAGCTAGTCATCTCCACAGCAATGGACAGGCCAGTGAAGGTATCTGGGTAGCCCCAGCCCCATGCCCAACCCCAACGCAGCCTTAGTTCATCCACATTCCTACCCCCAGCCCCTGCCCAGCCCTGCCCAGCCCTGCCCAGCTCCAGATCCAGTGCCAGCCTCAGCCTAGCCCAGCCCCAACCCAGTCCAGCCTCAACCTAGCCCAGCCCCGGCTCAGCCTCAGCCCTTCCCAGCCTCAGCACAGCCCAGCCCCAGCTCCTGACAGATTATGACCAAGGGAACTCTGATGATACCCGAGAGAGAACAGAAGCCCAACTCAGTCAAATGCCCTCTGGAATTCTCAGCCTGTGAAATCCTGATGTAATAAAATGGTTGTTATTTTAAGCTACAGTTTTAGCTGGCAAAGAAGCAAATAGCTTATGAGAACAAACAGCGATGCACTGAACCTTATGCTTAAAAAGTGATAGAATGGGGTGATGTCCCGATTGGAGCGAGGGGCCAGCGAGGGGTACGACACTATAAGCGACCATAAATATCACCAACAGGGATAAAAAAAATTGAACTGGAGATTTGGAGGACCTGCACAAAGTTCTAAGAAACCAGAGTCACAGGTTTTAGCAGGCTGCTACCATTTTACAATGTTACAACTTTGGCCCAGCATCTCAGACAGTCGGGGAGAAAGTGGTGATAAGCCCGCCCTCTCCGCAGACTCTGTGTACAGCAATGAACGAGTGTGACAATTAAGAACGCTTGCAGACGTGCGAAATATGTTTAAGAGGCAGTCCTCCTCCCTATTTGACGAGTTCTCAACAGCTAATGTGAAATTACAGGAGTCTCCTGAGAAAAGACGGCAGGAAACACAGGCAGAAATTTTTTTTTTTTTGGTACTTTTATTGAAAAGGTACATTTAAAAAAATACACAGACATTTTACCATTTACAGATTGCAGATATAGGCCCTCTAAAAGAGCTCGCTCTATTTTGTTGTTTTATTATACCTCTTGCCCCTGATATCACAAACATTCCAGTCTTCTTAACATCAGTTTTTTGTTTTTGTTTTTATTTTTTGCAGCGGGGTGGGGGGTGGGGGTCCTTGAGGGGGTAGGGGTGGGGGAAGGGAAGCGTGGTCACATGACCTGCGACACAGTCATTGGACAGATTGTTCAATTATAAATTATGTATCTTCTGTACATTATTGCGTCAGGGAGCCACAGAGTTATGTAGCATCGTTACCGATGAAAAACAGAGGTTTAAAATGAAGACCTTTATGTAGAAACACACAGATTCACTGTCCTCTTGCAGATGCACAGAAGTTGCAAAAAAATGTGCAATTTAGGAAGCTCTTTTTGTTTCTGTATACATTTGCTTAGCAACTCAAACCAGTGAGGATGCTACAAAAATAAGTTAAAACAAAAATAGCAAACAGGTAGTAATTATAGCTATGTTATATGGCTTTCTATTTCGTTTAAATATCTCCAAATAAAATATGAAATAAAGAAAATACATTATCTTTTGTTCTCTTAGAGAGAAAAAATTTCAAAGCTACTCTGCTTCCTAACAATTACACAGCAATGAAAAAAAAAGTTTAATTCAACGAGAGTTACGATCTAGTACTACACGGGGTACAACAGTACTCGGGTCTAGAACAGTACACAATCCCTGTGGACACTAGTACACTAGAAAAGAAAAAAAACCACGCCATGGGCCGTGGGGAAGATGGTATCCACAATTAAGCACTTGCGATGGACTTTTGTTCCACACTAGAATATGCCCGCTTGTTTTCTGGAGTTATTTACAGACATCCGGAGAAGAGCCTACTTCCTGTTCAAGTCTGTCAGGAAGAGATTCCATTTTGTTTCTAAGCCAGATCACCATGCCATGGGAACACACAGGTCGGTTTTCTTTTTCTGATCAATATATTTTCAAGAAACTTAAGTATCTCAGATACACCAATTGGCAGGGGTAGGGCGGAGAGGGCACGGGAAGAGACGGTGCCCTTGAGCCTGGCCTCCGCCTGTGTCTGGAGGTGGGGCTGGGCGGTGGCCTGCACTTTGTAAGTGCGTAGGTGGGGTACTTACAGTCACACACAGGGCTACACTGCTGAATCCTTTGGGCTTTTCGTCTACACCTTCCCACTGGCCTGGCCTGTCGTGGGCGGGCGGGCGGGCGGGCGGGCTCCGAGTGTTTAGTAAGGGGCAAAGAGGATGGAGGTGGGCGTGGCCCGGATGGGCCCGTGGCCAGGCCTCAGCAGTGCAGGAGGGATGGCTGCAGCCTGGAAGAGAGAGGCAGATGGCCGAGGTGGCAGGGACAGCGCAGTGGACACAGCTGCGGCCGCCAGGGGTGAAGACAGGAAAGTCGGGGCCAGAGGCTTCATCAGATCTTTCTGGAATGCAAGCTTTGCCTAAAGAAGGGACGAGAACCGGAAAGGGGGTGAGAATACTGTTCACGGCGCCACAGAGGTTTCCCCTACAGAGCTAATACATCGAATTTTCAACATCCTGACTTTGAGAAGTCATGAAATGATGGCTATCACTGGGTTCCGGGGCTCTGGTTGTAGTCTCTGGAGAGACAACTAGAAGGGTCCTGCTTAGGCAACCAGCGCAACTGCAAAACCACGCTGCCCACGCTGGCCTCGAATCTTAGATGCGCCACAACATCCAACACGTTCAGTTTCAGGTTTTGAGAAGTGTGGCCCTTCATTTCACTTCTCTTAGACACTCTGTATTGAGGTTAGGTAATTGAAGTATAGGACATTAGGGACCCAGGAGATGAGAACATAAAACCAATTTGCACTTCTTGTACTGTCCACATGATGAGCATCCTCTGGAAAAAAATTATAGCTAAATCAAATTCAGTGCTTGACAGTGACTGTAAGTGGGCTAGAAACCTTCTCTACTTAAAGGAATCCCAGTGTGGATGCTTCCCGGGAAGAAATCAATCCTAAATTTCTGTCTTTTGCAATCAGCAGGGGCTGTGTGAACTGCCTAATCCTGGCATCACCTGCTTGCAGCAGCCACTGGTGGCTTAGAAGGTAATCAAAGCTCCCCTCCAGCTGGTCTTGCTCAGTTCCACCTCAGACTGAGCCCCAGGGACACTGTGAGTCCACCCATCTGTGGATTTATTTATATGACACCTACTGTTGACGTCCCTAGGTATTGGCGCAAGAGTCTGAAAGCCGGTCATGTTGAGAGCGGATGGGACCGGCTGATTACCAACATGAAGAGAAAGAGCAATACGAATGCTTTCATATGGATCCGAACAGGAAACGGAGAAATACTAAATGTATGGATTTTTGTCACAAAAGTAGCCCCACATCCTCCAAGTCTGCAACACCCAGAATTCCCCAGACATCACTTGTTCTTCTTGTAGGCCTTCAGCTTTCTTTGTAACTTACAGAAGGTCATCTTTGAAAAGGGTTTAGGAAGAGTAGGACATTAGCTCTTTAAAAGCTATATCTTTTCATTTTAATTGTGTGTGCTAGTGGTGTGTGTGTGCACACATGTGCACACGCAGATGACTTCAATGTTCAAGTGTCAGATCTCCTAGAGCTGCTGTTTGCTGCTCTTCCTGAATGCTGGGAACCAAAGTTGGGCTCCTACAAGAGCAGCAAGTGCTTTTAAAAAAACCCATCTTCTCTCCAGCATGGAGACACTGGCTTTTGAAGAGGCTCCACTTTCCTGTTCTAAGGTACTCTATACGGGAATTAGGCCATTCGTTCTAACGTTTCTGGACCTGTTGGAGATGGCCCAGCAGGGAAAGCCACCTTCTGCCTACCCTGGCATGGCTCTCGAGATACATGTTCCTGTAGCCAGTCCTTACAACCGGAATTTGATCCCCTGGACCCCCGAGGTGGAAGGAGAGAACCAACTCCACCAAGTTTCCCTCGGATCTCCACATTTGCACCACCATGGATCAAGAGCTGCTCAACCATGAATTCTTTAGCTTAGCAGGAGGTAGGAAGTTCTGGATTTGTTCCCTAGCCCAATCAATTACACTATAAACAAAGAATTAATCACTCCCAGAGTTTAGAGCCCACTTGTCTCTAGAGGCTCTCCTGCTGACCACCACCCAAACCAGCAAGGCTGACCCACAAGACAGGCGCACGAAGGGAACTGACCGCCAAGATGCTTGGGCTCCTCTGGAGCTTGTTGTAGGGGCTGTATTTCGGCTTCAATGGCTTTCCTGCCACGCGGTCTTTATGCCTTCGGCTTGAAATGTGCTGAAAGAAGTGTGGTACATTAGCCGACTCTCTGGAAGGTTCTTTTCTCAGACAAGGATAGCTGATTTCCCCACTCCCACTTTCTAAGGTGGTTTGGGCAAAAAAACTTTCCGATCCCCTACAGAGAGGACATTTCCTTCTAGCCCACTGTCCCTGTCCTTCTAATGTGCTCAAGTCTTATCAGAGTTCCCCCTGGGTTGCCATGGTCACCACTAAGCCTGTTGTCCTTGACCAGCCCTTGAGTGTTTAGGAGACAAGCTTCATAGGACCTTTGGCTCCTGATGCTCGCTTGGGAATTGTGGAGCCCGCCTGTCTGTCTGTCTGTCTGTCTGCCTTCCTGTTTCTAGTACTAGGGCTAGAGGCTGAGAGGTAGGAAGTACAGGCCCAGCTATTGGGCAATGACCTCTCTCCACAGCACTTGCACGTTGCAGATTGTTGCCTATTAAATTTAACCTTGGGCACACAGAAAACCATTTATAGGCAAGGAGCCACAGGCAGACAAGTGGTGACCTAAACCTGTGGCTATGTCTAGTTTGGGCCACCTTACCTGTTTGAGTTGAATTTCTGAGTTCACATGAACATCACAGATTTCACAATGAAATGTTTTGTTCTGTAGTCCTGAACCCTTACTGCCATTCTGCACCTTTAATCTTGACCCAGGTCTTGGATAGGACTTAATTGGACCAGCTCCATTACGAGCCTCAACCATGGTCTTGTGTTTAGATCCTAAAAAGAAGGGGAAGGTATATATTTAGTAGCTACTTAAGAACTCTGTGTGTGTGTGTGTGTGTGTGTGTGTGTGTGTGTGTGGTGGAGGTGGAGTTCAGTTGGTGGAGTGTTTGCCCGGTTGTGTGAAGACCTGTGATTGAGCCCAGCACTTCATTATCTCCCTGTGGTGTAAGTTCAAGGTTATCATCTATGCAGCAAATCCAAAGACAGCCTGTGCTACATGAGACCCCACCTAAACAAAACAAATAAATGAACTATAGGAAGCCTATACTTTTCTTCCCTTTTCCCCTCTCCCTTCCATCACTTTCTCCCCCTTCCCTCCTCTCTCCTCCCTTTCCTCCACTTCCTTTCTTCCTCTTACTTTTCTTTTATACAGGGTCTTACTATGTATCCAAGGCTGGCCTTGAACTCACCTTGCAGCCCATGCTAGCCTCAAGCTTGTGGTTCTCTAGTCTGAGCCTCTTGAGTGCTAGAATTATGGGCATGAACCATCATGCCCAGCCCATATACATGTTTTCTTTACATTAATTTTAATATCTGAGTAATATATTCTATCATGTTCGGCTAGTCTAATGTATTCTGAATTTCATTACTGATGAACTTTTATGTTGTTTCAATACATATACACATATGTTTGTCTCATGAGTGCAAAGCAGTGACCACTCTACATAAGTCTTTGGCTCTATCTCCATCACTTCGTCAAAATGGTTTTTGGTCAGTATTAGATGCTTTTTAATGAACTAAAGAAGGCATTTGCCTCCACAATACTTTTGCTTTGCATTTCTCAGTAATTATGATCATGATTCTAAAATCACTCCTGAGAGAGTGGAGAGAGAGAGAGAGAGAGAGAGAGAGAGAGAGAACGAACACAACAGATGTGACATTCTGGTGGGAAGAGTTGGGTTTAGTCACCAACATCATTTAGACTATAAACATGGCAGCTGACCTGTATTGTGAGCCTCCAGCTGTGACAAGGAGTTCACAGCCACCTTGCATAGCGAGCAGTAGAGTAATTTTTTGGCTTTTTCTTCTTCTGACTCAGCAACAGACCCCGGAGCTCCATTTGTGCTCTTGGAGGGAGAAGCAATGGCTCCAAGTGTCAGAGGTGTTGTGCCAGATTTGAGGAAAAAGGAGCCTCCTTCGGAGCCTGAGGGCTGACTGGAACTGGTGGCTTTTATCTTCCCTTTGTCTTCTAAGGGAGACACAGAGGTGTTACTAAAGCCTCCTAGGTCATACAAACCAGAATGAAAAACAGGAATATGACTTCCATACCCAAATAGATAAACTAACATACATCCTTTTAAAGTTTAGCACAGATTTTACCTCGTAGAGCTTGGTTTAAAAAAGTTCATTCTATCCCATTAGTTTCCACAGCAGGTCACCCTAAAGTCATGCTGATCCATGAAGCATTACTTGGGCGTCCCACTTAATGTAGGTGACTTTCCTAAAATCCTCCAGTTGTAAGTCAAACGCTAAGGAAGGCTTTACTCTTAACAAAATCAGCTACTTTTCAGCATGATGACAAGATGGCGCCATGAGAGGTCATTAGCCCATGTTGGCTTCAGCTGACTATTTATGACTTAGTTATGGCATGGGTATGGAGTTAAAATTTAACTTTGACACCAAGTCAACCCTTTACCTTTGGGTGCATGGGTACAGGAAAGGGTAGAAATGTGGCCGACTGTGGTTAGGATTGATGAAGTTTTTCCTGGTTTTTCAATGGGACTGCACCTGATCCAAAGCATGGGGGCTGTGGGGAGGAAGCTGAGTTCCATTCTCTAGGCTCATAGATTAATGGGAGTCTAAATCAAAAGTTTTAAGTAATCAGATCAACCACAGTCACAAAATGAATATTAGTCAAATAATTTAAAGACATCTTGACATTTTTAGTCATGCAATTACTGGAGGCTTATTATCCTGCAGAGTGGAGCAGGTTGTGAGGGGTCATAGTGACTTGGGGAGAATTGGAGGCATTGTTCAGTGACTCCCTTGGGAAGAAAGACTGGATCCTCATAGGCCAAGCACACCCATGCCCTGAATACTTCCAGTAGAGCTGGCACTCTTAGAAAATGTCTAGTGACATGTTAATTAAGAGAGGGACACTATGTGAGAATACAGTCCCTAACTGTCCTAAGCAATTCAGGACCACACAGCATTGGCTTAGATGACCACCGATGTCTGTGTTTATTCACAGAATTCTCCATGTGGCAAACCAAAGCTTTCAGTGCTTACTATAATGACTTTAAAAGCTTCTTTGATCTGGGGATTCACTGCTCTCTCTCCCTCCCCTGCATTGGGGTCCATGGGTTAAGACTGACACATGAAGACTGAACAAGAGGCAAGAGTGTCCTAGACAGGCCCCCATCTGAGGAGGGAGGCCTGTCTCCTTGGCTCCCACAGCCTTGTATTTGCTTTCAGAAAAGACATTCACATTTAGAATGAGACGAAAAAAAGTCTGCATCTTTTATAAAAGTTTCAGGGGGAAGATTACTCCTTCTAACTGGTGAGCGTAGGTCGAGTTGGAGATTTATTGTTTAGGATGGGATGGGGCTTCCTCATCTGCAAGCATCTCCCAGGCTGAGTCTTGGAGCACTTATAAGCATCCAAGCAAGGCAGTGGTCTTACTATCCAGCTCTAGGAGCTGCCCTGCTCTTGAGATGGAGATTTGTGACCGAACACAAGCCACCTCCTGCTCCAAGCGTCTCATCTGCTATTCTGTATAAAGTTGATCTGAAAGAGACTTTGTCTGAGATCCACTCATGCATGCTTCCTGAAGTTCCTAGGTTGGGTTCCTTGCATCATCGTCTTTATGCTTACGTCAAGCTTGTTGCTTACAAAATACTACTAACATTATTCTATCATAACGAATGTATGGGATAGTACAGCTGAAAGAAACTTTTTCCTTATTTTTAATGTGAGAAAACTGAACTTCATAAATGATGTTTCTCATTCCTGGTCTTCATGCAGGATGCTAATCTTTTTGCAAAAAGGGGAAGTGACTTAATTTATCATCATTAATATTACAGATGCATACAAAAGCCACCTTATATGTGAATTCACTTTTTTTTTACTACAGTTTAGTTTTAAAGCATTTTTCTTTTGTTTTGAATTACCTTTTTTGAGACTTTCACACATGAATGCAGTATTTATATCATTTCTACTCCTTTTATTTACACACATACATGGAGATTGATATATAATTTGATTTTCTTAAGTGAGGCTACTGTACGCTGTACTCAATAATCGCCTGCTTCACGTTACGGTAATAAGATGTATAAAATAGGTGTTTTCCTTTCTATGCTTATTTCTTTAAGAAAAAAAACCTAAGCACATTTCCTTTTTAAATCTCCTTTGTAAAATTGTTAATTTATTCACTAACAAATGCAGGTTGACATCATGCTAATTGCTGACAGGGTGCTAGACACTGAAGAGAATAGTTAAGTAAATCAGGTACAGACTTGAAGAAAGTTACAGAGGAGCCAGGGGAATGAGACAGCCACTCTGAGGTTCTAATTTATGGTAGAAATCGTCGAGAGTCATGGGAGCATAGAGCAGAAATGATTACTTCTGCTTGGGAAGAAAGGGGCATTTTTCATTAAGGAAGTGGCGTTTGAGTTTTGAAGGTCAGGTTTAGAAACGAATAGAAGGCGGGAGTGTGGGGTGGGGAGGAGGGAGAAGGAATAGGAAACAGAAGACATATGCAAAAACAGCAGGGTTTTCATAGGGTTAAGACTCTTGGGGTTTCAATGGATGGAGGCCAGGGACCCCTGTGGTTGAATTGGGGAGGGGCTGGAGGAGGCTGGGGAGGAGGGTGACCCCATAGGAAGACCAGCAGTAACCTGGACCCCCAAGATCTCTCAGACACAGAACCACCAATCGGGAAGTGTGCACCAGCTAATGTGAGTCCCCCCCACCCCGATGCATATAGAGCAGAGGGCTGCCTGGTCTGCCCTCAGTGAAAGAAGCACTAACCCTTGAGAGAACTGAGGCCCAGGGAGAGGGGAGGTCTGGTGGCGTAGAGGGGGGACATCCTTGTAGACTGGGGAGGAGAGGGATGATAAACAGTTGGAGAGGGGCAGACTGGGAGGGGGTTAATGACTGGACAGTAAAAAGATTAAAGAATAAAAAAAAAATCTCGGGGTTTCAACCTGTCTGTGGAGGAGAGGACTGACATCAGATGTGGGAAATGTTACAAGGGTCAACTGAGCCCAGAGGCAGAGACTCTCAAACCCATGGGACCAAACTTACCTTTTAACAACAGATTGAAATGTATAGCATATTTAACTATGTGATGTAAGATTCAGATAAATTCTTGCTTCCCATTTATAGGCTAGGGTTTTAATAGTTTGGAACATGAAGAACAATTTTGATGTTGGAAATGTATAAATGATTTCAACATATTCGGAGGATTCTGTTGCTAAATGGATACCTGCTGGTCAATATAGGAAACTGGAAAATCAAGAAAAATCACTGCTGCGTTTACGTCTTTAAACAGTGGCATTCTCCTAGGATGTGTGAACTTATGAACAGCCAGGCCTAATTTTATTGTTTCTCCTCTTGGTGGCTTGAGATCACAATCTACTGTGCTGTTTCTCCTTGCTAAGCGACATTTTTAAAACCTGAGTTTTAAAATGGATTTGAAGGTTTAATTAACGTACTGTTTACTCTGTTTCCTTTAATAAAGATGCGTGTCATCTGGAACCTCAAGTTAATGTAAATTCCATTTTCAAGTATTCCCTAGCCTAATGTTAATTAGCAGGTCTTCTGACTGTCGTAACTGTTTCCTGTCTACGCACACTTCTTGTAAGGTTTTATGCTGCAGGACATTGAAGCAACTGGACCTCTCACCACCCAAAGCTTAAAACACTTAAGAGTCTTTGTTGGGGGACTGTCGTTTATACCCAGCTGATGGACCTCATGGGGAAAGCCAGGCATTCATACCTGCCTTTCTGATATTCTACTCCAGAAACTTCACACAAGGAAGTTCACCTTGTTCAAAGTTAACGCTGTGTTTTAGAGGCGGTGCCTTGTGGGGGCCACTGTACTAACACTGAAGACAGAATTTTCTGGATACAGTGTTAAGAAGTGGACCCTGTGGATGAAAGTCCGGTGCATATATGGTTCTTAATTTAAAAAAACCCTCTATTTAAAATGTTTGAAAACACCACCAAATTTTTATTATTGTATTTGCAAAGGTTACTCTTGAATTTATTTTATTAGTGTGATAATTTTTTTCTAACAGGACTTCACTGTTTGAATAACATACATGTCTTTATAGTAACATTTTCACCATTAAAATTTAGAAAATAAATTCAGATGAAATTTTATAAAAAGATCCAAGATTTCACCAACAGTTGTACATCACTGATTTACACAGATTCTAACGAGGGAGAACCCCTTGTCATCTATACTCTTCTCTTTAGTCTGGCTTCTTATGCTATCTCTGTAGGTCAGAAAGTGCATGCACTTTTTTTAATGCGTATCCACATTTCTGTAGGCGGATGCAGAATGTTCCTTCCATCCCAGAAGGCTTGTTTGAACTCCTAATCAACTAAGAACTCCTAAAGGTAACCATTATTCTTGCAACTATAAAATTATACTAGTAACTATCTTAAAACTTCATATACATGGAAATCACACAATGTGCATTTGAGCTGTTTTTTTCTCACTGCTCAGAAATGCCCCACTACATGTGACCACAGTATAGTTTATGTTTCGGATAGTGTAATCATTTGGAATGTTCTTAGCTTTGCCTATTTTGAGCGATGCTATTGTGAGCATTCTTATGTTCTTTTGCAAACATAAGTACTAACGGATAGCCAGTGGATAGGCACTGTAGAATCCCTGTGCTACACGATACTCATCTCTCTACCTTAGTAGGCTTAGTAGGCTTAGTAGGCTCTGAGAACAGTTTTCCAAAATAATTGTACCAGTTTATTTTCTTCCTAGGAAAATATGAGGTTTTTCTAGGCTGGAAGAAGGAGGTGAATGCATGCTGCAAAAGTCTAATGCTGCAGTATTGCTACAGGGCAGCAGGATGTTGGCTGAGAGCGCAAACAGTCCAAAGTGAGCCTGCTAGAACTGATGTGGACCACCCTGGATCCTAAGAGCTGCTACCTCTTCCTTGTCTCTTTATAAATGGTGTCCCTGTATTAGCATTATGGATTGGTTGTACTCATGATACGTCTGACACCATGGCGCATCTGAAAAACTCACATAAAAGGACAGGAAGGGGAATAACGGTTATTTCAGGGGGTCTCCAACTCATCTAGGAGTTCCCTGCCTTTTCCCCACCTTGGCTCATAAGGAATGCTCCCCTCCATGAAGCACGGCTGAGGCTGTGCTGTCTCCCTGGGAGATGACACGAACCCAGAGGATGCCATTTTCACTTCTCGAATGTGTCCTTCCACGCACAGAATGTCTCTCGTCCAGTTCCTTTCTTTGCCTTCCCCTCAATACGCCCCCCCAATATGACGAGAACCTGGAAACACTGGGTAGAGGTCTCAGTCTCTTCTGAGATTCTTCTGGGCCTCGCTGTCCCAATACTCGTATCAGAATCATCACTTTGGATGTTAGCAACTTGGTGCAGGTGAATTATTATCTTATTGTAACACCGATTTGTATTTATTTCCCCACTGGCTAGCGCTATTGAGCACATTTGCGTATTGTTATTATAGGTTTTCTTTTGTACAGTGTTGTTGTTGTTTTGAGACAGACAGGTCTTCTCAGGGTAGCCCTGGCTGTCCTGGAAGTTACGACGTAGACCAAGCTGGCTTTGAATTTACTATGTAGACCAAGCAGAGATCCCTCTGCTTCTGCCTTCTGAGTGCCGGGATTAACGATATGCACCATCCCACTTGGCTTTGGGAAGCGTTTGTTTAAACAATGTTTAAACTGGATTGTTACCTGTAAAAACATTTTGACTTATAGGAACACACACACACACACACACACACACACACACCCCGACATCTTTGTTAAACATGTATCACAACCCCTCCCTCCCCGGGTGAGACATGCTTTCCACCTTCCAAGTGCAGTCTTAGGACTATCTCAATTATGGAAAAAGAAAAGAAAACCAGCCAGGGCTTAAATGCACAAGTCGCCTGCGGCTGTTCAATTAGTAAAGAGCAGAGCACTGGGCACACGGGGGCTGTCTGAACATGGAGCTGGTGCTCTTCCTGCTCTACCACTTGGCAGGATGTTAAACCGAGAACGCTCGCTGTTAGGGCTCTCTTCTTGAACGTCCGACATAGTAAGAGGATGGCATCCTTCTGTGTACGTAAGTTACAAGGTGCCGTCCGAAAGCAGAACATATTAATGCTCAGAACCATCAAGAAACAGGAAACTCAATCTGCTTTAGTGCCGTTTCTTTACGTGCACGGACGGATCTGAGACGCCTCCTCCTCCATGTCTCTTTGGTGTCGGGATCACTTTGAGGAAGAACAGCTGGGGAGAGGCTCAGAAAATTAGTAGAAAATCGTTGTATTTTAAGGGAAGTGCATACCTATAAAGGAAGGCCTTCTTGTAAGGGTGTCCCTTTCTCTGTGCAGGAAGAGGAGGACCCTAAATCTCAGAGGCTTTTCATGGAAAAGCCAGTTCCGACATTATCCCTACTTACTCTTGCTTTCCTTGGCCACTTCCTTAACCGGCCGCTCCAAGCCTTTCTTAACTTATTTGAAGATGGTACTTATGTCTGAATTCAGAGACATTCCTCGGTCACTGCCAGTCTCCCGGCATTGCATGGATACATGCAAGAGAGACAGGCAATGCCGTTCTCTCTCCAGTCTGTGTTTTATTACCCGATTAGCTCCAACCAGGAACTCAGAAGGAGAGAAAATTGTTTTATTACTCTGTGCTGTAGCAGCGACTTAGCATATGGGATAGAGAAACAAATGTTCATAGCTCCCCAAATCTTCATTTCATGCAAAGTCTACTTAGTTTATTTTTCTGTGTTTCTCAGCTTCGTGATTGGTGTCCCAAACTTAATGGATATGTCGATGAAAATAGCAGATTTCATAATTACAGTTTTTCTTGAATTACTGTTTTTAAAGTTTTGGCTTGGCAAGACTGAATGAATTAATAGCCATTAAGAATTCTCCACCTCTGAGACATCATGAAGGTTTTAAAGTTATAGGAGAAGGGGGTGAGAAGATGCATCAGACAATCAGACATATATCTTCCATCTTACAAGACATATATAGATACATAAATATTTACAACACGGTGGACCTGTAAACTGGCATAAAGCAATAACCATCCATGTAGCAATCATTTAATGATCACACATAGCCTCTCATATATAAAGAGCAAAGTGAGAAGAAAAAAGACCAAGACTTTGACCCAATGAAACTAATGTAGCCGAGGAGTCAGACTATAAGGTGTATGTGGTGTTGGGGATCAGGAAACAATACTGTACAGCACTGACATGCTTTGGCATGGTGAGCATTTTGGCCTTGAAGGTGAAAGGAAATTGTAAGATCTCAGAAGCTGCCTGGAAATCAGGCTTTCTTAACTTTGTATGTCACATTCTTCCCCCACAAACGCAGAAGACGCTGCTCTCCCTGAAGGATCTCCTCTTTAAGATCTGTCTGCAATTTCTTCCAAAAGATGAAAAATTTACCTTTAACCCTCTCCCCGGGAACTTCATCACATAGGAAAGATTAACTGTCAGAGCTGATACTAATGTTTGCCTCGGTGGCTAGGGGGGCTTTTCACCCAGCCTTCTGAGGGCAGAGTCTGCCTGGGAGATTGTGTCCACTCAGCAGGAAGAGTCACAGTGATTCCGAAGTTCTGCCCCGAGCCTCCAGTAACATGGGGTAGAGTAACATTCTCCAGTAACATTCTCTAGCGCTGAGAGAATTTATCCCAGGCCAGTGGTTCTTTTAGGGGACTGGACTGTTTCTCCTGGGAGTCACCTGCCACCCTTTAAAGGTATGGTCTGTCCTCCCCTGTCTCCTGAAGAAGATGACATCGTTGATTTTCATACTTCCTCCTGTGCACATTACATAATTTATATGCCCTCTTACCCCTCTCAATCTGTTTATTGTCAGGTAATATAAAGATAATAAAAAATCTGATCAAGGATCCGATCACATATGATCTGGGAAAGGATGGGAGAAATTTGAGATTAATCACTGATTAAGTACGGTTACTGAGAAGGGGCCTGATGATCACGCTGACTGCTGCCATAGCAAAGGCCATTCCTTTGTGATTTATCCTCTGCATCGTTAAGGGCAAAAGTAATCTTTTGTTACGGGGAAGGGAATCTGAAGAGCAGGACCCAAAGAAGGCTCCCTGGGTAACGATGGCCCATTCAAATGGAGGCCTCTGTCTTACTGTTTTTCTCTTCTTCCCTTCCTTCCCTGTAGAAGGCCCCCCCCTGCTGTGTCTCCTCCTGAGAAGTGGCTTTTGAGAGGTGAGTGACCCAGCCCTGCGTCTATCAATGGATAGGAAAGGAAGCTGTGATAGGGTGACCGCTGCAGTCACCCACAAGGTAGACAAGGTTAGCAGTGGAGAACTGCACAGTAGTTTAGGGGGATAACTGTGTGTAGAACCACCAAGACTCAATGATATACAGGAAATATCCAAAGGAAGAAATCAGGGATCACTTCTGTGGCTTTGGCATGAAGACTTGATAACCGATGCAGTGCTGCTTATGAGGAGGGAGGTGATGGTAATTAGGAGGAGATCAAAACCTACTTTCTTTACAGCTAAGAAAACTTGACTGTGCCTTGTTGCATTTGCAACTGACATTAATCTTATGCAAGACTTAAGTGACTGGTAAATTTACCCTCAGACATGCAAAATACTTTCATTTTCTTTCTTTCTTTCTTTTTTTTTTTTAAGATTTATTTATTATGTATGCAGCATTCTGCTTGCCTGTATATCTGCAGGCCCCAAGAGGGCGCCAAATCCCATTACAGATGGTTGTGAGCCACCATGTGGTGGCTGGGAATAGAACTCAGGGCCTCTGGATGAGCAGTCAGTGCTCTTAGCCACTGAGCCATCTCTCCAGCCCCATTATTATTATTTATTTTTTGTTGGTATTAAAATTCCAGGAGAACATGCAGGTAAGATGAGGGCATCAGGAGGGAGGTAACCTACATCTCAGGACATGGGTTTTTTTTTTTTTTTTTTTTTTGAGCTGGGGATCGAACCCAGGGCCTTAAGCTTTCTAGGCAAGCCCTCTACCACTGAGTTAAATTCCCAACCCCAGGACATGGGTTTTATTGCACAGTGGGTGTTGTGGGTTTCTAAACCCATGTCCTTTACTGCTAAGGACAGAAAGAAAAATGTTGCCTAGTCCTAACAGGAACAACACCGCAACTGGCTGTCCCAAGTCAGTTTCCTAGGCTGCTAAGCAGTGATCTGAGGAGGCAGTATTGTTTTTACACTAACATATTATGTTTATCACTGTCATTTTAATCATTACTTTATCATTATGTAGTCATTTGTTAAGGCCTGTGCCTTGCTCATTGATAGCTACTCATGTCTTTATTAAGCAGCCCTTCCTGAAGAGCAAGGGTACGCTAAAGCTTGAGGGTTCTAAGAGAATGAAATTGCATCCAGGGAATGATCAAATACTCTCCATCCTTGGGTGAGGAATCCTGAGGTTAGGGATGCCTCTTCAGCAGAACTTCTCTAGAAAAAGAAGCAAATGGAGGCCAAACGAAAGGTGAAAGGAACTAGGGTCTGAGGGAAGGACAGTGTGCTTTGCAGGAATGGACAAAGGAGGGCAATGAGGAGAAACCAGTTGTATCGAGGCTTTGATTGAGGCTTCCGAGTGGGTGTAAAAGCGGTTCTCTTCCTGGGCTAATATGATGCATAGCCATGAAAAGTCCACTGCCTTGGGCCAAGGGAGGAAGAAACCTTCTGTTCCTATTTGTTTTTAACTCTGCAGTCAACAAAAGGCTGGTCTCTGTGACCCCAGACTCAGGATGGATGTGTGAGACAGGAAATCTAGTCATGGTCACTACCATGAGTTTGCCTGTTAGTTTTGTTAGATTTGGGACAAGAATGAGTATAAGAAAGCATCTTTTTTTTTCCCTATCAGTTTAACGTTAGCTCAGTCAGATTTTGTCTCTGTTCCCAATGCCCTCACTCCTCAGTGAGCTTAATGTGGACTTGTGCTTCCTACGGTCACTGGAGGAGGCAGATGATGGCAAATTCAGGAAGTAACTTTCCCTTTTATATTTAATATTTTGCTAGAGAGGATTAGGCATTGAGGCAGGCAATGAAAGCATGCCCACTCTTTCTACTTCCTTTATTCATTACTACCTCAATCAACAAGCCACCATCGCTTCAGAGAGCACCAACAAGCTACTGCACGAGACTCACGACACCAAGGTATTTCAGTTTGAGGAATTCTGAGGCCATTTTCTTTGGTTTTATCTTTTTTATCTTATGGGAGTCAGTCAGAGCACCCACTGCCATGTGCAGTCTTGTGAGAAATGAAATTTAAAGCCCAGAGGGCTCTACACCAGACAAGATTTGGCTGGGGGAGTTGGGTTGGTGGGGACCCACTGCAAACCTATGTGTATGTAAACTGCTATGTGGCCATGGACTTCTTACGCCATTGCCTCATCTGTCCCCGCCTTATCCACACATTTGACATAGCACAGAGGGACAGAAACCACTAACTGATGACAGATATTTTAAAGTTTAAAGTAGAATTCCATTAAGATAGGTAATGGATTTGAAGAAAAAAATCCTCCAGAAAATACAGAGGCAGCAGCATGCATGCTGTAAGGTGAATAAATGAACAAGCCGATCTGCTACCTGGGACGCAGAACAATACGGAATACGAGATGCACAGATGTTAGTCTGCCATCTCTAACATCTCCTTTTTGTACTGTGCACTGTATATTGCCGGATGCACAAAGAGAGAGCTCTTCATTTGGGGAATAACGGGACCTGTCAGAAGGAGCGGGAAGAAAAGGCCAGCCTTGCAGAGTGTGGCAGATACGGCAGTCTAGTCTGCTCACCTTACTTTTATCTATCAGCTGTTTCCCTAAAGGTTATATACAGAAGGATCATGGAAAATGCAGTGATTTGAAGGCAACGTTTAAAAGATTTCATTGGGAAGATGTAAGTTTTCTGGCAATGCGATATTCATAATCAATTATTTTAATATCCTCTGACCTTAAGAAGTAGATTCATTTAAGTTAAGACCTTGCACGCTTTGGCCAGGGAGCAGTAGGTTGTTTATAGGTCTTCACCATGTCCCTCACTTGTCTGAATCCAACCCCTGGTCTCATCCCAGCTCTGCTCCAGGCCATCTGCCTCAGCTCCCTTCTGCACCCTGTGTCTCCATCTCTAGTGGATCTGGAGACCTCTGTGGCTACCTTTCAGGATCCCACAATAACGTACTGACAGGCAATATACACGGTGACCACACTATTCTAAGAACCAGAGGAGATAACAAAAAACAAGGACCAAAACAAGGACCCAACAAAGACAAGACCAAGAATTATAATGTTCCCAAACCCAGATACATAGATGCCAGAATTAAAACATCATGGCCAAGACAATATGCCCAGCAACCCTGCCTATCACAGAAGGCCATGAGTATTGCGTAGCCTTTATGAATATGCTAATTCTTAAAGAGGAAATGAAGAAATCATTTAAGGCAATCTATGAAAACACAAATAGTAGAAGGAAAAGGATAAAACAGTTCAAGACATAAAAATGGAATCAGTAAAGAAAACCCAAACTGAGGGAAATCTAGAAGTGAAAACTGAAGGAACTCAAACAGGAAACTCAGAGGCAAGCCTCACCAACAGAATACAGGAAATGGGGGAGAGAATCCCAGACATTGAAGATACTATAAAAGAAAGGGATACTCTGGTCAAAGAAAATGTTAAATCTAAAGGACTCTTAGTATAAAACACCAAGAAATCTGGGACACAGTGAAAAGACAAAGTCTAAAAATAACAGGAATAGAAGAAGAAACCCAGGTCAAAGGCATAGAAAAGGTTTTCATCAAAAAAATCATAGAAGGAAATTTTCCTAACCCCAAAAGAAAGAGATGCCTATCAACATACAAGGAGCATCAGAACATTAAATAGATGGGTCCAGGAAGGAAATTCCCCTTGTTATATAAGAATAATAAACTAAATGTACAGAACAAAGTAAAAAGCTGCAAGGGAGAAAAACCAAATAGCACATAATGGCAGACAGAGTAACCCCCTACTTCTCAATGGAGACACCAGGACAGAAGGGCCTGAACAGATGTTCTACTATCTCTACAGACCCTAAGAGACCGTGGATGCCAGTGCCCACTACTATACCAAGCAAAACTTATAATCACCATAGATGGGGGAAATAAACATTCCATGATAAAATTAAAGAAATACTCTTCAACAAATCTGGTTCTATAGAAGGTGCTAGAAGGAAAATTTCAACCTAAAGAAGTTAAGTGCACCCAAGAAAACACAGAGAATAAATAATCCCCCAGCAAATCAAGAGAGGGGAAATAGCCCCCACACGCTCCACAACAACAAAACAATCAACAAACATTGCTCATTGATGTCTCTTAACATCAATGGCCACAATTCCCTGATAAGAAGATACAGACTAACACAGTGGATATGAAAACCAGATCGATCTTTTGGCTGCATTCAAGAAACACACATTAACATCAAGGATAGATATCACCTCAGGGTAAAGAATGGAAAAAATATTCCAAGCAAATGGACCTAAGAAGCAAGCTGGTATAGCCATTTTAATATCAGACAAAATAAAACCTTAATTAGAACAGATAGGGAAGGACACTACATAATAAAGGAAAAAAAATCCATCAAGAACACATTGCAATTCTTAACATCTATGCACTAAATATAAGGCACCCATGTTTGTAAAAGAAATAAGCTTAAATTACATATTGATCCTCACACACTGATAGTGGGAGACTTCAGTATACAACTCTTGCCAATAGACAGATCATCTGGACAAAAACAAAACAGAGAAATTATAAACCAAATGTTATAAACCAAATTGGCTTAATGGATATTTATAGAACATTTTACACAAACACAAAAGAATGTAGTACACCTTCTTTTTAGTACCGCCTGGAATTTTCTCTAAAATTGACCACATACTTGAACACGAAGCACGAAGCACTTCTTAATGGCTATGAGAAAACTGAAATAATTCTCCACATCATATCTGGACAACATAGCTTAAAGCTGGATTATCAACAACAGAAACAATAAAAAATTACAAACCCATGAAAACTGAACAACCACTGAATGTAAAAATGGATTAATACAGAAATTAAGAAAGAAATTCAAGAGTTTCTAGAATGGAATGAAGATGAATACTCCACATACTCAAAGTTATGAGACACAATGAAGGCAATTTTTAGAGGCAAATTGTAAATTATGTAAGTGCTAAGTGCCTACATAAACAAAACAAACAAAACAAAACAAAGCAGGAGGGATACTAGTAACTTAGCCACATACTTGAAAGCTCCAGGGAAGAAGAAAAGAAGGAGGAAAAGGAGGAGGAAGAAGAGGACGAGGAAGAAGAAGAAATAATCACACCCAAAAGGAGTAAATATCAAAAAATATTATCAAATTCAGGGCCGAAATCAATAAAATAGAAACAACAAAACCAATACAATGAATCAAGGAAATAAAGATAAAGAGTTGGTTTTTTGAAAAAAAAAAAACAAAACTAGTAAGATGGAGGACAAACCCTTATCCAAAATTAAATAAAAGGACTGTTATCCTTACTACATTAGCACCCAACAATCAAGAGAACCATAAACCAACTCCTCTTATGAATATAGATGCAAAAATTCTCAATAAAATACTCGCAAACCAAATCCAAGAATGCACCAAAAGATTATCCACCATGATCAAGTAGACTTGATCCCAGAGGTGGAGAGATGGTTCAACGTATGTAAAGAGATAAACAGAATCTACCATATAAACAAACTGAGAGACAAAACGACATCATCATTAGATGCAGAAAACGCCTTTGACAAACCCAATGTCCCTTTGTAATAAAAGTTCTGGAGAGATTATGGATATACTTCAACATTAAATAAAGGCACTTTACAGCAACCCCATAGTCAATGTCAACTTAAATGGAGAGACACTCAAAGCAATTCCACTAAAACCAGGACCAAGACTAGGCTGTCCATTCTCTTCATACCTATTCTGTAGAGTATTTGGTCTTAGCCAGAGCAGTAAGATAACTGAAGGAGATCAAGGACATACAAATTGGAAAGGACGAAGTCAAGGTATGCTTATTTGCAAATGATACGATAGTATGCAGATGTGGCCCTTACCAGAGAAACGTCCACAGCTGAGAAACACGTTCATCAAAGAAGCCCAAGACAAAAGTAACTCACAGAACTCGGTAGCCGTCTTATAGACAGATGAGCAGAGAGAGAAACCAGGCAAACAACACCTTTCACAATAGCCTCAGATGATCTAAAAGATCTTGCGGTAACTCTAACCAAGCAAGTGAAAAAGACCTATATGATAACCCTAAGACATCAAAGAAAGAAATTGAAGAAGATATCAGAAGATAGAAAGATCTCCCCTTCTCATTAATCAGTAGGATTAATGGCCATCCTACCAAAAGCTATCTGCAGATTCAATGAAATCCCCCCAAGATTCCAACACAATTCTTCAGAGATCTTGTAAAGATAATCTTCATATGAAAACACACATACAAACACGTAACAACAACAACAACAACAACAAAAACAAGAACACTACAAAACCCAAACAGGCTAATGCATAATCCTGGATAATCAAAGAATTACTGGAGGTACCACTATCCTCAACCTCAAACTGCACTACAGATATAGTAATGAAAACTACAGTACTGGCACAAAAAGGCACATTAATCAATGGAATTGAATTGACGACTTAGATATAAACACATATACCTAGAGACACTTGATTTCTGATAAGGAAGAGAGAAGTATCTTATAAAAAAAAGACAGTATCTGCAAAAAAAAAAAAAAAAAAAGAAAGAAAAAAAAAAATGGTACTGGTGAGACCAGATGCCTGTGTAAAGAAAAATCCAACAATGTCTACACTTACCCCACTGACCAACTCAACTCCAAAGGATCAAAGGGCTGAGCATAAAGCCAGACACACGGAACCTGATAGAAGATAAAGTGGGGACAAACCCTGAACTCACGGGCCCAGGAAAAGACTGAAAACTGCAAAGCTTCTGTAGGGCAAATGACACCATTATTTGAACAAAGGGGCTGCCTACAGAATGGGGAAGGGTTTTTACTGACTATACATCTGATACAGGTCTAATGTCCAAAATTTATGAAGAACTTAAAAAACACACTAGAAATCAAGAAAACGACCTACTTAAAAAAATGGGATGCAGACCTAGACAACGAATTCTCAGAAGAGGACATTCAAGTGGCTGAGAAACACTTGAAGAATTGTGCAGCATCGTTAGCCCATCAGGAAAATGCGAATCAGAACAACTTTGAGATGTCATCTTACCCCTGTCAGCATGGCTACTGTCAATAAAACAAATGACAGGTCATGCTGGTAGGATGTGGGCCAGGGAACACTCATGCGTGGCTGGTGGGAGTGCAACTTGGACAGCCACTATGGAAACCAGTGTGGCAGTTCCCCAGGAAGATGGGTACCTCAAGATCCAGCAGTACCATCCCTGGGTATATATGCCCAAAGTTCGCTTCATCCTACTGTAAAGATGTGTGCTTGTCGTGTTCATAGTTGTCCTATTCACAATAGCCAGAAATCAGAAATAGCATAGATGTGTCTCAACAGAGGGATGAATAAAGAAAATGGAGTATTATTGAAACAATACTGGAGTATCTATGAAATCATAAAGTTCTCAGGTAAATGGATGGAACTAGTAAAAAATCATCCTGAGTGAGGTAACCCAGACTCAGAAAGGCTAATATGGTCTGTATTTGCTTATATGTGGATATTAGCTGTTAATTCAATGCTAATCAAGCAACGGTCCATTTAACCACCGAGGTTAGGTACAGAGCAAGGGACCTTGGGTGAGGGACAGATAGATCTCCCTAGGAAGGGGAAATAGTATACATAATTAGGATGGATATAGGTATTGGGACTGGAATGGAAATACCAAGTGGAGGGGGGAAGGAAGACAAAGACAAAGGAGGGAACATATAAAGAGACAGCTAAAATTAAGGGCCATTTGATGAGTAGAATGAAAATCTAATATAGTAAAATAAATACATTCTTCTTCCTAAAATAAATACATACATGAAGGAGATCTAAGTAAAACTGCAAATTAACTGGGGATACAGTGCTCCAATTGTTTATTGTCACCCAATGAAGCCTCTAGTACTGGGACGGGTCACAACCAATTGAGTTGTTGGCCAAAGGGGTCCAGTGTGGACCCCTAAACAACCCAGGCTCTTGCCAAGACTATAGGTTGCTCTCCACAAAGTAACAGCAAGGCTGCACTGTTGGACACAACACATACACAACTCACTGAACACAGAGAGACTGAGCTGTTGTCTCCATAGGGCCACCATACCCACATGGTAGTGTCTTTGGTACAGGAAGGAACACTGCACACTACCAAATGAGAAATGTCAACAACCCAGTCACAGACCCTTCATCTAGAACGGTGTCCTGCCTGTGAAGATATGCTAGTGGAACGGTGGCACAGAGTCTGTGGGAGTAACCAACCAATATCTGAGGCCCATTTCGCAAGCTGGAACCTGTGCCTAGTGCTCCTTGGATGACCGAGTGCCTTAGTATAGATAGGACAGGGACCTTGGGAAGAACTCATTGCTACTGTTATAGAACCAAAGCGAAACAACACACAAATGGCAATAAAATGTCTCCTAATGATATTCTGCAGGACTCATAGTTCAGTGCCTTTCTCAGCCATCATTGGATACGCCTCCTCCTGCAGCAGGTGGGACCTAACACAGAGACCTTCAGCCAGACATTAGACATGCAGAGAGTGGGAGACCTTGGAACTCTCAGCCCCGAAGGGGATGTCAACATCAAATGCCCCCAACTCAGGGCTCATGGAGCTCAGCAGAAGAGGAGGTGGCGAGAGTGTCCTTTGCATGATATTGTATCTTCCACTTCAGTGTTTGGATGGGATTCCTGAGTGAGCAAATCGTGGGTCTCTGGTTCTTGTGCCTTCTCGAGCTCCTTTCTTTCTGCTTATTTTATCCAATGTCCACATGTTTTATCTTATTACATTTTACTCTCTTACCCTATTTTATTATCATCCCATAGAAACCTGTTTGTTTGCTAATGAGAGGCAGAAAGCATAGATCTAGATGGGGTGGGGAGGAACTGGGAGGAGTAGAGGAGGGGAAACTAATCAGGATATATTATGTGAGAAAAAAATCTATTTTAGTAAGAGAAAAAAAGAATATGCATTAGTGAACACAAATTAATGAGAATTTCTATTGTGGACAAGAGCTCAACAAATAAGACAAATAGGAAAAATATTATACGCAGGGAACATATATATTCACTCTTCATCTTTTACATGGAAGCTTTTTCTTTGGTTTGCTACTGATGCTCTAATCTTTTAATTAGCTCTCCTGTTTCCTAACACAGTGGAGAGGCTTGGTAAGGTCACCCCTGAAGTGGAAGCATCTCTCATCTGTGAGGAGAAAGGCCTACATTTTCACTTGGTTTCCCTGCCTTGTACCTATCTTCTCTTTCCCGTAACTCCAACTTCTTTCTTTCTGATGAAGTCCTGAGAGTGCCAGGTTCCAGGTCCTTCTCTGAATTGGCTCACCCCTGGGGCTTTACATATCTTCTCTTTGATGGATGGAGATCATGTGAAATGGCCCCCTTTGCTTCTTCTCTCCCATCCCAGCCTACCCAAACCAGTGCTCGCTCTGTATCTGTTATCTGTTAACAGAAGTGATCTGTTATCACTTCTGGATTGACTTCCCTAGACAGCCTTCTGCTTTGGATGACTAAGTCCTCCCACGATTATTTCCCTATTCATATCTACAGTGGTCCACTCTACGTCCTTCTTGGGGGGCTGTTCTTCTGCCTGGCCTTAGCTAAGGCATGGCATGCTTTAGGGTGGGTCACCTTTCTTTCATCCTCTTGGGCAGTACACACTAGTGACTCCTCTTTCAGATGGACCTAGATTCCTAAATTCACAGGTCACCTCCTCCTTCATGGTTCAAGACCCTTTCCTTGCGTCTATGTTTAGAAGTTTCACGGATCTTCAAACTCAACATCCCTGATACTCAGTGGATGGAGATACCCTACCAAGGAGTCATTCCAAGGAGTCCTCTTGTCATCTGAATTAAGCTGCTGTGTCAGCAAGGCCCACCATGTTCTCTCCCCATCTGACTTTCAGTATTTAGTAACTAAGGTTTATGATTCTATCTCTTCAGCATCTTTCCCATCGGCTTCTTCACCTTTCATCCGGCTGGCATCCTCCAGCACCTTCTGCCTGCTGCTCACCTCACTCCCCTGACTCTCTGTGCTGCTCACCTCACTCTGACTCTCTGTGCTGCTCACTCTCCTGACTCTCTGTGCTGCTCACCTCACTCCCTCTGACTCTCTGTGCTGCTCACCTCACTCTGACTCTCTGTGCTGCTCACCTCACTCTCTGACTCTCTGTGCTGCTCACCTCACTCTCCTGACCCTCTGTGCTGCTCACCTCCCTCTGACTCTCTGTGCTGCTCACCTCACTCTCTGACTCTCTGTGCTGCTCACCTCACTCTGACTCTCTGTGCTGCTCACCTCACCCTCTGACTCTCTGTGCTGCTCACCTCCCTCTCCTGACTCTCTGTGCTGCTCACCTCCACTCTGACTCTCTGTGCTGCTCACCTCACTCCCCTGACTCTCTGTGCTGCTCACCTCCTCCCCCTGACTCTCTGTGCTGCACCTCCTCACCTCTGACTCTCTGTGCTGCTCACCTCCCCTGCCTCTGACTCTCTGTGCTGTGCCTCCACCTCCCCTCCTGACTCTCTGTGCTGCTCACCTCCTCCCTCTCTGACTCTCCTGTCTCTGCTCTCACCTCCTCCTCCTGACTCTCTGTGCTGCTCACCTCCTCTCCTCCTGACTCTCTGTGCTGCTCACCTCCCCCCTGACTCTCTGTGCTGCTCACCTCACTCTCCCTGACTCTCTGTGCTGCTCACCTCCTCCCCTGACTCTCTGTGCTGCTCACCTCCTCCCTGACTCTCTGTGCTGCTCCACCCTCTGACTCTCTGTGCTCCCTCTCACTCTCTGACTCTCTGTGCTGCTCACCTCATCTCCCCCGGACTCTCTGTGCTGCTCTCTCTGACTCTCTGTGCTGCTCCACCTCACTCTCCCTGACTCTCTGTGCTGCCTCACCTCACCCCCTGACTCTGTGCTGCTCCCTCTCTCCTCTCTCCTGCTGCTCACCTCACTCTCCCTGACTCTCTGTGCTGCTCACCTCCTCCTCCTGACTCTCTGTGCTGCTCACCTCACTCCCCTGACTCTCTGTGCTGCTCACCTCACTCCCCTGACTCTCTGTGCTGCTCACCTCACTCTCCTCTCTCTGTGCTGCTCACCTCACTCTGCCTCTCTGTGCTGCTCACCTCCCCCCCCTGACTCTCTGTGCTGCTCACCTCACTCTCCTGACTTACTCTCTGTTCTGCTCCTCTCTCTCCCCTGACTCTCTGTGCTGCTCACTCTCCTGACTCTCTGTGCTGCTCACCTCCTCTCCCTGACTCTCTGTGCTGCTCACCTCCTCCCCCTGACTCTCTGTGCTGCTCACCTCACTCTCCTGACTCTCTGTGCTGCTCACCTCACTCTCCTGACTCTCTGTGCTGCTCACCTCACTCCCCTGACTCTCTGTGCTGCTCACCTCCCTCTCCTGACTCTCTGTGCTGCTCACCTCCCTCTCCTGACTCTCTGTGCTGCTCACCTCCCTCCCATTCACTCTCTCGGCTGCTCGCCTCACTCCTCTCTCTCTCTGCGCTGCTCATCTCCCTCCCTCTGACTCTCTGTGCTGCTCACCTCACTCTCCTGACTCTCTGTGCTGCTCACCTCCCTCCCCTGACTCTCTGTGCTGCTCACCTCACTCTCCTGACTCTCTGTGCTGCTCACCTCACTCTCCTGACTCTCTGTGCTGCTCACCTCACTCTCCTGACTCTCTGTGCTGCTCACCTCACTCTCCTGACTCTCTGTGCTGCTCACCTCACTCTCCTGACTCTCTGTGCTGCTCACCTCCTCTCCCTGACTCTCTGTGCTGCTCCTCCCCACTCTCCCTCTCTCTGTGCTGCTCACCCCTCCCCCTCTCTGTGCTGCTCCACCCCTCTGACTCTCTGTGCTGCTGACCTCACTCTCCTGACTCTCTGTGCTGCTCACCTCACTCTCCTGACTCTCTGTGCTGCTCACCTCCCTCTCTGACTCTCTGTGCTGCTCACCTCACTCCCCTGACTCTCTGCTGCTCCTCTCCTGACTCTCTGTGCTGCTCCACCTCACTCCCTCTCTGTGCTGCTCACCTCCTCCCTCCTGACTCTCTGTGCTGCTCACCTCACTCTCCTGACTCTCTGTGCTGCTCACCTCCTCTCCTGACTCTCTGTGCTGCTCACCTCACTCTCTCTGACTCTCTGTGCTGCTCACCTCACTCTCCTGACTCTCTGTGCTGCTCACCTCACTCCCCTGACTCTCTGTGCTCACCTCTCCCTCTCTCTGTGCTGCTCACCTCCTCCTCCCCTGACTCTCTGTGCTGCTCACCTCACTCTCTGACTCTCTGTGCTGCTCACCTCACTCTCCTGACTCTCTGTGCTCTCCTCCTCTCCTGACTCTCTGTGCTGCTCAAGTCACTCTGACTCTCTGTGCTGCTCACCTCACTCTCTGACTCTCTGTGCTGCTCACCTCCTCCCCTGACTCTCTGTGCTGCTCACCTCACTCCCCCCTGACTCTCTGTGCTGCTCACCTCCTCCCCTGACTCTCTGTGCTGCTCCACCTCCTCCTGACTCTCTGTGCTGCTCACCTCCCTCCCCTGACCCTGTGCTGCCCTCACTCCCCTGTACTGACTCTCTGTGCTGCTCACCTCCTGTATCTTCTCCACATCTCGATGTGTACAACCGACCGCCCCTTTCTCTCTGTGCTGCTCACCTCCCTCTCCTGACTCTCTGTGCTGCTCACCTCACTCCCCTGACTCTCTGTGCTGCTCACCTCACTCTGACTCTCTGTGCTGCTCACCTCACTCTCCTGACTCTCTGTGCTGCTCACCTCACTCTGACTCTCTGCTGTGCTGCTCACCTCACTCCCCTGACTCTCTGTGCTGCTCACCTCACTCTGACTCTCTGTGCTGCTCACCTCCCTCTGCCTCTCTGTGCTGCTCACCTCACTCTCCCGCCTCTCTCTGCTGCTCACCACACCCTCCCTCCTCTCTTTGCTGCACACCTCCCTCTCCCCACTCTCTGTGCTGCTCACCTCCTCTCCTGACTCTCTGTGCTGCTCACCTCCTCTCCTGACTCTCTGTGCTGCTCCACCTCCTCCCCTGACTCTCTGTGCTGCTCACCTCCCTCTCTGACTCTCTGTGCTGCTCACCTCCCTCTCCTGACTCTCTGTGCTGCTCACCTCACTCCCCTGACTCTCTGTGCTGCTCACCTCACTCTCCTGACTCTCTGTGCTGCTCACCTCCCACTCTGACTCTCTGTGCTGCTAACCTCACTCCCTCTGTCTCTCTGTGTTGCTCCCCTCCCTCTCTCTCTCTCTGCTGCTCACCTCCCTCCCCTCTCTCTCTGTGCTGCTCACCTCCCTCCCCCTCTCTCTGTGCTGCTCACCTCCTCTCTGACTCTCTGTGCTGCTCACCTCCCCCCTGACTCTGTGCTGCTCCACCTCCTCTCTGACTCTCTGTGCTGCTCTCTGCTCCACCTCCTCCCCTGACTCTGTGCTGCTCACCTCAGACTCTCTGTGCTCACCTCACTCTCCCTGACTCTCTGTGCTGCTCACCTCCCTCCTGACTCTCTGTGCTGCTCTGCCTCACTCTGACTCTGTGCTGCTCCCTCCCCCTCTCTCTCTGTGCTGCTCCTCCTCATTCTCCTGACTCTCCTGTGCTCCCCTCATTCCCCTGACTCTCTGTGCTGCTCACCTCCTCCCCTGACTCTCTGTGCTGCTCACCTCCCCTCCTGTGCTGCCCCCTCCCTCCCCTGACTCTCTGTGCTGCTCCCCCCCTCTGACTCTCTGTGCTGCCTCCACCTCTCTCCCCTGACTCTGTGCTGTCTCCTCCTCCACTCTGACTCTCTGTGCTGCTCACCTCACTCTCCTGACTCTCTGTGCTGCTCACCTCACTCTCTCTGACTCTCTTTGCTGCTCACCTCACTCCCTCTCTCTGTGCTTGCTCACCTCACTCCCCTGCCTCTCTGTGCTGCTCACCTCACTCCCCTGACTCTCTGTGCTGCTCACCTCCCTCTCCTGACTCTCTGTGCTGCTCACTCTCCTCACTCTCTTTGCTGCTCTCCTCCCTCCCCCTTCCTCTCTGTGCTGCTCACCTCCCTCCCCTGACTCTCTGTGCTGCTCACCTCTCTCCCTGACTCTCTGTGCTGCTCACCTCCTCTCCCCTGACTCTCTGTGCCTCCCACCTCCTCCTGACTCTCTGTGCTGCTCCCCTCCTCTCCCTCTGTGCTGCTCACCTCCCCTGACTCTCTGTGCTGCTCACCTCCTCCCCTGACTCTCTGTGCTGCTCACCTCCTCCTGACTCTCTGTGCTGCCTCCTCCCCTCCTCTCTGTGCTGCTCCTCCCTGACTCTCTGTGCTCCCTCCTCCCTCTGACTCTCTCTGTGCTGCTCACCTCACTCCCACTCTCTGTGCTGCTCACCTCACTCTGTGTGCTGCTCCACCTCACTCTCCTGACTCTCTGTTCTGCTCACCTCACTCCCCTGACTCTCTGTGCTGCACCTCACTCTCCTGACTCTCTGTGCTGCTCACCTCACTCCCTCTGACTCTCTGTGCTGCTCACCTCCCTCTGACTCTCTGTGCTGCTCACCTCACTCCCCTGACTCTCTGTGCTGCTCACCCCACTCCCCTGACTCTCTCTCCTGCTCCCCTCCCTCTCTGACTCTCTGTGCTGCTCACCTCACTCTGACTCTCTGTGCTGCTCACTCTCTGTGCTGCTCACCTCACTCCCTCTCTCTGTGCTGCTCACCCCACTCCCTCTCTCTCTGTGCTGCTCACCTCACTCCCCTGACTCTCTGTGCTGCTCACCTCACTCTCCTGACTCTCTGTGCTGCTCCCCTCTCCCTCCTCCTGCCCTCCTGTGCTGCTCCCCCCCCTCCCCTGACTCTCTGTGCTGCTCACCTCATTCTCCTGACTCTGTGCTGCTCACCTCTCTCTCCCCCTGACTCTCCTCACCTCCTCTCTGACTCTCTGTGCTGCTCACCTCCTCCCCTCTCTCTGTGCTGCTCACCTCCTCCCCTGACTCTCTGTGCTGCTCACCTCCTCCCCACCTCTCTGTGCTGCTCACCTCTCCTGACTGTGCTGCTCACCTCCTCTCTCTGTGCTGACTCTCTGTGCTGCTCACCTCACTCCCTCTCTCTGTGCTGCTCACCTCACTCTGACTCTCTGTGCTGCTCACCTCACTCCCCTGACTCTCTGTGCTGCTCACCTCCCTCTCCTTCCTCTCTGCTGACCTCTCTCTGTGCTGCTCACCTCCCTCTGACTCTCTGTGCTGCTTACCTCACTCCCCTGACTCTCTGTGCTGCTCACCTCACTCCCTGACTCTCTGTGCTGCTCACCTCCCCCTGACTCTCTGTGCTGCTCTCCTGACCTCTGCTCCCCTCTCCCTGACTCTCTGTGCTGCTCACCTCACTCCCCTGACTCTCTGTGCTGCTCACCTCACTCCCTCTGACTCTCTGTGCTGCTCACCTCACTCTCCTGCTCTCTCTGTGCTGCTCACCTCCTCCCCTGACTCTCTGTGCTGCTCACCTCCTCCCCTGACTCTCTGCTGCTGCTCCTCCTCCCTCCTCCTCCCCTGACTCTCTGTGCTGCTCACCTCCTCCCCCCTGACTCTCTGTGCTGCTCGCCTCCCTCCCTCTGCCTCTCTGTGCTGCTCACCTCACTCTCCTGACTCTCTGTGCTGCTCACCTCACTCCCCTGACTCTCTGTGCTGCTCACCTCCCTCCTGACTCTCTGTGCTGCTCCTCCTCCCTCCCTGACTCTCCCCTGTGCTCACCTCCCTCACCTCCTCCCCTGACTCTCTGTGCTGCTCACCTCCTCCCCTGACTCTCTGTGCTGCTCACCTCCTCCCTGACTCTCTGTGCTGCTCACCTCCTCCCCTGACTCTCTGTGCTGCTCACCTCACTCTGACTCTCTGTGCTGCTCACCTCCTCTGACTCTGTGCTGCTCACCTCCTCCTCCCTGACTCTGTGCTGCTCACCTCCTCCCCTGACTCTCTGTGCTGCTCACCTCCTCTGACTCTCTGTGCTGCTCACCTCCTCCCCTGACTCTCTGTGCTGCTCACCTCCTCTGACTCTCTGTGCTGCTCACCTCCTCCCCTGACTCTCTGTGCTGCTCCCTCACTCTGTGCTGCTCCCCCTCCTCCCCTCTCTGTGCTGCTCACTCCCTCCTGACTCTCTGTGCTGCTCCCTCCACTCCTGACTCTCTGTGCTGCTCCTCTCTCCCCTCTGACTCTCTGTGCTCCCTCCCCTGACTCTCTGTGCTGCTCACCTCCCTCCCTCTGACTCTCTGTGCTGCTCACCTCCCCTGACTCTCTGTGCTGCTCTCACTCCCCTGACTCTCTGTGCTGCTCACCTCCTCCTGACTCTCTGTGCTGCTCCTCACTCTCCTGACTCTCTGTGCTCACCTCCCTCCCCTGACTCTCTGTGCTGCTCACCTCCTCCCCTCTCTCCTGCTCACCTCCTCCCCTGACTCTCTGTGCTGCTCACCTCCTCCCCTGACTCTCTGTGCTGCTCACCTCCTCTCTGACTCTCTGTGCTGCTCACTCCTCTCCCTGACTCTCTGTGCTGCTCTCTCTCCCTCTCTCTGTGCTCACCTCCTCTGACCTCTGCTCTCCTCTGACTCTCTGTGCTGCTCACCTCACTCTGACTCTCTGACTCTCTGTGTGCTGCTCACCTCACTCTCCTGACTCTCTGTGCTGCTCACCTCCCTCCCCTGCTCACCTCCCTCCCCTGACTCTCTGCTGCTCCACCTCCCTCCTGACTCTCTGTGCTGCTCACCTCCTCTCCCTGACTCTCTGTACTGCCACTTCACTCCCCTGACTCTCTGTGCTGCTCACCTCCTCCCTGACTCTCTGTGCTCACCTCCCCTCCTGACTCTCCTCCCCCTCTCTGACTCTCTGTGCTGCTCACCTCCCACTCTCCTGACTCTCTGTGCTGCTCCCACCTCCTCCCTCTGACTCTCTGTGCTGCTCACCTCCTCTCCTGTCTCTCTGTGCTGCTCACCTCCCTCTCCTGTCTCTTTGTGCTGCTCACCTCACTCTCCTTGCTCTTCGTGCTGCTCACCTCACTCCCTCTGTCTCTCTGTGCTGCTCACCTCCCTCTCCTGACTCTCTGTGCTGCTCTCCCTCCTGACTCTCTGTGCTGCTCCCCTCACTCTGACTCTCTGTGCTGCTCACCTCACTCCCCTGACTCTCTGTGCTGCTCACCTCACTCTGACTCTCTGTGCTGTTCACCTCACTCTGACTCTGTGCTGCTCACCTCACTCTCCTGACTCTCTGTGCTGCTCCCTCACTCCCTCTGACCTGTGCTGCTCACCTCCCTCTCCCTGACTCTCTGTGCTGCTCACCTCCCTCTCTGACTCTCTGTGCTGCTCACCTCACTCTCCTGACTCTCTTTGCTGCTCACCTCACTCTGACTCTCTGTGCTGCTCACCTCACTCTCCTGACTCTCTGTGCTGCTCACCTCACTCTCTGACTCTCTGTGCTGCTCACCTCACTCTGACCCTCTGTGCTGCTCACCTCACTCTCTCTCTCTGTGAATCACCATTAGAAGCCATCTCTCCTGATTTTGCTGCTTAGGCTTCAGAATCACATCTTCTCCCCTACTGAGGTTTCCTGATCCTCTTCACGAAATTATTCTGTTATCTCAGAATCATTTATTTGCGCCCACAAATTGTCAAGACAGAAATTCTTGAGTCCTGGGATCATCTTAACCCATCTTTATGCAAAGTGTGGAGAAAACATCCACTGGCAATGATTCTACTAAGCTACAGATACCTCATTCTAGACAGTGCTACAGGAGTAGAAGTTTTAAAAGTTTCAGTGCTAAACACTGAATTATAGTGAGGCATAGGAAGAAAAAACGTATTTCTTGATTATGAAAAATTCTTATACAACTCCTGACAATATTTCGTGTAATATTTAGGGTTCATTAGTAAGTCATTAGTTATATGTATGCATGTGGGTGTGTAGGTATGTGCACGTGAGTGTGCTGAAAGAAGCCAGAGGCGTGGGATCCTCTGGAGCTGGACTTGGAGGTGGCTGTGAGCTGCCTGGCTTGAATTCTAGGAACTGAACTCTGGTTCTGCAGAAGGACAGTAAGTGCTCTTAACGGCCGAATCGTCTCTCGAGCCTCCATATCTACAACACTTAATCCCAGTTCAAGTTGAAGCCTTTCTCCTAGCAGTGCATCTCTTAGAGGTACATTAGGATAGAGTCATAAAAACAACAGAAACGCACTTGTGGCAGGTTTGATGTCTGAATGTTTGATAAAATGAACGAATCGGAGTATCTCATTACGTTGTGTTAGCAACACTGCACAGCCCACACACAGATGAACAACGCGGACGGTTGACAGAGCTGTAGACGTAGCTGAAGGTCTGGCTGTAGGTGCCCTGCCAGAAGCACACATGGGGAAAAGCCAAAGACCAGCAAGGCGCTCTCCACAAGTCAGCTTGTCTCCTGTTCTCTGTCAGTGTGTTTCCTTTTGTTCTGTCCTCGGTGGTTGTGGTGATGGAACCTACAGCTTTGACGTTCCCGGTAAAAGCGAGTCCACCGGAAAACTACACGAACAGGAGAATGCTAGGGTTTGGCTGGAAACCCTAGTAAGTAAACTCTCCTGCGCTCATGCAGGAAAACTGACAAGTTCACCCATGGCAGGTTGGGCGGCCTCTTTCGGCTTGGAGATATCTGGTGACACCTCTGCTTTGTTGTTGTGGTTTATTTGTTTGTTTGCTTTTGCTGTTCTTGTTTTTCTAGTATCTTTGACCTTGTCACACTCCCTGCACTCTGGCGAAATTTCCCACTTATGGAACTATTTGTGTTCTGTCTGGAGACTCATTAGAGAGTCATGCCTAGCAACTCTCTCTTCAGGGATGTTCTATGCTGCCAATATTAACTTGCACCATACTACTGTTACTTGCATTTTCAACAATTATGTGGCCCATTTATTCACACAATAATATTCTGAAGAAATTCTAAGGACTAGGTGTTGTGCCATTATTTGATATCCTATACCTTTGGGTATTACCGTTGAAGGGCATTATGGAGGCTTTGTTATCTTAGGGACATTACCACACATGCCTTACTGAAGTCCCCAGTGCACATAGCTTTAGACCTGGTGGCCCAGTCTGACTCAGCAGATGGGTCTTCTTGTCGCCCATTTAGATCTTCCCAAGCAGATGCCTTAGATTGGATCTAGTTCAAGTGTCCCTGAAGTTCACCCGGCACAGTGTAGTGTAGGGCAGCTTGTCCCACATCATCTAGCTGGCTAATTGCTGTACTCGTCACAGGACTTCCTGTTGGGCAATAATCTGATGTCAGTTCCACACTTGGGAATGGATTTCTGAACACCCTGTGGACCTGGGCCCTGAAAGTCTTTTCCATATACAGCAGATACAGAAAACAGGGTAGAGTTCTTCAGTCTTCAGCCCAGAAATACCAAGTGGCCATGGAAAAATAGAGGAATTTCTCAGGTTACACAAACAGCACGGCCATCTGAAGCTGTCAGGCCCTGGATTCGTAATGCCACGTCTCTAGCTAAATTCCAGAAACCCTGCATCTTCAAGCATGGCTGATCACTGTGACGCTTACTAATTCCTAATTAGCTATGTTTATGCCTCATTTTCATATGGTGGCCTTTAGACTAACTCAGAAAGCAGGTAAACATCATCTAAGTTAAAGTGCTTCTCTGCTGAATCAGACGTGCATGTCCTTTAAGAAAAAGAAAGCCAATTTAAAGTCATTTAGGAGTCATGACAGTGGAGTGACTAATTCTGTGAATTCAAACTCGGCCCGGTGCTATTTTGGCATCTGGGACCTCTGTACCAGGCTAAGGTCCTGACTTAGGAGGCTACTCTCATTTTCATTTCAAAGCCTCTGTCAATCAGGTTCTGGTCACGAGGGCTTGCCTTGCATGGGGTCGGTGGCTCAGTAAAATGTCAGATATTTCCCTCCTTCCCCAACACCATGCCATGGGCTGCCTTTGTCCCTTCTAACACTATCCCTTGTTCCCTTGCAAAAGCAGCCAGTCTCCTTGCTAAACACTCAGATAAAACAGAGGCATGGCCAAATACCTCCGTGCGGAAGGCTGGCAGCCCTGACTTGCTATCAATGAACTGGTGCCAATATTCGTGAACTTGTCAGTTTTCCTGAGTGAGCACAAAAGAAAGATGATTTGCTCGAGTTTGAATCTAATGAAAAGCTTTCTCCTATTTTGTATAGTTTTTCAGCCATTTGACTCATACAATAGAGAAATCATGTTTCAACTTCTTTAGGTTGAAAAATTGCCCCTTTTCTGATTTGTCACCCAGAGATGTGAAACAGTTATTTTTGAGGCACCTTTTATTGAAAACAGAATAAGTCACTCACGTCATTCAAATCAAGACTCTCGGGGTGCAGGGATTCAAAGCTGGGAGTAAGATTTAAAAAAAAACAAACCTAATTTCTGAGATAGAATGAGGAACAGGGTCTCTTTCTTGGCTAAGTATATGGCCCCATTTTAGAGAACACAATCTTAGATTCACAAAGCCGAGAGGGGTGGGGGGGCCTCAAATTTAGGTCCCCCATTCTCCTCCCTAGGTACCAGCCCAGCAAAGGGGGAGGCTTTGATGCTCCAGGCAGGAGGAGGAGCTCACAGCGGAAGGAAAGGTCAGTGTGAGAGCCCTGGAGGACACTGTCTCTTTCTTCACCTCGTCAGAGGCAGAAATTACTGCTGGGAAACAAGCGTACAGCCTCAGGCTGCCCCCGGCACACAGGTACCTGGCTGGCCCACAGGCTTTATGCATGTAACTAGGCACCGTCTGTTCTAAGGATAGATATTCCAGGGTCAAGGCATTTAGGCAGCACGGGGAGGCTAGGGATCTTTAAGAATCCTTGCTAAACACCCATCATACTCTCCTAGTTCTGGTCTGACTTTTGTCTCTAAATTCAATCTGTGGCTTTATGAAGTTGTCAAAGCCAGCTTGATATTTAAGACCTGTAGATGCTGGGGAGCATGGGCTGACCTTGGGAAGTCACTTTCAATTTAAAAGGCCGAGTCTCCAGAGGAATTTGTTTTGGGTTGCTTAATCCTGCCTGGTCTCAGGAATTGCTTCAGTCCTGATCCTGTGTCTGATAGGAGACATCTGGAAGGTAGTGAAACCGTTTTAAAAGGTGGGGCCTGGTTGGAGGTTTCTAGATCCCTAGGGTGTGGGCTCCTTTCAAGCAGATAACAGGACACCTGTCCCTTCCTCTTCTATTTTGCTTCCTTGCAATGAGGTAGTTTTGCTCTGGCAAGGAGCTCCAGGCTATGGTGTATTGCCTTGTCACAGGCCCAAAAGTGACTGGGTCAAATGACCATAGACTAAAGCCTCCAAAGCTATACCCCCAATCAACCTTCCCTTGTCAGAAGTTGCTTGTTTCAATTCTGGTCTGTGCTTAAATGGTGGCCAAAGTGAACGTTGAAGGCAGAACTGAGCAAGAGACAGATAGGGCCCTCCATGACTGTCTGTTAACCTCACAACGAGAACACAGAAACACAGAGGAACGCTTCCTTCCTATCCTGTCTGTGTCTGTCACACATACTTTTCATCTAGGCTTAAGGACACATTTTTATGGCATATGACAAGAGAGAGGACAAAATGTTCCATTTCTGTCAAATCAAACATGGGTTTTTAACCTGAGCTCTGTGGGCTCCAAGGCACCTAAAATTTAAGGCATACATACTCTGGCTACAAACATTTATCTTCATTTTCATTTGTCTCTCAGTAAAATTTAGCATTTTCTTCAGTTCAAACGAACGTGACAGACTCGGGAGTGCCTTTATCTCTGCCACCTGTGGATGTCAAATGGTCTTAGGGGACGTTAGCACGGTCACAGAATACTTGGACAAGGTGCGGGTTCACCATCACTTTAAATTCGGGTAGATGTTGGACCCACAGCTAGAGCACATGTGGAATGTTATTGCTGCATTTGGATAACAACACTATGGCTACATTTGTGTCATAAATGTACTTCAAAGCATGTAGTCTAGCCACAGGCTTGGTCAGTTGGCCAAAGGAATCCGTGACACAGAATGGCTAGGCATCGTGTCTCTGTGTATTGTTTCATTCTGCCTGCTTTCTGTCTGCACTCCTCCTTCCCGCCATTGTTTAAGCAGTGTCCTGTCTTCCTTTCTTGCCTGTATTTTCACTGTCTTAAATATTTAACTGGGAAGGGGTTCACATGTTAAGTTCTGTGATGTACAGTCAGACAAATAAGTGTGCACCTTCATGAATAATACAAAATCACCAGTGCCTGCCGCAATGCCGAATATGGAATGCGTGTATGTGCGTCTGTGATATCATTTTGTATTATCTTAATTTAAAATATTCTCTAACTTTTAAATGCCCATTACTCGTTATTTTCATGTAACTACTTTTATTTACTTTTAAGATGCATAATACACTTTATTTAAATAATTTCCTTGGTACCTGTTTGCATTTTACAGTAATACAGATAAATGTGCGCCTTCAGGAATAATGCTTTATCATTCCTACTTTGAGCTTATAATTGTCTCCTAGCTGTAGAATCTAGAAGGAAGAATTCACTGATCTAATAGGATGAGCCTTTTTTTTACAGTCCTTTAATGAGTCTGTCAAGTTCACTTCAGAATGAGCTGATCCAGCTAGACTGGCTTGGCAGCAAGCCTCAGAGGTATGCCTGCCTCCCTGCCTCCCCTGTGCTGGGATCGCAGCAGACACGTGCCACTGCTCTTGGACGTTTATATGGGAATGGGGATCTACATGTAGGTGCTCATGCTTGGTAAAATGTGCTTGGTAAGCGCGTTACTGACTGAGCCACCTCCTGGCATGGCGTCTCTCAATTTTAAACACCGTAAATACTCGGAGCATGATGAGTCTGTGAAGTATAGTTCTTAGGAAAAACATCTTTGTTAGCATGCATGCATACATGTATATGTGCGTGTGTGGGAGGAGGGCTTGTTCGTGAACATGTATGTAGGTATATGTGTGCAGAACTTGAGAACTGATCCTCAAGGGAACTGTCACCTTTTTTTTTTTCCTTCGAGACAGGATCTCTCACTGGTCTAAAACTCGCCAAGTGGGCCAGGCCGGCTGGCCGGTGAACCCTAGAGATGGAACTGTCTCCACATCTGCGGCAGGGGAATTACAACTACATGCTGGAGTGACCCACATTTTTTATGTGGGTTCTCAACATAGAACTAAGGTATTCGTGCTTGTGAGACAAGCACTTCATCACTAAGCTGTCCCCCAGCCTCATATTTTTAACTACGTTTTTTGAGCTAGACAAAGGATTGAGTATAGTTCTGGCTGAAATTTAAAAATGTAGGACAGTTAGTCTCCATGCCCAGGTTCTACATCTATAATTTCAACCACCTACAGATCAGAAATATTCAGGTGAGAATGATGTCTGCATTGCAGATGTATAGATATTTGTTTACAATCATTCTCTAGAGACAATAGAACAACTTTTCTATAGCATTGACACTCTAGTGAATGTCATGAATGTTCTGTGGTGTCGGAGAGGCTCTATCAGAGTATCAGGGAGGCTCTATGTAGGGTCTGTGCAAACACTTTGCTGTTTTGTGTAACTAATTTGAACATCTGCATATTTTAGCATACTTTGGGGGTCCTGGACCTACTTCCTCATGAACACTAAGGGAACGACTGTATACCAATACATTTCGATACTGAGTAAGATTGTTTGTTAACAGAGAATTAGGAACAATGATACATTAGAAACTTTAACTTGCTATTATTTTAATAGGCATTTTGCTAGTTAAGTGGGCAAAATTCTAAAATTCAGACAGAAATTCAAGTAATCTAAAACCAAGAATAAAACAATCTCTTGTGAGAGGAAATTGTATTTATGTCATTTCACATTTAAAAGGGAAAAAAGAGGTTAAGTCATTAAAAGCCCAGAAGAAATACCCAGCTAAATGCCATGGGGCAAGAAAGTTTCATAAAGAGCTGAACATTAAACCTATGAGATGACACAATTCTTACCAATTGACACAAATGCCACCTGGGACGTACCAGGACAGGCACATGCTTCTCCTTAGATCACCATGACTTCTAAATCCTTGACCTCAATGGCCAAGACTGGTTCCAGCCTCAGCCACACTGCTCAACATCCAGCACCTAAATTCCTCTCTCACTAGTGCAGGCATGTTGAGTTGTCCCTGAGTTCACCACCACAGTCACACACAGAATAGTCTGTCGACCCCAGGCCTGGCCTCCTTTATACTCACTGGGGGAAATGTAAGAACTGACTAGTGTTCTTGCTGCCTTTCCCACCCCTAGGGCAAGACTGTGGTCTTCCACCATTAAATTTTCCTTAATAGTATTCCTATGACACAAGCTACCTAAGAGACTGACTGCCATGTGCGGAACGGGGGGAAGGACAGAAGGCATGATGGACAAAGCACTTAGGTCAGGGCTAGGCTCGATGGAAAGCTTCTGCCATCACATAAGAGTGTGAGGGAGACCACAGAGGGGTTTCTCGCTGATTTGAAATGTCGCACAGGGTACTGGGCTCATTAAGCCACAAAGTCCAGGAATAAAATCCCGTGCACGTAATTACTCTGAGAGGATAAACAAGCCCACGAAGGGGATTTGCGTGAGCTGCTGCATGCCCGTGTGGGAGGAAGCAACGGTGGAGTCAGGGACAGGGCCTTGGATATCTGAGAGCAAACGGTTGCTTTTTATAGCTACCATTTCCTGAGCGCCTGTTACCTGGTAGGCACTTCGCTGAGCACCTAGCAGTTTTTAGCTCATTAACCCCGACTATCTTAGGAGGTAGGCATTAACCCGTCCATTTTATAGGTGGAAAAAACCAGAGAGCATGGCTTGGTCAAGTTATATCAAGTCAGAGAGAGGTGGAACTAATGGGTTGGCTTTCACTATGTTATGGAGGCAATGCTGGTGACTGGCACCCAGAAATCACACCTTGATTAACATTTCAGTATGCAAATTCACTTAGAGCATGAACTTGCTACCTCAACCAGGCTGACCTCGGATTCGTAGAGATCTATCGGCCTCGGTCTCCCCAGTGCAAGGATTGGAGGCAAACCAAACCAAACCAAACCAAACCAAACCAAACCAACAACAAAACCAGCTGTAAAGTAGGCTCTGAGAAGGAGCACTGCATCTTTAGATAAAGGAATTCAATAGTACCCCTTAGTAGAAAAATCCACAAAACTTTTTAAAAGCCATTCAGTGGCATAGTCCTCAAAGCTTTTCCAAAGGCTAGAGCAGCATAGGAGAACATCTGAGAGATGATGGTCTGAGTAACATACAACCTTAAACCTACCCTCAACCTGAAGACATCCTCTGAGGTTCTTCTCCCTGTCTCTATACTTCGCATTCCAGTGTCTATCAAGACTTACAGCCCGTAAGTAAGACAGTATATATAAAACACTCAGCACAACGTGGGCACAGAATCATCCCTAGCTATATGCTAATTATCATTAATATGGCTGTCTTGGCCCAGTCTCTGGTACTATGACAAAATACCATGAACTAAGCACTGTAAGTTTATTTCTCTAATTTTGGAGACTGTGAAATCTAGAATCAAGTCATTTAAAAATCTGGTGTCTCAGGAGGGCCCGTTTTCTATATGGCGCTGCTATCTGGTGAAGGCCTTTGTGCCCTGTCAGCTGAAACTGAATTCATCATGAGTTTTGGAGGGGACCTTCAAGCTACAACATTCCACCTCCGGTTCCCCAAAACCTCATAGCCTCACATGCAAAATGCATCCATCCCATTCCACTTGTGTCAGAAACCTTAGCTTATACCGGACTCAAAAGCCCAAAGCCCAGAGTCTCATCTAAATCAGATGAGTGCAATAGAAGGCCAGACAGTGCTAAAACCGGTCTCACATATGTGTCTTAGCTCTGCCTAAGGCCAATTCCCTGAAGCTCCGGGTCTGTGGAATCTAAATGAGCTATTTCCTCAATGTAACAGTGGGACGGGTCTGCACAGAGGAAAGAGGCAAGGGGAGAGAGTCGGGGCTTTGCTTGCCGCACTGCAGCTCGCACAGGTTTGTGTTCTCTCAGGCTGGCACTCAGGAACTGTGCAATTCGGATATCCTGAGTCGACCCTCCGTCGTCTACTAGGAGCTCCCTGCAGTATCCCCGACCCCACAGTTCCTCTGGGCAGTGTCGCAGTGGTAAAAAGCTCTGCCTCGGCCCCTCTGAAGTCTGCAACATCCTTAGGACTCTGTAGGAAATCATGACCCTAAATTAATGTCCTTAGACTCTGCTTAGAGACCAAAACTAGCCTCACTGGACATTGCCAAGGCTGACCCTGCCACTCTCCAGATGGGGAGGATCCAGCTACATCTGGGCCTACTTGAGCAAGGCTGAGGATAAGGAATCTACTTTTGAAAAGTCCCAGAAAAAGAAAAAAAACACACATATTTGATTTTTGTGTGTTACTAGATAATGTTATTAGGATTGGCCCCAGAGTGCTAAAAACTGTCTTACATATGTGCCTGGCACACAGAATATAAAATGCTTACCGAGTAAGCTCTATGTGAGCAGCCACCCTTGTCAGAAAAATATGCCACAACAAGAGAATTTTTCCTGAAGCAAATAAAGAGGAATGCCATTAAAATATAAATAATAACCTTTGTTGAAGTCTCAAGGGCATTTGCGGCTATACAAAATTATTCAGTGTACGTACAAAGTCTTTTACATCCCAGTTGCTTTCCAATGCAAAAATGTTGCGAATAAAGGTAGTTAAGAGAGGACTACAAGTTGGAATAGAAAGGGCTGAAGATGGGGAAGGTTTGTGAAGGTAATGGGCTCAGTGAAGCACAGCCCACAGTTTATGGGGTGGGGGTGCTGTTTACAACACGTCCCCAGCAAATCATGTTAACCGGTCAATCCTATGTCAGGTCCACTTCCCCCTCCCAGAAGCAACAACGCCAGCTTTTAAAAGCAGAAGGCATGGCGGCAAAAACTCAGCATCCTTTTCCTTGAAGCCACTGCAAATGGTCAGAAGCCTCAGAAGTCAGCTCTGAGTGGAGACAAACGTCTCAAGAGCCGTTGGCTTCACCTGGCAGGTGGCTCCTGTCGTGCGCAGTGTTTATGAGCAGAGATAGAAGCGGTTTCAGTTTTGAAATGTCCTCTGAAAGTCTTCATGATATATGAACATTTCATGAATATATGAGCTTTAGTATAACGGTCTGTTCTCCTCAGACAGATGGGGCTCATTTATGTCCTACACGATTGTACCCCAGAATTTCAGGCTTAAGATGTTTGTCATAAACACAGTTAATCTATTATTTTATGAGTGTCACTAAATCTTGGCTTCCTGGATTTGAATAGATGTATACCAGATTTATGGTGGCACTTGTCGGTAAGTGACAGGCACTGTCGCAGCAAGAAACGATCATTTCCCTCTATCTGACAGCGCAAGGTCCTGTTGCTGGATACAGACGGGGGAAGGCACACTCAGGAAGGCCTTGCTGGTTAACAGATGGAGTGCAGTGGCAGTCAGTGGAAAACTTGGCTCCATTTATCACAACACATAAAAACTACTAAACACACAGGGGGACCCATAAAAAGGAGGGGCCTTTGCCAGAAGCACTCTTTGACAAAACTGAAGTTGTTCCTTCACGAGGCGACCTGGGCAAACATAAGCAACTGAATGACAAGCTTTCCTGGGCACGTTCACTGACCTGTGTGTGAGGTGATAACAGCTCTCGGTTCACACCTAAGGAGTGGCCCCCACCCAAAACTATCACATGCCGACAACCAAGACAACTCAGATGAGCTGCCCTGAGGTGCTCTGCCCTGAGATCTCCATTGCCATCTCATAGTCTCCAAAAGTCATGGGCGTGCAGCAAACCAAAGAGTCCCCACGTCCCCACTGCCAGTGTCTTCAATGGAATGTTTTAACAAGAGCTTGAAGATGAACAAATGTAGCCTTTGGGAGGCAGGGAAAGGTTTGTGCTATACTGCAGAGTCCTTTCCAAGCGTGGCCTCATCTCAGTCAGCATTGTCTGTCTCTAGACATGAAGAGTCTTACAGTTGTCAAGCTGAGCTTTAAGAACAGTTCTCATGTGCCATTTAAGTGAGTTGAGTGGTTTTATTCAAATTTCTCCTTAAGTTAAAAAAAAAAAAAAGCATCACCTCCAAAATAAAGCTTCCTCCTATTCCAGTTAAACACCGCAGGTAGCAGCCTCACGAGAATTCTCGGAGCATTAATAAAGCACTGTATGACGTCCCTCACACAGGCAATGGCCACTGTAAAGCAGTTTAATTCTAATTCTGGGAAGCAGTTCTTCCGTGGTACCGGGTTTGTCTCCTGGCACTCTCGCATGTGTGCAGGGGCTCAGAAGTGACTGGGGTCAGAATGAGTGTGGGACAAGGGGCCGGGGCTCCCAGTTATTCCCGACTGCTGGGATCTGAGGCAGGCAGCTTTACTGAGGACGCTTGGCCTTTTCAATCCCAGCTTCCTCACGGTCACCATATTCTTGGAAGCAACCAGAAGGTGGTGGCTATACACTGTTTCTATCTCTAATTTTCACTTTTAAAATGTTGCCAGAGTGGAAAATCTTCCTAGTCATTGCTGTACCGCTGCACTGGACAAAAATACACACACTGTGTTAACTATGGTGCAGAGCAGTGGCTCTCACCCTACCTGATGCTGCCACCCTTTAATACAGTTCCTCATGGTGTGAGCATAAAATTAATTTGTTGCTATTTCATAACTGTAATAATAATTTTGGTACTGTTATGAATCATAATGTAAACATCTGATATCCAGGGTGGTGTCAGGCAACCCCTGCGAAAGGGTTGTCTGATCCCTGAAAGGGGTTGAGAATAACTGTTGGTGAGGATGATCAACTGCGTGGAAATCCTGCTTGTAACATGACTGAAGAAGAGGTATATACTACGTTAGCAGGGTTCCTGAAGGATCCACACGAAAACACCTGTGCGCTTGCCTCTTGTAAACCAAGCATTTTACAATGCTCCCGTGACTGTATTTCCTGCAGAACATTCCAGACCCTTTGTTTTTTGCTCTTAACTGCATTCGCATATTAGCCGGACAGCTGAAATCATTCCTTAGGTCTTCCTTTGAGAGCAACCATTCAAAAGCCTGCTTATTTAAAGTCGCTTTAATATACTTTAAATCCAGAATATTTTTCTCCACTGTGCTAATAGTTGGCTAATTTTTTTAAAGGCCTAACAGAAAGCCTAGGATTATGGAATGTGGCCGGCTGCACCGGTCTGTTATTGGTAAGCACTAAGGTTTCCTTTGAAGGCCCTGCGAATTTGAACCTGTTACAGTGTCACAAAGAGCCTTGGCGTGGTCTTGGGGCAGATCACCACAGGAATGGGCAGTATCTCATGGCGTCACAGCACTTGGACTCCAGGGAGAGCTCTGGGTGCAGGGTCTGGCCTGTCTATTTCAGCTGTCTTCCTGAAGCGGGCTAATGCTTGCTGTGTTCTGACCCTAATTCTCCCCAACTACATTCCTCCTCCCTTCTCACTGTGATTCCAACGCCCACTGAAGCATCAGCAAAAGTTGGGGCAGATCCTGGGAGACCAGAAAGCTATCTGTCCGCATTTCACGTTCAATTCTACCTCAATTTCTAAGGATTGAGTGGGGCGGCTATTCTTACTCAACTTTCTTAGCCTTTAAAAATCATGCAGTTGGAAGTCCCTATAAAAGAGACACTGGCTATTTGTAGTTTAAACCCATTTTGTTTACTGACCCGAGAGAAAGCCCCAGAGAGCTTGCCATGTCATCCTGACATTTCCATATCTGTTGGCTCTATTATGACGGATCTCTCTGTATTGTACAGACCCAGATTCAACATGAGCCAAATTAGAACTCCAAATATAACACAAAGGACAGAAATGGTTGTACCAAGTGTCAGAGTAGCAGGTAGAAAGGCTCACCAGAGCCCTGCAAGACTGTAAGTATGCATCACAGAACAGACTGTGTGCACATGCGGAGGATCACGGAGCAGTCTTCGTGAGCCTCCATGTTCCTCAGCAGATACTTCAAATCCGTACGTCACGTTCAGCACTATCCAGTGAATCCCTGAATGCTGCTCTCCAGGAAGCTTCCTCCCTCAATACCTGGTTCTTTCTCTCCCTTCACAGTTTGCTTTCCTTTAACAAGTATCTATGGCTCAGTTGATACCAAGAGACTGGAAGCTGGACTGGTAAACTCTGTACATACAGTCATTGCCTGCAGGCCAGCACCTCAGGCGTCAGGTGGGTGACTTACTTCTCATCCAAAACCCCAGACATCACAGACACTGCCTAAAAGCAGCTCACAGGAACTCTATCAAGAACAAAAAGACCATTGCTGAGGAGTTTCAGTCTCGTGGGATTTGACAATCACCTGTGGGGTCCCTGTCTTTGACTCTGTTTTGGCTGACTCTTTAGAGGCAGTGTGGTCTGACAGAAAGCCTTTCCGTCAGCTAAGGATCCCAAGTCACCATTGCTCTTCCTGTTCTCTTGCTCACCCTGTTCTGCCTAGGCCAATCACATAGGACTTGCTTTTGTGTGTTCTGTTTTTCCCAAACAGGACTTTGAATGAACAAGAGTTACTGACTAGAATTTGTAATAACGACAAAAACCAGTTTAAGGGCTTAGAAATAATGGTTAGCATTGGCCATTCCTTAGGTTATTTAGACCAGACTTTCCAGTTGGGTAAAGCTTCTAACTTTCTCATTTGGAAATTCTATAAAACACAAAGGAATTCTTATTTAGAAACTAGCTAAACTAGGTAAAGGGGACAAAGGAACGCACATCCAACAGGCACAACCCGGTTACTTTAAAGAGGCCATCCTCCATTGATGTTGGTGTTACATTAACCCTCACAGACACAGGGCATTGCACCTACATCGACACTCACAGAAAGCACGAGTAATCTAATCAGTGCATCTGCAAATATATGTATTTTGAGTAAGATGTCACAGTAAGTGAGGTGGTCCCAGATACAAACATTTTTCTCATTTCTGCCACAGATTTGGAGAGTCTCACGGCGAGGGACTTAAATGCTGAGAGACAACAGGTACTATGGGAGGGCACCCGACGCTGTGACAGGGGAAGCCGAGATTGCACTGCAGGATTAAAGACCACCTCGCATATGCCTTGGAAATGCCCTCGTTTAGATTTCTGTTTTCATCTCTCCACGCACATCCGCCTGGGTTTTTTCCTGAACCTTAGCCTTCTTTCTTTGTTAGCATCACTGGTATCCTTGACCCTAGACAGTTCCACAGCTCACCAGGCAAACACAGCTGCCCAGGAGGTCTCTTTGTTTCATGAACATCAGTCCTCGATGAATGCTAACATTCAGATGTTGGAAGAAAGACCTTGACTTGCTGCAATTTATTTCAACAGTCTTCCCTGGGCACCTGGTAGGCACGAGAGGCTGTGATTATAACCTAGCCTCTTCCATTTGCATTTTCTATGTCCTCAGAGCTCTGTCCTTGATTCAGTCTCCTCTGGTCTTTGGCTCTCTCTATTTCACTTTCTGTTCATTACTTTCCTTACTGTCCTTAGAGCAAACACCATTCCCAGGTGGGCCTGGGGCTTCTGAACCCTGAGCACTTTCGGCCTCCATGCTGGAGTATTTATAGAGCCCACTGACTATCTGATTAGCTCAAGACACAAAATAAATTGAAGGAATGGGGTGACATTAACCTCCATTGTTTTTCTTCTTACTTGCAAGTCCTGCTGGAGGTAAAGACCACAATTCAGGTAATAAAGCCCCCGACAGAGTACTGTTTCATAAAGGCAACAATATTCTGTGGAAAATGAATGTTGGCAGGGGATGGTGGATTTTGCTCTTCCAAACACAGGGCAACTGCTGTAATTTCAAGCGCACCACAAGCTATAATGCCAATCATGATATTGCACACATGGAAATGGTGTTTGGTGCCTATACTAACAACTGCTTTAGACACACGTTAAATATTACACTTTATGTTTTGTCTAAACAGGGGCTTTGTTCTTTGCAAGGTTAGAAGAGCTGTGTAACAATCCAGTACTTATCATGTTTCTCTGATAAGGCAATTTGGTGACCCTAGCACAAAGCATCATTATTAACACTAAATCTGGTAGCTTAATTATAGACTTCTATGCTTTTGAAGCCAGCATCCACAGGACTTAAGCAATGTTTCCTCTGTACATAGTTTTCTCATTTGAAGAGGCTTCCTGCACTCTCCTCTTACGGTAATGGGTTTGCCCATCTCCAACAGCCCCAGGCAGTCATGGGTAAGCATTCTTCAGCTTCCTCTTCAAGTGCTGCAGGGATTTTGACAATCAGGAGAGAATCTGGAGTGTGTATTTCCCACAACAGTGAAGTCCCTAACGCCAGAGTCAAACATACAGAAAGGGACACGTCCTCTTAATGCCCTTTAACAGATACCGTTCCTCGGCTAGCCACTAAAACAGGATGACAAATCCATTATGGGTCCCGAGGGCAGCTGTGAGAAGGGAGCCCATCAACATCAATTTCACAGCATCCACACTGAAAGAGACAGAGAATTTTGTTTCCCAGTGAAAGAACTCACTCAGATCTTACGGGTTCCGTATTAAAGATTTTCTTATGAGGATCCTCCACCAACAGCACATTTGTAATTTTATATTAAGGCTTTCTGTTAGGCAGTTCATAGCTCTGTAAATAATTCCTTTAAATTATCTGGGCCTATTTGTAATTCAGGGGAGAGCATTGTAAAGGTGTTAGAATCAGTTACTTCTGAGCTTATTTTCATATCTGCGTGTCATTCTCTCAGAAAACATCACTCCTAACTCTTCACTGAGATTAGAGGATACAAAAAACATATATTATTAACAAGTATAAGAATCTCTTCTCTTAAAAACCTGTAACACAAACCAGACATAAAAGAGATAGAAAAGAATAGCATTGCTTTATACCCATTACTTGATTTTTGCCTGAACATGTGACCAACAGTCTTTGTTGATTTTATACATATATACTTATATATACACACATATATTTAAATATATATATATAGTACAACATGGAATGGCAACATATCAAATGTTTACATCCTCTGCTCACACATGTTGCTTCCTGTGAGGGAAACATATCATATTACAAAAATAAACCATGGAGAGTAACATGCAACATTCAAGGAGGAGGGAAACAGGGTTGGGGAGGGGAGGAGGGACACAACAATGCCAAAGAACAAAAAGTGCCATTGACCTGATTTGTCAGAGCTGTCGCCTGTGCCTGGCCTGACGGAGCAGCTGGGATTAGCCTTTGCGCTGTCCTTGGAAGGAACCATTTTGGGTTTGTTTTTCGTTGCCTCTAGAGCTTTGACCTTCTTGGCATGTTTACTTCCTGTGTAGTGGGCCTCGGCCTGGCTCTACGAAGGAGAACAAATCAGGTTCATTGTTTTGCTACAAACACCAGGATGGATGAGCATGCAGGGAAATACAATCAGTCATAGGCACCACAGACATCACAGGTCAGGGCGTGGCTGCAGCCCCAGCATCCATCTACGAGGAGGTTTCAACATATCAAACCTTGCCGGGTAGCAGAGAGCCTGTGCTGTTGAAAACCTAGAAGTCACACGAGCGGACCACAGGATCAGGACAACAGCAGGAGGGAGGTGAGACGGGTCAGCGGTGCCCTCTCACCTTGGCTCATGCCAGGGACGATTGCTTTCTCACCATCTGGCTGGCAGCATCTGTGCTGGGTGTCCTATTCACCCTGTAGACGTGGACTTGCACAACCACCGCCACTCATTAGATAAAGCCTGTCTGCTCTGTCCCTAGCTCCCTGTGGTCTCTGAGATCAACTAGGGTGACAAAGCAACGTGTCGATAAACGCTGTTGAACGCAGATGGCACTCGGTTTTGGAGACATCTACATGAACTTAGTATGCCACCGTGGGTGATCCCAGTTCCAATTATAGCTCATGCCACAAGGGAGTTAAGGACCGTCCTTGATCTCAGATGTGGTTCTCACATCAAAGCAGTTAGCATCCAGTTCTCCTACATAAAGGGTGTGCAGCACTGGGACTTCAATGCTAGATCAAAGGAGGGAGAAAGTGAGACAAGAGACAACACCAAATTACAATCAACCTGGAAGACATTTAGTTAACTTACTGACATCTGGGAAGTTACCTTCCATCCAAACAAGAGCTTTTTGACATCTTGACTTACTATACATGCTGGGAAAAGTAACTGTGTAAATTCATTTGACTTTCACTCTGAACAGACTGAAAAATAAAAGTGTGTGTGTAACAAAACCGAAACAAGACACAGTGGGTGCACTGCTTTAGTGGTAAGGTGACTGTCGCGGTAAAACTAATAAAGAGCACGACCGGTTCCCTCGAGTTCCCACTCCGCTCGAGTCCGAGAGCTCTAGCTGTTTCTCTGTCAGCTGCTTTCACACGCTGTCCCCTTGGCGGGTTGTTATCACTCCTGGCACACATTGTGTTCCTCGGGCCGTGCTAGCGTGGCCCACGCTAGCCCCAAGCATTCTATAGCCTAGCATGGCTTCCTGTCACGGACTCCGTTCTCACTCCCAACAACCCAGTGAAATCATGACTCAACAAATTGTAACCAAACAACAGATTTATGTGTTAAATATTCAATGTACTATACATCCACACAATTAACTTACAATCAATTGATGAGGATATAAACCACCCCACCTAGATAAGATAAATTGACCTATAGAAATCCATCCCTTAAGAAATATTCATAACAACCTGTATCTATGTAGAGATGCATGGCGAGGATCGTTTACGTCTGCCTCCATGCTGCTTCCCCTTTCTGCTCCTCCCTCTCCTTCTAAAACCTTTGTTCCCACCTCCCTTTCTTCTCATCCAGCGACAGACCTTGTTTTATCTCGTGTCTGCCTTCACCTGCATAAGGACATCAATCTACAGGTGACACACATGGGAAGTTTTATGCAACAAGATGGAGTTTTATCAGAGGATTTTTAACCTAATTATTCTTCTTATCCATTTCCTTTAGAATCTGAGTGTGTCTAAAGATGGTCACGGTCAGCGAGGTAAGGTCAGGTCATACCCTACTTCGTTGAGGTAAGGTGTGATGCACATCCAGTCATGAGGAAATGGGCAGATGTCGCAAAGCATGTTCTGGGCCAAGCCAAGCCAAAGCAAAAGGGACCGGAGGGGAGTCTTTCGAGGAGATGTCCTAAAGTTGGCAGCCTTTGGCTGAAGAGATGAAGGGGGAGTTACACATGAATTGGTAAATGGAAATGTACTTTGGGTGGGAGGGTTTGGCCTAGGAAAAGCATTAGTGCTGGAATGTCAGAGGCCTGGGCATGGCTGAAGAGGGGCTTACTCAGACCACTTGACAGACTCTCTACCGTAGGATGCCAATGGGAGCCAGGTGAGGGAGCGGCTTATCGCCGGGATGCAATTCTCCAGCAAATGCATGATACTCAGGGTCCAAGTGCAAAGCTTTTCTACCTCAGCTGTTGTTTACTTATTGACTGTGAAGGAGAAACGGACAATGAAGAAGGAAGCATCGAAAATAGGAGATAATTGGGGTAAAATCATGAGTGAGGAATATGACAAAATGTTCCTATTATAAACAGAGTAGCTCAAGTTCCCGGGCATTAGTCATGTCAGTCCTGAGTCCTGGGCGTCAATGGATCCAGTCAGTTTGCTGCTCAACACTCAATATAGTGTTTTTCCAAAATACCACATTTGCTTAAGCCATCTCAGGCTGTGGAGTGTGTGTGTATTTGTGTATGTAGTGTGTATGTACGTGGTGTATGTATGTATGTGGTATACGTATGTTGTATGTGTGTGTGATGTGTGTATGTGTGTGTATGTGGTATACGTATGTTGTATGTGTGTGTGATGTGTGTGTGTGTGTGTGTGTGTGTGTGTGTGTGTTGAAATGCTTTGCTGACTTCCCAGCTTCTTTTGTTCCAACTCAGAGCACACATGACTTCTCTATCTTGAGCGATTCAGCTCACTCGTTTCCATGGAACTGGTGACGGTAAACATCACTTCAGTGCCCATCACTGTGTACCACCGCGGGGGGAAAAGGCCTAGTTTTGCTGAATGCATAAGCAATGAGATGAAGGTAGGTGTCCTTGCTGACCTACAGTGGTCTGACTGTGAGGAACAGACGCAATGAGCCGAGCGGCCTACCTGTACCTTTGCAGTACCTCTGTACCCCGTTGGAGTGGGAACTCGGTGCTTTTCAGAGCTCTCTGTCTCAGTAGTGTTTCTCATGTGGACTAGGAATCGGATGTGGAAACATGCATTGCCTTGGGAGAGTGTAATCTGGGGTTGGCTTACTTTATGTTACAGCTAACAGTACGTTAGTATCTTCCCCTGTGTGCAGTCTTTGCCACCCGGGGCCTTGCTGAGTGTAGTTCTACTTCCTCAGGATCTTCTCACAACTATCATTTTAGCTCTTCCTTGACTTTATCTCGCTCTTACTCAGAATGCTCACGGACTTCTCATATTCTTTGTCGAAGTTAAAGGAAAATCCAAGGAAAAGGGAATTAGACCTTCGTATATTAATCAGGGGAGGGGACACCGAGCATACCTGTCTGTTTCTGACTAGCTGCCAACTTGTTGCAGCTCACACTTATCTTTTGAGGCATCTCAGCTGGGGGACTGCCTTGATCAATGGGCCTGCAGACATATCCATGGGGCATTTTCTTTATTGATAATTGATTTAGGAGGCCCAGCTCACTGTGGGCAGAAAGACCCTAGGCGGGAGTCCTAGGTTATATAAGAAAGATATCTGAATAGAAGCTAGGGAGTGAACCAGCGGGCAGAGTTTTTTATTGTTTCTGCTCTCGTCCCTTCCCCAATCTTATATGATGACCTGAGAGTGTGATCTGAAATAACCCCTTTCTTCCTCTAAGTTGCTCTTGGTTATAGACCTTATCACAGCAACAGATATCATACTAGAACAATAGTAACAAACTAGAAAAATAAATGCAGATTTAAAGACGGGAGAGTGGAATTAATAATGATGACTAATGTCCCTGAGCACTGTTCCAGGCTGAGCGTGAAGCTCACTGGAGCCTCTCGGTATCCTGTGATAGGAGGCGCTGTCAGCCAATGTCTTGCAAATAAGAAACTATGTATTCTAAAAGTAGGTAACTTATCGACAGTCACAGAGGACACATAGGAAGGCATTTAGTAGATACCAAGTGCTTAGATGTACATCTCCACTTAATTATATAAGCCCCGCATATACTCCTATGTTGGCCCTAAGTTTACATTGTAATTGTTAGAACTGGAAAGCTTCAAAGGCACCACACTACTTTAAATAACACAGGAAGGGATTAGACCTTAATGTCACTGAAATTTCTACAAATAGGAAATAGCTACATGATTTTGGGCAAAGGGTAAAACATTAGGTCCAGCCCTTTTAAAGAATAGCTAAGAAAGCCCTGAAGCCCCACTTTGTAGTTATATACTAGGATACCCCCAACTTTTTCTTTTTAATTTTGAGAGAGGCTCACGTAGCTAAGGCTAGCCTTTAATTCACCATGCAGCAGAGGCTAGCCTTGAACTCCTCGCCCTTCTGCCTCTACTCCAAGTACTAGGATGACAGGCACATGGAACTATGCAAAGTTCCAAAGACAGTTTTCAAGGCCTCTTCTATTCGAGTGCACTGAGTAGTTCAGGGTTATTTAGTGCCCTTTGGCTCAAGAACAGGATTCTTTAAACATAACTTTCAGGTACAAGATGAACAGTAATTTCCTCATTACTATTTCCTGGCATCAGGGCAGAACGTTATCAGCATCAGTTAGCACTCGAGATAAAGATCCAGCTACATGGTATCTTACTGCATCATGACAAGACAGAAAGGTCTCCTCACAGCATGACCTATTTTCCCTCTGAGTTTGGGGTGTGCAGAAGCAGGCATTGGGGATCCTTGGCTCCCACGGACTGGCACTTGGGGCGAGTGAAGTAGCCCGCTGTGGAACAGAGAGAGTGGTAGGCAGCCCTCTCTCTCACTTGGCACACTTTCCTGCGGTGTTCTTGGTGAGTGGCACTTGCTGTCCCCAGTACTTTATCTGACGCAGTGTCAACAGCTTCTGCTTCCTGGGCAAATCTTCAAGTGAAAGTGAGACACTGTTAAATTGCAACAGCCCTGACCCCGCTTCATTAGCAAGGAAGCACCTTAACTGAGGAGTTGAAGAAGCAAGAAGGGGAGCCAGGAAGCTGATGGTACCAGGCGCTGCCACAGTCAAACACTGTCAACAATGGACCTGCTTGGCCAGGTTGACTTTCCTTACAGTCCCGTGACTGAGCGGCTGAGGTGGCTGGCTCCTGCAAATGGCTTCAAGAGAGCTGCTGTAATCCCCCTGGCACTGACCGATGCTTGGGGATGTGGCTTAGCAGTAAGGCACATGCCTTGTTGCACAGGGCTTGAGCCTGAACAGTCAAAAAAGAAGGAAGAAGCAAGTCCCTGTGAAGAACTGGTAGGAACAGAGAGGGTTACTGGAATGACCACCCTGACATCCATCTAGGAATTGATGGGAATCTGGCCTCATATTTTAGGGGCCACTTCTATAGTCCCCAGAACACCCACTATCCAAATGGCAAACAGCTTTCACGGGAATGAAGGGATACATTTTTTCCCCTATTAATTCTCTTTGGTGTCAAGTCCCTTTGATTTCTCCAATCCTCAACATTTCTCAGAACCTCACTGGCCCAAGTAAAAAAGATAATGAATTAGACAAGGTTTTGACTTGAAACAAAAAATGTAACGAAGTATTCCCAGTGAGACATTTTACTATCTAGTGTGTGCTCACCTCTGGTGTCTCCTGAGTTCTAATTTCTGCCTCAGAGAGGAAGATCTGCCGTCTCCAGTCATGATGCAACACTGGGTTCAGAGTATATGGAAAGGCAAACTCACAGAGTGCCAGGCAAGTGCCCAACGCTCTGCTTACAGAACTGATCGTTCTGTGTTTAAAGAAATGAATAAAGCTATTTTCTTGATTAAAGAAAACACATCTAAAAGATGGCATCTCTTTCTCTGCTACCTCCGGTGTCAATGTGGTCAGCAGTGTTACGAGGGAAGCAGCAAAGGTCAGCTAACATCAGACAAGATGGCCTTGGTACAGGCTGGTATGGCTATACAGAGTGGTCAGATAATTTAAAAAATAACAACATATTCTAAATAAAAATCTAAAATGCATGCTAGATAAACCATTACAAATAGACTGGTAAACTTAATTGTCCTAAAAACAATTTGACTCATGCCGTGTGTTGGAGAGCGTGATACTTTTAAAAATAAAGACGACCCCCTTCCACCCGGCCACACACTGAAGATCAGGAGGTAGAAGAAAAGACATGCAAACCACAAGCTGAAGTTCAAGGAGAAAAACAACCCAGAACAAGAGGATGGAGAATATCAAGGAGGGAGCAACTGAGAACGAAAGGAGTCAGCGAATAGAAAAGAGGATTCCAGATTGTAGGGGACTGCGGAAGCTCCTCCAAAGAGGGAGCGCGGCTTGGGCCCTGTTTCTGGGGCAGGCTCTGAGGTGGTGGTGCACAGGGGGAGACACTCTGGGGTAACAGGAACAGCATGTGACAGACAGCACATCCTTTGAACTACAGTGTGCCCTGGCTTTGAGCTTCTCTACAACACTGATCCAGAGAGGACAACAGAGAAATGCTGAACCGTTACCTTCAAAGTTATGTCCCTTGTAAACGGAAGCCATTACAGCGCTTTTCAATGGAGCATCAAATGTCCGATTAGTAAGCATTTTGAATAGAAAGCGACTGTGACATTAGATGTGGCTTTTACATTATAGATCCTATCTATCTGAGATAAAATCATGACACTTTGAAATCTATGAACATGTTACAAAACAAATTAAAACTTGCTGAGTAGAAGCCAAATAATTTCTCGAATCTCTCTGCCTTATCACAATGTTTCCCCACAAAACCCTTTTTACTAGTAAAAAGCCCTTTTGTATGTATTTTTGAACTGATAAGATTTGATCCTTCCAGAGACAGGGCCACATTATGAGAAACGGAAGATGTACTCAAGAGAAAGGCTTACTCAGTCCAAAGATGACTAGTGAGCCTTTCTTCTGATATTGGCCATTTTACTGTCTGCAATATCAATAATGATGTATAACTGGCTTTGGTAGACATCGCACTCAACCCTTACTTACAATGATGTATAACTGGCTTTGGTAGACATCACACTCAACCCTTACTTACGGGAATCTGTTGAAATCAAAAAAGTTCAGACAAGATTATGACCATTATGAGTCTTTTAGTTTAAAGAGACTCAGTGTTTTTGCTAATTTCTAAGATCTAGCCAGTGAAACAGTTGTGGTTTCTATGATCCAGCTAATTCCATCCATAGTGTGTGACTCCAGGGGGCGCCACCCACATATAGTTCATCATGGATGCTATCCTGCAGGCCACATGTAGTGGACCAGCAACCTGTGTAAGGCGTTCTAGGCATCCTCTGTATAGTGTAGAAAACGCCACATGAACTCCAGAGCTTTCTGTATCACTGAAGGGAAAAGCAGCGGCTCTCTAGGAGGAACAGGATGTGCACACTAGACTGTTAATTCTCTCTGGGCCCAATTTAAATTCCATCAAATATTAGAGACACAGTAGAGTTCTCGGGTCACAGCTGCTTCCGAATGCTACTCTTCGACACCCCAGCTTTACAGACCGCCGCGCTTTATTCATTTCAGTGGAGGCAAATTAATCCATTTCTTAAAGAGAAAAAAAGCTGAGATCTTTAGTGCAGTTCAAAGTAATTTTTCGAATATATTCCATGAGTCATCTGTGCGCCTGGATGTCTACATTTCTGCTTGCATAGGAAGCTGCACATAAGCACACTCATGTGCACATAAGACCTTCTACAGGTGACCGAGGCACTGCAGCTTGAGTTAATAATCAGCAGAGAGATGCGGTGAGGAGACCGGCTTGTGCCCCTTAAAGAACCAGACGGTGGCTTCTCGCAGTTTCGAGGGAGCAGACTCAGTCGTTTCCCTCAGTTTCAGACTTCACTTTAGTCGTCTGAAGGCGGTTTATTAATTTGGGGCAATTCCCAGCAACCTTAGCTTCTTCCCTTAGGGATCCAAACTCACACCGAGTTACCCACTTAGGGTTGATAAGGGCGGGATTAGAGGCTCAATCATTTGGGAGCTCCTGTATTAACTGCTGTCGGACTGCAAGTCCTTTCATTTGGTCAGTTCTGTTCTCTCTCTTGCCCAGCTCTCCGTTTCATTTCAAGGTAGGTCATAATTAAAACTTATGTCCATTAAAAAAAAAAAAAAAGATACACTTTGGCTAAGGTAAAGGTCAACCCAGATGATTCCGATCTCACTTCTGTTTGTACACAATGGAAATCACAGAGCTTGCGTTTTGAAGACAGTTTTCTCTTACCAATCAAATGGTAGGACACTTGTGTGACTTCTTCAGTACAGGTCTTCAGCATTGCATCTCTGATAAATGTCATTACAATTTACTCAGGGGTTTTCAAGTGTCTGAGATGCTTATTCTTTAAAAAAAAAAAATACAAGAAGAGTGTTCACTCTGCATTTTGCACTGCCGTCCTGTAGTTTTTGAGGGATTCTTATGCCGTCTCCTGTGTTGGGGGTCAGCTCCTGAGCACCGTAAGCGTGTAAGCGAATACCTCGTGCATAAGTGAATTCCTAATAAATGTCCGACAGTTTGACTGGGGGGAAGGTGAAGCAATAAACCCTGGCGGGGGTGGGGTACTCTCCCACGCTCAAATCAAAGGGAAATGGCTGACAAATTCCCCAGAGAATGTACTAAATAAGCCATACACTCTAAATGACTATATCCAGCACGGGAAGGCAAGTGCTTTGTACATTGACATGACTAAAATATAAAGTGATTAAAAAAAACCCATTTTTATAATTTAAGAACTACCTAATTTTCTTTAAAGTTATTTCATAATATTTAAAATATGACATATTGCAAATATTATATATTAAATCCCTCAGAACATTTTATGAATCACATAGATTTTAATATTATCTTAATTTTAAAAATTATTTAATTTATGTTAATATTAAGGGTTTGTTAATGATTATTTAATATTTTTGAATTATTTATTTTGGGGTTTTCTCACAGTATTTAAAAGTGTAAGCGATCCACTTTCCTTGAATTAAGGCGTTAGTTACTGCTCTGGTACGGTGAGACAGAAGGACATCTCCGGTTCTGTGGTGACTCCGACTTCACAGGCTTGGCCAGTGTATCTACAAGGACCATGTGCTCTCAGACTTTCACATTTACCGTGAACTGGTCCAAGGACGCATCACACTCGTTTCTATTTACGCATCAAAGACATTTACGTAAATGACGCCAATTAAGGCTAAAATGAGAACTTGTATTGTGTCTTCTTCTTACATTCCATGACTCACAGCCTTAGCGTCTGCTGTCTCGGCAGAGCAGCTCTGCGAGGGCAGTGCTCCGGGAAAGGGTTGAAACGTGGCTGTACCAGCATTTCACACATTGATACCTTAGTTATCTATCATTCATCATTTGAGAGCCTGTTTTACGGCTATTGAAACATTCACATGTCAAAGTGGCAGACTAAGGCCTAGGCCCTGGCATAATGTTGTAAGTCAGATGAAATAAGATGTATAGAGAGGAAAAGCCTATCTCCTAAACTCTCATAATACACACATGTAACTGAGGGGAGGTAAGGACACAGGACTCAGCCAGCCCTGCCCTGCTAATTCTTCTTTACATCACAGCACCAGATTAAACCTGAAGTTGTCATTCTAGTTTACTATTCGAAACTTTCATTACACCCGAGGGCTCCATCTACTCAAGGTAAAACAGGAATGAAAACACCCGCAGCTTTGATTCACCTACCAAACCTAAGGGCCAGCACACTAGAGTAGCACGCTGTAGGGGTAGGACGCGCCATGTCAGGGACCAAGGGAACTTGCCCAGACTTGAATGGACTGAGAGAGCCAGGGATTTATTGTAGGGAGCTTTTGCAGGTGGATCCTCCTCTGCTCAGTCATCTAACAAACACTGCTCATCCTCATCCTTCTCTGAGGTTTTACCCCAGACCCTCCAGTCTGCTCTCTGTCCAATCGCATCCACATCACAGCTCGCACAGCCAGGCTCCGGATGCCACTCCGAACAGCAGAGCATCTTCAATAAAAACTCGAAACTAAACTCTTCGTAACAGACGTTGCTGTTTTCTCTGAACTACCTAGTCGCCTCCCTCTTCTGTCAACAGCATCTCCCTGCAGCTGCTGAAAGGACCAGGGTCACCCTCTTATCACTCTCAACGCCCACGCCTGTGAACTGCCTGAGCCTGAGGAGTTCACCCCAGCACCTCTCCAGTCAGGCTGCCTCTTGCTCTCTGTCACAATCATCCTGATGAAATCTGCTGTCACCTTTTAAAGCCTCCTCAGCGACCACACAAAGGCTTCTCTGTGGCACTATGTACAAACACACATCTGACTGTGGCCATTCCTTGGTTTTAAAAATCCATCATGGTTCACTGATTCTGTTTTAAAAACCTAAATCATCATATTGGCAACCCGCATGGCCTTCTCCCGCCCTAATTCTGGCTTTAGTCTGGCTTCTCTCTGTTGCTCTCTGAGAAAGAAACAGTATGGCCGCAGCCCAAGTAAAACACAGGAAGTCTTCTCTTCCTGAGCCTAGAGGCTAGCTAGCCCCTTGTGTCTTGTCTTAGTTAATTCCTGTTCTTCCCTCAGAACCTGGCTAGACTCCCTTCCTGAAGAAGCCTCCTATGACCTTACACTAGGTCGCATACTAAAGTACAGCCCCCCAAATGCTAGTGCAGCTCCCCTTTCCGAGTCTATATGATCACTTCTGAAAGCCCTCCCCTGTTTTGAGTTTAGGAATTTGTGTGACCATTTGATTAATTCTGTCTCCTACCAGACCACAGCCTGCCATTATGGCTCACATACTGTGAGATACTGTAAGATACTTATCTGTTCTTCATCATCTATCTTGCATCTAACGCATTACCCAAAACACAGTAGGCATCTGATAAATACTTACCACACGGACGGACGGGCGAGTGAATGACTATATAATCTTTATGGCTTCCAAAGAGAGCTCAAGTAAAGATAGAGGATGGAAAAATAGATCTGAGTTTAAATTGGTCTCAGCCAAATGGCAGAGAAAGTGGTAAAAAACAAATACAAAAATGTAGTTTCGGGAGGAAATGAGGGTTTTGTTTGGGTGTCTGGGCTGCTCACAGGATACACACTGGGGAGATTCAACAATTGCTAGCTGAGGAAGGTAGCTGGACGGCAGGCATTGTTTGGGAGCCAGGCGACAAGATGATGGATGACCCTTTGGAGACAGACGGGGTTCCCGAGGAATGAAGTGCAGCGGGGAGGAAATCTATTTGAGAAAAGAAATCTCAAGAAAACAGTTATGCACAGTGGGAGAGAAAATCTATCCGAGGAAAGATTCTCGAGAAGACGGTGACATGAGACGGCCAGGAGGCACCTCATCAGTCAGGACAGGAGGGTCACCAGGAAAGCAGGATGGACGAAAGGACAAAACAGAAGGCACAGTGAGAAAGTCCAAGAGAAAAAAAAAAATTAAAAGTCCTAAGTTTCTAGGAAGACCTTCGGTCTTTATGAAGTGCTAAAGCACTTTTCTGCAATTTCAAATCAGCTTTATTAAATAACTGGAAAATAGTAGACTCTGAGGTCGTCTCGTTCTGGAAGTTGGCAACGTTGCACCAAAAGCTGAGCGGTGGCCCTGTTTGTGTAAATAAAGGACTGATAGCTGCCTCAAGAGAAATCGGAGCACCTTGGCCCCGCCACTTTGAGGAGTCGAAGAACACATCGCCAGAAAGGAAACGCGGTATCCAGAAAAGCTTCAAACGTAGAGGCTATGACACAGTTCCCCAAGTTCAAAAATAAAAACATAGACACACAGCTGCCATTGTTGTTTGTCATGCGCCAGGCACGGGGCTAAGCGCTGTCTGTGCAGAGCCTCATTTCACCTCATGAAGCCACATGAAGCAAGTGAGATCGGTGGGAGCCTACAGAGAAGTCGGAAAGTTACTGTCGCTCAATCACAATGTCAGAAATGGAAGACTGTGGGGAGAACATCTTATGTCTGTATGGATATGGTGCCTGTCCATAATCGATCTGATGGCCTATGGCTTAGGCGGGAAATAGGAGGTGGGACATCCAGGAGGAGAAAGAATTCTGGGATAGAGCCAGATTCACTTGGGAAGACGTGAAGCGAGCGACACATGATATCTGAGCACAGGTAACCAGCCACGTGGCAGAATGTAGCTTAGAGTAGATGGGTTATGATCTAGTGAGAGAAGAGCCTCGCTACACTGCCAAGGTATCTGTAAATACATTCTAAGTTTCATTTCTGGGAGCATAAGGCTGAGAAGAACTGGTCCAAACTTCTACAGAAGATCTTGGATTTGAATGAAAGATTAAAAGAACAGGCTTTTCATCAGCATATTGTAGATCAATGAAGGAAGCCCCAAGCCTAGATCAAGACAGCCTTCTCAGGGGTGGATTCAAAGCCAGACAGACCCTCACTATTTGCTATAATGCCTAGAGGTGATCTGGAGTAAAAGCAGACTTAGGGAGGTAGCCTTTAAGGTCATGTTAAGTCCAGTTTTTACCATAAAGCATGGATTTGGTAACTCCTACGATCCCTTTAGAATCATTCCCTCACACTGAGCTAGGTACCAGAGAGACTGCAAAAGGGATCTAGTTTCTGTCCTGCCATCATCATCAATGTGCGTGCGTGCGTGTGTGCGTGCGTGTGTGTGTGTGTATAAACCAATAGTTCTATAAATAAATATATATTCTAATTAAGACACATTTAATACAGCCAATGGAAAACAGTGAGCCAGAAATACTTAAAGACCTGAAAGATGTGCAGGAACTAGACCCAGAGGGGGAGGGTGGGGAGGTGAGGTGAGTCCTCTTTAGGGTGATCAAAGCTTCTACAGTTGCAGGATGGCAACAACAAGGGCAGAGGCAGGAGCTGGAGAAAAGACTGACACAGTCAGGACCCTGAATTTTGAGGATGTTAGGTGACATTATCTTGTTTAAACAAGATCACTAGTGTTCCTTAAAAGCAAGAATGGCCTAAGCCGTTACTAAACGGCTGTGGGCTGGGGGAATTCTCAGTAGTGTAGAGAAGATCCAAAGACCACACTTTTAGAGATGTTGCTGGCTGGAGAAAAGGAAGGACAGTTCTTTTTAAGGCTGTTGGCTGCCAGAGACGAAGCACTTTGTTAAAATCGGCTGCGGTCACCGGCCTGGTACCACTGCTTATGTTCAGTGCATGTAAGTAACACGTGGGCTTAAGAAGTCTTCGCTGCTGGTTACCAGCCAGGCTTCGATTCCCCTTTGCCAGACTCACGCGCACTATCTTTGAAGTAAGAACTTGGAACCAACCAACAAACATGCAGTTCATACATCACCCACCCGCATTACCGAAGATCCCTGGTTAATATAAGCCAAGGTAACAAGCAAGTATCACATTTATAAAAATGGACATGCGTGCAAATGAAAATGATTCAGTCTGCAAATCTCCAGCAAGCTAGCTCGAGAGCTGGGTCAGATCTTCAGTTTTTAAATTTTTCTAACTTTTCCTTTTAATTTTTATACCTGTAACTACCTGTCGTGGCACTTTACACATGTGGAGATCTGTCATTTCCTCGTGACTTACAGAGATTAATGAACGTTCTGTTCTCGACCATCTGTATAAACGTATAGACTGGACACAAAATGGTATTTTTAGTTTAAAAGTATGTGAGGGGCATTCTGTGGGCTTAAACCATTTCAGTTACAAAACCCTAACCAATTATTAATGGCTCCTTCAGAATCTAGTGTTCTAGGCGTCCCAAATGGCACCAGGAAAAGATGACAGAAACTGACATTACTAAATGGCTATGACATCAAGTCCCAAATCACCACACAGAAGGATTCTGTGCGTGTCCCTCATAATACAGAATGATAGCTCTTTTCAGAGCAAAACCCAAGTGGTCATCTTGAGCTCGGCCAATGGTATAAGTTAGTCAGCTCTCTGGGAGCATTTAGCAGATGGATCAAAGACAAAAGGAAGTCTGTGATCCCAAGTCAATTCTGCATCTCTCTCTCTCTCTCTAAGTGAACGTGGGCGTAAGCAGTTCATTCCTATGGAATGAACACCAGTCCTCAGGGATGCACTGAAGGCAGGGCTCTAAGTGGCCCTCAGAGGGAAAGGGTTTGCATGATCTGAAGATAATTTAAACGAGAAAACTGGCTAAAACCAATCTGCTTTTCATTATATGCTGGCAGTATGGTTAAAACCATCTAAAGATAAACATCCTATGTTATGTGTATGAATGCTTTGCCTGAGTATGTATATATGCACCATATATGTGCCCGATGACTTGGGAGGTCAGAAGAGGGCACTGGGACCCTTGGAACTGGAGTCATGCATGGCTGGGAGCCATCACGTGGGCGCTGGGAACCAAAAATGTTCTCCTGTAAGACCACAAGTGTTCCTAACTGCTGAGACACCTATCCAGCCCCCACGGTGGCAACTATAAATTACAGAACGGAAACAGTCTTCCTTGGTAAGGTTCTTTTGTTGTTAGCCTAAGTCCTAAGTAAGTGCCGTGGTTATTCTTGTGTGATGCCCTCTCACACAGCATGGGGCCAGAACCCAAGGTCTGGGGCGTGTGAGGCGGGTGTTCTACTACTGAACTGTACAGCCTAGTAAGTTTTAATTGTGTGTGTGTGTGTGTGTGTGCGTGCGTGCGCGTGTGTGTGCATGTGTGTGCACGTGTGTAAAATGAGCCCATTTTGTTATATTTTAACTATGTTAACTATGCCGAGTTAATACAGAGAACTTACACTCTGAGTAGTACTCCAAGTTCACACTGACTCCACTACATGCAATCTTTCCTGACTGATTTCAGATGGGCTCAAATCTGCAAACCTCTGCCACTCATGCTGTGGCATTGCAACCATAGATGTGACATGAACACACACTACCACAGAGATTTTAAAGGCCAAGAAAGACATCTTGGAGCATTTTAACTTTTTAAACTTTATGTGTCTACAGGAAATTTGTTTGAAGGGTTTTTTTTCCCTCCTGAATGTATCCATGTGATTAGAAGGCACAAGTCATTTGCTTTTCCCTCACTTTTTACTGTCTTATTTAAAATTAAAATTTATTTCTTGTTACATTTGTAAAAAAAAAATGTTACCCACGAGGCCCACTGCTTTTTTCCTTTTAAAAATATCTATGTCCTACAGACCACTGGCAACAGTACAAACCATCTGCAATGGTCATTAGACATCTCACGAATACTGGAAGAGAATTATTACTTGTTATGGCCAGACCACACCCCTTGTTACATCTCTGATCAGTAACGCTAATGGTGAGGTCACAGACATAAAAAATCAAGGTGCACTCAGTTAAAACTGCGTCAGTGACCACTCGGGCTGTGTGGGCAGCTGCTTTCCGGGGTCCTTGTCCACATCCTCCCTTTGCTTTCTCTTGATGTGGGAGGGGTGATCATGTGGGGTTTCATGTGTGTATAGAGTGAGTTCTAGTCATTTCCAACTCTCATCCAACCCCTCTCTCTCCTCTCCAGGTCAAACCCTTCTCCCTGGTAAGTCTCAGCCTGCTTTCCTGTGGCCTGGTTTCACCACTGTTAGCGCTGTGAACACGCACTTTCCAATCAGATGGCAACAGAAAATGGGAAGCTCTGAACCAGTCTCAAAGCCCAGGGCAGAGGTTGGTTGTCTGAGCAGTGAACACAGCATATACTCTCTGAGAGAGAGAGAGAGAGACAGAGAGAGAGAGAGAGAGAGAACACAGGGGTGAGGGTTGACGTAGAGGGGTTTTGTTCTCTTGCTTTTGGATTTACATGAGCACAGAGTAGTGATTTAGCTCAGTTGGCCTTGCCTTGTGTGAGACCCTGGGCTCACCACTACTGCCAGTGAAAAGAGGGAGAAAGAGAAAGAAAGGAAGGAAGGGAGTGAGGAAGAAGAGAAAAAGTTAAGATGAAATATTAGTTCCTAAAATTTATTAAGATCTAGAACATGGGAACATGTGGAATATCCCCCCTCCCCAGGAGAAAGATCAGTCACTTGTCTTGTGGTTTCAGAAATGAAAATAAAAATATTCTGCATAATTCTGGGAGGCCATGGATTCCCTCTTGCCTATCCGAGGACCGCAGGGACCGCATATGTAGCAAACCATATTTGGGTTTTGTTGTTTTGTTTGGTTTTTATGAAACAGGATCTCACTAAATACTCTGGCTAGCCTGGTGCTCCATACACAGTCCAGGCTAGCCTCAAAAACCACAGAGATCCAGCTACTTCTACTTCTCGAGTGCTAGAACGGAAGTCATGAGCCACTGTCACAAGCTTGGCTGCGCCCTACGTACAGAATTACAGAGTTCTTCCGTTTTATTTCCCTCGAGTCCCGACCTCTGTGCACCTGTGTGCAACTCCAGATGCCGTGTGTGCGGAGTGTTGGTGTAGCAGCAGACAGGGAGGTGGGACCCACCAAACAGTGTTCCACTGGAGGCTACCCCAGCCAAGGCTCTGTTCTGTCCAGCATTCTGCTGCAGTTAGCACCACCATACAGTTGGGCAGCCTTAAAACATAGATGACCAAGTCTGGGAGGAAACTGCTCAGACCTTCCTTTTGAGGCAGGGACTAGATGTCTTGATAGTTTTTTTCTTTTATTGGATTTTTAAAATTTATTTACATTTCGATAGTTTTGTTTCTTAGCTGCTTTTCTGTCCTTGAAGAACCCCCCTCAATTCCACTGTTCACACAGCTTCTATATTTTAGAAACCAGCTGAAGCAATCATCCTTTCTCTGCTGTCCTCTTCCACTCTTCTCGATGCACATGGACGGTTCCCATGGCCTTGCTTGGCTACAGACGCCAAGTCCTTCGGCCCGCAGAGCAAAACGCTCCCATGTTACTCAAGGAGCTGCCGAGAGGCAAAATTAGCTAAAAGGCCCTTTTCTTGCAGAATGTTCCAAACTGTTTCAAGGCACCCCTCTTCCTCCAGCAGTGGAGCATACGAACTCCCAACCATATTTTTCTTCTGCATGGGTCATACATAAATAATTCTTTCCATTTCTCGCTGTGAAGATGACGAGGCGTCTAGCCAACCGTCTAATAAAGCATCGTGGGGAGGAGCTACGGGAAACCAAATGCTTCCTAAGGTAAAGCCCAGATATCTATGTGAGACCAGCTGCTAATCACCCCGAGCCTACGTGTACTCAGCTTAGAATTCCTATCTGTCCTTAATTACATATCGAATGCATGTGTAGCGGAAATCCCAGGCCACAGAAATCACGTGAGGCCTTTCCTTATTGTTAACGATTCTGGAGTCAGTCTTAACTGAGGAAATTTATATCCGGGAAGAAGTGAATGCAGGAAGACTCAGCAGTCTTCCCCAAGGCCCAGGTGGCATGGAAACCTTAGGGGAAAACAACCAATAACAGGCTTGGGGAAGCTTTTAAGGGATTAACGAGAAAAGGCTCTTTACTTAAAGGGCCACTCACTGAAGAATTTGGGAAGTGAGCAGTAACACGTCCAATGTTTTTTTTAAAGCTGTATTAATACCTGATTAGCCAGGCGCTCACTGGGAATAGCCCGCAGCTGACAGTGGGTCAGAGGTGCCAGTGGGTTTCTCTGGAGAATGGACCCTGATGAGCAAGGGTGGGGGTTGGTCCCTTCATTCCAACGTGCACATTCGCATTCTGTGCACCGCCACCAAATACGGCTGGAAACGAGTGAATGCTATAGTTCCATGTCATGAGAGGCATCTCTACATTTAAAGTAAAGCTAGAAAAATACTAAGTCATGTATGATGCTTGATTTCAATATGGGGTCTGACTGGTCTCTAAAAGTTGGTATGCTCACTTTAAAACAAAACAAAACAAAACAAACAACAAAAACCCTGTTCCTTTAATATAGTCTATTTCTCCCAGTGGCAAATTTATTTATTCATTCTTCTCTCTCTCTCTCTCTCTCTCTCTCTCTCTCTCTCTCTTCTCTCTCTCTGTCTCTCTCTCTCTGTCTCTGTGTGTGTGTGTGTGTGTGTGTGGTGTGTTATACTTATTCCTGTGCACATACGTTTGCAGGTATGTGTTCACCTGTGTATAAAGCAGAAGTCATTGTGCACTAACTCCCTCTGTTGTTGTTGTTGTTGTTGTTGTTGTTCTTCTTCTTCTTCTTCTTCTTCTCTGTCTCTGTCTCTGTCTCTGTCTCTGTCTCTCTCTCTCTCTCTCTCTCTCTCAGAGGGTCTATCACTGAACTCAGAACTAAGCTTCTGGGTGTCTCAGACCCCTTGGCACTGGGATTACAAACTGGTGTCAAATTGTGGTCCTCATACTTGTGTGGCAGATGCTTTCCTGGAGGAAGCCATCCCCCCAGCCCTGAGTGGTACGTTTAAAAATCAGTCCTAGGTTCTCCATGTATATTTAAAATAGAAGGGACAGCTGTGTTCACATTCTCAGACTATGCTACCATGGAAGTGAGGTTCTAAAGAATTTAATGAGTAGCTACTATGCACGTCCAAGAGGTGACTGAACTCTTAAGAGCTCGGCCTAATGGCGGCTATTGAAGAAAACTTTTAGCACCCCGTGTCCCTGTTCCATGTAATCACGCCATATTTCTGTCATGTTGAGGCAAAAACTGTTCATCATTTTGTCGGCTCTGTCTGAGAAACAGAGAATTACCTTCTCAGACCCTGGAGATTTATGCCTTTAATTACCTCCTATCTGCTTCGCTACCCTCCAAACCTAAGAATCAATATAAATAGTCTTATTTATGGGGAAAAATGTAAAATGTTTGACAAGGCTAGCTCTCCCTTTCTGGATTCTACTGGACACTATTGATCCCTTCTATTCGGGGCATCACACCTTTGTTCTCACAGGATTGGTTGCATCTTCAAACTTACGGTGTTAATTTTTCTAATAATTCCTACAGCTTAATCGCAGATGTAAATTTCATAGTAAGCACTGTGGCTCCTGGATCGGCAGCGAGCCCACAATCCCTGCAGTATCTCTCGACTTAATCACCTGCTGCCAAGTTCCTCGGAAGTCCAACCCCTTCAACGCCACACCACAGATCCACATTCCAGTGAGGGAGGGGCGACTTTCATGTCTCTTTTTGTTTGTTCAGTAGGAGCTCTGTTAACACAGGTAACATATAATAGTGCTCTCGAGCGCGTGCAACTTAGCCGCGGATGTACGTACGCGTAGCCACTCCTTGAGTTCATTGGGGGGGGGGTGGGGTGGTCCCAGAAGCTTTCCTGAGTGCCAGAATCTGTGACTGCAGAAGTTCCGTATATAAAATGACACGGGATTTGAATATAGCCTCCTATGTTCTCCTAAAGTCATCTCCAGAATGTTGACACCACCATTAAAATATAAATTCTATGCAATTGTGCTGTATTGTTTAGGGAATGAAGTCAAGGAGAACGGCATGCGTTTTTCAGTACGGATGTGTGCAAGGGAGTCGGGGAGGACATCCGCCATGCTTGTGGATCCCCTGAGTATAGAAGGCCTACTTTACGTAATTCATAGGCGTTTACACAAACAAAACCACAGAGCAGCAGCTGTCAATCCCAAGGGCTGTCAAGAGCAACAGAGTAGATGTGTGTAGTTAGATGCATACACACGGGGCTGGGAACGGTTAATGCATAGCCTTGACGCTTGTCTAGAAGTTGGATGGACTCACGTGACAGTGACCTTACGTTGGGGAGAGTCAAACATCAGAGGATATACTTTCCAAGTTGGAAGAAAAGAATCTGCTTAAGGGAAGAAAAGACTTAATTAAAAACGCCAGCATAAAACTCCCAGATAGGGAGAGCAGAGCGTTTGTTACTCTACTGGGTCAGAGGACGAGGAAAGAGAAAAGGCATCGGAGGAGAAGACAAGACCGTGGAGAAGGAAGGAAGAAGAAATGTAATGGTTTGGAGAAGAACAGGGAAGTCCTATTTCAGAGAGAAAAGATAGCTCAAGGATGTCAATCCTGAATGGTACCTGACTTTCATAAAGCCCATGCAAGACAGCATGCCTTGCACTGGTTTTGCTAAAAGGGACATTTTCTGAGGTTATGCCTAACAAGGTTCCAGCTCTTGGGTGATTTGATTTCCTAGGAAGGGCAGCTGCTGCAGGGACTTGGTGGTGTCAAAATGACAGCTGGTGGAGAAGGACGGTCAGGTCTGGTGGCCAAGAGATGGGGGGACCCACTGACAGCGTGTGGGAAAGAAATTTATGCGGAGCCCAGAGCTGTGGCTTTGTGGCCTACCTCATGACGGTGGAGGATTCTGTTGGGTGGGCTGCAGAGACTGCCCGTGCCTAGCAGACACAGAGGAAGGAAGGCTCCTTAAATGTCGCATGGGTGAAGATGGCTTACAGAAGGCAGGAGCAATGACACTGTGAGATTTTTATATGCAAAGGAAATCAGGAGGTGAGAATAAGACTTACAACAGGGCAGGGAGGAGAGAACAGGCATGAAGACCGGAGGGCACAATCTGGGCCAAATGAAGGGAGCAAAATGAGAGAGGCAAAGTGGGGGTGCCAGGTTTGCACAAGCACCAGTCACCTGCTTGCTGCAGTCTTGGGAATTGCCACCGATCTCTGAGTGACTGTGATTTTTCGAAATGTCAGAGGTTTGTAGTCAAGAATAGGAGAGTGAGGTCACCCTCAAAAATGTTCACACGAATGGCTGGCCTCCCTACCATTTTATCCTTGAAGCAAACCTTTAGTTTCCTGTCTGTCTATAATACTCTGAGGTCAATCAATGAAATGGCATGAGGTCACCTCTTTACACCCCCAGACAGGGAGGCACAGAGCACAGCATGAAAGACAGAGGGCTAAAAATCAAGAGATACTGGCTAAACCAAAGCCGGCACCGTTACCCACCCAGAACAACGTCAAGAAAACCCGCCGACCCCCAAACACATAAAGTAAATAAGATGAGGAGAATGCGGGCTATTGTGGGAGTCAGTGTTGAAGATGCTATGCAAAAGAGCAGAGCTGGAGACGTCGCAATGCGGAAGGGGTGGCGCCATGTTAGTAATGAAAGCCTATGGCATTAGCATCAGGGGGTACTATCTCATGCTTCACGATTTGTGGCCTTAATGACCAATTCCAAAAATTTTAGGGTCGATTCCTGAACCAGAGTCTGCAGAACTCGATTAGAGCGCTGTGCTCTTTTTCCTGGTTCCCTACGAAGCACGGGGATCTGGGCGAGACAAAGATCACTCACAGTGAACTGGGTTATGTGATGATCATAATATGGGGGAGGAAGAGGAGGAGGAAGGGGAGGAGGAGGAAGATGATGATGTCATCTCTGTTTTTAAACACTTACAAAAAAACCAAGTTGCCCCGCTCTAATGCTACATGAAACTCCATTTGCATTTATGATCCTTCTACTGCTAATCTCCAGTGAACTGAAATGAATATGCAAATTAATGATTTGTGACCTCCCAACTTCCGAACTATCGAAAAAGGGAAAAGAATGGCCGCCTCAAGGTATTATTCTCAAAGCGTACGCTAGCTCATTTCCCAGGGATGAGGACTGGGCTCATCCCTGGAGATGGCGGTTTCCAGCTCATAGGTAAGGATTCCTACTCAGGTACATCAATCTACAGTCATCCTCCAGTTGTAGAAGGAACATGCAGGTGCATGACAACCCAAGTTTGGCTTACCCTAGTTTGGGATCAAAGGAGAGATGAAGATGAGGAGAGGAGGAGAGAGGAGCTGGCGTCTGCACTTATCTGTGCAAAGGTCTAGGACTTTTGGAGACTGTATTTTTCCTGGACGGCAGTGCCTGCCTCTGGCAAAGTTAATGCTGTCAATTTGTAAAGGTTCACTTGGGAAATGTTTGTGATTAATGCTTGCTCATTTACATAAGGCTGCATTGTGTAAACAAAGCTGTAGTCTTTCCCTTCCCAACAGTGGGATTCTACTGAGACGATCAAAGCTGGACAGAGGGGGCTGCGGAACCCTTAAACTAGGTCGCTCCGAGCTTCACTGCGAGGGGCCTACCCTGGTATGTTTTATGTGGGTTATGGAGCACCGTGGAGTGCAGCCTGTTTACTGTGCAAATTTGCCTTCCAGATCTTTCAATAAACGTATTTTCTACACTGACGACTGAAGCCAATTCAGTCTCAGGCTGATTTAGAAACGTTATTAAAGGAAATAAGGATGGGCATCTTCTTAATTCTTGCATTAAAATGTAAATAGGGTAATTATAAAATAATAAACTTTCTCCCCCAATAAAAAATGCTCAGTTAGAGAGCTCAGTTATGCAGATTATAGCGCCATCACTAAACACTGGGAACGCATAGATGTCACAATTCTAAGTTTGCCATCCAGATTTTTGCGGTTCTATTGCCTAGAATCTAAGCATGACTCAGAAATCTCATTACTGTCTTTGTTCTCCTCAGAGCTGGTGAGCGGTGACAGGAAGCTGGTGGTCCTCCGCTAACTCATGTGCAGCTGTCCCGCCCGTGCTAATGCACTTGAAAAAAATGGATGACAGGGAGCACGAACCACAGGGGTGAGAGGCTCTGCAGTGTAGAGAGAAGAGTCTCACACCTCCCCCAAGTGACCCATGGAGCAGATAAGTTTTTTACTTTGTTGGTTTGTTTAGTATTTTGGTTTTTCAAACAGGGTCTCATGTTGTACAAGCCTCACACCTGCTCTTTAGACAAGACTGGCCTTCAACCCCTGGCCCTCCCTCCTCTTCTTCTTCTTCCTCTTCCCCCCTCCCCTCCCCTCCTCCTCCTCCTCCCCTCTTCCTCCTCCTCCTCTCCTCCTCCTCCTCCTCTTCCTCCTCTCCCTCTCTCCTCCTCCTCCTTCTCTTCTTCCTCCTTCTCCTCCTCCTCCTCCTCCTCTTCCTCCTCCTCCTCCTCCTCCTCCTCCTCCTCCTCCTCCTCCTCCTCCTCCTCCCCCTCCTCCTCCTCCTCCTCCTCCGCTCTGGGATTGTAGGTGTGTGACCATAGCTGGCTTCTGTGACACAGTGGAAGTAGAATTCTGAGGTCTTAGCTGTCCTATCTGTAAGGCAGATGTGTTTGTCCTGTTCTGCTAATGGCCATGCCATGGAGATTGTTTTTAATCACAGAGCTGGACAGGTCCATTTAGTTCCTGTCACAGAAGAGAAAACCAAGGCCAGCAGTGTGGGCATCATTTTCCAAGTTCAGAACCAGAACCAGAACTTAAGTCTGTGCTCAGCAACTGTTTTAAAAATTTATTTATTTATTTATTTATTTATTTATTTATTTATTTATTTAATTTGACAGTGTCTATGTAGCCTGTTTGTCCTTAAATTCTGAGGGACCTGTCCCCCCTCCCTCTGCATTCTGAGTGTGGATTAAAGGTGTGTGTCACCGCCCCTGGCCCTCCAGGACTCAATGAGTGGGAGACCGGCAACCTGTCCTAGTTTTCTGTGTAAGGACAGACTCCAGACAGACACAGTGATATCATCTGCTGGTAGAAGCTGCTTCTTCGGAATGTCCTACCACCATCCAGGAGGGGTCCAGTCAATCCTTGGACAAAAGTCAAGTGATGAAATAGTACTATAGGAGCAGCTGCAGATTTAGAGGCAAGACCCCCGGATCCTAGTTCTGCTGAGTACTGACTATGAAAATACACGCAGCACTCCTAAACAGGAGACACCCCACACGCTCACCTAGAACAAACAGCCACGGGACACACACACAGACTGCTGTTGGGTGCTAAGTAACAGAGTATGGGACACGGGCACAGAGGCTGATGACATAGCTTTCTACCGCTTTCATAGGAGACCATCGCAAGCTAAAAGCAACACAAATGTATTACCTTGTAGTTGGTCATCAGAAATGGGATATGTATCTCTTTGGGCTAAAATGACCGCATCTGTAAAACTGACTTCCCTCGTGGGGCTTTCTGCAACCTGTGCACACTCCTTGGCTTTTGGAACCTTCCTTTATCTACAAAGGCATCAGTGAGCAAACAAATTCTCCTCATAGTGGACCATCAATAACTGCTTCTTCTGTCTCCTTCTTTTTAAGGAGCCCGGTACACTGGGCGTATGAGAATGTGGTGGGTGATCTTTCCATAGAGACAGATGGTACCACCTTTAATCCCATCTGCTAACTGACTTCCCCTTTGTGATGTAGGGAACATATTAAGAGGATACAAGCATCTTTGTCTACCACACTTGCAAACAAAGGGATTTAAGGAACACTCTACGTTGACAGAGTAGCTTGTGAGTGAAGCACTGTAATGTGATGTGGAGAGGTGGCTGCAGGGTAAAGTGTCGTCTGCCTTGCAGGCTTGAGGACCTTAGCATACCCGGAAGTGTCAGGTGTGGTGGCCCTGTGCTGGGGAGCAGAGCCACTCGGATCTCTGGAGCTCACTGGCCAGATAATCTAGCCAAAAAGATGAGCTCAAGCTTTAGTGAGAGACCCTGTCACAAGAAAAAGGGGGGAGGGTATTGAGGAAAACACCTGATATCAACCTCTGACCTTCTCACTCTTTCTCACACGTGTGCATGCATGCCTGTACACACATGCACATTTAACACACACATACACGTTCATGAACACTGTAAAACTAAACAAGCAAAGGCAGAGAAAAGTTTGTTATCTGTATGTAAGAAAAACGGAAAGATACTCGCATTTAGATATAGGTCCATAAACAAATGCTATCAAGTTATATAAAAAGTACTAAGGTATTGATAACATTTATGAATGACAAATAGGGGTTGAGAAGTTCTAATGGGTAAGGTTTTTAAGATTTATTTAACTTTATGTGTATGGGTGTTTTCCCTGTATAGATGCAAATGCACTAGTGTGCAGTACCCATGATGGTCAGTAGAGGGTGCCAGTCCCCCTGAAATTGGAGTTATGGATGGTGCTGGGAATGGAACCCAGGTCCTCTGCAAAAGCAACGAGTACTTTTCACCACTGAGCTATCTATTCAGCTCCAAGATGGAGTAGTTTTTCAATTGATTACTGTAAATTTTATAGTAAGTAATAAAATCATGAAGTATAAAAATCTCCGAAATTTATGCATCTAAGGATTTTTCATTCTTTCTTATGTGTGGCTGGCTAAGTGGCTGACTTTTAACAAAAGGGAAGGTTGGGGGGGTTGGGCATATTCACTCTGCTGCTCTCTTTGCAGTTTGGGGAGTACTGATAGTTCAGGGATGCGGAGGTGTCAAATGAATTAGCATCCTACTTCCCTCTGTTTACTCAGGTTCATTTAAATTCATTTTATGAGGTACTGAACGTTCACTAGACTTTGGTGGGAATCACACTAAATATAACTTTTCACATCCCTTCTCTTCTTTTCCAGTAGTGTAATTCCGTTGTCCTTACTGTGTAGAATTGCATATGTGTATGGGTGTTTTCCCACACCATGGTATCTGTGAAGAAGGATGTCTGTCTCTCTGTCTCTGTCTCTGTCTCTGTCTCTCTCTCTGTATTTCTAAAAGCACATTAAATCTGCTTTTTTGCAAAATGCCTTTTTGAGTTCAGAAGCTTGGGAAATTCCACAGCCAAGATGCAGTCCTCAGATTCCCATATGCAGTGGTAACTGACCTTATCTGGTAGTTGAATAATACCAAATGTCTATTGTTATTTATTTTGCGCAAATTATATATATGCACATTTAAAAATCTCCTTAGATTTTATCCTCTGCTTGGTATCTTTTTAGCAGAATGTCTGTGTTGGCTAGTTATAATAATTTTTCCCTACATTTCTATGAAATGGAAAATAACTTGTACAATAAGTATTTAGTAAGATTGAACACATGCATGAATCATGTTAGTTCCTGTCAAAGATAACAATGGTCTCCCTCAGCATTCACTGAATTCTTTTTCGCATGTTCTAATTTTCAAGTATTTTTGATAAGGAAATAGAATTGATGGGATCAAGTATAGAACAGTACAGGCAAGGCTGTCTGTGCAGAGAGTGTCTTCATTTTCAGGATCAACCACTCGTCCTAACGTTGGAATTTGAAGCACTGAATCTAAACGTTGGAATTTGAAGCACTGAATCTAAGTCACTTGGCAACCGCCAGGAGGAAGCAGTGCTCAGCTGCCACAGAGCGCGCATGCGTGAAGAGGCTTATTCGTATTCAGACCAATCAGCATCAGCTCCACACACTTCAGAGAGCGACACAAAGGTGGTACTTACATCCGAGTTAAAGCGAAGCTGACAGACATTACAAGAGATAACTTGTTTCTTCTTTGGGGGAATGGAGACTCCAAACGTGTGGTTAATGACTGCTTTCTGCACGGGGTCCATCTGAAGAGCAAATGATTAAAAACAAAAAGTCAAAATCACCTTCAAAGGAGAGACAGCACTGCGGACAAGACGAGCAGAAACTACTCCTACTTCCCGGCTGAGGCTACCGTTCATCAGTAACGAACGCTCTTGTCTCCGGGATTGGGAATAAAAACATAAGCAAAACAAACCTGTTTGAAGTGGTAACGCGGAGAGGACCACAAGAGAATCACCACATGCCTCGCGATCTAGGGTCCGTGAAAGAAGGCATGAGCTATCTCAGAGTCTACTCTCAGAAAACCAAAGCCCCGCGTGTTAGCGTTAAAATTGAGCTGTTAGTTTTCCGTGGAGGAAGCGATAATGCTCCACCGGTCTCGGATGACCTCAGTGACAGTTACCACAGATATATTTAACTTCCTAGGTTTTGATTTACGGCCAAGTTGTAAATGTCAGGCTCTCACTACAGATCAAAAAGTGTGTACTCTTTATTTTAAAATAATTTATTAGCTTTCACGTTCTATGGATCGAAACTCACTGTTCTGGAAAGTAGATTACAAATGAACACACTCAGATGCATGTAAGAGATTGGCTAATACGCAATCCTTGTTTAAATATTGATCACAAGCAAGGTTTTGATTTATAGCCTGTGACTCCTTTTGGCTTGCATATAAAATATACATATTTGGGGAAATACAGTAATAAAAGTATTCAGCCACAGAAAAACGCATGGTGTAGAGCTGTCACGCTTAGGAAAAGTAAGGATTCTATTTGCAGAGCAGATAAAAGGAGTAGGTGGTGATTCTCTCACACGGCCCACGAGCTAATCCCCAGCATTAAAATCAGACAACTGGAGGTTCACAGAACAATGCAGATGAGAAGCCAAGAGCTACTCATCAACAGGTGTGACTCGAACAAGGACAGGTCAACTGACACCGTCACCTAGGAAATCTCCCCAGCTCAGAGTCTAACATTGGATTACTTGATGACATTTGAGAGACAAGAAATAAACACCATCGCTGATCATGTCTGTAAATCAACAAAGTACAGCATTAGCACCTAGGAGAGCTTATGCAGAGCACAAAAGAGGGCAGAATTACTGTTGTTATAAGGGACATTCAACGGGGATGGGGAGCACCCGAGAAGTCAGTGGAGGGAGGGTAGAAACTAGGTAAATACAGTGTACTTGCGTCTGAAATTCTCTGGAACTAAAACTTCAAAGTCGTTGAATTAGCCTGCTCTTTGTTACAAGTTTAAGAGTTGGGAGAAGTGACAGTAAATGAATTACCACTGAGGAGTGGTGGTTTGAATGTACATTCTCTGGAGTGGTAGAAACGGCCTCACATCCTAACCTAGGGCTTCACCACTGCTAGTCAAGCACTGCCACCGTGCTACCTTGACAGACCTCGACTTTACCGCATGAGAATTAGACAAAACAGAACGAGGCTGGGCGAAAACAAACCATGAGCAGGCAAAGCAAATCCCACAAGACCAGGGAAGACGACACTGGGTATTTATTTTATCTGCAGATGCATACATCTGAACACTTTCTGATGGCCCCTATGGATATATTAGCACAGCAGTTTGTATTGGGCTTAAAAATAAAACAGGCTAATAACTTAATTGGCAGCATTAAAATGCCCCCGATTTTAAAGTTAATAAAAGAGCCTTTTGCTGAGATAGTTTTTATTCTTAGACTTCCTGTTGACGTGTGAAACACAAGTAGTGACATTGTGTGGGTATCTGCCATACACTAATTCATGCATGCTACCGTGCTCACCTATGCTGGAGGTCTACACTAATGCTTCATCTTCTGTAAGGTGCTTTTGAAAAGACATAAATAATAATATCCTGCAAGCCATATCTACACTGTACATTTCCCCAAATCCCTCATTTTAAAAATGTATTTAAAAATAATCCTAAAAATAAAGTTGTCCATTGCTTAAAATAAACGCACACGTCTTGGTTTTACCTGTGGTATGACACATGAGCACACATAAAATACGAACTTAAAACATTCTACTTTAAGATTTTTATTAAGCCGAGATCATTCGGGGTGGATCCAACACAATCCCTGAATAGAAACACTCCCCTTAAATTCTTATTTCTAAGAACTCCTAATATAACCGTGTTCTGTTCAAATCTGACACTGGTGTGACCTCAGCCTGAAAACGTTGCCTCCTCTTCTCCATCCCTAAGGGAAAGTCATGGCTGAACACTCCAAACGCAGAGGCAGACAAGTCTCCCGCCACCCGCGTCCCAATGCATGTTAAGGAGGTCCATGCAAGACACTGGCACCAGACTTGGCTTCTGCAGTGTATACAATCCTAGATTTCCTCAGAGGCCGTTCAGTTGGGACAGCAGCTCTAAGGGCTTCCTGGTTTCCTGGATTGCTACCTTCGTTCGAACGACTTGCAGCTAGCCATCTCAGAGTCTCCCCGCTGTCTCAGACACTCTAGCTTCCACTGGAACGTGACTGGTCTCCTTACAAGCATTTCCAGAAAGCACCCATGTTCACCCCTTGTCTTAATCCCTTCTATCTTTCTCGTGGATGACGTCTATTTTGGTGGTGAACCCCAAATGCCAGTCAGGACTGAGAGATGCCCAGGGGATGAAGCACACCTCTGTGTGTGTGTGTGTGTGTGTGTGTGTGTGTGTGTGTGTGTGTGTGTGTGTATGGGCCCTTTCCAGAGAGGACCAGCTAAGGGGAAGAGGACCCACACTAACGCAGGTGGCAAGGCTCAATAGGCTGTGACCAGGGTGGAGTTGAAGAACAAGAAGGAAAGCCTCCAGGACCGCCTCTGGTTTCTCCTCTCGCCCATCAGGACACAGCTGCTGTAACAGACTGAAATCCGAATGAATCTCTCCTCCCATGGCTTCAGTAGAAAATGCCCCACTCGGGCTCCATGTTTGATCTTTCACTGGTGTCATTAAGGAGACAGGCCTCGCTGGCGTAAGCGGACCCCTGGGCACATGGTGCCGAAGGCTTTACCTGGCTCCGGATCCCCTCACACCCTGCTTCCTGTCTGCAATGACACACGTAGCCTCTGCGGCACCATCCTAACGCCACAGTGTTTTGCTTCATCTCAGGCCAGAATAAACAGAGCCAAGGACGGTTGAGAAAAAAAACTAAAAACAAAACAAAACAAAAAAACCCCAAAAAACAAAAACCTGTGACCTAGAATCGAAAGGCTGCTCTTTTAAAGTTGTGTTTTCTCTTGTGGGGACAAAGAGGAGCAATACCTGTGGATCCCCCGCCTCTGTTGCTTCCCAGGGTGTTTCCCTCAGCAACAGAGTCTGAAACAGCTACAAGCACAGGTTTCTAATTCAGATATGGTTTGTTGGTCGTGTATTTTTTTTTTTTTTTGTTGGTTCTTTTTTTCGGAGCTGGGGACCGAACCCAGGGCCTTGCGCTTCCTAGGCAAGGTCGTGTATTTTAAAGGCTGTAAAGGGGTGTGGATGCTCCGGTTGCCCAGCCTGTCTGATCCCTTGAAAGAGGTGCTGGTGCTCCGGGTCCTGCCATCTGACCTGGAACGCCTAAACCCTACGGGCGAGATTTAAATTTGCAGCATCATAAAGAGGTTTTCAGATCTTTAAAACATAGAAAGTGATAATATTCCAAAGTTTTGTTTCACGTCCTCCAAGACATTCTAAAGGTGAGATGGAATGATCACTAGCATACACACTTTTTTTGTTTGTCTGTCTTACTAGTGGGATGCTCTTCCTCTACAGTAACCTGCTTCACGGGGCGCACAGCGCACAGGGACATGATCACCGGCGCACAGTGTCAGGGCTGCTGCCATCCTCCCTGGAGGGACGGAGAACCTTCAGGGCTCATGGGGCTTATGGGGTTCACGAGCCTTCATGCTATCCTCTCCCAGGTCTCTCCCTCCCGCAAGATTACTTAAGGAGTAAGCAATGAACGTGGTTGAGAAATTGTTTGCAAATTGCCCAGGGTGCTCTTGAGTGGTGCAGTTTATAGGCATTATCCACGTGGTGGGAAGGACCCCTCAGGGCACAGACGCCCGTGTATCGCCTACAAGAGAAGAGTTCCTGGTAGTTCAGCTTCCTCTGAGTCCCGCTCACTCCTGTAAATGACTCCAGTGCGCCCATTGACAGATCTGGGACGGTAAAGTTGGACAGAGTGTATTCCTCAGCACCTGGGCTGTGGAGATGCTTCCTAACATCGCCCCAGAAAGGCACACAGCAGTGGCAATTCTATTATTCACACAATAATATCCGGAATAAATAATGCATCCTAGATTAATACATTCTCATAAACCTTGCAATGTCAAGTAATTAAATTTACCAACTAAACATTACTTATATATATAATATAATATAATGATGGCTTCACATATACAATATTAAGGTAAATTATTGGAAGAATTGCAATTACACACCAAAGCAATATTTTAAAAGATTTAATTGACAGTTCATGGGCATTTAATTGTTAAAAAACGAATATTATTAAAAGTATAGGATTTAATTTTAAATGACTGAATGCTTGTTACTTACTTAGACCAATTTAGTTTATGCTATTTCAATTTACACACAAAAAAGTCTGGGGATGGGAAAAATTATGATTCACTGGAAAATAATAAAAACAAAGCTTTCAAAAGGAAAAAAACAAACAAGTAAACCAAATCCCTGCCACACTCCAGCTACCAGAGTCCCTTACCTGGAAGAATTTATTGGTCCCAAATAAGCCTCTTCTTTTCTAAAAAAAGTAAAAGTTAGAAGTGACCATCTGGTACTGTGAGTAGAACGCGCACATCCACACACATCGACATGTTTTAGAAACCCGTTTCTCCCGCTCATGTGCGTGAAGAAGCTGGAACGCTCACTACCTACAGAGTAGCGAGACTGAGCGCTCTGCGGTGCGTCTAATGAAAACACGCAGACATGAAAAGCAAAACCTATCAGTGCCCATTAAGTGGTGGGTGATAAAAACGGATGGGGTGGTGGCCGTCATCGGGAACCGGGAAGGCAACCGGGGGCCACGGATAGGAGAGCTAACGGAGCTGGCCCCACTACCCGTCTATGACATTTTCAACATCAAAACAAGAACAAACATCTCTTTGGTAAACTCGTCAAGATCGTGAGGCCCACAAACCTGCATGAATATTTTTTTAAAAAGCCACTACTTTCCCTGAATATAGCAAAAAGTAATTTGCAACTGCACGGGCTAAGCAATCAGATGCAAACGGGTGGCTGTGGAGGGACCCAGACACAGAGAGGTAGTAGCACACAGGCTGCGCCGTGGCTGCCTTCCGCCGAGGATCGGCAGGGTCTCCGGGGCAGCAGCTCAGGACTGGATCATATTTTAGACACTAGATGGTTCTCTAGACGTCAATAGAATCAGACATTTGTTCAGCCATCCCAACACTTTTCAAGAGGCCGAAACTGAAGCTGCATCCGATGTCTTTAAACAATTTAGCTCTGGAGGAAGGCTGTGACTAGGAAGAGCCCCCGTGCTACCCTATTAAGTAGGGGGTGTTGTTCAAGAATTATAAAGGACTTTCTTTTATCCACTGCTGTTCTTAAGGCAATCTCACCTTGAAACCAATCATGTATTTTTGGTAATGTTCTTAGGGATTGTTGGGGGTGGGCAGTAATGGGAGGTGGATGGGGAGGGAAACACCCATATAGAAGGGGAGAGGGAGGGGTTATGGGGCTGATGGACAGGAAACCGGGAAAGGGAATAACATTTGAAATGTAAATAAGAAATATCCATTTTTAAAAATAAAAATAGAAGAAAAAAGAAAAGAAAAAAAAATTTGGTAAGCACAAATTACCTACACAATTCAGTAAGTCCATTGCTATTAAATACAATTAGAAGCCAGGGGTTCAGTATTAAGATATATGATATGATAAATATATCATCCATCCACTAAACATCCCTGGAGTTCTACTGTGGTTCAGATGATGTCCCAGTCTGCATGGAGAAATGAGTCAAAGATGAGAGAGAACATAGCTTTAAGGTTGAAATGTGATGCTGTACATAGTAATTAATTGGAATCTGGAGGGTGAAAATCACTATTGAGCAAAATAAGAGGATATGGAGAAGAGACAGAAAGGAAAATCGGCCCTTTTCTATGCTCCTTCCAACCTTGGGCTCTATGCTCCCTGTCTGGTCTTCTCATCCTTAGGGTATCCAGGAGCCTCCTCTCACTGTGTAACTTCAGTGTTGACCTGCATGGCTACTTGCTTTGTAATTCCTTCCCCTAGCTGCCCAGTGATGCTGACAGACAGCCGGAAGCACTGGTGAGGTTACTCTAGCTCGGGTGCATGGAGAGGTGAGCTCGTTATTCTCCACCAGCAGGCGAAGAGGACCACTTATAATTTTCCCCCACACAGAAGAATAATCCTGGACTCGGAGAAATGCAATCGCTGTTCATTCTCAAGTTCTCAAGTTCTGGAGTCAGGCTTCATGCTTTGGGCAGGGGTCTCTGTCCACACCCCCCCTAGTGGAGGGACACTGCAGTGGATGGTGGGGACCATACATCACATTGGCACAGCATGAGTCTAGAGCTTTTAGAATCCAGAAGGCAGCCACCCATACAGGTGTCTCGGAAAAGTGTCCCTGACTTCTCTTCTTGATTCTGTCTGCTCTTAGTATACCCTCCCCCGCTTTTATTGAGTAACTTTTGGGAAGCCATATAAAATTCTGGATTTTCTGCCCTCTTTCTGAATTGTAGCTGTCCAAACAGCATGTAGACAAACACTCTAAACATACTTAAGAGATTACTAGTTGGCAGAGGGCAGTCATCTTTTGCACCTGTCTTCCCTTTGTTACAACAAAGAGGACTTTAGTTACTAAACCCCCCGGTTTAGGACCTTCTGGAAGTTTGGCTAAGCATCAGCCTTTTAACTGTGACATTATCAAATTACTGGAGTACACAAAGACTAACCATTCCTTTTCATCCCTTTCTTTCTCAGAATCAGACTTAGGGGGAAAAACTGTGTGACAAAAGAGTCTCATTACATTTCAAATATTCATGAAACGACACATTTAAAAGTGATGCCTGCATTACTGAAGAGCAATCTCTCTCTAAAGTTACTTCAAAAACAGAGACATGAAAGTACAAGGAGGGCCTTCTTGGGAACGAGTGTGTCAGTGGGGGAGAGAGCATGAGAGGGGGTGATGGGTAAAATGACTAAAAATGACACATGGATGAAAGTGTCAAGAAGCAAATAAACACCTTTAGAAGGCCTGGTCTCTCACTCAGTTCGGTTTGGATAAGGGAGAGAGCACAGGCACAAGTCCACTGACAAAGACGGCTTGGCAGAAGGAGAAATATTCTTGATCTATTTTGAAAAAACATTTTGTAAAGATGACTAGTCTGCATTTTCTAGTAGTTTTTCTAGAATCCCATACAGAATATGCTTAAACTAATTTTTTTAGGAGTTAGGATTCTTAGAGATTAAGATTTTCCTTTAAATAATAAAATAAAATATTGTAAGATAGAACAAAAACTCGATGGAGTTGACAAGACCAACAAACAGAAGGAGAGGGGATCAAGACAAGGCACAAGAATCAGAAATCCACTCATCCACACTCAGGAATCCCATTGATAACTAGAAGTTATCACACACACGCGGAGGATCTGGTGTGGACCGGTGCGTGCTACCTCAGTCTCTGGGAGCTCATCTGAGCTTTGACCATGTTGATTTAGAAGGCCTTGTTTTCTGCTGTCCTCCACCCCCTGACTCTTACACTCTTCCCACCTCCTCTTCAGCAGAGTCCCCTGAGCCCTGAGGGGAGGGATTTGATAGAGACATTTCTTTTAGGGCTGAATGTTCCAAGGTCTTCAACTTTCTCCGTAATAGAGACACCCAGCTGTGGGTCTCAGTATTTGGTCCAGCTGCTACTGGAGGAGACTTTTCTGATGATGGGTGAACAAAAGGTACTGATCTAAGCATGTGTGTGTGCACATATTCACACATACAATATATGTGATATATATGTACATACACATATATATATGCATATGTGATATATGATATAGTGATAGATATCACATATATGTATATCAGGATGTCATTAATTGCTCTCTCCTTCCTCTTCCTCTCCTTCTATTTTATTTATTTATTTATTTATTTATTTATTTATTTATTTATTTATTTATTTATTGAACAGGGTTTCGGTCGGTAGTGCAGGCTCATCTGGAACTCACTGTGCAGCCCATGTCAGCCTTAAACTCATGGCCATGCCCTGACCTCAGCCTCCCATGTGCCTGCTGCACAAAGTTCAGCTCAACAGAGCACTTTTAAGCTGCTCTGAGTAGAAAGAATAATTTTGAAGGCTTACTTCCAGGCGGTCTTGTTGCTCTTCTGTTACCGGGAGATGTCGTATCGTTAGCCATGTGCCTCTTACCGGCATCAGCCGTCTAATCTGACAGCAGATACTTGTATGTAGCAAATACTGTCACTACATATATAAAACGCTCTCTTTTCCTGGCTGCCCACATGCCCGGTGATTCCCCACGCTACGGAAGATCAGAAGAAACGATTCAAAGTTGTGCGTGTGCTGCCGTATGACTCAAAACGCAGTGAGCTTTTATAGAGTTCAGTTTAAACGGAGAGACGGCCAACTTATCCCTGTGAAGATGCAGCTCCCGCCTACACGCACAGCCAGCTCTGCGGGGTTATTGATGATCGTATGCAAGTGTTAGACAGCCAGACTAAAGATCGGAGATTCTGTGGCCCAGGATTCCCGTTCGGGGTACGTGTGTGCATGCCAACGGTCTGACTGGTTGATTCGATGAGGGCATTAAGGTGCCGAGCTGAGCTCCAGAGGCAATGTCTGTTTTCCTTGTCTCCGGTCTTAAACAAGTAAATGTTGACATAGGACTGAAATCATTGGGAAAGGAAGTGTTTTCCCAGTTAGGGTACAAAGGACATTCTAGAAAGGTTCTCATTTTACTCTCAATGTTCCTATAATTAAAATAATTTCTGGTCAAATCATAACCACAGGATTGAAGAGATCTGTGCTCATCTGCAAAGACACCGTGACAATACTTCCTATCACATTGCTACAGTAGGCTTTTGAAAGAAATGAGAAAAATTAAAGAATCTGCAAAGGAGAAGAAACTTATTTGGGATCAGTGAATAAACTAATGAGAATTTACCTCGGTTGCAAAATTTAATAGCTCTGCATGAGAAATAAAATAGTGGGAAATAAGATTAATATTTTCTTATCCCCCAGAGAAGTTACTTCCTTTAAAGTATTAAGTTTTATTTTTCTCAATAAAATATATTAACATTTTAAAAGTGCACGGTTGACAGTGAACTGTATGACACAAATAAATACCTACGATGTTGTCACAGTTCACTGTTCAGAGTAATGACAACAGGAATTGTTCTCACCAAGAGAATGCAAAATAAACACACTGTCTCCTGCGTTGTCTAGTATTGGGTCTCCTTGGGGTGAAATAAAACAAAACAATCTGTACATATGTAATTTCAGGAGCTCAGAGTGAAGAATCTTTTCATTTGAGGGCAGTGATGAGTGATTGTTCTGTAACGTACTTAAAGAGAGCTACCCTAATGTTTGGAAGACGGGCTAGATAGAAGATCATCTTGAAAACTGGCTTCCTCCCTCCCCCCTTCCCTGCCTCCCTCCCTCCCTCCTTCCCAGTGCCCTCCTCACTCTGATGCCCCCTCAAGACAGTCAAGGTTTCTTTACTGAATCATTTGCTCAGCTATCACTAGTTTGGCTGGCCACTGAACTCCCAAGATCCACCTGTTTTCAGTCCCCCACACTGGGGTCACAGGCTCGTAAACAGCTATTCCTGGTCCTTTATGTGGGTACAGGGAGTCAGAAATCTCTCAGGGCCTTGTGCTTGCATAGCAAGCATTCTTATTTACTGAGCCATCTTACCAGGCCCAGAGAAAGCTGGCCTTTTCTTTCCAAAAATCAACACTTGAAAGCACTCCCAAATATATCTATTAATTTCCACAACAGACAATTCAACGTCCCAGAATAAGTCTGAGGAATATTATTTAAAAATAGAATTCCTCATTATTTTAAGGGGGCTAAACCTGCACGCATGACACCTGATCCTGGGCGATGACGCTGGCAGCTGCGGTTTACGTATGACTGGTGCAAGATCTCCACATTCCTAAAAGCGAGGATGTTTGCTTGCTTTCTGTATAAGGGCTAAGAAAACAGCACAAGGGCTTTCTGAGAGACCAGGGAGGTAATCACTCCTGATTTAAAAATCAATACACCCATGGAACAGCAGAGCACATGAAAACGACGTCCTTTCAGAAAACGTTCTGCCTAAACTAGCTGGACCACTGCTCAAGACTCAATGTGTACAGCACGGCGCTGGGAGAAATCCAATCCATAATGCAGAGCGAGAGGAGAGGAGACAGAATGAGAACTCCTCTAGGCAGGAACGAGCGCAAAGACTGAACCACGGGCCTGTGTTACAGATTCTTAATTCTAAAACACGGGCATTTCCCTCTGTACACGGCCAATAACGTAGCCGATGCTCGCACTGAGAACACGGCAACAGAGCTGTGGCAGGGAGTGTTCAGTCTGAAGAGCAGGTTCTCGTGTAGTGGTAACATCTCCACAAGTATCTGTGTTACTGCGTGGCCTTGTCCAGTCTAGAACTTGCTTTGCAGACCGAGCTGGACTTCAAGAGACAAGCTGCCTTTGCCTCCTAAGTGCAATGCTGGGACTAAAGCCACACAACCGCCGTACCTCAGCACGCTTCTCCGTCTAATTCTGCTCCAAGTCCTAGAATCCCCCCATCTCAACAGACTCCTAACTGGAAATTCAACACATCGACACAACGAAAGAGGAATTCTAGTTGAAGCAGGTAGACCAGACTGGGTGCAAACCGGTATGGTTTTTAACTTGAAAGAGGAAAACAAAACAAAAACAACAACAAAAAAACAAAAACAAAACAAAACAAACAAACAAACAAAAAAACAGATATTTTGAGAATTTAGTGACCTGCGCAAACCTCTTCCACTGTTGCCAGAAGGAGCAGACAAGAATCTAAGACACCAGGTAGTTTTATTGATCTATTATTTCTTCCTTCCTTTTGGTGAATCTTGGATGAACGACAAAGCCAAAATGATAACAGAACAGCAGGCAGAGCATTACATGCATTTCCACAGGGCAGGCGGCAGAGAGGACGTGACTTACAGACGGGGTATGGCCATCAACACCATCTTCCCTGTGACCTTCTCCAACAAGGCTCTACGCTTTCTAAAGTTTCAAGAACCTCTCAAAACTGTCCCCAGTTGAGGACCAAGCATTCAACACATAAGGCTGTGCAGACGTCTCCTATTCAAAGTCTCCTGGTGGCTCATTGAAAGCCACAGGTACCGGAGTATTAACTTTAATAACGCCTGCTCCTCTCTCTGATGGCGAACAAAGGAGTGCACTCTCAGAACCGACCGTGTAGCTCTTTGCAGTCCCACCTTGTCAAACAGAATGTTTTAGGATTTTAATTGCCAAATAATCCCTGAGTGGTTTTATGGACAGGGACTATCAAAACTATTTTTTATTGTGTTTTCCCGTTCCCATTATCCCTTTGTGTGCTGAGTACGCGGGCACTCGCCAGCTCGCTTCAATAGAAAACACCTCTGGTTCAAGTTTGTTTTTCCATTTATGTTATAAAAATATACAATGGTTGTAAGGGAAAATAAAGAGCTGTGATGAAAACGCCTCACTTTGCTTGCAACCGTGATAATTGCTTTATTGAATAAAGCTTTGTTAATTGTATAGCCCGACATCCAAGATTTGTTCATTTGACTCGAAATTATTTTACATAAATGCAAGGAGGCAAGTTAGTTCAATCTAAAAGTAGTTCTAAATAGAGCCATCTTCGTTTTCTAAGTCTGTAAGAGAATATGCTTGTTTCCAGGGAAAGAAAATCTATCATCCAAACTTACTTCAGATATTCATGAAGCCCTCTTTCTAAAGAGAGCCGCCATGAAATAGGGGAGAGGGGCTCCAATGAACAAATTCACCAAATTACCAATCCATTTCTAATAAAAAGAAAAGCAGGGACGGGGTTGGAAGGTGGCTCGGCGACGACTGAGTTCAGACCCCTAACCCTCATGCAGAGTGACAGTGCAGGGTGTAATGTGCTTGTAACCACAGCACTGGAGCAGGGACGACGGGCACAGCTGACCAGTTCCGCTAGTGGACGAGCAGCAGGTTCCGTTTGACCCTGTTTCAAGGATACTTGACCCTTACGTCTGGCTTCCACACGAGCATGGATGGGTGCACACCCTGCGGATTGCTACACATAGACAACGACAATTAAAGAAAGGAAGAAAAGGCTTCATGGACAACGAGGTAAGTTGTTAGGAAGCACAGCAAGTGTCTCTCCATCACAAAAGACTTAGCAGTTTAGTTGGAGCACGGGGGCACATGCCTGTGATCCCAATACTTGGGTGGTAGCGGAAGGGTGATGGCCATGAGTTCAAGGTTAGCCTGGCCACACATAAAGCAAACCAAAAGCTTGGCATTTTGAGGAAAAGGGTATTTAGAATGTATCTGTGCAGTAGGAAGATTTTCAGAAATGGTCCTAAATTTTTTTTTTCATTTCCTGAAGTGAGTTCTTTCAGGGTGCTTGGTCACAGGATTCTTGGTCCTCTAGTCCTTGAGGCACTCGTCTGGAAATTTTATTGACCACTGTGCTTCTCCCGTCACGTCTAACATGTTTACTAAAATTGGCCAAATATCTCTACTGGTAATACAATTCCCTTCATTTAAAATATTTTGTATAATTGTCATGGAATCACCAAATACCAGCCAGACAACAAAATCACCCGTAATCTCAATGACTGGCAGTTATCAAAATACTTGAGTGTGACCAGCCCTCCTAAAGCTAGGGTTAAAAGCTATCCTCCAGGAATCAATCATGTTCTCAGCAGAGAAGAATATTTCAGGGATGTGAAAGCTGAAATGGAGACTATAATCTTTTGTGATTACCCTTGAGGCTGAAGTGAACGCAAAAAGGAAAGTCTATGAATTGCTGATAATTTCCTGAGATGACCCACTCCCAGGAAATTCTGATATTACTCTTGCACCGTAACAAAAGGACTGTTCCCCAGACGTGTGGCTTCAAAGAACTCCACATCTGGGGGTCACGAGAGCTACTCATCCATTATGGGCGCCAGGCCTGGGAAAAGGCAGCTCTCTCTGAAGACAATGGAAGGTCTGATTGCACCAGGCCTCATCAGCTGTGTGGTACATACTGTCTTTTCTAAAAAGTTTCGGTTTTAGAATAACTGATTTAAAAAATATATCCGTTTTAACTTACAAGAGTCCAAAGACTGATGCATTTTTCTGCTGCCCCTAAAGGTTTTGTCTAGTACGTATCTCCCTGATTAATTTTTAAGCTGATATTTTTATTTTGATGAAAAAAATTGTTGTTATACACATGAACTTACCCTGAAAGTCTGTATCATACTTAAGTGAGAGGCAATTACTCAGAGTTTGGGTGATTTAAATTCAGGAAAGAATGTGTCTGGAGAAGGGAAATGAGTCAGGTAAAAGTGGAGGGCTGAGGGAATTCTCGGAATCAAAGTTCACTATCAGCGCGTGAAGGATCGCCTGGTCTGTTGACTGTTCCTGGACCTAGTTAAATCACTTCTTCAGTGGCCATCCCTAGTTGTGGTTTCACTAATGAACGATGTGAACCAAAGGTTTCAAAGCCATCTTTTTTTTTTTTTTTTTTTTTTTTTCCATAGTTGGGGACCGACCCCGGGCCTTGTGCCTTGCTAGGCAAGCCCTCTACCCCTGAGCTAAATCCCCAACCCCAAAGCCATCTTTAAATGAGTGAAAACACCATCATCTTAGCGTCCAATGGCAAAGTCTCACAGGGAAACAGCTCTCAGCTTCCCAAGTAATTTTAAAGAAAGACAGAGTACAATCAAATTAACTGTATATTTTTTTATCCCCACCCTCCACCAAATACATCCTCTCCCCGGGCTTTCCTGAATTCACCTGGGACCATCTTCAGAGCTCGGAGGAAGTCAGGCGAGTCTGGTCTGTGTGTATGGTCTGCCATTATCTCAGCCGACTGAACATACCATGAAACCAGGGACACGTGTTTAAACTAGAGCGTTCATTCATAAGCTCAAGTTCTGGGCCCCACGCATACAATCGCTATCTCCGATAATCAGGGTTTCTCTAAGGCATGAAGCCAGCCCCAGCGGTGAACAGTGTTTACTCACCGAAGTTAAAGGGATACGAGGGATTGAAATGCTACTATAAACTATGACTATTTGTAAGAATGCTGCCTTGCTATATTGAGTCACTCTGTAACCATCTAATACGTAAAAGCATTTTAAATAATTCAAACTATTACTGGGACATGTTACACGGCATTCTGCTCGCCACCGAAATAAAAAAAAAAAAACAAACAAATTTAATGAACTCTAGAAATTTCCTAAGTACTCAGCCATACTCGGTTCTCTATAAATATGGCCGCCAAAAACTTTCATTATATAGTGATTTGGATAGGGAGGTATTATCATGTCTGGTTTTAAGATGGAGAAAAATGGCACAATATGGCCTTCTCAAGCTCATTCCTATGCTCTGCGCAGAAAACAGAGCCCTCTCCCTCCTCGCTCTCACACAGACCCTGCCTTCCACACCAGCTTGACCTAGACTCAGGCTTTTCCACAGAGCCAGTCATGTGGAGTCGGTCCTCGGGTCAAAGATGGCTTCTCCAAGAGGTGGAATATAATGAATTAGCGAGTGCCTAGCCTTATAAAGGACACACAGCAGTGATTGTTTATCATTGCTGTGTCTGGTAGCTTCCTCTCCTTTTGGGAGAAGCATCACTTAGAGCTTCACCTGGCTCTAGGATCTTCTTACTAGAGAGCAAACCTGTCTTCAAATACAGTATTTTCAAAGGGAGAAGGCTCCCTTTGTCTTCCTAACACTGTGTGCACAGGGGAGGCCTCTCAGCTTGACTCTGGAAGGATTTGTCAGGCACTTAAAATTCTGCCCCATGTGAAAAAGCTGTGCGAAGTGTGCGTGCTTCAACTCAGCTTAGGTGAGGTGGAGGCTAGCCCTTGCTTATCTCATTCTTTTCAGGTCTAGCCCACTCTGCTGGAAGAAACAAGGATTCTGTCAGATATCTCTGAAACATGCTAATGCCCTATGACTCTGAGTTCCACGGAAATGAGGTGCCATTCATATAACTTATTTGTCACTTTTGTTTCAAGCATCTGAGCATAAAGAGGAAGTTATGAAAAACTACAGCCAAAGCTCAATTTGTGAAAAAGTCTTTCCCCAAGATTCCTACTAAGCTTGCAGATGTGTTTTAACTTCACAGATTGCTAAATAGCTCTCCAATTCATCTTTAGCACCCTCAATGCAGCCATAAAAGCTAAGAGACTGGAATATTCCACAGCGTGCTGCTCATCTGCAGAGAGACTTAACGCTTAATTCTGAGCACCAGAATCAAGGAGGAAAAGACAGAAAAAGAAGAACAAGAAAAAGCAACAAGCAAAAAACCCGGTTACTAGATGGGCTCCCAAGCTTTTGGGGAACCACCACAACCAATCCCTGAGCGTCTGACTCAGAAAACCCTTTCCTGGGCGGTAGAGAACGTTTTATGTACCAGTGTTTCTCTGCTTTCTTACTGTTTCCCACTTTATCACAGGCACACAAAGGCTTGGTGACTGAGACCAGCTAACAATAGGCCATGCTATGCAGGTAGCTGACCACTTTCTAGTTGGATTTAAGGCCTGCTACGCAGCAGGAAATGCATGTAAATGTTCATTTAAATTACGGGGGGAAATACTTTAAGTCTAGCCAGGAACTGTATTTAAGAACCATGATTGAAAAAATAGGGTTTGAAAAAATTAAAGTTACAAAGAACTTTGGTTCTTGGGAATTTGGTTCTTGGTTGGGGAGCACACAGGCGTCATGGATTAACCTATGACTATTATTCTGCTAAATGGACCTAAGTATCCAAACGCTCTCTAACGCCAGATTGCTACATCCATAGGTCGGTGCACCTCTTAGATCTCATCAGAGAAGTTTCTTAGTGCAGTGGACCATGGTTAATGCCCAGGCTCACAACAGGTCAAAGTTTAGGCAGTACATGTTGATGGAGTGCTCAGCCACAAATAGGTCATTCATTTCAAACTCTCTTCTCTATTCCCACCCTGCTGCCTGCTGCCTACTGCAAGGCTCAGGGACCACTGCAAAGGTCCCTGGAAAGACTGGAAGAGCTAAGAGTCAGAAGACAGGGTGAAAAGCTATCCTCTGGACATGACAGGACCTCCATGCTCATAGACCCTCAGCAGCTATGGTTGTCTACGTATGACAGGCACAAGATCAAGGCAACCCACATTCTAGTGTGGAGGTAGAAGGGATTCTGGAGCCCATATCCCTAGCTGAGGAGCTGCACACAGTTGATGGCTTTTAGAGGAGAAAGGGAAAATTTTCTTTAAGTGGCTTCCTGGTACACTGATCATACTCCAGTGGATGGCCCCATGTCCTGAATTATATGAACAGTACAAATTGGGCTTGATGGTTTTATATATATATTACATGAAACAAAAGCAACATAAACTTGGGAGTGGGAATGGATAGGGAAGGAGTTGGGGAGGAGTGGGGCAAATACAATGAAAATGTCTTATAAAATTCCCAAATTAATAAATTGTAGTTTTTAAAAGAACACAGCTGGAGGTCTCTTCTTTTCCTAATTATCTAGAAAGTTAAGAATACACTGAGACTATGAGTTTAGAGTAAGATAAAGTTTTAAAGAAGATGGCCCAATGTAGACACTCTTTCCAAGGTGACTGTACTCTTGAAAAATGCTGACCTGGGGCAGTGCCAAGGCTGAGAACCTATCTTGCCAGAAAAACCTAGTGAACCCTCCAAGTACACATAATCCTTGAAACCCTAGCACTGAAGATTCAGCCCAGAGCACGTGAGTCTGAGACCTCAGGAACGAAAGGGGCATGGGAGGAGGACACGGCAGGATGGAGCTGCAGAGGTCTCTTCCTAGGCTCCCATACCTCACAGGGACCATCAAAATCGAGTCAGAATCTCCAGGGAGCATATGGTGAATTTCTGCTAGAGAGGAGCTATTTGTCACCTTAACCTCTGCTCAGCACAATGGATGTAACATCACACATACAGGAAATGGTTGAGTGGGCACCTCAACCAATGACTTAGATAAGGAAAGGAAACTGAGGCACCTTTTACAGAAGCATCCTTTACACACACACGTAGCATGGGGGCTTTAGTACAAGTTTCGAGGCTCCCGAGTGAGGCAAAGGACACAAGTAAAAATGGCATGTTGTGGTCTGAGGTGCAGGAACGTAAGTGTGCATGTGTGGTGTCACTGTGAAGTTATGTCATTCCCCAGTGAACACGTCTATGTGTTCTTTTTCCTCTGTCAAATTTTGTGGGGATGTCTTCTAGACATATGTTCTAGTCATATTGTACCTGTGGCTAACTATCTGTACAGAAGAAAAAAAAAACATTGCTAGCTTTTTATCACATTTTAAAAGTTTTCTTTTCCTTTTCTTCCAGATTTATTTCTAATTATGTGCATATCTCTGTGTGTGGGTATGTGCACGTGAGTGCAGGTGCCTGGAGCGGCCAGAAGAGGGCAGTGGAGTCCCTGAACCTGGAGTAACAGGCTTGTGAGCTGCCTGACGTTACTGTTGAGAAATGAACTCAGATTCTCTGCAAGAGCAGCAGACGCTCTCAAGCTATCCCTCCAGGTCTGCTATAAATGTATTTTTTTTTTTTTGTGATCATCTCAGAAGTTTTGTTGATCGATGTTCTAAACACCATAGTGGGCAACAATTTCTACCTCTTTCAAGTGATTCTGAGTAACTGCAGAAGACTTTATCTCAGTGTATCTTAATATCACACACCTCAAAGCTGGTGGTGGCTCAGGCTTTTAATCCCAGCTCTCCTGGAGTGGGAGTAGGGGGCAGAGGCAAGAGGATCTCTATGCGTTCAAGGCCAGCCTGGTCTATGGATGGAGTTCCAGAATAGCCAAGGCTAGGCAGAGAAACCTTGTCTTGAAAAACGTGTGTGTGTGTGTATGTGTGTGTGTGTGTGTGTGTGTGTGTGTGTGTAATGCATGAGATATGATATGTATGTGACTTATGACATAACATGAGATACATGATATCACATGATATATGTGATAGATGATATCTATGCGATATACTATACGTCACATTCTTCTTCAGAACATATATAAGAGGAAGACTCCTTAGTTTAAAGTTATGATCAAAAACATAATTTCAACCACATTTTTTAATTAGGCAGGGATAAGGCATAAGTGTAGTTAGACATACTAGCATCTATAAAATATTAAATATGTAATTTTTCAATGCTAGCAAGCACTGTTAAGAGTATAAAAATCAGACCCAAAGAGCATAAAGATTCACCTTGGGTTACATCAGCTGAAGCACTCCACCCTACAGGAACAAAAGAGCAATATGTACTTGGATGTAGAAATAAGGATGAATGTACTAGAAGCAGGTAAAAATTTGGGTGTCCCAGGTGATTTCAGGGTGTCTTACCATGACATCGCCTGAGTCACCAGCATAAACTAATAGCAAAGCAGAAGTGATTTTAATTTCTGATCTTTTCCTCAGCACCGGTTGACAAAAGCATCATTTCTATTCTAAGAAAGAGCACCTCGGAGTGCTTGTTGATACTTCCCGGCTATGAATGACTCAGACCGCCAGGGCATCTAGAATGAGAAGGTGACTTGCTAATGGCATTGGTGACCTCACAGCTTGTCATGCATGACTCAGACAATCACACAGTGGTTTGAGACTCTGAAATCATCTCTATTCTCTTCCGCACATTTGATCATGTGCGAGGAAAAATAATTTCAAGGTAAGTGGTGAGATCAGATTTCCCCCCCTAAAAAAAAAAATAAAGACCTCGAGCTTCTTGTAGTAAGGCAGCAGCTGTGCCTGTGGGTTCCTGGAGGAGGAGCAGACGTAGCTGGACCTGAGGAGAATTTCATATAAACAGGCTCATAAAACACCTGTCAATCCACAGGGACACTGAGGGATGGCTGCGGTCCCCAGGCACCTCTTGTCTACGGTTAGAGCTCTGGAGAGGCACGCACACACATCTGCTCCTATATGCAGAGTGCTGTTTCTTGGGTGAGGCTTTATCTACTGATACACATGCTCAAGTCAGCTGGGAACACGTCTAATCGGAGCTCGCGGCAAAATACCACAGGACTCCACGGGTGGACGACAGGACTTCATGTTCTCAGGCTCTTCGAGGTTGGAAGTCTCAGACTGGGTCTCAGATTTAGGACTATATATGACTGTGCACATGCACATACACAGGCAGCAGCCATTAGTGGAATAGGAGGCTATGGATTTGAAGGAGAGGAAGAGGATTTGGAAGAAGAGAAGGAAAGATGTATTTATAATCTTAATTAAAATATAAATTTTAATAAATTGGTAACAGGTTGAAATTGAGCAGGGGCAGGTTGGGGAGATGATTCGGTCTGTGATGTTAACCATGGACAAGCATGAGAACCGCAGCCAGCAGATGGGACGATGCAGGCAGAAGACTTGATAGAAAGGAAGCTGCTTCTGATGGACAAACACAGGGCACAGGGGCAGTGGCAGGAGTGAGCGCCAGCGTGTGCCCAGGCAGGAAAGCCTACCAGGTCTCGGCTATGAAGGTCAAAACCTTAAAAGGAATTGATGTTTGTGTTTTCAAGGTCTTGTGTTTATAAATGACACAGACCAGCCCTCTGTGCAGCCTAACCACTGAGGCTGGAAGCCAATCTTGCCAGGCTGTGGCCATCGGGGGCCCAAAACATCAGCCTCCTGACGGCCATTTAGTGTCCTTATCGTCTCCTCTCAGCTTTCCTGGATGGGGTCTTATGCTATTTGTTTATTCTTTTTTAAAAGACTTATTTACTTATTGTAATACACGTAAACATTTACCTACAGGTATGTGTATGTGACATATGCGTGCCCGGTGCCCTCTGAGGCCAGAGTAGTGAGCGCTCTTAAGCACTAAGCCATGGATCTTTCCGGTGCCCTGCTTACTCACTACATAAAGCATAGAGAGATTCTCTCAGTTGTGCAGTGTGAGGCAAGGCGACCTCTAAACGAATGCTGGAAAGTGTAGGTTCTGCACTGTGTAAATTCACCAGAGAACAAGGCACCTATTTTGTTTCAGAGCTGTGGTTCTCAGCCTGTAGGTCTGGACCCCTTTGGGGGTCAAACAACACTTTCACATCAGATATCCTGCTTATCAGACATTTACCTTAAGATCCATAACAGTTGCAAAATTACCGTAATGAAGTAGCAATGAAAACAATTTTAAGGTTGGGGGTGGGGTCGCAACATGAAGAGCTGTATTAAAGGGTTGCAACATTAGGAAGGTTAAGAACCTCTGTTTTTTAGACTACAACAGAATTAATTCATTTTGAATTCTTATTCATCGAGCAGTATTCTGCTCTTCTATAAAGAAAAGAGAAAACATTAAATGTTTGTTGTTTGTTTACAGAGGCATGGTCTTCTTACGGAGCCCTGGGTGGCCTGGAATTCCCTGTATAGATCAGGCGGGCTTTGGTCTCCCAGAGATCTGACCACCTCTGCATCCATAGTGCTGGGACTAAGGTGTGCACCACGACACCTGATCATGTCTTTTTAAAGGAATTCCTTTATTTTTATTTCCGTGTGTATGCATTCACGTGTGTGTGAAGGCCACAAGAAAGCAGCTGAACTGCAATTACAAACAGTTGTGTACCAATTCATACGGGTTCTGGGAACCAAACTTGGGTCCTCTGCAAGAGTGGATACTTCTCTTAACCACAGAGCCATCCCTCCAGCCTCCAAACACACGCATTTTAAACTAACTTGAAGAAGGTAACAAATCCTAGAGTTTTCAAAACATTTATCTTTGGTCTTGGTATAGCAATAGGATTGGTACTTTTCAGATAAAAGTTGATTAAGGTTTTAATCATTTATTACCACTTTTCGTGTTTATTAATAACGGCATTGGCTGTAAAGAAAGCGAAAGCACAGTTCACCAGGCTTCTCAGAGAAAGAGGAGACAATAACTTTTAAGATTTGCCAACGCCACTACAGCTGTTGGACGAAACATTCTGCTTCAGCAGAACTGGTTACAGACGTTTGTATTTCATACTGAAAAAGTCATTTCCCCTTTTACTTAATGATTCTGCAGGAAATCTTCTAGCATGTGTCCAGCAAAGACAGAGAAAGATTTCTGATTGGGCTTTGTTCCCAGTGAATGAGGTGGGAGGTGACACAGGCCTAAAGAGTCAAGGGCCTGAAGCGCCAGAACGAGTTTCACAGTGAGGAGATTGTAATTCCAGGCCAGGCTCCTCCTCTTCACAATAAGGGTGAAAACCACTGACTCACTCGACAATGTTGTGAGGCTTGATTACCTGAAGGCATGGAGATTATCACAAATACGTGATAATTTAGTACAATTATTAGTAGAGGTATAAAAACATTTCCCTAGGAAAGTGGCCAAAGATGTTCTCAAAATCTCCTAGAAAATTTCCTAAGTGAATTGGGTGCTGGGATGGAAAAAAAAGCAATTGGGAAAAGGACAGTCATTTAACCTGCAGCTCAGACAAACACACACGCGTGCGCACATACACACACACACACACACACAGACACACACACACAGATACATAGACACACAGAGACAGACAGACACACACACACAGAGACAGACACACATACAGACACAGACACACACACAGAGACAGACAACACATACAGACACAGACACACATACAGATATAGACACACATATAGATACAGAAGTGTATGTGTGTGTGTGTGTGTGTGTGTGTGTGTGTGTGTGTGTATCTGTGCATTTGAGAGAGGGCTCCACCATGGAGCCTTGGCTGATTTGAACTAAAGATCTTCCTTCCTTAGCTCCATTGGTCCTGCAAATGTTTGCACTACTGTGCTCAACAAGACAAGACAAAAGAAGTCCATTAGGACTGGTTTAATTTTTAATATAGCATTAGAAGGAACATGTCTTAGATTTAGTAAACTGAGCAAAATCAACATCTCTGGTAGGCTTTACTTTTATTATAGTATCTGTGGTAGTTGTTTTTTCACTGTGGTAATCAAGTAACATCTATATTTAAAAATTTAGAGCTTATTTTCTTCTAAGAAGTAAAAAAAGCTTTATAAGAAGAATATTCATTATTAATATAGTATATCATAAGATTGTTATGCACAATAAACAAGTATGATTTGTCAGTGCATCTGTGAGCCCTTTTGCAACATCAATAAGCCAGTGCAAACTTTAATTTTTATGTTAAAAGACTTTTTTTTAAAGTATTCACTTTATTTTTGTTTAATAGCCCTTAAAGAGAGACACAAGGCATGCAAGACATTTTGGAAGTTGATAATAGTGACCCACAGAACATCGCTGAGTATCTGAGCTTGCAAAAACCATCTGCAATCAGGTATCTGCTACATGTGCTGCTCTGAGGAGGAGCTGGGAGGGTGGATACCAGTCAGCTGTTGACAGCGCACTCCTAGTAAGGGAGTAGAGTGTAACCAGGGGCAGAGAATCGAGCTTTCATTTTGCCCAAAGTGCAAATGTTTTATTTGAAGCAGAACATGTTTGTAAGGCATCTATAAATTCCTGTGGGCAAATTTAACAAAAAATATTGTGTTACTTGGGCTAATAGTTATGTGTGAGACTTGCATTAAAAAGCAAAAACAAAGGTTCACATCCTTAAGAGCTCCGTCACTCGGGGTGCTTACCAACACCAGCTCCCTTGTGCTGACGACCACAGACACAAGAAGAGGGAAAGACAAGTGAAGGGCCCCCAAGGGTCCCGAGTACAGCATTGTGTCTGGAATGATTGCAGACTCTGTGGCAGACTGGACTCAAGCTCTCTGAGATGCCTGATACCTCACAGTGGGAGGCTCACTCTCTCACTTTGGCTGGATTCACCTGACCAAGGCAGGCTGGATTTATCTTACTTCTGTGTTCCTACGGACTAGAAACTATGCTTTCCTTTTCATGCTTTAAAACAAAACCCAAACCAAACAAAAAAAGCTCATTGGCCTTGGCTAGAAAATAGACCCAAAGAAACCAGAAACATTCAACCGTTTGCTTGCCAAGTCAAAGGCAGAGCCTTTACCAAGCTGTCTATGCTTCACCATTCAGCACTAGGCCCCAACAGAAGGCCTGTCAACAGATTTTATTTACAACCCTTGAGGAAAAACCCTCTTGCTGTTTTCACTTCTGCGGAAGATAAGTTTGCAAAGGAGGGACATTTGGCAGTGCCTCCAGAGCATACTGTCTGCTGCTGGTGATAACACGATTATTTGTTTTGATCATGGCAGCATCTACAATGGCCTTGTTCACGGACACCATACTGCTCCACAGAGTCTATTTATCTGGTGTGGATGGAATGCATGCGTCTCCTCAGCGTTCAACCTTTCTCCTGCCAGAAGTTTCCAACCTGCCCAGAACCCTGCCGTTCAAAGATGTCAGCTCTACTTGGCACGCCTATGAAACGTCTTTCATTCATCTGAAAGGAAGTCGGCTGACTAATGTGAGCACACGCGTCAGTGTGGGCTAGTATTCATTGTGTGTGTATAACAGGGACTAGCTACACACTGTACAGATAACTAAAACGTGGGTGTAAAATTAGTATCTTTCCTCTTGGTCAGAGTTAGATTCGGTAACTCACAAGAGCCGATCCCCCCCCGCCCCCAAATAAAAACTCTGTTTATATGGAAGTCATACTTTATTTAAAACATCTCCCAAATAAAAAGGCACCGAGAGAGATAAACCTCGCAGTTGCTGCTTTTCCTTCATAATAAAAATTGGAAAAATCAGTGTGGCTAGACGTCTCTCAATGTGTTCTTGAGCACCTCAGGAACGAGAGATGCAAAGCCGCTGCAGAGTTTGTCAAAAGTGGACACTGTGCCGGGCGAATGTCATCCGTGGTGAGATTAGTGAAGTGTACCTGCAGCTCCTTTGGTCCGAGTTCCCTGACTGAGGCAGTTTCCCCAGTACAGCTGAGTGGCAGAACCTAAACCACACCCCTTGGAAACAGACTCCGCCCACGGCCTATCTGAAAGAAACGAGATTTCGGAGACCCACGGGAAATGTGAATGCATTTACTCACTGTGTTAAAGTTCGGAAAGAGCCCAACGGCGGAGCTACTGTCCACTGGAAAAGACATAAACGGTTTGATGTCCAGCGAAGGCTGCATCATCAGGGTGGGTGTGCGCATGAGAGCAGGAAGGGTAGTGGTGTGGCATGCGCTGCCTGCCAAGAACAAAGGAGAACACATTCAATCTCTCACATCCATTTCCCTCTCAAGCTCCCAGTGCCAGCGCAAGGCTGCTGAGCTGTGACCTGCAAAGGCAAGAGTCGCAGATGCAAGCACCCGGCAAATACAGACCAAAGGATCTCCTCACGGGCTGAGACCCATGCAGAAAAGGTGCAGAAGCCAAGGGTTTCTCAGGGTCAGGTGACACACTGTCCCCAGGTTCCACCCGCAGGCGCGGCATAATGGGAATGCCTGGGCGTCCAACCCTCCTGGCACCTTTGAGAACCCATGAAACCATAAACTGCTGGAGAATGAAGGAGGGGCCTCTCATGATCCTCTCTGCTATTGGGAGTTAAGTGGTCAGCAGCCTGTTTTACGCAAACCAGAGATAATTATCAGGGTTTTTGTGAGGAAGGAAACTTGGATTTTGGCAGTTACTGGCTACAGTTGTGACTCAATTTGTCCTCTTAAAAAATGACCACGAAGTTGTTCTTACTCTCGGGGGGGGGGGGACAGGAAGTCTAGACACGGGATGGCTAGGGAACACAAGACAGCAGGTGATAGTTTGACTGCAGATGGGGAGTCAGGGACAGGAACTCAACATGTCTTCGTTTTTACGCCTAACAACCTTGTGTTCTTTGGGACCTGTCCCCTGAATAGTTATATTAGCCGTTCTCTCCCCCTTGGTATCTGGTTTAATGCAGGCCTTGGTGATTCAGAACGATGTTGGCATTCTCCCTGATCATCACCAGTCACATGGTACAGATACATTTGCCGGCCTCGTTGGCTCTCTGGGAGGCAGGCTCAGGCATGCTTTGTGTGAGAGCCTTTACACTTCTGTAGATGTGTATGCTCCTGTGAACTCATGCATGTACAGACCAGAGGCCAGCATCAAATGTCATTCCTCTGGAACCCGCTGCCTTGTTTTCTGAGTCGGCATGTTTCACTGGAGCATGGAGATCTGGTAGGCTTGGGAATCAGTAGTCAAGGATCCTGCTGCCTCTGCCTCCCCTGAGCTGAGATTGCAAAAGTAATCTCCCACAGTGTGCCACCATGGCTACTTCATGTGGGTGCTGGGGGTCAAACTCAAGGCCTCACCAGTGTATGACACGCACTTTATCAAGCTACCTACATAGTCCCAAGTATGTATGCATGCATGCATGTATGTATGTATGTATGTGTGCATTCTAATCACATATCAGATAACTCACCCACTTAAACTATAAATTCGATAGCTTCTTGGCATGTTCACAGAGTGGTAAATGGGCATCACCTTCACATTCAGAACACTTTCATGACTTAAACTCTACAGGTAGCAGCAGCAACCCTTTCCCATTTCATCCAACATTTCTAGCGCCTGACAACCAATAATCAGTTTTCTTTATGTACAGATTTCTCTGTCACTTAAATAAAACCATACCGCATGTCTTCTGTGACTGCCCATTTGTTTGAGATTAATGCTTTCGTCAGAGTATGGTGCCTTTTCCAGGCACGATGATACAGTAGAATATCACTGGCACGGTCAGGTCGGGGGCACTTGGATCTGTGTCACTTTGCGGGTATCCTTAAGAGGGCGAGACTTCCACAACGCCAGCCGCAGCGCATGGGGCACAATAATTTAATTGCCTAGAATCCCTCCCTTGCTTCAAGGAGAAGTGAGTAGTGTGGGAAAATGCCCTCACTATTAAATCTATTAAACGCCAGTGGTATACCCATGCCAGGCCAAACCGGAATGGCCTTTAAGTGTCCCCAAATCACTGAAGTTTCAGCCTCCAGCATACCTAGCTCTTGTGATGAGTTAAAAAAAAAACAAACCACCAAACCAACCAACCAACCAACCACCCCCAAACAAAACAAAACAAAACAAAACAAAACAAAACAAAACACAACAACAAAACTAACAATAAAAAAACTGGTGGCATGTTACCAGTCAGTTGTGGATAGTATTGGCAATCCTGTTGATTGTGTGTGTGTGTTCATATGTGTATGTGTGTGTGTGTTCATACATATGTGTGTTCATATATATGTGTGTGTATGTGTTCATACATGTGTGTTCATATACATATATATGTGTGTATATGTGTGTGTTCATACATATGTGTGTGTTCATATATATATGTATATGTGTGTATGTGTGAGTATGTGTATATATATATGGAGAGAGAGAGAGAGAGAAGGGCATCAGAAAATACAGATGATGACTCAGTGGAGAAAATCAGCTGAGAGTATATAAGGAACAGTGTCTTGTCTTGTCCGCCTTTCCTTCCTTCCTTCCTTCCTTCCTTCCTTCCTTCCTTCTTCCTTTCTTCTTCTGATGCTCAAGAATCTGTTTTGGCCTGGCATGCATACACCACTGGCATTTAATTACACATTACTCTCCTAATCAGGTAATGCTACTTCTATTGCTAACTTCAAGCTTGGAGATCCTAGATGATGTATTACTTAATTGCATCAAATGTCACAGAGGTGTGTCTGAAAGGACTTATTTTAAAATCCTAGCAAAATTGAAAGTTAGAGAAAATGGCCTTTAGCAATTTATCATCGTGATGATTATTAGAATTCTAAGTCTGAAGGGTAATAAGTAGGTGGAATCGATCTAAGCCTACTGAGCACACACAACTGTCCTGTGGCGGTTGGTCTCTGCAAGGGAGTTCCATCCATGAGGCCTCAATGGTGGCTATGATAAAAACAGTTTGTAATAGAGGCCCCCAGGGCCTGTAAGTCACTCTGTACTAACAAACTCAGATCAACTAGAATGCAGTTGGGAAACTAACTCACAGACAGATTGCCCCATCAGTGAAGGTCAGAATGCTCACAACCCTCTTCCCCAATCACATCTCTATGCTAATAGACAGGCTGGAGAACTACTTAGCCTCCACCGTTCATTAGCATAAAAACTTAGCAGCTGTTTACCATTTCATTAGCATTTTAACGACATACAATTTTGCCGTGTTAAACACAGATTGTTTTAAAGTGCTGATGGATCTTCCGAATAGGCCAGACAGCAACCATACCCTCACCTTACTCTCACTGCTTCAGGTCTTTTAAGACTGCTTCACCAGGACAGAATGCTTCCAAAGACTTTGCAGATAGAAATAAACGACAGAGCACAGAGCACCCACCCCCCCGCCCCTTTCTAGTCACGAGTTATTTCACACTTTGATCCTCTGTCATTTTATTCTAGATTTTGCTACTGCTGCCGCAGGCAGGCCTTTCTTGTCACCTCTGGGGACCTGAAAGTCGGTGAGTGTTGTGAGAAGAAATTTGGCTAGAATGCCTTGCACCCTGCAAGAAAATGTCCCGCTTTTCTAAAAGTCAAAGACTTGCTGAGATTAAAAAAGAAGAAAGGAAAAAGAGAGAGAAAGAAGAGAAAAATGGTTAACACTTCAGTAATGAGCGTTTTCATGCAAAAGTGCCCCCTTGGGGGCTGAGGGCAAAGGGGCTCATTAAATAAAGTGCAGTTTATTAAGATTAAAAAGTGTGCTTAAGCTTAGACCTAAGTGTAGGTATGAAGACAGGCAGCTACAAAAGGACACTGGCGGCTCACACCTTGGGCAAGGTGGGCGTGGCCGGCTGTGAAGAGTGTCTTTGGCTTTTCTGCAGTCATTCAGCAATCCGTATGACTCTAAATGTGTGTGCATGGGTGAATCTGGTGAATGTGAGCTTGAGGTCGGCTGTAGACAGAGGCCAGAGGAAGAAGCCAGGTACCCTGTTCCATCACTATTTGAGGTAGCAGCTCAAATTGAACCTGAAGCTACCTACGCCGGGCAGTCAGGGATCTCTGGCCATCCTCCTGTCTCTGCCTGGCCACCTCACAGCTTCCAACACTAGGGTTACAGGTGTTCTGTGCTCTGCAAACTTTTCAGTGGGCGTTGGCATCCGAGCTCAGCAACACTCATATCCAGTGAGCTATCTCTCCAACATTGGCAGGCTTTTGTTGTTTTTGTTGTTGATATTTTAATCTCTGGTAGCTTTTGTCAACTTGCCACAAACCAGAGTTACCTCAGAAGTGGGAACCTTAACTGAGGGATCGCCTCCTTCAAATTGGGATGTATTGTATCTGTAGGGCTCTTTTCTTGATTAATGATTGATGTGGGAGGCCTGGCCCACTGTGACTAGTGCAATCTCTAGGTGGGCAGTCCAAGGAAGAGCAAGCCAGGGCAGTGAGTCAGTAATCAGGGTTCCTCTATGGTCTCTGCTACACAGTTCCTGCCTCTATTACCTTGATGGTGGCCTGTAACCTGTGAGATAAAATAAGCCCCTTCGTCCTCCAGTTGATTTGGTCAGAAAATGCACAGATCTTCTCACAGCAATAAAGGGACACTAATCTTATTAGGCCAATGTGTAAAGCACTGAGTTTCATCATAAGTTTCATATAAATGAATGAAGTCAAAATAGGGTTTCACTTTATTTGATGAGACTTTTTATATCATGTATATTTATCAAACTTCCTATTAAAACCACACACGCGCATATACACACATACTTACACATCTACTTCTCTGGTTCTGGTGAATTCTTTTTCTGGGGTGGGCAGACATTTCCTTAGAGAAGAAAATGTAAAGGGGGAAGAGGTATGGGGGGGTAGAGGAAGTTGGGAGGGAAGAAAAGGGAGGAGCAAGAGCTGGCTTCCTGCTTAAGGTCAGGGAGGAGAGACAAGGTCAGAGTCCTAATCCCATGTGTCTAAGGCCACCCAGTTGGTGTTGTTAATTTACCATGCTCAGCACAGCAAGGTACCCTACTTTGGTGGTACAGTTTATTAACTCAGCAAGGCAAGGACCCTACTTTGGGGGCACAGTTACAGTTTTCTGAGCCTTGACAAATAGAAGTTATATTTATCTATCCTATGAAGCCAGTAATACGCGAAAGACTCACCACTGTGATCATAAAAAAAAATCCTATTATTTCAGCCAACTGCCTCTGTAACATAATAGGTACCTTATCATGTCAATGGATTATGTCATAATCCATCACAATGAAAGCTCATTTGAGGGCCAAGTGACACTTGGAATTATTGCCTTCGTCTCTGACCTTTAGAAATGTGATCTTGAAGGCCCTTTTAGGTTATAATCCCAAGGCTTCCTGGTGCCTCATCCTTGTGCCATAACAGAAGCAAACAAAGCATCTGACGCTGAGAAACGAGAGCTGGACGGCCCACACGAGAGCCGGGCAGTCCACACGAGAGCCGGACAGCCCACATGAGGGCCGGACAGCCCACACGAGGAAGCCTTTACAGAGAGGAGGAGTCTGTTCCCCACCATGCAGGGCCGTGGCCTCACGCCATTGCCGGGTACGTCCCTTCAGCAAGGACTGAAATAGAAGACTTAACATGCCACAGATGCCAAATACGGACCTCCTAAAGGTTTCTCTAAAGAAATTAAAGAGTGGCATTTCATTCTTTTACATTGCTTTCCCAGTATTATGTATGGCCCCTCGCTTCGTAGGTCTTTGCCTCTGACCAGCATCAACCAATAACCAAGCATTTCCTGTTGTGTCAGGAAAACGTAAAAGACTAAGAGGTCTACTGAGCAAGCCTAAGCACTAGGAGGTAGCGACAGGAATAAAGGGTGAGCCTGACAAAGCTTTGCTTCCAAGACAGACACAGAATAATAGCACTGCACTATGGACCAAGTATACTACCCATGGCACAGATATTAATATGCACATTGGTATATAGAGATGGGTGTCAATGCATATCCATACCCACACATATACTTATATACTCATTTGATGCTTACAGCGTCCCACTCAAAAACAAGATATTATTAGCCCGAATTCTGAGACAGGAAACTGAGGCACAGAGTGACTACAACTTTATACAGTTGATACGTGCAGGTGCGAGAATTCAAACCTAGGCAGGTTGAGGTCTGGTTGCTAGTTTTTACTGCCAGATTATTGCCGAAGACGTTTTCACTACCTAGGCGCATTCTCTGTCTGTAGAGGAGAAGAGTTTGAATTTAAACCAATAGATCTAAAATGTTAAATGTGCAAACAAAAATTCCTCGCTGCTGGGGATTAGCTAAAACTCTTGACATTGACCTAAGTGTCTGATACTCAGATAACTAAATGGTATATGATTTTTTTAAAGTTCTTTGAGACCTAGTCCTAGAATATTTTGATTTAAAAATAATCTTCCTCCATAGAGTCAAATTATTTCATTCAATCAATAGTTATAAGGGACCAGCAAGGAAAGGTATTGATGTGCTTATAAACTGTGTCAGGATTTATTTTACTTTTAAGAGAGAAGCTACTAATAACAAATACAAGAATTACTGAGTTTCTACTCCATGCAAGGTACCATGCAGGTGATCTGTACCCCTTGTTTTATTAATAGAACCCCATAAAGTTTTTATTGCTGTCTCCATTTTACAGAAGAGAATGATGAAATTTAGAGCAATTAGGATCACTTAGTAGGTGCTGTAGCATGTGTGGTTTTTTTTAATTGGTATGGTCCCTATAGACTCGTGTGCTTAAACCTTTGACTCATAGGATATGGTACTATTAGGAGGTATGGCCTTGCCAGAGGAAGTGTGTTATTCTGGGGGTGGGCTTTATGGACTCTTAGGCTCAAGCTATGCCCAGCGTTGCACACAATCTTTTTTCTGCTGCCTTTGGACCAACTCTCGGCTCTCTGCAGCACTTGTACCTCACCAGCACCATGTCTGCCTGCATGCAACCATGTTCCCCACCATGATGATAACAGACTAATCCTCTGAAGTGACAGCCAGCCGCAGTTGAATGTTTTCCTTTATGAGAGTTGCCATGGTCATGGTGTCTCTTCACAGCAAGAAAATCCCTAACTAAGGCAGACTAGATCCAAACTCATGCTCCTGACTTGAAAACCTAGACCATTACTATATAGAGCAGGAATCACAAAAGTTAACTGTGAAAAGGTTATGCCATAGGGAGTGGGGAGGCAGTTCCAATGGAAGAGCACTTGCTTGCCATGAGGGAACAAAGCCTTGGAATTTTTCTTTGGAATCGTGTGTGTGTGTATGTGTGTGTATCTCACATATACATACACACACACACACACACACACACATACACACACACATAGATATAGTATAGATGGTATACATTTTGGTCCCTTATCTTTAGAAAGAGAATTAAAACCTAAAACAAGAAAAATGAAAAGCCCAAATGGACATTTCACAAAAGTAGTTATTAAAATGGCCAATAATTCTACAAAAGGAGGTTCACCCTGCTGTGGGGATGAGAAAGTTATAACTAGGAGATGCTACTATGTAGCATTGAGATTAACATCTACGATGAAGGAAGAGTCTAAGCATTGACCAAGAAGCTAGAACCCAACAATGAAACGTAAATTGTTACAACTACTTGGAAAAAGGTATTTGACAATATTCCTGTCAGCTTAGTACAGAGCATCCCCTGTGACTCAGCTGTTCTGCTTCCAGACAGATGCTGGATGGAAGTAGTATGTATTACAGAATAATCCTAGCAACAGAAGTCCCGACTGGAAAAGAGTCGATCAACACATCAGCTACAGAAGGAATAAAACAATTTGGAGATCTTATAGAACAAAACAGTCACAACAATGGGCTCTGGCAGTGAGAACGAACGGTACCAAATTATACATACATTAATGAATAATACATTTCTTGAGAAAAACAAAGTTGAGGAAAAGAACTGCGAGAGTAGGTGCAGATGATAAAACTGTGACAGGCTATGCTGCTGGGATTATGGCTGTCTCTAAAGAGAGAATGGAAAGCCGTGGAGGGTAGAGTGACTGGAGGACAGCATGAGAGCATGTCCTAGGGCCCTTTCCCTCATCTGAGGGCCAGGTACATTGCTGTGCTGTTTTTCACCTTCCTCAACATCGAGAAGATGCTTCTCTGGAAGTCCTGTGTGCCAACCCACTAAACCAGTGGGGCTTCCAGGGTTCCTTTCTGTATATGTTAATAGCTGTTTCTAGAAACAGGATCAGTGCTGTTAAGAAAACATTTCCACAAATAAGAAAAGAAAAAATCCTTGGGTCTGGAGAGATAGTTTGGTGACTGAGAGAGTACTGGCTACCCTTCCACAGGACCGGGGTTCAGTTCCCAGCACCCACATGGTAGCTCACAACAGTCTGTAACTCCAGTTCTAGGGGATCTGACATTTTCATGCCAATGCACATAAAACATGATTAAGTAAATTACTAATAAAAGAAAAAGAAAAATCGCTCCAATTAAAAGGGTGTTTGCAAATGCTGTCGTGTTATTACAGTGTGTTTGGTGAGATTTGAGTTCTTTTCTCCATGGTCTGCTTGACTGTGCTCTACGTGATCTGTCAGTTAATGGTCATCCCATGGTGTTAGCATTACTTCGCATTAGGAAAGAGAGGACTGATGCCCAATCATGTGTAAGGAGTGAGTGGGTATCTAGAAGTCTAAGGCTATATGATTTAAAACAGATTATTTTATTTAATATGTGGGAGTATTTTGCTTGCACGTATGTAAACATATGTACCATATATGTGCCTTGTGCCCAGGGGCTGTAGGACATAAGAAGACATCAGATTCCTTGGAGCTGGAGTTGAAGACACGTGTGAGCTTCCACACAGGTGTTGGGGATTGAACCCAGATCCTCTTAGGCACGGAGCTCCCTCTTCAGCACTCTGCGTCTATGTAGTTTTAACTGTTGGCATCTGGGCCTGGGAGCAGCTAAGGTTCCATGTGCCCTCAGCTTGCAGACATTCCTCAGCATCTGCCATTGCAGGAGCCTGGGGCAATGCTGTATTTACAAAGGAAGCCCTGGAAGCCCCAGGCTCTGTCTGGTGTGCAAGCACTAAGAGGTTCTGCGTGAGAGAGCAGCAGTGGGGCTGTGATGGATGGGAAGCCATGATGTCCTTCAGTTTACCAGGAATGCACAGCTTTCATACAGAATGATGAATTCATCAGGAAGATGGTTTTGCTCATGCTGTGGCAGCAGAGTACACACAGCCAGGTAGCGATTGATTTCTCTCTGACTATCTGGCCCACATACTGAATTTCTTACATTTAAATGCCGAAAGAATGAGATTTAGTTACTATGGAGTGCACATTGTGGTTTAGGTGAACGGGACAGGCTCTGCAGCAGTTGGGAATCTTTTGAGAAAGATAGGAGCATTTCGCCATTTAAGTTTACACGGGCAAAACTGAATAGGAAACATCTCAGCTTTACCATAGCTCCTCTACTTGCTCCCCGATAGGATGGAGAACGGTTGTACAAGATGGGAGACTAAAGATGGGGAATCACGGGCTTCTAGCAGATGCCTTCTCCAGCCTTGAAAGCGGTGTTTTAACACACCTGACTTATCAAAAGGGAATGCCATGTGCTGGTTCCTGAATTACCAAGTGTTTGGAGAAGCCAGAATGATCTCCAGACATGGATTTACTAAAACTGTCTGAGGACAGGAGAGGTCACAGGAGCCTGGTGACTTTTTTGGCTTAAAGACTCAGGGAGATGGTCCTAAACTTTGTCTGCCCAGTGACTCCTAGCCTTGGCATTTAGACTTCCAGGCGGTCTAACAGTTTTAAGCTGTTTAGATGAACACAGCAATGGCTTTTGCTGTCCCCACATAGCATATTAGAAAGCTAACTGGACCCTAGATCTATCTATGGTTTATTTTAGGCAGTGTCCTAAACAGACCTTCCTGGGAAAAACAGCTGCGTCTCCCAAGTGATGGACTATTCCTAGAGAAGTTCTACCTCATATAATGTCAGAGGTAGATATAGTTTAGATTTATACAGTTTAGACTTGAGTAAAGGAAGACCTCGCCATGGCACCTGACAGACGAGCATAGTCTGAGTCCATAGTCCGGTGTCACCACTTGAATATTTAGGTTGGTACCACTTAAGCTGTCTATGAACTACAGGTTTATTATTGTAATTATTATTATCTTCCTTCTTGGGGAATTAGAGAAGGGTCGAGATAAGGTCTCTTCCAGCCCAGACTGGCCCTGAGTGTCTGAACTCACTGTGCTGCTGAGGAGATCGTTGACCTATTCTTGCCTCTGACCCTCGAGAAGCGAGGTTACAGATATGCACCGCCCCAGAGTGCAGCCTTGCCTCAGTCATCTAAGTTCATATTGGTCTGTTTTGCTTTCCAACTTTGAATTTCAAAGGAAAAAATTTTTTCTCTTTTTTCAAGAAGATTTTAATGTCAATTTGTGTGTGTGACTATGAATAATGGAAGAGAAAACTGATAAAAGAAAAAGTGTTGGGGCCAAGGACTGCCATTTCTCCCCAGTTTAGAGATTAGCAGGAGATTGATTGCAACACCTCATTTTGATTAAGTCTTTTAATTTCTCCAATGGGAAAAGGAGACAACAGCAGAGTTCATTAAAACCGGGCTTTTTAACCACATGGCTTGGATCAATATAACAAATGCCAACAGCACTGTGGTAGGGGACACTCACACTTGGGTTGGTTGGTGGGTTTATATAGAAGCACTACCTGAACTGCAGTGAACTCAACCGTCTGAAAAGACACCTTTCCCCAAGCAATGGCAAAAGGCCTGCTGCTGGAGCAGATCAAAGCAGCAGGCCCTTCTGGCCTCTGGCTCTTTTTGGGCCAACCTTGCACAAAGGGCCAGCAGGAAAGGGGCTGGATACTGGCGCTCAGGAGGCCAGTGCACCAGCTGCTGCTGTAAATTCTAGCTCCAGGACACAAAATGTTTCACGCCCTGGTGAGAAAGATTTTCGGTTTCTGCATTCAATATCTAGACTATTTACATTTAAGAACTTAAAAGGGGGTAGGTGGGGGAGGAGGAATTGTGGTATACAGTAAATAATAACCTTAAAAACATACCCCCACCCCTACCCCAGCTTGCTCAATTTCAGGAAACACAGTATTTGCTCTGCCTGAGCCTTCCAGTCCTACCTTGGTAGAGAGGAAAGGGTTTCCTGGATTTAAATATTAACCAAAGCTTCAACTCTATTAAAAAAAAAAATTGTTGCTGTTCCTCTCACCCACGCAAAGCAATAGATTCCCAGAGAGTACAGCTTGGGAATAATAGAAATGGCAGAAACCACTGTGGCCCCTTGTGCATGTGCCTTTCCACGGCCATCATAATAATAGCTACGAGGCATTCAGGAAAACTGCCCGTGGACTGTTAACAATCATGGCAGCCATCATCAAAGGGGATGTTCCTGGCCCTCTCTAACATGAATGAAGCCGTTCTCTCCTGGAAGCAGAGATGACTCCTAGGTGACATCCAGGAACACAAGGAGCAGGAGGACCATTGCTATATCCCCAGGGTCGCCTGCTATCTGAGTGTGTAACCCACTATACAGGGGATGGGGTGAAATTAGGGTGTGGGAGAGGGCAGGAAGGATGGTAGCTAGCTGAGTGTGCCTTAGATCTGCAAAAGGGTACAGGATGAGCACCATTTCCTCCTCTAGAATTTCCCAGTTTTATCTTCTAGAATGCCCACCCCATGATCTTTTCCTTGTGTAGAAAAAAAAAAAAAAAACAGAACAAACAAAAAAAAATCACCTGGTAAGGAGGCCTCCAAGCACAGGAGTTATGAACCAGAGTACTGGCCTATCAACCTCACCGAGACAAACAGACAGAGAGCATCCTGTAGCCCCTGGGGTGCAGAATACCCCACAGGATAGCTTTAGTGGGTGTTTAGCAGACTGGCCAATGCCTGGCTTGACTTCTTGGAACTCAGCCACCTCTGACATCCTAGCAATTGATTCCACTTGTTTTAGTCAAGCAGCAGTTCCTGGGCCCAGAGTGATATGCAAAACAGCATCAGATAAGTCCCTGCATGAATGCCCCAGGACAGTCTGCACTGGGAGTGATTCAGCAGAGACGAAAGCCCTGCCCTGGGCCTTGTGTTTACTCTTGTACATACAGGCTTTGTTCTAGTTGGTCTTGTATGGGATTTTTTCTTCTTCCTGTGTGTGTTCATGTATGTGCAGATACTTGTGTGTGAGCACGTTTGTATGTGTTGGTACACGTGCGTGTGCGAAGTCCAGAGGACAACCTGGAATGTGGTTCCAAGGCATCACTGCTTATTTTTGCATTTCCTTGATTTCTTTTTTTTTTTTTTTTTTTTTAACATTTTTAAAGACAGGTTCTCTTATTGACTGGGACTCACCAACTAAGTTAGGCTGTCTCTGCCTCCCCAACCCTGGGGTTACAAGTGCAAGCCACCACACCTGACATTTTTTCAGTGGATTCTGAACTCAGGCTGTCCTGACAGGGCAACTTTACTAACTAGGCTCCCAAGTCCTTCCGTCCGTCTGTCTGTCTGTCCATCCTCCCTTCCCTTCTAATTAAAGAACATGTTTATCAACGTCATTGCAGTTTGTACAACTTGACTTTGGTGTTTTCTCTATCTTGCTGTTCTGCTCCATGCAGTATAAGGTTTGTTTTTTTTTTTTTTTAACATTATATAAATAGTGTATATTATGCCCAGCATCGTAAGGTGTCTACTGAAGGTAAGCAGTTTAACACCATCCTACAATTACCTTTGTGCGTGGTGAAGGCACCTGTAATCTATTCCCAGGAAATCTCTAGTACGCCAAACGATATCATTAAGTAGAATCACCTGGTGCTGTCTGTGGGCTCACTAGGTTTATCCTTCCTCTGTAAGTGCAGGTCTGTACCACTGGCCCACACTGCCCTTTGCCCTCTGTGCTCCCCCTCCTTTGGTAAGTTCCTTGTTATTCTGTTTTTATGCTTTCGAAACCTGTTAATGATTGAACATAAAAGATGTGTGATTTTCGCCTCTCTGACCGGCTTATCTACTTACTTCATACTAACTCTCATCCATATTCCTGCGAACGATGTGATTTTTTTTTTTTTTTAAAGCTAGATACTATTCCTTACGTGGAATATCTTTTTTGACCTCCCGAGTGCTTCTCCCTGGCTCACTCAGTAAACTCATTTTCTGGGTTGGGTACTACCCTCTCTCTGTGTGCTTGCTTCCCGTGGAATTGCTTACCCCTGTGCAACACTTAGCTCATCAGAAAACTGTGGGGAGGGATGGGCACAATGGGCTTAACGAGGAATCCCACAAACGTGAAGAATTTTATCAAAGTACTCATTCCTCTTCTTTTCAATGACTTATGGCATAATGCGGCCAAGGATCGGAATGTTTCCTTTCAGATCGCATCTATTTCAACTCTTGGTTTCTTCTGGACTTCACAGAGCTTTGTAAGCAACTGCTGCTTTATAAGGCACCAAAGTAATGAGAAAGGAAACCATAAAAATGGACCTGATGCTTACTGAATATACTTTGATGAAGCATATTCCAGGGAAAGTTCCAAAGTTGCACAACCCCTACGCATTTTCAAACTCGGGTTGATCTGTCTCCTCCTAACAGCCCAGATCTCAGTCTCTTTCTTCCTGACTCCCAGTCTTTCTGTCTTTCCTGCCTCTCATCTCTCCCTCTGTTTTGTCTTATCGTCTCTTTGTCTCTCCCTCACCATAACACTACTAGGAACGGGAAAGCACTCATAAAATCTTGCCTTGGCCTCCTTTGCAGCTTGGCTGTGTTAATTCTGTTTTAGTTCCTTGTGCTGTTCCATTTTAAGTTAAGAGATTGCAAGCCAGCCGACATGGTCAAGACAACAATTCTACTAGGCCAGACATCTGTGGTGATGTCACACGTGGTTGTGTTGGCTGCAACACCTGAGGACTGATATCCTATGTGCTTCCACTGTGGCATCTGCAGAACACTGTGAGAGAGGGGGACACGCTAGGAACTTAGATGCATCTTGGATATTGAGTGTGTATTTTTATAGAAACTCCTCATTGTGTCCTGGGTGATCCAAGCACTAACTGCTTTTCTCCTTAGGGCTCATGGTCCTACTGCACGGACTAAGTAGACTTCTGACATAGATACTTAATAAGATGTCTTCTAGAGCCCTGGATGGCTTATGGTTATTCCATGCCTTTCTGAAGCTATATCTTGAATTGATAAACACGAGTAAACAATTTCATTAAAACAAACAAACAAATGGGTGGTGCCTTGTTGGGGGGTGGCTTAATTTGTCAACTGCTTGCTGTGTAAGAGTGAGGACGGAAGGATGCTAGTTTGGATCCCTGGAACTCCTTGGGCTGATAGTGTTGTTCAATCAGTGTGCTCCAGGTTCCACAGAAGAGTTTATGACAAAATGTAAATGACAGACCTCTGGTCTCCACGTGCATGCACACATGTGTACACAAACACATACACATCACATGCACACGTAGCGAACGACAGTAAAAAGAAAAGAAAGGCATAATACCAAGTGGTAAGAGCAGCAGACTAGACCCCAAGTCTTTCTCGGATCAGGTGCTGCCCTACTGTGATGACAACATGGAGCTGCCCAGCCTAAGAGATCACACGTCACAGAGCCTCAAGGACCCTGGGAAAATTAATGAGCTCTGGCTTTAATACGCTTTAACATGCTAGTTTTTGTTGCAAGGGTTCACCAAACCCTCACTGTTTACCCCTCTGAGCCACCAGTGAGGCAGAATACAAGAACTTGATGCTGTTTCGATGTTTTCCAAACCACCTAAAAGTCCCACTGGGGCTGGTGGTGAGATAAAAACATCATCCTGCCACTAAGGATTCCCAGGTCCCTTCCTAACGGTGACATTTATTCATGTTTTACAATCAGCAATATTGAAAGAAAAAGAGGGAAATGGTAAGAAAAAGCGGTAACTTTCAGGTAGGAGTGAGGATGTCACAAATACCTATTTTACACACAAAAGTCCCCCCCCCCCGAGCATACACTGCTCCCTCTGGAGGAGCAATGCTTACCTACCAGCTGTCCCAAGAGAGTTCTACGCCAAAGAGATGGAACAAACAGGAAACCTTGAGTTTGACTTAAACTGGATGGACCGGACTGCTACAGCCCAAAATGTGCCTGTCATCAAACTCATGTGACAGGAGCTCAGATCACCCGTGTCACTCCATTTCACTGCAGGCGACCAGTCACTATTTTGTCAGCATAAATGTGGACTCAGCCTCAGCTCAAAGAAAGACAAGAGAAAAGAGGAGAGGCAGTTCTCACACAGTCGGTTAAATACACACTTTAGTTTTTATCCAGCGGGTTATTTTAAGACAACTTCAAAAGCAAAGAAGAACTGTAGCTCAGACAGGCAGGCAGGGAATCATTCAAGCGCATCTTTACGATATTTAGCCAAGTGCCTCCATATTTACACTTTAAATACAAATCAGTTAGGAAAACCAGAAGTAAGGTGAGGCGTGAGCAGGTGGGGTGGGGGTGGGAGGGTCTTAAAATTAGCAAGTGTTAACTTTCCCCCAGCCTGATTCTGATGCCTCCCTTCTCCTGCAGCTTTTGGGCGATTTTATATTTCTGTCACACTCTTTGTGGAGAAGTTATCTGCCGCGTGAAGGCTGAGCAGCCCGAGACGCTTACCTTCCCTTGAAAGATTACAGTCCGCGCTCACGCCTTCGCTCACGCAAGGTGCGCGGCGTTACGCTGAGAGATAAATTCTTCCATCATTTCAACCGGGTGCTACTGTGAGAGGTGGCTCTCGGAAAACGGCCCGCAGGCACTGCGTCGGAACAAATCACAGGTCCGGTAATCGCTGTCTAGCTCTAATTACTATAGAGGAGAGTGTTTGCAACTCGACTCCAGGGAGAGGGCAGGCTACCTTCTGACGACATCCAACCAAATATATCCTAAAAGACTGACAAGTCACTTTCTTTATTGTAATTTTTTTCTCAGTCCCCCATGTGCTCCACTGTGGCAAGATAAATCAGATGCCCTCCCACCCCCACCCCCCACCGAAACAGCTCAGTGTCCACCAAGTATTTATCACAAAGGTTTGGAATTCTCTGTATCACTTAGATTTCAAGAGGTTGTTTTGTTTTTCCTAAATGGGCAGCCAGATCTACAATTTAAATTTGCTTTTTATTTCAGAGCAGAACCTGTTCCCAAATGAACCCAATTTGTATTCTGTTAGCAGAGAACAGTTTATTTACAAGCTATTTGGTGTGAAAAAAAAAAGTGCTTTCTTTCCCATGGAAATTTAGGTTTTAAGTAAAGATTCTGAGCATATAATTAAAAAAGGCTAAAGCTGACGACAATTTGATGTTGACAACATTAGCAGTGATGTCTATGCATTCCAACTCAAAATCCTAATTTCAGTTATATGGGGGAATTATCATGTTGAAATTAGCACTATATAGGCTTGGGAGTGAAATGATTCAGAATCTACTCCCATATTTAACTAATGCCACCCTACATCTTCTGGCATTTGGGTCTTGGCTCTGTGGTCAGCGTAAGGATGAGATGTGACCTGTTCACGTTACCATTGGTGTAGGGGCTCTGTGGTTTGTTTGTTTTTTTTTTCCACCAAGACGGGTGAATTTAGTTAGAGGTCATCTAAGCGATGTTTGCACGTACCTTGTGCAACTTAGTACTGCTGCTAGCCAGAGCCAACACTTCAGAATCAATAACGTCAGGCTTGCAAAGTCACGACCAGAGAAAGGCAAGTCGACTATAAAAATCAGATGCCCAGTTCAAAACGGTGATTTTAACATTAGCTCTTAGAAGCTGTGTGTTTCTCCAGGCTCTATAAACTCAGGCACGAGTACCTTCAGGGGCATGGCAGGCTAGCTCTGAGCTTTCCTGCCTCTGACTAACACTTGTGTTAGTCTCCGAGGACTAAGGTAAAAAAGCCAGTCATGCTGGGATTCTGCCTTTTTATAAAATTAAACTTTCATTCATGATGAAATCTCTCTTAAGGAGTCCCTGGCTCATTAGAAACTGCAAACGCATTTCATTCAAAGCATGGCTGGCGTTAGATGAAGTATTTTGGGCCTGATTCTTGGAGACTTTCTCAGGACTGTCTCTGGGTCTGCAACCAATGAATCTTCAAATTTTCTTTGTACACTTCTCTATACGCTTAGTGTCTGTCAGTGTTGGCAAAGTGTGGGCTCCAAACGAGCTATAACAGGAACTCCTCAGAATGGATGGAAACAAATCCCCAGGCCTCTGGGGGCGGGGCACTGCAACCTGTGTTTCAACAAGCCCCGCCTCCAGGCAACCTGAGACCAGTAGTCTCTCTAAGCTGGTGGGTGGTGTCTGTGCAGCCGCAGCAGCAGCAGCAGCAGCAGCAGCAGCAGCAGCAGCAGCAGCAGCAGCAGGAGAATGGGATAAAGAATGCTTATATCTCCATGGGAGAGACTGTGGACAGACAGGGACTCTGTTGAGAGGTGGCACACCAATGGCTTATCTAAAGGACGGGGGTGGGGTTTGGATGGGTCTGCAGCAACCGTGTGCTTTGTGCTAGGACTGTCCACCCACTACCCCTTACTCCAGTCCATGAACCTCACTCTGACTACTCTTCCAAAGTTTAACCCTTTCAGAGTACCTTACATTTCCACCTCCACTTTCTACAGCCCAATAAAGCAGGGTTTAAAAGTCCTTAATTAGTCCTTCCTGACCTCTCTACCACCACCAGAATATAATCCCGCACCTAAATTGTTTCTCTTCTTGAGCTTCTAACAACCTCCCAGATCCCTCCTTACCCTAATGTGCACTGTATCTAAGTAGCTATCACAGCCTTGCCATCGCAGTTGCCCCTTCTTGGCTGTCTCTGTTTCACATTCGGCTGTGTCAGAGTTCTCCGCCTTCTGACCAATCAGGTTAGTGGACTTTATGACACGTATCTACTTCTCTCTTCACACTCACTCAATGCCTTCACCAGATGCTTGCTAATGAGGTTGGAGTAGGCATAGAAGTAGGTACAAGAGACACTTGATGAAATATCTTGAAGGAATGGCTGGAAGGATGGATGGGCAGATGGATGGATGGGTGGGCAGATGGATGGATGGATGGATGGATGGATGGATGGATGAATGGATGGATTAGTATCTATTTATAGTAGCATAGGAGGTCATTAAAGAAAAAGCTATTTCCTCCTGGATAAGAAAAAAAGGATCTTTACCTTTGGCCTGGGTGGACCTAACATCCGAGCTAATCAAAACACAAGAGTAATCTAGATGGGCAGGTCAATCTCCTAAGAGGCCACCTCGGGAAGGCAGATGCACATAGTCCATTGAAGAGGTGGAAGACATAATTGTTTAATGAGAATGGACTTTTCCTTCTAAGCATCCTTGCTCTCTGTGGCTGTTAGGTCTCTCAGGCTCTCAGAGACCCTACACAGAAAGCTCTGTGTGTGTGTGTGTGTGTGTGTGTGTGTGTATGTGTGTAATATATATATTCCTAACCCAAAGGCATCCCCTCTTCTCTTCTCCATCTCCTTTCTCTAAGCAGCTGCTGAGACGTACAGCTTACCCATCCTGGAGTGTTTCTTTTCAACTTCAAGAAAGTTGCCCTTGAGCTTCCCATCGAGTCTGTTCTTAAATTCTTGCATTAAGGAGACTAAGAGTTTTTGGAGGGGAGCCTCTTTCCTCAATAAGATGTGGTACCCTAGATGGGACTCCTCAAAAAATGTCAATACACTAATGTTACATACATAATGTTACCCATTGTACTTGATATTAGGCGGTGGAATTCTTAAAAGCGCCTCGAGTCAACCATGTTCCTACTCACCTGCTTTCTGTGACTTCCCTCTGTGAGTTATAGACCTGAAATTCAACACAGCCATATTCATCTCCTCTCTGCTACTTACTAACTGAACATTTCACAAATTAATTGCTCTTTCAGATATAACTTCCTCATCTGATGAGTGAGAATAAAACAATAATAATAGTATCCCCTGAGCAGAGCTGGGGGAAATGATGCATCAATTTTTTTTTTTATTACGGTGCCTAGAATATTGAAGGACCTGTCTTATCAGCGTCCCTCAGCCGTCACCATGGGGCTCCCTCCCGAGGGCTTCAACTCAGCATCTGCTGCCATCTTCAAACTTTACAGAACAACTTATCCCTTTACACTTTATAACATCAGTTAAACAGGGGCCTCCATCCAGAGCAGTGCCTACCTTTGTTGTTTCTTTCCTATCTCTTGGCCCTCAGGCAATGTCGGGTATGGGGTGATGCCCCCAGAATGTTCGCCTCGCGAGGCAGCAGCTGTTTCTAGGATAGGTATTCTTTCTCAGTTCTAAGACTTCATTCATGTCAAACCTCCCAGGATGTGCCTCCTTGTTTGTTTTATTTTAAGTCTTTTCTGTTTAAAACATCGTTTTAGATGCCCTTTTCTTAGGAAGGTATTCTCTACCTTCGTAAGAAAAACATCTTGGTTTCTTCTAAACATGACAACTTTTCCTTTTCTATGTTTTTCTTTTTTACCGTACTGAAGACAGTGATGTGTGCGCTACCGTGTTGATACCTTCTTCCCTAGGGAATACTGAGCTCTTCAGAGTTAAGAGAGTAGAGTTGGTGACTGCCTTGCCTACTGTACTGTCAATGAAATATCTTGAATGAATAAACGAGAAAGGGATAAGAGATAAAGGGAATGGCATTTATATCTTACTATAAGAACTCGTTATTATATGGTCTTCTTTCCTGGCAATAAATATGAACATGGTCAAGAGTACAGGGCTACCCCTTACAAATGAGGTCCATTCTTTTATTCTCCCTCCTGAGATCGGGTCTTACATGTTCTGGGCGGGCTTCAAACTCACTAGAATAGTTAAGGATTACCTTGAACTTCTGATTCTCCTACCTCCATCTCCTGAGTCCCGGGATTATAGGCTTGTCCTACCACTCATAGTCTATTGGATACTGAAGACTGGACCAGGGCTTCCCACAGGCCGTGCAAACACTCTACCATCAGTTCTGTTACCTCCAGTCCTGAGGCCAGAGCCCAACATTCCGGAACTCAAAGCATTTTCCTTGAACATGAGATCACAGGTGAGCCCTGCATTCCTGGGTAGACCCCGGGAACTTTGTTAGCTCTTGGGTAGCTGCCTTCAGTACAACATTGTGCTAGCAACAACATCTCTATGGCAACATTAGCACGGAGGGCTTGGAGTGGAGGCAGCATACTCTGTGTAGGGCCCGACTTCCTTGGAAAGCCAGAGCCATGATCTTTGTTGTATGTTAATATACTCAGAGAGCCATAACCAGACCTCAGTTTTCTGTGTGTGAAAAAGTGCTTACTTTTTTGTGAATAGAACATGATCTTGTTTTAAAAAAAATCAATTTATAATTGGTATGAATTCACAAAACCCTATAAAAATTTAATATCTTTGAATTTTTTTGAAAATCAGAAACTATCATTTTTTTAAAAGTCAGAATTCCAAATTTTAGCTTCTTTTTTCCTTCATTGTGAACTAAGTTTTAGTTGAGGATGGCCTCAGAAGGTCCAGCATCAGCACTTTTATATGAATTCCTTCTGACAAATACATAATGACTAATTAATTGATTAGCTTTTAATTACATTACTAGAGGGGTCTGGTGTTTTCAACTAACTCTTGAGCAAGCAAATAACCCCCTTTTAATGAAAAAATAACTGTGTTTCAGTGATGTGATGGTAAGGTTGGATTGGCACAAGTTTCCATACTCAAAGCAGGCCTATAAGGTTATCTATGGAGAGGCCAGATTATCTACAGTAACCTTTGCTTCTTCATTTACTCAATTAGACATATGAACTGAAAAATGGGTCCCTAAAACAATTTTAGACTAATAAGATACATGGTATTTTGTAAAAGTTACTAGGAAAAACCAATCATCCAACCAACCAATCATCCAACTATCCATCCAACCAACCAACCAACCAATCAACCAACCAACCAAAAAAAAACAACTAACCACCCAACCAACCAACCAAACAACTAACCATCCAACCAACTAACCAAACAACTAACCATACAACCAACCAACCAAACAACTAACCATCCAACCAACTAACCAAACAACTAACCATACAACCAACCAACCAACTAACCATCCAACCAACCAACCAAACAACCAACCAACCAACAAACCAACCAACCAACTAACCATCCAACCAACCAACCAGACAACTAACCATCCAACCAACCAAATAACTAACCATCCAACCAACCATCCAAACAACTATCCAACCAACCAACCAACCAACCCACCAACCAACCAAACAAACAAACAAATAAACAAACAACCTACCATCCATCCAACCAACCAACCAACCAACCAACCAACCAACCAACCAACCAAATAAACAAAATAAACCCAAACCAAAAGGCTACAGGATAGGAAGAGAAGAGCCTCCAGAAATCTTTCTTATGTTTGCAAATACTTCCTAATACCTGGAGCTATGCTGTAGACATATGAATATTGTGAGCTTAATAATAACTACTGCCATAGAAGGAGAAACTAAAAGTGTTAGAATGGCCAGAGAATGTATCACTTAAAGTCAGGATGTAAGCAAGATGTTAACATATGTGCTTCTTTGATGCTCCCTTTGGCTTCTCGCCTGAATTGCCCAGTTGCCACCGAATCCTATTGTTTCTACCTCCCCTTCAGGCTTCTGTGTCACTCCATGGTCTAGTTCCAGACCACCTCTGTCTGCACCCTAGTTACCAGCTCTTACCAGGAATACATGGAGCCGCCGATGCTCTCCTACATTTGGTTCTCAACCTAGCAGCCAAGTAAATTGTTTAAAAATATCTATCTGATGATGCCAAGGTACAAGGCTTTCCCAGTGCACTAAAGGGAGTCATACATGTGAGCATGGTCTACAGTTACCACAGGGTGACATCCTTGCACATTCAAATTCTGCTTAGTAACATCCTCCTCCGCTTTCCCCAAGGTCTTAGTCTCCCCTTCTCTTTTCCCGAATGCCAAATTACTACCTTCCAAAGAGGTTTCCTCATCATCGATTTCTCCTCTCCCACCACAGCTGGGTAGCGGTTCCTTGTCTCCTCTCCAGAATTTAGTCAGCAAGAACCCAACAGCTACTTTTCAGAAGGTCTCCCCAGCTTCTGAAACAGTGCCAGACCCAGGGCAGGCACTCAGGAGGAGAGATGTGGGAATGGCCACACTTCCTCCAGTCTTTCCAAGGAAGGTACACAATTTTAGTGTCATTATGATTTTAAGGGCTGCTTCTATATTACTGATATAGTTTTCTTAGTATTTATAAAGTTCGTAGGAAGTCAGTAACATTTAAAATGTGGTATCTCATTATCACAGATGGGATGACACACAATTGGGAAGAAAAACCCATCTTGGGTATGTGTAAGACACGGCATTTGCCATGGTATCTACCAAATAGTTATGTTCATCTCCATTTATAGGCATGTAAATATCTTTAGCCCACAGACAGGCTAATGGAAGGGACCTACTGACTTTTATGTACATTTGACAAACTAGGACAAAAGGAACAGAATGGTCCCAGTTAGAGGTTTCACAAGACACAGAAAATATATTATCTATAAAACTTTATCCAAAACTTCAAAGAAAGAGGTCAACTTGTTTGTTTATTTATCTGAGATGGGATTTCAACCATTTTAGGCCAGTCTTGAACTCACTACATAGCTGAAGATGACCTTGCATTTCTGATCCCCCTGCTTCCATGTTTTAAGCAATAAGACTATAATATATAGGTATGCACCATCATACTTACTATCTGTGCTGGGGGTCAAACGCAGGGCTTTGGGAGTAGCAGGAAAGCACTCTACCCACTAAGTTGCATCCTGAGCCCTGACAAATTTCTCTCTCTCTCTCTCTCTCTCTCTCTCTCTCTCTCTCTCTCTCTCTCTCTCTCTCTCTCTCTCTGTGTGTGTGTGTGTGTGTGTGTTATGTGGAGGGCAGAGCTCCACACTAGGTGTCTTTTTCAATTGCTCTCCACTTTGGTTTTCTGTCTGTTTTTGAGAAAGGGTTTCTCACTGACCCCAAAGTGCTGTGATTTGGCCTAGACTAGCTAGCCAGCCAGCCTCAGGAAGCCTCCTGTCTCTGCCTCTTCAGAGTTGGAATTTCAGGCACATGCTGTCAGGTGAAACTTTTTATTTGGGTCCTGAGTAATCAAAATTCTCCTTCCTGGCAGTGCCATCTCTCAATGTCATTCCTCACTAATGTATTTTTAAGAGCAAGTAGCACTCGGTGAGTTTGCTATTCATCTCCACATATTTGTATATCAAGGGCTTTTACATAAACATTTCTTGTGAGTCTCCTCTCACGTCTGGTCTAAGAATTTTATCATTTGTACCATCCACAGCCTATAAGAAAAACGACACCTAAGATGTCACTCATTCCCTAAATGTGCATATTTCCTCTCAAATATTCTCAAGGTGTGTTTTCCTCATTAATGCCAAATAAAGGTCAGACACTTTGGATCATGTGGGAAATCACAAGGAAAATCTAAATCAAATCCCAAGCCACACAGTGCCTTTAATATCAGTGAGAAAACACACTGTGAAGTCTGAAGTGATAAGATAGCATATCTTAAAATGACTTGAAACCAAAAATGGATCCATAAGCATAGTCCCAGCTCACTAAGAATGTTCTTTGACTGGTTAGAACACGAGGACACAGGCCTCACCTTAGCATAGTTTTTTGTTTTTAAAAAAAAACCCATGCAAACCAGGGTAATTTCTTCACAATATTGACTTAGGCTGTTTATGAAGAAAGGTCACTATTAGATTATTGGCAAGACAGAATTCCAGTAAGACTGATTGATTGTTCTATCCCTTGGATAAGGCCCTCTGTTTATCCCTTCATTTTGAAGAGATTAATGAGTCATCTTAAATGTGAATGAATGGATGACTGCAGGAGGAGTCAACTTGGGTGAGCCCGTTCCTGGGTGCAACCTGACCCCTGTGTAATAAATCTTTCTAGAAGCAGGTCTTCTTTTCCAGATGGGCCCTGTCTTCACTTTTCTCATGTGGGACTTGGCAGATGGGACGTTCTGAATCTGAGAGGCCACCTCTCTGCTGACAACTGCTTTATATAGCCATCAGCGGTGAACTCTTACTGGGGCACGTAGGGGATCAGAACTGGTTGAGTCATGTCTGGCCAAGAGAGTCTGTCGTCTCTCAGTCCTCTGCCCACCCATCCGTCCCAACAGCAACACACCGCTGTTATAAGACAGCTAAACTTCGAGCTCGAGAGAAGGCAAAACCGGCTGTCAGTACCACACTGGTTTGAGGAGGTCCTTTGTGCAGAGAGCACAAGGAAGAGTAACCTCTGCCTTTCTGTCTGTGATCTCATGTGTGGAGATTCGGAGGTTGGGAAGAAGCAGGAAGGAGTTCCGGACTCTTTACCCCCCTGTAATAGCTGGACAGCAAGGCCCAAGATGGAAGTCTGCTCCCATCTCATATTACTCGTGGGTTTTTGGAGGACTGCTTCAAACTTGCTTTCCTTAGCTGAAGCAACTGCCTTCTCATGTCTGGATGGGGGATGACACTGTGGCTCTCATGGGTACAGAGTACCACCTATGACAGACGTTATTCTGTTTGCCTCCGTGATGCTAAGGGTCCAGGTTACCGAAGCCCAAATTTAGAAAGGGCTCCAACATCGTCAGCGTGTTCCATTTTCCTTGGCTTTAGCTCTGTTTTGGTTTAATGTCAGGATTCTTGATTTGGGATTCATGGACTACCCTCTCTCCTGGAACTAGCTACAAATATTTGCAGTCATGCTTGTTTTCCAGAGACAGAGAAATCAGATTAAATCAACTCACAAAGACTGTGATTCAAAGAGATTTATATAAAAAAAAAAAGTTTCGGAAGAGTTACAGGCAAACTCAACATCTTTTTGTAAATCAGATTTGGTTTTAATTTACCAGACGAGTCTGTGAGTACAGGAACTCTACAATGGATCTCTCTGTAGGCAACTACTTCCACTGTAACTGCGTATTTAATCCAGACTATTTCAGCATTGTACAAAGGATTCAGATCTTCACCTATCAAGTTTAATCAAAATAAAGCACATGGTGATGCTGCCTGCGTTATAGCTAACGGTGCACAATTTCCAAGAGAGACTGAAGGGGAAGTTATGCCCAAGTTGCATGGGAAGGGCTGTACAAGGTTCTTGCTCAACCACTGAGAAAGCTTAATCATCCCACACCCAGACACTGTATAATGAAGGAATGGAGGTTCTGAAAGGCCATTCGATTTGCCCAAGGTCATCACATAGTTACAGACAATGAGGAATCGCAGCTGTGGAGACCGTGTCAGTGATTATGAAGATGATGACAGGGCAGTGATCTACGGAGCAGTCACTTGAGCTAAGCCTCTTAAAGACTTAACCTCTCCTACTTGAGCTACAACCACGCAGGAAGATTTTATTACCTCTGCTCAGCAGATAAAGCGCTCTGCCCAGGGCTCCAGGGTCAGAAAGTGGACAACTCAGAAATCAAACCAACTCAGAACCTGCCTCGCCTCGCCAGGCTGCTCTCAAACACTGCTTGAAACTGGCTTCCTAGGACACGACAGGGCTGAGAGGCACGCGATCTTGAAATATAAGTAGTTAAAGGCTATGTCGGAAAGACGTATCTGTGGCCTTTAAGGTCTATTCACATACTTGGATGGAGTTTTGAACATAATTTGACTGCAATATCCATATCATATACAATCTTTCCAGCCAGGCCCCTCCTTAGACTCCAGGCCAGGTGGGTCTACCACATGAAGTTTGTTTCTTCCTTTCCAGACCTCTTTCTGGGATTCCATAAGCATATTTACCGTTGGCCTTGAAACTGTCTGTCTGCTGAGGGCTGCCTTCCAGATCTGTCCCTGAGGTGGACAGACAAGGTGACTGTTTTCAGGAATTGCAGATGAAGCTTGGAGGCGGGGCTGTCTCTAGCATAGATCATGGAACAGGGCAGGACACAGGCCTGCTTTCATGTTTTGGCACAGAATGGCAAAGGATCTTAGAATGCTACTTGACTGTCTGCAGTTCTAGAACTTAAGAGCCGAGGATGAGAGAAATCACACAGAGAAAAGGTACAGCCAGCAGAACATGGTGACTCATGGTGGTTCTTGGGCTGTGATCTAAAGGACAAAAGCAAAGTTGTGGGGGGGGGTGAGAAAGAAAAAGTGCACAGAGGTGAGGATCAGCTTGCAGGGAAAATCGGTTTCTGATCTTTGATCTGAGGCCCCCTCCAAGTTAGGGATTCCGGCTTCCCCTTTCGAATCTGATACATGGAGTATGGGGGTTGAATGGGGTGTAGTAGTGCCTGGCCTCCTCCTTCACTCTGTTCTGTCTTTTCAGTGTAACCAGGAAGACGGTCAAATGCCAACTATGAATAAAGAAGACCCTTGAGGGGGGCTCTTGTCTAGAACCTGTTACTCATAGACAATCGTTATTTAAAACGTATTAGTTATCATAAATGTTCCCGTAAGTAGTCATTAAATTACAAAATATCTGAATTTCTAAAATTATATTTGATTTTCAGGTATCTTGAGTATCCACACTCGTAATTATTTTCAAGATCATGTTCTCAACTATTTGAAGTTATCTTATTAATGCTGAACCTCCAAAGGTTTTTTTTTTTTTTTTTTAAATGTTACTTGGGCTGCTAATTCATAACCTCCAAAACATATCTTCTCAAACTTTACGTGTGATTCCATACTGAGTTATATCAGCATTTAAGCTTTATCACCGCATCTGAATTCTAGTCTCTTCTTAACCTCTAATATTGATATTCGAAGCAGAAATAAATAAATAAAATTAGAAAATAGAAAATTAAGTAACAGCACTTTAGCTTGGATCAAAGTGAGTATAATTTAAATTTCGTTTTGCCAGGCTAAACGGCTGCTAAGCAAGTGGCGACCAGGAGGGAAGACAAAGATCGCACCCGGAACTACTCAGGAATGAGGCCGGTGCTTTCCTGAGAAACTTTTCAGAAGCTAAGGCTATTATTTTTCTCAATCAGACATGTCATATATGACACGGTTAGGTTTTACTTTTAAATTGAAAACTTAATAACTTCTGAACCATTTGCAGTCGTCTGCTGTGAAGTTTTTAAGTTAAAAAAATATAAATCAATATACCTGAGGAAAAAAAAAAAACCCAAAACCGGATGAGAACGCTTTCAAGGGCATTATTAATATTTCAAGCCAGCTCAGAGGAAGAAAGTAAGTCTGTAGTCAGCAACACCAAGGCTCCTCAGATCTAACGCCTCTGTGGCTATGGTAAAACTCTTAATTTCTTTACATTTCAGCTCCTTCACAAACGGGAGAAACAGAATAAAATGCACCTTTAAAGTGCCACAGCAAAGAATGAACTCTGACAGTTCAGTTGGTAAAACGCCTAGAGCTATTATTAGATACATCGCGTTTCAACTTTAAGCAGAACAGGTCCTGTGAACTGAAAGGGATGGTTTTAAAAACATTTCTTTACTGAAATACTTCTACTGGACATTTTAAAAATTAATACAATCTTGGCCTAGGAGAGAGATGAACAAGTGAAAAGTTATTGAAACAAGGGTGTCAAGTTACCAACTATCCCCAAATTAAAGATGCTAAATCCTGCGTATCGATCGCACTTCACTAGGTGATGCAGCGAAACCGTAATTTATATAAAGAATAGGGGGACAGGAGGGTAAAATCACACCCTTCTGTGGCTGAAACACAGATCAGAACTGACGCTAATCAGCCAGTACAGTCCCTGCTGGGCGCAATAAATGAACACAGCACTCACTAAGATGACCTTCTCTACCGTTTTTACAGTTTTTATTTTATTATTATTTTATTATTTCTTTACTCATGGTGAAGTACATAGTTAGATGCAAGCTATTTCTGTCTGCCTCTGGGCAAGGTATTTGCTTCATACAGAACAGGGGAAAAAAAAAAAAAAAAAAAAAAAAAAAAACCCAAAAAACCAAAAACCCAACAACAAAAACAACAACAGAAAACAAAAACAAAAAACCAAACCAAACAAAACAAAAGCCCAACTAACTAACCAACCGAACCCCCCAAATCCCACTGATTAAACATTGGTGACGTGTGCTGGATAACCATGGAAATCATAAACACCGAAATACTTGCATGGTAGCCAAACTCATTACATTAGCAGGCACAGATCCTCTAGCCAAACTATATGGAAGCAAGACTGAGGAAAAAAAGTCATCTGAAGTCAACTGTATATGCAAAGGCATCCTCCATGTCTCACGTCCGTGGAGACACGAGGACGTGAGATCCTCCTCTCTGCTGGCTCCCAAGAGTGAAGAGAAGCCGCTCCTAATAAAAAGACTAGCGCTTTGCTGGGGAGGGAAGCCCCTGGCTTCACTTCCCCATTCTTTCCTTCATGACCTTCATTATATCCCTGCCTCCTGGGACTTGTCTTGATCGGGGTCCTTCCCTGGCCTCACCGATGTCACTGAGCTTCCTCCTCTGGCTCTGCGTATGTAAGGACGCTGCTGTTCAGGTCTCACCACTGCTGGCTGTGCTGACTAGAGCCCTCCTAGGGACTACTGATCATCCACCTGAGAGACAGCTCAGTAAGTGAAGGGGCTTGCTCTGTGAGCCTGGGACCTGAGTCAGAGCCCCAAGGCCACATAAAAACTAAGAGAGAGCTGACTCCACACATTTGTCCTTGTCTCTACGTGTGTGCTATGGCAACATATGTCCCCTAGTTCCCGTGTCACACACAAACAACGCATAGTAAAAAATGTAAGAACTACCGATCCTTGAATTCTGAGCTGACTCTGCTTCTAAGAGCGTAGACAGACACCTACGGCGCTGCCAACTGGATACTCCATCCTCATGGGGAAACCCAAACTCACCTGTGCCTAGTTTCCTTTTACAGAAAGAAATCACTAATCCTAAATGTATATCCTGTTAAAATAAAACCCATTTCTAGGGCTGGTGAGGTGGAACAGTGGTTAAAGCTCTTTGTTTGGTTAGATCTGTTTACAGCTCACCAAATGCTAGAATTCTACTGAAAAAGAGTGAAAGCAGTATTTATTTGGAATTCTCTTTGGCTCACAATCATTGTTTCCCTCCCCATGCGAAGTAGTCAAACACTAAGAAACCATGTGAAGTGAAGCCTACGACACGGCTGACTCTGAGCAGATACGTAGAGTTTTAGGTGACTTCTCTCCTTACCAAAATTCTTGTGGTGACTAAGTGGTAATTTAATTACGTCAAAATGCTTTGGTCTCAGTAACGTTTTGTTCTCAATGTGAAGAAGGAACCATGAGGCTCTGATTTCTGAGAATGACTTAGCCATTGCTACCTTGAAATCAATGAGACCCCCACCCCAAAAAACTGGACCCACTGACACTCCCCCTCTATAAAGAGTTGGGGGAAGGCCACCAAAGTGTCCCCTGAGATTACAGTCACCCCAACCCCATCATGTCATTTCCTCCCCTTGACAAGTGCGTGTAACCCCAAGCACATGGCCTCTGGAGAGAGAAGGCTAAGCGAATGAACGACACCAGTAAAGCAGCTCTTATGCTAACACAGTTTTTGGTGCTGATGCATTGAGAGCCGCTCATCGGGTTACCAGGGTGCATTTGGCTGTGATCATTTCTTTACTCTGCCGATGCTATATGTGGGTGACTTGTAGTGACAATGGGCCTAGCTAGGGAAGTAGTTCAATAGGTACGCGTGTTTGAACTTATACTGTTTACCTAGTGCTGCTGTGTATGTCTATAGGAGGTGTGTGTGTATGTGTGTGTGTGTGTGTGTGTGTGTAAATAATTTCAGTGTTACTAGTGTGTCATTGAAAATCTATTAGAATTCCTTCATGAGTTCCCTTTTTAAATTGACACATTGCAAATTATACTAATGATTATACATGATGTGCCATGCAGTGTTTAGGCACACACACACACACACACACACACACACACACACACACTTTGTACAATGCTCAAATTAGGGTAATATTCCCTGACATGTCTGTTTTTTGTGACGAAACATTTAAACCATTCAGCCTGTTTTGAATAGATACTATCATTGCTCATGGTTTTCTGCTGTGTAACATCAGAACGCATTATTCCTCTGATCTAACTTTTCCATAGTAGTCACCTATCTTCCCTTTTAGTACTGTATTTGTATGTTTGTGTCTACATGTATGTGTGTGTATGCAGGTATACAGGTCATTTGTGTGTGTGTGTGTGTGTGTGTGTGTGTGTGTGTGTGTGTGTGTGTGTGTGTGAATCAGAGGACAACTGAGGGAGCTGGCTTTCTCTTTCTCCTTCTGCCACGTGGCTCCTAGGCACTGACCTCAAGTTGTTAGGTTTGTGGTAGGGGTCTTTCCCCAGTGAACCATCTTGCTGACCCCCATCTTTTCATTTTAAAAGTAAAGCAATCTACGTATGAAGGTCTTTGTCAAAGACCTTGACTTAGTCTCTTCTGTAGTCTATGATTTTCCTTGTGTTCTTTCAGTCAAATGTGGCGTCCAAGTATCTGAACTTTCTTTTCTCTTACTGGCTCCTAATCTCAAGTGTGTATATATTTAGTCTTCCAAAGACTTCAGATCCATTCATTCCTCTGTTGCACCTAGTCCACATGTTCATCTTTTCTCATCACCACTGTGGTCTTTTAGTCAGGGTTTCATCACCTTCATCTCCCCTGCTGCTGCTAGAGCAGTGGATGTAAGGTAGAGTAGTATGTGTGAGGTAGGGCAGCATGTGTGGTGGGGCATGTGTGTGAGGTAGGGCAGGTGTGGCAGGTGAGGTGGGGCAGGTGAGGTAGGGGCAGGTGAGGTGGGGCAGGTGAGGTGGGGCAGGTGAGGTAGGGGCAGGTGAGGTAGGGGCAGCATGTGTGTGTGGGGGCAGGTATGTGTGAGGTGGGGCAGCATGTGTGGAGGTAGGGCAGTGTGGGGTGGGGCAGGTGAGGTAGGGCAGCATGTGTGAGGCAGAACAGTGTGTGTGAGGTAGGGTAGCTGTGTGAGGTAGGGCAGTGTGTGTGAGGTAGGGTAGCATGTGTGAGGCAGAACAGTGTGTGTGAGGTAGGGTAGCATGTGTGAGGTAGGGCAGTGTGTATGAGGTAGGGCAGTATGTGTGAGGTAGGGTAGCATGTGTGAGGTAGGGTAGCATGTGTGAGTTAGGTGAGTTAGGGCAGCATGTATGAGGCAGAGTACTGGGTGAGTTAGGGCAGCATGTGTGAGTTAGGGCAGCATGTGTGAGGTAGGGCAGTGTGTGTGAGTTAGGGCAGTATGTGTGAGGTAGGGTAGCATGTGTGAGGTAGGGTAGCATATGTGAGTTAGGGCAGCATGTATGAGGCAGAGTAGTGTGTGTGAGTTAGGGCAGTGTGTGTGAGGCAGAGCAGTGTGTGTGAGGTAGAACAGTGTGTGTGAGGTAAAGCAGCATGTGTGAGTTAGGGCAGCATGTGTGAGGCAGAGGTGGGACCATGGCACTCCTCGGCAGAGTGTCCTATCTTCATGCATCAACTTAAGACTAGATGCCACAGGTCAGGTGTGGTAAGGGAGATGTGCACACAACGTTAGCGATGTGGTGGAGACAAGGCAGATGAGGTCCCCATGCTAGGGAGCTTCAACCTCCCCACGTCACTGGCATGAACATGCCCTACAGGGTCCTCCACAGTGAGGTCCTTGCTTATTGTCTGTGCTTCCTTTCCATCGCTGCCTGAGCCACGCTCTTCACAGTCTGCTTCCAACACCGCATCGGCAAGACAATCTGTTTACAGTTCCATATATATATTAGCTGTTTCACACCTCTGCGGGTTTCTTATATTTGCCCTTTGCCCTCCTCGCCCACATTCATCTGTCTATTCCTATCCACTTAGAGCGAGGCTGTTATTTTGGACTGGGCTAGATGAAGCAATACCACTGTTTTCTTATAATACCTGAATTCGCAACACCTGAGTTTCACGTTATACCTACCACACACTACATTGTGTGGTCACACATGAACAGAGTCGTTTAATGTCTATTCAGTTCCAGCAAATGTTTAATGGTTACCAATTGTGAACATGATGTAAACTTTCTATTAATCGTATTATATAAAAGCTATATAACAACATATGCGATTTCAGGAGACAGTGTTGGCAAAGAGATACCAAACGTACAGAGAGTCACAGCTCAGAAAAGAATGAAGGAGCAGGAGACACACGGATTCAAGGTCAAACCTCATACCCGCTGTAGGCTTGAATATTGCGGTAGTTATAACAAAACACAGACGACATTCAACTTATCTTTGTTATTTCTGCCTTGCTGATCGAAGAGTCAATTATGTTGTGATAAAGAGCTCTTTGCACTACAGAAGAGAATCTCAGGAAAATTCCTTAATGATAGCTTCAAGCATTCTTCCTATGAGATAACAGCAATCCAGGAGAAAACTGGATATGAAAATATATCAAGGTAGTGGAAAGCAATCATTGTCCCCACACGCACACTTGCAGCACAGAAAGCTCCAGCCACCACAGAAACTTTGAGGACTCTCTGGGAGACAATATGCAGGCTTCTGAGGTGAAAGGGTCCTGTTTCTTAAGACCAAGACTTTTGGAGAACGATCCAATGATGTCTCCTAAAATCAGACAGTAGACTCCCCTTTTCTCTTCTAAGCTAACTGTAGTTCCAATTAGGGGGCGTAATGCAGAGTTGATCATTACCAGGTAGATAAATCTCATAGTGAAACATGAGGTCTCTAATAGCATACATCACAGCTATAGAAGAATGTAGTTCATTCCCTGTAAGGCCCAGTGCTGTTTTCTCTCATTGTGCAAACCTGGAATGAGTTCCAAAAGCAAACTCGGCCCATGTCTGTCAGTATATTTCTAACAACGAGTATGGCCAATGGACCGGGGGTCATTTATAATGACTAATCTCGGGGAGGGAGATCAAGTTAATTTAAAGCTTTATTAAAACATTCAAAACTGTATGTGTTCTTACTCTTAGAGAAGATCCTAAATTTCTTTGTAATAACTCTTTGGATGACATTATGTGAATAGTTTAATAAATCACCAGATATCTTAAAGCATGAAAATAATGAGTATTCACTCAGTGGCTTGACCAAATAGCATTTTTTTTAACATAAAACACACATATAAAAACTGACAGCTATCAGTAAACACCAACGTGCTTACATTTCCAAAGGTTTCCTTGGGCTACTGTGTTTAATTCTCATAATACTTCAATCTGTTTTTCATATTAAGAAGTCAATGAGGGGCCCTGGGGAAATGGCTCACCCTCAGTAAGTGAAAGGTTTGCTACACGAGTATGAGGTCCCAAAGTGTCATCCTTAGCAATATCACGTAAAAGCTGGGCATGGGGCCACACGCCTTTTATGCCACTGCTGGAGAGGCAGAGACAGAACAATGTCTGGAGTTCTCTTGCTCGCCAGTGTCTTACCTTCCTGCAAGTGATGAGCTTAATGTGTGGTAGACAGTGACTTGGGAAGACACAAAATGCTAGCTTGTGGCTTCTACATGCTCATTCTTTTTCTCTCGTATTCATTCATTCTCTCTCTCTCTCTCTCTCTCTCTCTCTCTCTCTCTCAATATACAAGCTTAAATACTATATACACACAAAAATGAAAAATCCAGTAAGTCTTTAATAGGGTCTCCATGTTTCAGAGACTATTTACTTTAGACTTATATATTATTGTAGGCTAGACATCTTAAGCATTCATTGATCAACTTCCTGGTAATAGTACCTGATTGTGGGAAGCACATGTGTGTGTATCCACATATACAGTAACAGGTCTTCAAATTATGTCCATAGATATGCGTGGTGCACAAATCACTCAATCGAAATCTTATTTCGCATCTACTGTGATCTTAGCCCTCTGTTAATCTTGAGAAACACACACACACAACACATCCCTTTCGAGAAGTTAGCTGGGGGTTAGCACGATGGGTAAATCAGTGGGTAAATCTGCTTGCACCATTGGTCTGCAGAACACAGGCTAAGTAAGCTGGGTTTGGAGGAATACGTTTATAGCCTCGGCATTTGAACTGTATGACGGGAGGCAGGGCCAGGAGGTTGATCCAGAACTGTGGTTCTCCACCTCTGGGCTACGACACCTTTGGGGGTCCCATATCAGATATTCTGTCTGTCAGATTCCTAAAGATAGCGAAATTAGACTTATGAAGTAGCAACACAGCAGTTTTATGGTCGGGAGTCTCTCTCACGCCACGAAGAAGTGTACCACCACGTCAGGAATGCTGAGAACCACCAATGTAGATGCTTACAACTACCCTGGAGACTCCAGGAAGCAGAAACAACAGAGGAGCCTCAACCGTGTGGAAGGAGAAAAGAACTAAAAACTGTGCTCTGACCTTTACATGCATTCTCTGGGTTCTGTGCCCCTCAGATAACGATACATGAATAAAACTAAAGAAGCTAGCTGGGAAAACAAAATAAGCATCGGGGACAAGCGGTATGTGACGTGACAGAAAGCTGTAGCAGCGTAGTTTCACAGAGAATCACACTAAAGCGATATTCACTTTGCTCTCCTCACCTAGACTTTAAGGAGGTGTTTGTCCCTGTGTGCACAGTCACTCTGGGACTACTTATAAGGCAGAGAAGCAGATTTTGTGTCATAATTCATCTCGCTCATGTACATGACCATAGATGCCCTGCCCTGACGCTAAAAACATTGTTCAAATAAACTCACGAGTACTTTCTGAGTTAGGAACAGGACTGCCTACACCCATGTCCAGGTTGGAAGTGGTTTTTTAAATTTTATTTACTCACTTGCTTCTGACTTCCACAGCCATGAGACTCTTTTCCTGAAGTGTCAATGCCACACTGGCGCTTGACTGTCGCTCAGCTGATCGCAGAGCAGAAGTAAATGATATTTACACCGCTAATGCCCTCTGCCTTCAGTATGGTAAGTTTTGCTCTGGTCTAGCTGCTTCTTTCTGAGAAAAATATATGGCTTTCTGCCTGAAAGTTTAACCAAAAATGTGTGTGCAAATAAGATTTCTTCCATTTTCAACCATAAGCACGGATACATACTAAACTGAACATGGATGAGATTCCGTAATTACCTCTTCCAGATGAGAACCAGGACTGATATGCAAGACATACTAAAGTATATGTTGTTAATTGGCCTCGGCTTACACATTCAATTAACCTCAAACCTGGGAGGAGGATACTTCCCTGTCATCGTGGCTTATATAAGCTGATGGTGCTACAGAATTATATGCTACATTTGTGGAATCAAATTAATAATTAATAAGAAAACTGGAAAAGGTATATAAAAATTGAAAATATTAACTTGAGCATTTTGTGTCCCAAATTAGAAGCAGTGAAATCTCTGTTATTTTACTGTTTGTTTCTTTGATAACGACTATTAGCCTGTATTTATCAGTAACTGTGACTGACTTCCTAGTGTGAGATAAAAATGACAATTCCAACATCAAGTTTCTTTCATTAGCAAGAACCAAATAACCACAAACCAATGGAATAATGATAATAATAATAATAATAATAAATGTTTAAAAACTTATTGGCTTGCTTAAATTATAACTGATACAAATTTATAAAGCACCTGCCAATAATTTGTTGTGTAAATCTGTTGATAGAACACACATGAGAATATCTTGAATAATATGTGGAGAGAAGTAAAAGAGAGACACAGACAGAGCTGAAGAATCTCACACCCAAATACAAGGTGCATTGTCAAGTTGGTAAATGTTACATGATTGTAAACAAAGTATTCCCCAATCACTCAGTACATCATGTAATTTGAATTACATTTTAATCTGATGTCTGATGTATACATTTGATTTTTGAGTTAAATTTAATCAAACAAGACTTGCTCTGTACTCAGAAGCAATGGTGATCTTTACCTTTCTTAGCAGTGCTTTTCTAAGTGGTTTCTAGGCATTCAATGATTTAATTTCCAAGAAAGCCCTAGGACGCATACTTTGTTATTGCCATGTCATAGAGAAGACCCACGGATGCTAGTGAGTTAAGTAGCTTGCCTACTTCTTGTTAATAAGTGACAGAACTTGAACTGAAACCAAACTTGAGTGGCTCTTGAGCCAAATTCCAGCTCATATTGATCTAATGTGGTTTTAAAACTTAAAGGGCTGGAATAGAATCTCAGTGTCTATTAACTATTAGTTCTGAGACCTCGGGCAAACCGGCGAACTTCTCCAAACTTCAATTTTTTGATGTTGTACGAAAGACCCAGTGAAGTAGTACAAACATTCTTACCGAGGTTACAGTGAGGACTCAGGAGCTAATGCAGGAAGACTGTAGAGTACTCTTACATGATCGCATCGTAACAGTTTGTAAATGCCTGAGTTCTCTGTGTGATCACAAAATGAATAAACCAGAGATCTCATTAGAGAAAGAGTGTTCAGGGAGCCACCGGGGCAATCTTTTCTTCTGATACTACTGAAGTTTTGACAGTCTGCCCAGAGTAGCCCAGGACAAGTCTCAGTGTAATACAGACCATAGACTCGTACTCCCTTCCACTTGTGTGTCAGCACCCAGACACGATGGGATTGATTTGTCCATATGACAGGCGAGAAAGCAACAACGGTCATATTCTTATCACTTCTGTCCATCCTTCTCCCTGTTTCCAACCCCCTCTCCACACATAGGAGGAGGAAGACATCTGCAAGCCAGGAAGAAAGCCCTTAATAGACATGAAATCAGTTAGGACCTTGGTCCTGAATGTCTCAGTCTCCCTAAGTGTAAGAAATAAATGTCAAGCAAGCCTTAGGTATTTGGTTATGGCAGCGCCAAGCAGATTAATATAACGAGTATCGTGTTCACCCCTCCTGCTGCCAATGTCACCCGAAGAGCAGGGCCAGCTGAGTCCTGTTCAGCTGCCAGCTGGGCAGCGGTGTGGTCAGATAAGTCACAAGAGAAGCTGAGGACCTGGGGCTGGGTCCTGTGGAATACACCAATGTCCTCAGCAAGGTTAGCATGAATGGGGGCCAGGATAAGGCCGCTGCAGTTCATCGGGGAGTATAAATATTTTCAGGAAAACACTCATTATTAAACAAGACAAAGGAAAGTAGGCCAACAAAGGCGAAGTTCCACACCTGTTACTAAAATGTTAAGAGGTTGAAACGAAATCCGGACAAAGAGTAAACGACAGAAAAATTCAGATCCATAAAATTGCAGTTGAACTAACTGGACAAACAAAAAGAACTTCTAAGTTAGATATCTAAGTTCCCTCAGTGTCTTGGCTTCATGAAGCTTGCTTAGCTCCTTCTGGATGGACCCAGTCATGCTTCCTGAGCTAGACGGGAAACTAGCTGGAGTATGTGTGCATAAAAATAAGTATGTGTCTGGATTTTAACACATAAACATAAAATACGTAAAAACTTGCTTCTGCAACTTCATTTCTTTAGGGTGAATAGAAATCTTATTTCTTGGGAGTCATGTTTTCATTTATGAACATAATAATGTTTTCAAATGCAAATATATCTGCCTAGAAAGGGATATCCTAAATTCTCAGTGATTAAAAAATCATGTTAAACGGTATTTTATTTCTCCTTTCCCACTAATTGTCTTCCATATGATTTAAAGAGAACATCTGCGAAGCATTTATTGGACTCGAGACACCACTCCAGCAACTTACAGTAACAAAATCCAGGTTGCCTTGCCAATTTCCATGAAACCAGAAATACAAGTTAACAAATTGTATCCTGGTGAATACGAATCTTCAGCTTTCTTTGTGCTTTCCTTGCAGAGGCCCCCGACTAGGTTCTGGCCAATGGGCTATGAATAGCAATGATTAACTTGCAGGTCACGCCCTCAGAAGGAGCTGTGTATTCCTGTAGATAACTTCCTGTTTGAACTCTGGTACGTGGAACTAGGAGTGAGTTGAGCCTGCAGAACAGAAACGAGATTACAGGGGCCTACGCTGGAAGATGGAGTAGTCAGGGCGCCCACTGCACTGCCGCACCACTCTGGGATTACCGCCGAGATAGGAGCCTCTTCGGAAAGCCGCTGGATCCTTGCGCATGCTCACAGTAACTGGACTGTGTTTTCATAAAACGTAGATTTTCCAAACTTGTAATAAGGCATCTCTACCTCAGTTTTGCTAGTGAATTCAATCACAAAAGTGCGACAGGAGCTCCTCACAACCACACTGAGGGAGAACACAAGTTTGTGGAGAAATCACACGTTTAACCAAATATCTTTTCTCTTCTATCTTTCTTACACTAACAGACGGGAGGGAGATAAAGAGATTTGGGAGCGATGGTCACAAGGCAAGAATCCATCCAGCTAAGTTGTTTGTTTGTTTGTTTGTTTATGCTTAAAAATGCAGGCAGATGCCTGAGTTTAGGGTCAGCCCCTGACAGAGCTAATTTAGGTCCAGGTGTGGTCTACATCAGGTCAAGGTCCCACCCAGCTAAATTTACAAGACAGGTCTCTGAATTCCTTTTCAACGTTATGAATACAAGGGTGGGGTGAGGTGGACATAAGTCTGCCTCTTCCTAAGAGGCTAAGGTCACTGAATGCTGATTTGTGGGATGGTCAAGAGGGAACCTGGAATAAATAACTAAATTGATAAGTAAATTAAAGAGTAGCCTTTTGGTCTACATGAGATGAACTAGCAAAAAGAGATAGCAGTTCATCTTTTAGATGTTTCTCTAGGGAGACCTGAGCCATTTGGAGATCTCTGGAGAGTGAAAACAGCTCTTCAAGAATTTTTTCTAACAGGATTTCTGATCTCAAGAATCACTTAGAGAGCTGGTATAGCTCTTTTAGAAGTGTTTTCTAGCAGCTAGCCGGAGAAGGCTGTCTGAAGATCCAACACAGCTCTTTTAGAATTTTTTATAGTTTTCTGATTTTGATTGGAACAGAAGTATTCTAACAGGATTTCTGACTTGTTTGGAAGATCAAAAAAAAAAATTCTATAGCAAAGCTGTGGTACAATTAGAGATCATGCTCAAATGTATCCATTGGGGATAATGTCTTAAAAATTAGCCCAGCAGGTTTACAATGTGTGTCAATTCTATATACTTATCCATCTATCTACCCATTGATTCATCTATCACCATCTATCCAACCATTTACCTGTACATCTATTCATCCATCCATCCATTCATCCATCTACCCACCCAAGCATCCATCCATCCATCCATCCATCCATCCATCCATCCATCCATCCATCCATCCATCCATCCCTCCCTCCCTCCATCCATCCCTCCATCCATTCATCTACCTACTTACCTATCCATTGCACTGATCTATCTATCCATCCTTCTATTCATCCATCCATCTACAATTTTGCTTTATTTGTATTTTAAACAGGGTCTCACTAGGTAGCTTTAACCGGCCTAGAATTTGGTATGTAGACCAAGTTGGCCTTGAGTTCATAAGATCTTCCTGTCTCTGTCTCTTATGTGCTTGAATTAAATGTCACTAGCCTGGCTCAATAACCTGTATTTTAAAGTTAAAGTTATAATTTTAAATTTATAGAAAACATGAAAGTAATGATGAGTTTGTATATACTTGTTACATAGTTTTCTCTAATGTTAACATTTTATGTCTGTGGTACATTTGCTAATTAAGAAACTAATTTGGTATAGTATTCCCCTTACCTTATATTCAGGGGATAAGTTCAGAGACTTGCATGGTTATCAGGAACTGCAGATCACATGGAAAATTGTCACCTAATATACTTTTCATTATAACTAACTGCCTATTATACATTATGGTTGTAACTTCTATGGTCTGACTTGCGACAGCAACAACTTTTTTCTTCTTTAAAATGTCACGGGCATAAAATTTGCTCTTACTATAGATCTTAGCATATGACTTTAAAATTTTTTCCTTATTAATTCAAGAACTACTGTTCACTTAAATGAAGCATTTATGCTTTTCACTGGCATATCTGGACTCCCAAAACTATCACTTCTGCACTTTGGGTCTATCATTAAGAGCAGTAAAAATTACGTGAACACAGGTGAAGACCCCAAACTCCAAAGTTGACATGGTAACTACGATGGCTCACTGAGTAAGAAGCCATAGCTGAGGGGCTTTATACCGTGTAGATCTGAGAGACAGAAGGATGGTTTACATCCTGGGTGGGAGACTGGGATGGAACAGGACAGCAGACATCGCACTACTCAGAATGTCAGGCATTTAAAGCTAACAATTGTTTATTTCTGTGACCTCCCACTTAATGTTTCCCAACTATAGTTGAACAGAACTAAGGTGGAAAAGCAAAGCTTCAGATGAGTTAGAGGCATTGAATTTGTGGATAGATGCAATTATGTTTCAGACACGCAACATAAGATTACTCAAGAATCATGTAGTCAAGTCACACACATGTGCTCTCTCTCTCTCTCCTCTCTCTCTCTCATTCTAATGTTTTAAGTAGTTTTTGATTTTGTGTTGGTCTTCTTTCATAGCTCTCCTAAGCCACACGTGTCTACGTACAGACACGAGCTATAAGTTGGACACACTCAATAGAGCATATTGTTGTAATAAATGCATACAATGTGGATTAGCTAAATTTTAAAAGAGAAATTAATATCAGCAGTTTCTATTGACTGAACCTTGGCTTTGCTGGCTTCTCCCATTACTGCCATTCTTGTCTGGTGTTACAAATCTTGCTTCCTTAATTCTTTCTACTTTCGACAGTTCTCGGTTGTTTATGCTTTAATTGTCTCAAATGTTTGAAAAGTATTGGTCAGGTCTTTTATAAATGTTCCTCAGTTTAGATATGCTCAACACTTTCTCGCGGTTGGATTGGACTTGGGACATTTTGAAAGACGAGCAAAGGGGTCAAGGTTTCTTTCCATAACCCTATAGAAAAGGGATGCATGATAACAAGATGACTCATCCCTGGCAATGCCAATTCTGTTCTCCAGTGATGCCTGATTCCATTTCTAGAGAATGGAGTCAGAAATATTGATTTGGGCACTGCATATGCTTTGTGTTATCGGAATATGAATATTTCCTGGCCCTACCAGTGAGTTTTAAAATTAAATGTATTTTTGAGAGTTAATGCTGAAACCTCCATTTCTGTACATCTTTATTAAAATACAGCCAATTTATTTAGGAATGTGTATTAAGGAATATAGACATATATGTATATAGTTATATCTCCATAGACTTAAAATAATAATAAAATAATAATGTTAAGTATGTAGAACCATAAAATGAATTCTCTTATTATTATAATATCTTGTTATTTGTATTCTAGGATGCTAGATCTTGCAAAATTTACAGATAAATACATTATGGTATCAGAAACACTTCTTGGGTGGAACTTAAAAGAGGTTGAGCATATGACCTCTTTCATACTGTCCTCCAGTCTGCTGGCTATCACAGGAAGGTAGTGACGTGCATTCAACGTTTCAAGACCATACTTTGGCCATTCCACCCTAAACACACAGCCTCTTTTCTGGTGTTAGAAGCCCATATTTCTGGGTTGCTATGATGGTGAGGTAAAAGAATCCTCAATTCCTTAATGAATTCCAGGAGCCATCAAACAGTTTTATAGTACAGACCTCCAGACTTATTTTATGTGGTAGGAAAAAAAATCTATCATTTAACTTAAGACATTTAATTTGCAGAATATGTAGAGAGAAGTACCCTTTTATTTCTGAAAATCTAGTATATATACTGTATATACTTTAATTTGTATTTCCATCAAAACAATACTTTGTGTATAATTGAGAAAACTAAATATTAGTAGGCCTGAGACTATTTTTTGCTTTAAAAGTGTTGAATTTCTAAGCTGAATTTAAACCAAATACCTGTTTTCTACTTTCTTGTCTTCTCTTCCTTTCTTCTTCTTTTCCTTCCTTCTTCCTTCCTTCCTTATTTTATTTTATTTTATTTTTTGAGGCAGGGTCTCACTGTGTGACCATGGCTGCTCTGGAACTCACTACAAAGACCTCACTGGTCTTGAACTCACCGAGACCCACTTATTTCCGCTTTCTAACTGCTGGAATTAAAAGGACGCACCTCCAGATCAGGCCCTTTACTATGGCAACGTGCTAAAACGCCTTGAATATAATAAAAAGAGATACTAGCAATCAGCGTTAACATAAATTGACATTCCATAACAAAGAAAAATATATAAAATACCAAACATAGACATGGCATGTTCAGATAGACAATAAAACCAGCAGATGTCCTCTCAGTCTAAGTCTCTCATTTCTCCTTGTGATGTGCACCTCAAACATTAGAACTGGCATCCAGAACCCTTCAGCAGGGAAACCGCAGGACACACCTCCCTTGTAACTATGTAATTATGTAACTATGTAACTTTGGGCTTTCTCAGCTGGCTGCTGTGGGAAACCAACAACCCACAGATGCCTCTATCTCTCCTGTTACACTATCATCTTTAAGGAGTATCTGTTATATATCAAACAGTCCTCCATACACAGGACGCAGTCCCTTCCATACCAAAGCTTACAGTCTAGTGAAAGAAACAGGAGAGCAGGCGATTATAATAGAGTAAGGTCTCTGAGCATTAAAGAGACTGTGACCAACGTAATTTAATGTTTTGATAGGCTACACACTGAAGAATATTTTATTGGCAACAGTATCCTCTACCTACCAAATGCGAAGATCATCCCAGTATTGTTTTTGGTACAGCCCAGAATATCTTTAAATACTGTCTAGGGTCCCAGAGAAAAAGCACCTTTTATTTCCTACTCTCTCCTCATTTACCAGAGCTGGTACAGGAGAATGGTGCACGGCACAGAGACTACAAAACAGGAGCCTGACTGCAGGGGTTGTGGTTAGGCACAATTCTAGAGCAGGTAACGCTTTCTCAGAAGCCCGGAAGTTCAAAAAAAAACCCAGCAGATGAACAGTATGTGTTCATTTGTTTTATATGTGTATCTTACGGTCCCCAAACATGTGTATGTATTGAATTGATAAGAAGCACATCTAGTGGACTAAAGATGACCAAGCCCGTGTGGACTGTGGAGGTAAGACTGTGAGGAGAGTGCAGAAAGGTACCTAAGTCTACAAAGGAATGAAAATCTTTAATTATAACACGAGAAGCTATGATCACAGCAGGAAAGGTTTAAGGGTGGAGCTCGGCTTCTGAGCTGCCTGAGGGACAGTCAGGTGAGGCTGACGGATGGTAAGTTAGGTTTTTGTTTCTGAAGAAGCAGCGTGACTCAGACCATCTATATATAGAAGCCATACGTGTGGATGGAGTGACCTGGGGAAAGTGTAAGACTTGGAAGAGGAGCGCGCGGATCTGACAGTGACAGAGTGGAGAGAGGTGAGGGAAAGTCAGGGTAATCCTGATGTCACAGAGGGCAAACGAGGTGAGTTTCATAAACACAGCAGAAAGGTCAAGTAAGATGAGGAGGGAGACACGTCCACTGGGATGGGGAATTGGGGAATCGGGGAGACGTTGCTTTGGGTACCCACCAGCGAGATCCAAGGAGGGTATTTTTAAGAAATGTGGCTCACATATTGGAACAATGATGCCCAATGTAGGATAGCAATGGCACCCAAGGAAAAACTGAAAATCAGCATGAGTCCTGGCTTCAGGCTAATTGTGGACACCACAAGCTGTACTCATGCCTGGTCTTCTGAGTCTCCCGGGTATTTATATGAACTTACCTCATGCCATTGCTGAATGTAAGCACACTCGATCGTTTCTGCTTTTCACAGAAGACTGTATGATCCAGGGCGGCCTGGGGCACTTATTTGCTTGTCTATAGTATGTCTTCAGAACAAAGGGCTGACATTAACGCACGAACCATTCCGAACTCCCTTTATAGGGTACCTTTTATAAACAGAATGATCCCAACGGTTTAAAAGCTAGAATTCATGCGAATAAGCCTTTTTAAAAGTCAAGGCCTAAAACTAATTCCATTAAGTACATCTGTGGAGAGGAGGGGGTCTCGGTGTGTGATCCGGCAGCCTTGGAAGAACTGGTTCATGGGAGGGGAAGCTTGAAAGGGGGGCTGGAGACCTGCCCTTCCTCCTCTCCCGCTTCCATCCAGTGAGTTAGGGAGAACGACTTCCCGACACCTTGTTCCTTCCCCTCCACTCCAAGCTGCTGCTGCTGTCATTTCCACCTTATTTCCCCTGTGCCGATAGCACAGACTTCTAACAGGGTCCCTTGCTTCTAATCGGCATCACAAGCCATTCCCAGACGATGTTGCTAGAACACACACACATGCACGCACGCACACTCGCATACACACACACACACACACACACACACACACACACACACACACACACACACACGTTAAAAACAGTACTCAGAAGAGTGTTGTGGCTTCTCTCAGAATCCGGTCTCCTTACGTCATACAAAGGCCTCTCTCTAAGTCCAGTCGGCCATTGAATAAATCATTTCATGCTCACACGCCAGCCACAGGACCAAGCAGAGGTCCTGTGCTCCCTCAGCTGCACTCTTCATCTGGAGCCAAGCAGATCCAGCTCTGATTCCAGCGCCTCCCTTTGAACACCTCTGTAGCTTTCTTCTCTCCTAACTGATCTCGACTAGTCATCATCTCTTCCTTTGGTGTCCTGAATGTATCTCTCACAGATTGCTATTCAGGCTGCAGACATACTTCTTAACCTTGTGCTAGTTTTCGCAGACGATTATCCTATTAAACGTCCAGCTCCTTAAAGGTAGGGGCTGCCTTTTCTGTTTTTGTGTCTCACGAAAAAAATTTGTCAGAGCCCAGTAAGAATATGACATTTCCCATGGCCAGGGCATACTGTGAACGGAGTCGATAGCTATTGAGTGAATTCAGTCTAGGACTGTATTGTTCATATTAAGGAAACAAGACTCAAAGGAGTTAAATAACACAGCCGAGGTCATCCATCTACTGGGAGACAGAAGGAGGAAAGAAGTTGCAGATGCGACCTGACTTTAAACTAGGACTCATATTGCTAAAATCAGCCATCACCACATATCGCAGGCGCTCTCTCTCTCTCTCTCTCTCTCTCTCTCTCTCTCTCTCTGTGTGTGTGTGTGTGTGTGTGTGTGTATGTGTGCTTTTGTACACATGCATGGGCAAATACGTAGTGGTGGGAGGAAAACTTTGCATGTTGTTTCTCAAGAGGCACCAACGTATTTATTTATTTAGAGTCTTTTACTGGTCTAGAACTCACCATGTAGACTATGCTGACTGGCTAGCTGCCCAGGAACTTGCCTGCTTCTATCTTTACAATGCTGGGATTACAACAATGGGTCACATCTTTTATCCATGGGCTCTGTGGATCGAACTCAGGATTTCATGCTTGCACAGCGAGTCCTTTACTGACTGAACAATCTCCCTGCTTCACCCCACCACATCTAAGGGACCTGGAGCACAGCTACAGGAGTCATGGACGTGTTTCAAAAGGGTTTTAAGCTCAGATATTTCAGGAAATACCTGATGTGGAACTATGACTTCTTTCTTCTTGAGAGAAAAGGGGACTTGCTCTTTTGAAAGTGGCAGTTAATCTGATTCATCTTCACCTGACTCCTTAGTCCGTAGACTTTTCTACCTAGTTGGTCATATCAATTTGCTTTTCCTTATGCATTTTCAAAGAAGTTCAAAATCTCAAAAATATAGGCTGAAGATAAACTTAAATTTACATTCCTTTTTTTATTGGATTTAAAAAAAATTACATTTCAAATATTATCACCTTTCCCGGTTTCCCATCCATAAGCCCCCTATCCTATCCCCCTCTCCCTTCTTGTATGAGGGTGCTCCCCCATCCACCCACCTCTTCCCACTTCCCTGCCCTGACATTTCCCTACACTGGAGGGTTGAGCCTTGGCAGAACCAAGGGCTTCTCCTCCCACTGGTGTCCATCAAGGCCATCGTCTGCTACATATGTAGCTGGAACCATGGGTCAGTCCATGTGTACTCTTTGGATGGTGGTTTAGTCCCTGGGAGCTCTGGTTGGTTGGCATTGTTGTTCTTGTGGTGTTGCAAACCCCATCAGCTCCTTCAATCCATTCTCTAACTCCCCCAGTGGGGACCCCATTCTCAGTTCAATGGTTGGCTGTGAGCCTCCACCTTTGTATTTGTCATGCTCTGGCAGAGCCCCTCAGGAGACAGCTTTATCAGGCTCCTGTCAGCATAAACATTACATTCTTGTTGGCAGAAGGAAGGCCTTCTTTGGATTAAGAATTTACTCTAAATATTTCAGATTAAATAATCACAGTAGGCTAATACTCTAGTTTGTTATGGCTATTTGTAGGAAAGAACAAGAGAGAGAAAGAGGGAGGGAGAGGGAGAGGGAGAACAAGGCTATTTGAAATGGCTCAGTGGATAATGGCATGATATTGTTGCCAAGCCTAATGACCTGAGTTTGATCCCCAGGAACCACGTGATAGAAGAGACTTCTTTAAGTTGTCCCCTGCCTTCCACCTATGTGCCCAGGCACACACGTCACAATCATATACTGGCACAAACACACTACATACATGAATAAATGTAACAATTTTTTTTAAAAAAAGAGAACAATGAACTTCGCTGGAATTATGTAACCAAGTTGACTTACAGGGGTAGACTATGTCTCTGTATTAGCTCATGTGAATCTACCTTATAGACTATATCTATGAAAAACTCTGAAAGACGTCTAGCTTGCCTTTTATATTCATGTCCACAGATAAAATGCAAAACTGACCAATATGCTTTACTGAGGTGTTTTAGCAACCCTTAGGATGTGACTTTAGAAGGTTAGAGGCTCCACAGAGCCCATTAAGGCTCTGTACCAAAGTTACCCAGAGAGATCCTTAGGTGGGTGCCTATTTATGTTTAGGCAAGACAGGCGGAACCAACTCTCCCAAAGAGCTGAAGCTTTTGAGTAGAAGTTTAACATGCACATATCTTCCAGATGGCAAGGCCTAAGGCCACCCCAGAAACACAAGGAAGAAAAGATTAAGAGACTTCCTCTAACTCCAGGCTTCTTTCAAGTCTTCAACTCAAAAGCGAATCAAGAGCACTGACAAAGACCCACCTTCTCTTTCCTACAGTAATAAGCCCCACTGAATCTAGGAAGTAGAGCAGCCTTCCAGCCTGTTTAGCGTCTCTTAAATGATGACTTGGTCATTAAATGATGTTCTGTAGGAGCCAAGGACTACTCTGCTGGGTCAGGTTTTCACTGCAAACAGAACAGTGATCGGGAGGGTTTATTTCTCTTTTCTTCACATCGAACATCACACCAGTCATGACCTAGACCTCTATACACATGCCGTGCCAGCAGGGATGTACGAGACAGCATCTGACTTCTGTCACGCGTACCCACCATAATGGGAAAATCATTTTTCAACTTAGTCTTTCTCCTGGGAAGGAGCCCAGGGCCACAGAAAGCACTCGTTCATCACCTGCCACGGCCCAGTGATTCTCTGAGCAGACATACTGGGCTGAGATAATTGGCTTGACAGCCTGGAGGTCAGCCTCCCTTAGTGACTGAAGACTTTTCTTTATCACCTCCAGTGTTAGAATATACTGTCTTCTGCATCTACAATGTTATTCACTCACACACCAACAATGGTGAGTCTGGGAAAAAATTAGTGTAAAGGCACAGTATGGCAGAGCTTGAGAACTCTACCACAGAAGGGAAAGATGTCACCCAGAGGCAGTAACAAAAACCCCAGCCCAGTGCTGCAAAGCCGTTGTCTTAGGAGTTCAGAGACCCACTTCTGCAAGACCGTGCACCTCCAGCCCCCGGTATTTTCCACACTGGGTCTTGATTTTTCAAGCCAGTATCTGCCATCTGGAAAATGTCACACAAAGCGACCGTGCCTACGTACCACAGAAAGAACTAAAAAGGAAGCTACGGCATCTTCAACCCTACTCTTGTCGCTCGTCAGTCATCATCTCAAAGACAATGCCAGAAGGGGATAAAAATCATCACCACAGTCCCGCTGCCCAAAGGCAATGGGGAAATGCACACAGGGCTTAGCTCTGGTCTGTGACTCAGTTTCTACGTCCATCAGCAGAAAGCCAGCGACCGCAAGGGCCAGCTTCCTGACTGCTCTCTCATGACATGCAGACCAAAAATGAATCCCACAGGGAGATGCAAACGAAAGGAAGCCAGGAAAGATCATCAGCTCTCCTAACTGCGCCCTCAGGGAAGCAGGCGTAATATGCGATCCATGCCTTTCCTTAGCGTTGGGAGAGAGCTAGATCTTACTGGAGGGTCTTGGAATTCAGACATAGACAACAGTCCGACTACCCCTCACTAGCTCCTGGTTAAAAGAAGGAATGCCAACGAGGCATAGTCGCCCTAGTCCCCAGATGACAAGCAGACTAGAGAGACTGTCCACTTCAGTAATGAGAACCTTCTATGGAAGGCTGTATAGCAGCAGGCCACGCTGAGAAGAGACTTGTCACTATGACGTGACTGCTCATCTCCAGCCTGGGTCTACAGCTGATCTCCCGATTTTCCTTTTGCAGGGGGGAAAAAAAAAATCTAATTATAGGTAGATATTCGACTCGGTGCTCATTAAACTGTCACCACAAAGACAAGAATTACATGGGAAATTTTAGCATACTGCAGTGAGAAGTATATGTTTAAAGAGGTTTAATGGCCCTGTGGTTTGACAGTGTAACTGTGTATGGGCGCAACCCTGGAGACATCTAACGTCTCTGCTCTCTACCAACGGTGCCTTACGATGGGGCAGTTGTCACGGGCAACAGCAGATGATGTTGATTTTACAAAGACTTAGCGGCTACAGACCCCGATATGGTAGGATCTCGTGTCCCACGCCCCAGAGAACTTAGACGAGGGAAGCGAACCCTTTTATGGTGCAGAGTTCTCTGTCAGATGGGGATGGTGTCAAGACTTCATTTCACATCATCACAGGAGACAACGCATCCTTGGGATTTCAGCCAAACACCTGGCAGCTGGTACTTTAACGATGCTTTTTCTACCCATTCCTGCAGTGACTGGCATTTCTACCCATCTCTTTACTATCCAGAGCATGGCAGTGGTCAATAAATAGCAACTCCATTTCTTCTTTCCAAGTTCCCTTTCTACTCCTTGGTTGAGAATTTCATGTGCTAATGCTATGTAAATACCATTTGTCTCAGCTTTCCGTTTAGATAAATGCTTTGTTTGGCTCGCTTTGACTCACGGCGACTGGTAGGAAAAGCAGTTCTATCAGTGAGACCTTAGAGATTTTCTAATTATCTACTACTTATCACAAGATAGAGCACCTCGGTTCCAGAATGGCTCATTCGCTTCACCTCCCCCCAGACTCCACCCATGTCTGTATAGTAATTGTTGTCGATGCATATGCATCTACTGGCATCCACACATTTACAATAGAACTCTGAGAAAAGGTCTTTACGATTATAGGAAATCCCTTATTCTGGGTTTTTAATCCATATCATTCTATTTCCTCTGTTTCCATGTCCCTTTTTATATTACTTATAGACTAGTTTCAAAATAAAATTTATTTCCACCTTCTCAGTGGTCTTTGTACCAGGCGAAAATACTTATTAGGATGTCTCCAACTTTGGCTGGCATTTCATTGTTTATTGTCTCAAGCTGACAGAGACAAAGCAGCGGGAGACAGGGCTTTCTTAAATGATTTTGTATACTAATTAGTTATTTCTAGAACGTTACTGTGTGTTAATGAAATTTGCAGCTTGCCTTCTTCTAAGTAGGCTAATTTAAAAGCACCTTCAGAGGATGCTACCAAAATGGTGACCTCCATACCTGCTAAGCTGCAGGGACAGAGAGGAACCACAACAGCCCCTCTGATATGGCTGACTTCATCCACTCTTCTCCTTTGACACTATTTCCTGCTCTCCCTGGTCGGTCAAGGATGCTCTCCCTCCTGGACTAGCATGACTGAATGTATGGACCTGTCCTCACTGACTATAAACCGAGGCTCTCATAGATTTCCCCAGGTTCAGAAGTGTGAATTGAACTCTGCCTCTCGCCAGGAACCAGGCCATGAAGTCACCTGGATTCTAGAGTCTTTCAGTCCCAGTGACTTAAAGTATCATCTCGCCTTTTTCTTTTTCCTGAGCAGAAAACAGGCTCAGTTTGTCTTAGGGTCTAGAATGTCAACATGGAGTGTGTCTACAGCAATCAAACAGCTATCCTGTGATTTTTCAAGTAAGATTTATTAACACACCATGGAGGCTTGTATTCAATTGCATTCATGAAGGAAAAAGAGGTTCGAATTTCTGTAAAAGTACAGATCTCAGTACTACCGGACTCCCAGCTTTCTCCCCACTTCACCGTCGTTTAGACAGCACATGAACCAGAGCAGTGATGGAGTAAAGACCTCTATGAATGCATACTCTTCTTCTGCTTGTTCACACAAGCAAACATGTCTGCCCCCCCCAAATGTTCAAATGAATAACTGCCATTTTCATTAACTCATAAGAATAGGAGTGGCCGCTGTAACTTAGGTCCCCATGAAAACGTGGTTTAAATACACCAGTCAACTGCACATAAACCTCCACGTGGCTCTCAGGACACTTACTGACAGGCTGAAGACAGTCTGGTCCTGTGATTAACCACTGCACTAGCAGCAAACAGCAGCCTAGGAAAGTGCTGATAGGTAGAAACTGGGAATCGCAATACCAGAGGAAAAAGCACAATGTCTTATCTTCCAATAATGTGTGTTCTCTTCTCTCTCTCTCTCTCTCTCTCTCTCTCTCTCTCTCTCTCTCTCTCTCTCTCTCTCTCTCTCTGTGATGCTCATTTGGACGTATGCCTGTTTGCATCTGTGTGGGCATACTTGTATGTGGGTGCACATGCCTATGATGGTCTGAGGTTGATATCGATCATCCTTGGTCACTCCTCTACCTTATTCAGTAAGGCAGGTCTCTCGATCAAACCCAGAGCTCGTCAATAACGGTCAGCAATAACGGGGATCCTTATACCAAACAGCCTTCCGAGACTGGAGTTACTGGAAGGCTGCTGTGCTAACCTGGTATTTACTTTGGTTCTGAGGATCTGAACTCCAGTCCTCACCTTCTACGGCAAGCACTTACTCACCGAACCATCTTCCAGGCTCAGGAAACCAATACTGACAGAAACAGATATTCTATAAAAATTCCTTTTAAATTGCGTTCTATGATTGATTTCAGGATCCCAATGGAATTATTGCATTAAGTTATTAACAAGGCAAAAAAAAAAAACCAAAAAACAAAAAAACAAAAAACCAACAAATAACTTTCAACCTGAAGTGTGTTAGCATCACCTGAGAACTGTTTATGAAGAGCCTAGGGGAATCCAAGTGGTGAAATATTTGCCTGCTTTGTTCCTTACTGTAACAGTGACGGACCCCAATGGCTTCTTAATCCCTTTGTCAACCTTCTGTGAAGTGTCTCACAAGTGAACACTTCGGCTGCTACTGTAACCTTTCTAGGGGTTTGTGTATCCAGTGGCTTATATACAAGCACTGTCAGGACAGGAGACAAAGGAAACAACTGCTTTATGATTCAATTAAATTTCCCCCAAATATTAATAATTCAATTACAATAAACACGAATTACTAGCTATCACTGAAAATGAAAACTTAGTTTGAGGCAAGAAACATTAAAAAAAAAAACCCAAAACCTCTCAACTAGAATCGACACTGAAACATAACAGAAAATAGCCTTCAGAAATTATAAATGAAAAAGAAAATTACAGTATCAGAAAAGGAGTCTACTCTATTGATTTTTGCTCTGCTCGCAAAATATTTCAAAAATTCTCTATATAGATACTTTTTCTTTACCAATAATTACTAGCAATAATAGGATCCTTAAAAATTATTACTACAGGTAACTAAGAAATGCTGAGAGCAGGAGAAATAGTTTGCCTTAAGGAAGAGGCCACAAATTGGTTAGCCAATGCCACACAGGCAGCCATGAAATCATTCATATTCAAGAAACTTTATATGGTCTGAATCAGGCTGTATTCATGTATACTTGGAAATGAACACACGATAATTAAGAAAGAGAAGCCATAAATTTTAGCAAGAGCAAGGTGTGGGTGGCTCATGGGAAGCACTGGAAAGAAGAAACAGAGAGGGGGACTACTATGTAATTATATTTTAATTTTAAAAATAAAAACTATTTCAAAACTTGATTCCACCTTTAAGTGAAACGACTTCATGAAAAATAATAAATAGCAAGTGGTAAAAAGTTATTTTTGGAAAAAATATCTACCCTGAATATGTATTATCAAATTTCCATATACGTTCCTAATTTGTAAGAATTCTTATTAGCCAGACTTCTTTAAAAAAATCACTGATGGAAAATAAACTCGCATTTGTTGTAAATCTACAAGAATTTCAAGTCATTTAACTTTCATGCATGCAAATACAAACGACTGTTTAAATACTTGAAAGCACTCTCAGTGGATAAACTAGCTTTCAAGGGTTGCTAGAGACTCAAGTGTCACGCAGGCAATTTTACCCCTGTGCTTATTAATGAGAAAATCTGTATTCACCAAACGCATCACCTACCATTGACATTTTCAGACGGTTCTCATACTTTACCCTATTATTAAACTCATCCTTGTCAGAGCAGGGGCAACCAGGAAATTTACCAACCAACCAGGACAGTTCAGTGGCCAGAGGGGAGGCTGTCAGTAGAAAAGACTAAGAGGGTCCTGAGCACGCTGCCCTACGTGGTCACCGTAAGAGCTGTCATCCTCTCTAACCTCTCCATCACTCTTCAGTGAGAAGGGGGGACATGTAGGAACCTTCTCCAATTTCAGGGTATGTAAATAATGACGGGAAGGGGGTGGATGTTTTGGGAAGCAAAAACGATACACACATTTCTTTCAACTTCATCAAAGAGGAGCAAGAATGAAGGTAGAGATGACCAAAGACACTACAGTCAGTTCCTAAGGAAGAACAAAGGTCACCAAGAAAAGAATGTTCAACACGCGTCCCCTGATGGCTTGCTTTAAGCCTGTTTTTGCTTTCCTTCTAGTCGGTAGTTAACTAGTACAGATCATCAGTTGGTTGAGATTAGTCATTTTCTATTGCTATTAATCAGTTTTCAATTCGGTTTCGCTTGACACTCATGAAATCAAATCCAAACAAGCCTTAAAACAAGAATTCAGTTCGTCCCCTTCAGTTTCCACTAGGGAACAACACTCAAAGTAATTTCAAAGGCTGCAGCATTCTCAAATGGCAGCGACGCCGAACTGACCATTGTCACGTCATCCCCATACACATTATAATACCTACTGTTCTGTGAATGCTCGGAAGAGACTGTCCGCCACTACTGATTTCTAGTCTTCTCTGTAACAACCTATATCTAAAGCTGGGTTCTGGGTGAAAGTCACAGAAAATAACATCCAAACATATGACTTCAGACGGCACATCCAGCAAATGGCAGTGGGCCTAGGGCTGACTCAGTTACTAAATCTGCCCTCCCTGCTGTAAGCCCATTGTAAGCTGGGGTTATTTTTGACGTTAGTATTTTTGAAGCTAGTTCAGATAATGGGCAGCTCATTGCCAAAGTATGCTGATGAGAGGGACAACAATATGTCACCAAACCATGACACAGAGTCACTGTCTAAACTGACAGCGGTGAATGCTAGCCACAGATTAGAAATGACTAAAAGACTTTAGAGGTCTAGGACCACACCACGAGGCAGATTTCACAACGGCATGAAAGAAATGGCAATAGAAAGATAAAAGTCTGATTATCTCCATTTAAGATCACCCAATAGAGAATTTAAATTGAAAACAGAAAAACAAAAACATCAAAAATTTTTTTCAGTACAGCCTAGAATTTAGGAACACTCCAAGGAAAATTATCTTAGGTATTTGATCTTTCTATTGTTGCCTCCCGAAGAATGACTTTTCTAATGAAATCTTTCTCATGGTCTCGTTAATTTAATTCACTAAGCCTCTTTTGGGGTGAGGGTGGAGGTCCCTAGGAATTGTTTGCCAACTCTACTGACCTTGTGATATTCCTTTCTGCCTTGCTTGAAAGCTCGTATAAGCACTGCAGTGCAGTACCAGATACGCCTTAGGTCACACCAACTATAAAAGATGTGGTACTTCACCTGGGTCAAAGTGGGGAGCAAGGTGCCGACTCGCATGCAGTGGTTACAATAGAGGTTCAGGGGCGTAATACTTCCCCCTGGAAACCACAGCTGCCAGCAGTTCAGTTCTGTGAAAGAGCTTCAGGAAGCTAAAAGCTAACAATCATTTTCTTTTTTATTTAACAGACTTAACTATTCTGTAAGGCATTTAATATGTTCTGACAAACCCCTTCTTGAATTAGCCATACGGATTTGTTCTTTGCGGGTGAACCCTGACCAGTATAACATACCGTAAGATCAGAACACAGAAATCGTGTGCTCCCTTATGAAAACGTACAGTAGCAAGCATCAATGTCCCCTAAGAGCGCATCCACCGCCATGCTTTGTCCTGTGGCTTATCTCTCTAGTAGTTCAGCAAAATGGCAGTGCATCAACTCAGTACCCCACTCTGTGTCCTTCCTCCCTATGCCTCCTTCTGTTGATCTGAAAGAAATGAAATCATTAAGGTTGGTATGTTCTGGAGTACTGACCTGGCCATTCTCACAAGCCTCACCCTGCTGCCCCAGACACCCGAACGATTTGAACCCAGGTCATACTATTTTCTGCTACTTGTAGAACTAATTACCTTCTGATATAACAAAAAAATAGAGTGTGAAAACAGAACTCCCCACTAAGGTCTTCTTTAAAATGGTCCTGCAGACGCAGGTTGATGTTTTCTGTTTTCATGGACAGTAGCCAAGACACGGGACGATATAAAACATAGAGATATAAGACATTCCATAATACTATATCCGACTCTGGTCCTAAAGAGACGTAAAATATGTTTCATTACACCTTACACTGAAATGGACATGAAGTGGAAAACAGTGGGCAGGACCTGGGTATAAAATATGCATTTATAACTTAATAGAAACCATCTTGAAAATACAGCACTCAAAGAACTGGCTTTCAGTAGAAGCATCTATTTATGGCTTTCGGAATAAGTGAACACAAAGATCTTGAAGAACCACTTGCTCTCTCTCCTAAACCATGAGCATTACACTCTTCTGATCAATATCTGCACTAGATTACTGCATGGCCAATCACCAGTGAACTCGGTGACTTTGGGCACTTGAAAGATCTTGTAGTTCAATAGACCCCAAGCCTGAGTGGACTTAATTGATTTTCTGCTGAGGTTCTCCCCAGGGCAAGATAAGGTGATGAGCAGGCTGGACTCTTATCCAGAAACCCCCACTTCCTCTTTCAAGAATAGTACTCTGTGTCTGATTGACCTTAGGTCTATTACCCTGTTGCCTGAAGGGAAGATGTTGGTGCCTAACAGCCTTTCTCCTGGTGCTTCTTCATTCCCTGCAGTTCAAGAAGGTGGTGTTCTTGATGACATATTTTTCTCAAGAGCTTTGTGGGTCTCTCATTGAAGGCACAGTGATGTTTGGCTATGAAGAGAGGTCTTGTCCAAGTGTGGTCCTGATTAACTCAGCTTTCTCTGTCCTTGGCTCTGTCTAAAGGTCACATTTCTAAGTTAGAATTAGATAACATCTAATCTAAGCAGGATGATCTGTGAGGCCCAGCTTTAATCCCTTATGATGAAGTCTTTTGAGCTTTTAAATTTTTTCACTTTCAGTAAAGAGTTTCACAGCTATATACCTTTTCTCCCCATGTCATTATTTCATAAGCAGACTCTGAATTTTGAACATTTTGTCATTTGAATAGTCCGTGACTTCCCCCAAACAACAAAGCCCTAGTCCCTTGTTTGTTCACTAGTTCGCTTCCAAGCGCTCTCCTCTAACACTTCACTCAGAGCAGAAACAAAAACAGGACACATTTTACTTCAAAAATCTCTTTAGCTAAAACCTCAATTCTTTCAAAAGTTCTGTTTTTCAAGTCACCAACAGGGACAATTCCAGTAGGCTTCTGGCCGGTTTGTAACAAGGATCCACATTCTTTCAGGTCCCAATAACAAGACTGAGCTCCCAACGACGTTCGTGTGTTTACTGAGTTTGTTTACATGAACTCTGGTTCTCTACTGTGTTTCTCATAGTCTTTGGTGGTTCTGCTCCAATCTTTGTTCCCATACTCGGCCTGGACTCTTTTACTATGGTAGCAGCCTACACTAGGTACTACCTAATCTGTCACTTCAGAAATGTGCTGTTGACAGCGGCCGTTAACAATCATAATTAAATATTTTTTATGGGTGAATAAGTGTCATCTTGCATTAAAAGGTCCAGCAACACTTTTAAACAGTTCAGTAGTACCCAACTTAATAAAGTAGGCACTACTTTGATTGATGACTTTAATGAATTTAATACTAATACGATGCTAGAGCTCTACACACTGGTGAAATGGTGTCGCTATCCTGTTGCCATCTTGGCTGCAATGGTCAGCCCCTCCATCTACTTTCCCTGTGGTCAACACAGAGACAGCTACCACACAATTTATTCACTGAGATCTTAGTATCAATTCAGAAATCCCATCAATACAAACCTTTCCCTAATACCATCCTCATGGGCATTTGATGTACCTGAAAATTATCAAGAGACAGAAATATGGTATGTCATATCATATAGTCATGGGGGGGTGACTAGGTAATATTATTGCTTGCCCCACAGATTTCTCCACCTTGACTTCAATTTCAAGTTCTAATTTGAAGTGAGCAGGGACAAAAAAATTCACCACACAAAGATCCCCCAAAAGATTAATTCATCTGCTCCCAATGTGAAGAGATAGAAATATTCACTAGAACTCAAGATCTGAAAAAGAATGAATTCCAGAATTAAAAAAAAAAAATCCAAGTTAGCAAAAGGAAACACCAATGGTTGCCATAGTAACTGCAGTAGATTCTGTTGCAGCCTAGGATGTAGTTAGTAAAATCTGAATTAGATTCTTGAGGATGAAGTTAGATTCTTGAGGATAGAGACATAGCTAATTAATTCTAAGTTTGGAGAACTCAAAAATACTCAGGAAATTTAAAATAATTTCCAGAGGAAGATATCTTAAAAATATAGCCAAACTTACGATTCATTCCAATGAGCTTGTTTTCTCATGCCTGAGATGACTTATGGCCTCATCTGCAGATGGTGGACAGCTGTTTGTGTGCTTTGTACTTGAGCCCTGCCCCACAGTGAGAGAGAGAGGGGTATGAGGGCTAATCTTGAGTGCCAGTATCACAGGATTTAGAGTCACTAGAAGACACACGTCTGGAAGTGGTTATGAGTGAGGTTTCTAAGAGGTTTTAAAAGACCCACACTGAATGTGGCAACGCCATTTCATGTCCTGAGGCCACAGAATGGTGAGAAGGAAGAAAGGCAGCTGAATACCAGCACTCGTTTCTCTCGGCTTAGACAACGTGACCATCTACCTCACATTCCTGTTACTCTACCTAGAGTAACAGGCTCTGGCCAGGAGGGCTTCTTTGCCATGACCCACAAAGGTACAGCAAACTCTGCCTCAATTTGATTCTGTTAGGTATCAGGACACAGCAATGGGAAATGTAACCAAGCCCCAGTGGGGCATGCACTAGTATTCCATGATTAATGCTTATAGCTACTACCTTTGGGACTCCAGAATTTTCTTTCCTCTGTGGTCTCTTCTTCATAGCATGGTTCAAATGCTCTGTATTTAGACTTAAGCATCTAAACCATGTGAGGGACTTTTTTTTTTCTCTACATGTAAATAAGTTATTAGATCTGACTGTCACAGATAAGGTCCGTCTACCACAGCGCAAATCTGCAATACTCTAGATTACATTAAGATGACACTCGTTGGTATCAGTATGTGTGCACGATGATGTAACAAAGTAATGAATCTCGCAGCACGTTTCCACAGTTTTGAACCAGAATTCTGAAAAGCACATCGAGTTATGATAAATATGATGACTTCCATCACACAACTGTCAAAAGTTTGGATATCTTCTGATACTTAGAATGTTTGGCACTTTGAGAAATTAGCATTGTTATTAGTGTATATCCCCTGAAATCAAAGGTATTGATTTCATTTTGAAATGATTCACTCCACTGACTTCATTTTGAAATAAGATGAATGTTGTAGGTATTTCCTCCCCACATTTTGCTTCATTTTGAGTTAACAGAGAAAACAAAATTGTTTTGTAATGGTCTGATGTTCATATACAGCACGTAATACGTGGACCAAGTTCTTCTTCAAGATTTGCCATTTCTTTAGAGTAAAACCTGTTCGTGTTTTCCTCTGAGCTTCCTGAAGCACACAGCCCTTCCCCATTATTGATAGCCCTCCTGTCGCCACTGCTTCTCGCTCCTGTCTAACCTGTCAGCATTTTAATAAACACCGGCACACTCTGCTGTAAGAAAGAGACTTTTATATTAAGTGCTTTACATATTTATGATGAACAGAATGATTGGTGACTGAAGACATTGTATAGAATTCTGTATTAGAAATCACGGATTTCGGTCTACATGTAAGGAAAGTTCATCATTTATACGGGAAGGAAATGACTTAGTAAAAGAGTGCATTATTAAAAGATAGTGCATTTGTGACCAAACACATCACAGCTCTAAACGAATGGCTAAGTAGACATCCCCCCTGTTTGTTAGCACCTGTATTCTCTACAAGATCTTTTCATGATCTACTCAACGTATACTTGGCTGTGGTTCAGCCAGTACCCACTCTCCAGTTTCAAAAGGGAAAGATTTGCTCACATGCTGACTGGGTCTCCAGGTTGGAAAGCTCAGGACAAAGTCTTCTGAATCCAAAACCCATGATATACCATGTGCACAACCTAGGGTCACATCTGTGCTGATGGACGGTTCTTAAGATACAAAGATGGGCCGGCAAGATGGCTTCCAGGGTAAGATAACCTGAGTTTCATCTCCAGAACCCACAAGGTAGGCAAGAAGAAGTGACTTCTGCAAGTTATCTGCTGACCTCCGTATGATTATATGTGCATCATATATACGTGCATGTGCACACATGCACACAAAAATATCGACGGGTGAGCTGATAAACTTCCCAAGAAACCTCAAGCTATCGCAACAAGCACAGCTTATGGCTTCATTTCAACTGGTTGCCAAAATGTCTGTCTCGACTGCATTAATGGTAACAGCATGGGGTAATCCTCAGCTCGCCATATCTCTCTAAGAGAACTTAAAAAAAAAAATATCAACGCTTTCTATAATCTTAGGTGCAGGTATTTTCTCTCTATGCTTCTTGTCAGCTGGCGTAGCACTGCCGAAGGGGAGATTTATGGTATTAGCAACAGGACTGTCCCCAAAGTGGATTCCTGACAAACACGCCGATGACAACAGCGGATCCTGGGTATTTCTTCAACTCTAAACGAGCTGACCAGTCATGACTGAATCAAACAAGGGGCCGTAGAGACAAGAAGCAGGAGATTCAAACCAGTTCTCAAACATTTCGAATTGATGACTCAGCAGCTAACGAATGTGGGGACAGACTCAGGAGGACAGCCTTCCTGTACTGCTGCTGAGTAAACTCCTCCCCAGCGTGGCATGCTGGGAGGTGACCCCTGCAAGCTCTGCCCAGTGGGTTTCTGACAGTCCTCGGGCTGTACTGATGGCCTGGCTGTGCTGCTCTGAATGAGGAACAAGGGAGGCATCAGGTTCCACATCTTCCTGTCTTGTCTCTTCTTTTGTCTTTCTAGCACTGGGGACTGAGCTCGGGGCTTTGCATGTATTAGACAAGCCTGTTCACTGCTATATCCACAGCCCCCTCTGTGAATTTTGAGATGAAGTGTCACTAAGTAGCCCGGTCTAACTTTAAATTCACCGTGTAGGATTACAGATGTGTGCCACCATGCCTGCTGATAACCTGTATCTTGGCAACGTATTTCCCGTGTTAACCGCGTGACAGCCTCTTACTGAACTTTGAATGGTAACACCTCTGTGTGGAGTTTGAGACTAAGTCTCATTCATGCTCATCTTCCGGCCCAGCCCAGACAGAGCACTCTCACATAGGGTAGGTCTTGCCTCCCAAAGTATGGCTATAAAATAAAGGTCCCAATCTTAATTTCAATAAACAAAGTAACTCAAGTATTGTCTAAACTCACCAAATACCTGAAAAGTATAGAATTTCCTTGGACTATCAGCTACTGAAGAAAAGTCTCGCACGTTGACTGAAAAACCACAAATGCAAATTGGAAGCTAACAAGTGTGACAATAAAGTAAATGACTTCTTCCAGCAATCCAACCAGAGGAGGGCCATTCGTACTTTAACCAGAACTACCTAGCCTCACAGCGGGTGACCCCAGATGAAAAAAAAAATACTACTCTAAATATGAAAATCTGGATAGGTTAGCACATATACCATTCTATATCTTTTCAGGACAAATAATTTCAGCCCCAATCCTTTGGATAGGCAAGCGCCTTCATGTAGAAAGATTACACAATGCATTTCCTTACTATTGCTTCTACAAGGAGCATAGGTATTTGAGCTGACTGACAGGTCCGAAGCACCCGCCTGCCTGTACTTTCTCTACAGTACTACTGTTTACACATCTGTTTTTGACTGCAGTGAGCTTCTTAAACAAGAACAAATCCTACATCGTGCATTTTCTTCCCTCCACTACAGGTGCCTGCATTTGCTGAATGCCCAACCAAAGTCCTCAGAATCCCATCACCCTGAAGCAGTTTTCCGTTTAGGAAAACATTTCCAGCTTCTACTTTCCTACATAATGGCAGCTTTTCGACTCCCTGTGGAAGGAGATGAAGGAGGGCAGCTGAGTTCCTCAGCCGTTTTAGGAATTCACGGGGAGAGAACAGAAGGAGAAGGTGAAAGAGACATTATAAATAAGTTAGCTGTTTCACTCGTGGATGGATGAAGATATACAATCCACTTGGGTACCTTAGTCAGCACCATTTTCTTTGAATATAAAAGACAGAAATGCATATTCCTCAAACCTTTGCAATGCATTAGAGACCTTGAATGTATTTCTTCAGCAGTGACTGTGAGCGGCGTTTAGATGCTGTCTGCTCACTTGATAGCTTTATGCTGAGGGAGGGTAAAGGATTGGGGCTACATGAGCAAGACTAAGAAAGTTTGAAGTTCATAATAAAAATTCTGGAAAAAAACTCTCATAGAAGTAAGATATTCATGTATAGATTTCATTATAACCAATGATAGCTACTTTTATTCCTTTTGAAACTAGAGAACACAGTCTTTTTTTCATAATAGCAAGTAAGATATACAATATGACAACAGTTATTAAGTTTTGTATTGCTGATTGACCCTGGGTCACAGCCGTGCCGATATAGACATTTTCGATTGCTTGCGATGGTCTGTATTCATTGTGGTACACCATTTCAAATATTTCCCAGGACTAAAAGCTCCAAGGTCCTTTGAATCAACACACCTGTCAATCCTATTACACACCTGTCATAATCAAAAGAGAGAGCTTCCGCTGTTCAATATCTTTCCTGTTCCTCTGATTAAAGCTGTGATCTCCTCCACCACCTTCTAAGACAAGAGCCAAAGACACAACCAGACTACACCATGCCTATTTTTCTCTGTGCCTGTGATGGAACCTGGGTTTATTTTGTGGGTGTTTTGTTTCATGGATGCTGTGTGCTGGTTGTGTGGTATACATACGTGTTAATATGAGTGTGCAGACATACACATGTTCTTGTGGGGGCCAGAGGTCTACATCAAGTGTCTTCCTTGATCTCTCTTGATCTTTAGTTTTTAAGATGGAGTTTCTCAGCAACCCGGAAGCTCATGGATATGACTTCCTGGCTGGCATAGACTTTAGGGGTCGAGCTTCCTCCGGCCTCCCCCAGTACTGGGGTTCAGGCATGTGTAGGTACCCACCATTTAACATGAGTTCTGAGGATGAAGCTTGAGTCTCCATGTTTGTGTGGGGGCACTTTTCCCACACAGTCATTCCCCCAGCCCATGACCCAGGTTCTTGCATCTACTAAGCAAACACTTCTCCTTTTTTGTTCTCTCTCTCTCAAAAAGTCACAAATGATAAACATCCACTCAGCAAACCACCTAAAGTTGACAAACTGGAATTGCATTTGTGAATATGATCATTTATTCTCCTAATGGCCCGTCCAGCTTTAAACGACTTTATAATTCTTGCTTCCTACAATGGTTAACTTCTCCCTGTAAAATTTCAAGAGTAAAGAGTCCATACATTGTCAGCAAATAAGATGTAGGTGGGGGGAAACGACAGAAGTGATTTCCCAAAGGAATATTAGTTTTTAAAATGAAAGCTATCATATTCCAAATGTTACATTTGAGAACAAAATCCTGATACTTGATCATAAATTAAATATTTGGAAAGTTTGTGCACTGCCACAGGCATAGCTTAATCAAGCAGTAACTCATTAAAGAGATGTATTTGAGTATGCATTTTTCATGTTAATTAGTATCTTTAAAGTTCTTTTTGGGCAAAGATGCTAACATTTTCCTTAAATACTTCTTAAAGATCAACACGGTGCCATAGGCATCTTCAAAGCGATTTGAAAGGGAACGGTTTGATTCTCCCTGTTTAATGGCCTTCCTTGTGGAATTGTAGCTCTCTGAAATTGATTGGAACTCAACTAAGGATATTTCCAGCGCAAAGAAAAGAGAGGGGAATCGGCACTGGCGTTAAAGTAAGACAAATGGAGGCCCATTTCAATGTCCTTTCAGGCACTGATGAATCTCAGCCGTTATCTGCTCACCTGTACAGCCCACCTACAAAGCACTGTGCTGAGATCCACGAGAGAGGCAGCCTGAAGCCCTCAGCACAGGACACAGCGGAACACTCGCCCAGGCGTCTGTTAACTGTTTTACATGGATTTCTAAGGCATCTGGAAACATTGACCCGGTTTAGTGAGATTCCATTAAGAATACAAGCAGCAAAGTCTTGGTGTGCTGAGGGAGAGTTTCCAGATTCTCAGTCCTTTGCAATGCTGGAGACTGGCAGCCTGGGTCATGCTAGGTGAGCCCTCTAGCACTGTGGGAAAGATGTCCTCAGGAGCCCTCTTTACATTTATTTGAAAACTTGAAACAAGTTAACCCTAGTTTGTCCAGGCGGGCCTTGACCTTAGAATTCTCCTGCCTCAGCTTCCCGAGCCTGTGCCAGTAATTGGCTCATTTCGTAAAAGAAATTCTTTGCCATTTGAACGCCAAAGCAAATGAAGTAATACGGTAAAACCACCCATTCCTACTGATTACCTTTCTCTGAGTCATGGGAAGGAAGGCATAAGAGCCCCACAGTTTATGACAGGTGTGCACTCAGGATGCGAGCATCTATTCATCTTATGTGCCCGCAGTAACAGTTCTATGAGGGAGGTCGAGTGAATGGTTGGTTTCTCCTCTTAGCCCTTCATGAAATCAGGTAGCAGTTAGCGGGGGTGGGGGGGCTGGCCACCGATGAAGCCACACTCTCTTCTTAGCCTAGTACACTTATTTCCATGCGTACATGTGCTCTTCATAGGAGTCCCAATTCTCTGCTTATCGGAGGAGTGAAGCACACCCTGCCTTATTCACAAACATTCTTTTCTACCCTAGTTAATTTAATGGAAATTAAGCGAAAAATCTCAATCCAGCTATGCTTTAGAACATCCCGCCCCCCTGCCAACTCCCTAGGGATTAGTGCTGCATTTGATGCCATGGAAGGTATCGACAATCTGACAGAGATGGTGGACAGTCTGCCCAGAGGAAAGACGATAAAGGAAGCCTAACATACAGGGAAGGGTACTAGGAAAAAGGTGTTTTTAAGAATTGCTTTCCTATGAGAGGACGTATGGTAAACGGTAGGAATGTCAGGAAGAGGGAGAAAGGAAAGGAAATTAGCATAAAAGATTATGTTCCATTCATCCTGGTAGAAGAATCAACATGCTTTCTAGAATGTCAGAGTCAACTGACAAGACAGGTCTACTTGGAACCCAGAATGTCTACCAACATTTCTGATAATACAAAAATATTTATGTTGGTACTCTCTTTTGAACCTTCTTTATAGAAAACAAATGCAAGCTACCACTAGGGCTTAATATCCAGAGGATTTTCCCAAAGTAAATATTTTGATATATTATTAATGTTTAAAATTAATAATTCATGTATATTTTAATTTCTTCCAAAGTAAAACTATGAGACTGTTTTTTGAGGAAACTTTCTTGTAAAGCCTATCCTTATTAAATTTTGGGCTACGGTGATGTGTCAAATTCTATATTCAAAGAAAACGGCATTTAAAAAATTCGAGATACCTCTGTAGCTTTTTAACTCAGTCTAAGACCACTTCACATTCTGCAGCATAGGGAAAAATGAGTGTTTTATTTTGAAGCAAGGCACACAACTGTGGAGTAATGTGTTTCCCAAGTTGCATATTTTAAAATATTCTCAGATGGTGTGTTTTCTGCTCCTGGCTGTCTCATCTGTTGGCTTAACGACGCCGTACGAGAGTCTCTGTACCTGTCTCAATGTGTTTAATCCCGGTGTGCTTAATGCATGCAGTATGAGTTTGGCAATGTACAGCAATATGCTTTGAAATATTAAAACAGAGCATATATATATATATATATACATCAGAGTTAATAACAGGGCTTTTGTAAAAAATGAAAAATGTTTTATTTTGCTACATCTCAACATTCACTTTTAGGCTGAATAAAAACACTTCATGTTTTTTTCAGACTATTTACTCTAAGATTAAGACTCTGGGCATAGGCTCACCGTTTGCTGTGCTATGTTATCTATGATATATGTTCTTGTTTATTAACTGTCTATGAATTTAAAGGATCTCTCTCTTAAAATGTGCAAAATTCTGAAAATTATATTGGAATCATCAGCTGTTAACAACTATATTTTAAAGTATCTATATTTGTAGGATTAGAAGAATATCTATGAATAACCAGTTATGAAATGGGACCTAACAGCATATCATTCCTGTTGGGTCATCAAATACCATAGATCACTGCTAACCAACATGGCAACAGAAGGTCTCAACACTTGTATTATGTGTGCAGTGGCAGGGTCTATCTGAGTAATTATTATTGAAGGATTTGGTTCGATGTGAAAGTGAATGGTCAGAACTCATGGATATTTGTCCCCTAAGATAGATAATGCATTCATTTTCATAAACTATCAAAAGGCTCCAATAATTAGAGCGAAGCTAACAAGCCACTGGCTAGCTCATGTCTTCAAGTATGGTCTTTCCAGGTGAAAAAGCAGACTTTACCTTATCGGACATTAGTGTTACTGAGATGTAGAGCTGTTAGTAGCTCAAACCAGAACAGACACATCAAGGAAACCAACGTTCTCTCCTCCTAGCAGAGGCTTCGTCACCCTGAGACCCGCGAACTCTTTAGAAGAGAATGTTCTTATATAAGTGAGGAATAATCTTCAGTACCACTGAATCCAGAACTAGATCACGAACCGCCTTTGGGAAATAAATATCCATTATCATGTGAACACAGAAATGATCGTGTAAGTGGGGATTGTTATTAACTTTATTCAGGCGTAAGAAGCGAAATGTTCACCGACAACACATTTGTAGAAGGACACAGGCTGTGTTTGTTACCATTTATGCTGCTTTCCTGAGAAACGGTTAGCTGAGGTGCACAGGCTTGAGCCTGGAATTTCAAAACGACACCCTTTCCTCAGGACACAACAAACATCTAGAGCGAAGACCGTCGTGGAGCACAGTTATAGGTACGAGCTCGAGGCCTGTGCATGCACCCGGCTGGCCAGTGCTGCCTCAGAAGCAGCTTCAGCCTGGTGTCTCTCCAGGTGTTTAATTTCTTTTGCTCTGAGAGAAACGGGGCTCTCTACATTTTCAGCTGCAGAAATCTTGAGTTTTCCAAACCCTAGAGGTTAGGGAGATTTACTGTCCATAAACACGCAGATGCCTCAAAATTCCACGGCTGCGTGTCTTTCTCGCTTTTACTTATTGTGCTTGAAAAGACTTTCCTCGACAAAATGGACACTTTTATAGAAATAACTGGAAAAATTTTCATTTTAAGAGCACCAGAGCCCTGTGAGCTTCTTTTTGAATGATGGAGGAGGAAATAGTAAAGATAAAAGGCTATACTCTCCACGGTAGTTTCTCGCGACAGATAGGTACTTTCCCATTTCATAATCTTTCAGGACTCCATGCTGGGTGAAATCTGTGTGGTGTGAGTCAGCTTTTCTCACAGGGCTGACACATTTGGGAGAGTCACTACTAGCATCTCCTTGGTCCGAGACGTCCCTCATTCTCTGGTGTCACCGATGTTGGCGATACTTTGCCTACTAGCTTTCTGGCCTAGATTACTTTGGTTAATCATAGACCTCATTTCTAGCTTGTGCACACGTAGGGACATGGCTCGATGCTATGGAAACATGTCGCATGTTTTGGGCTAGGACACTGTGGGAATAAGGATGAGCCTTATTATATCTGAGGTGCGGGCAATATTATAAGCATACCACAGGTTTGCTTATGGTAATATGAGGAAGCAGAGCTAGAAATACAAAGCTAAGAGCAGAGCTAATAGAATGTAAGTCCTGAATGATCTCGAAGGAACAGGAGGATTATAACTCAGGAATCAGGGAGGATCAGGAAGTGTTGTAAAAGACTTCATTTACTCCAAGTTGTGATGACGATTTCTTGTTAAGACCGACAATCCTTCAGTGAATTACTTTGCCAGAGGAAGATGTTCCATGGTTTAATAAATGTGGTTCCTATTCACTTCTACTGACTTAACTGCACAGGAATACCCACAATCCTCTATGCTCGGACTCAAATTGTGTGTACTCTCAGAACCCTTAATCTGTAATCACCTCCCATTTCTACCTTCTTGACCTAGAGCCACCTGTCTACCTTCAGACCTGAGCGCTGTTACCCTGAAGAACAGAGGTATCAGCTCTCAGTGTGAAGATCAACCTGGGGAGAGCAGAGGTGAGTGGGAAGCTTGCAGACTCTGGGTAGAAGGAGGAGCTCTGGCTACAGAGAAAAGCCATCTACGGATGCACCCACTGTGCCATTCCAGACCGTGAGCCAGGCATGCAGACAGGCCCATCCCGGGGTTCTGTGGCTTCCTGATCTTACCCTCCTTTGACGTGGGCTTCTCAGCCGTCCTAATGCTGCGGATCCTTCAACACAGTCATGTCTTGGTGATGCCCAATCAGAAAATTATTTCTGTTGCTACTTCACAACTGTAATTTTCCTACTGTTATAAACCTTTGTAAATATCTGTGTGTTCCAGGGGGTCTTGGCCATTCCTTTGAAAGGATACTTTTTTGTGCTCATGCACAGTGGTTGAGAGCTGCTGGCCTTGGTCTTTGTTCTAACTCTCCTGGGATTGCTCTTCCACATAAAGTTAGAACTTAAATCCTTGCTTCAGACTCTGTTTTCTATTGTAGGGCTTCTCTCAAATTACAACATGGGGTGGGGGGATTGGAAATGAAAAGGTAGACTCTGTTTGAGGGTTCTGAGATTAGGCCCCAAACTCTGCATTTCTTTCTTTCTTTTAAAGGAATTAGCCCTACAAATGACAACTGGGACCACATAAGACTAAAAAGTCTCTGTACAGCTACAGCAGTTATAATAAATCTCATGAAGAGGAAATCCACAGAATGGAAGAGAATCTCTGACAGCCATACATTTGACAGAGGACTAATGTTCAGAATATACAAAGAACTAAAACAGAGCAAGATAGAGCAAAGCAAAGCAAAACAAAAAAAGCAGAGGCAAGAGAACAAATGACCCAAATTAAAAAAGGGCTAGGGATCTATACAACTTTCCCAAAATAAGAACTAAAAATGTCAGATCAACTACGCAGGGCTCATGGGGGCCCACAGAGGCTGAAGTGACAACCAGGGGATCTTACGGGTCTGAGACAGGCTCGCTCGCGCTCTCTCTCTCTCTCTCTCTCTCTCTCTCTCTCTCTCTCTCTATATATATATATATATATATATATATATATGATGGTTGTGTAGCTTGCTGTTCTTGTAGGACTCCTAAGAATGGGAGTGGGGGTTATCTATGACTCTTTTGCCTGCTTTTTCTGGACCTTTCCCTTATACTAAGTTGCCTTGTCCAGCCCTGATAAGAGGATATGTCCCTAGTCTTACTGTATCTTATATGCTGTATTTGGTTCACTGGGAGACCTGTTCTTTTCTGAAGGGAAATGGAGGGGGAGTAGATTTGGGGGACAGGGGAGACTGGGAGGAATGAAGAGAGGGGAAACTGTGCTCAGGATATAGTATATGAGAGAATTAAAAAAAATAAAAATGGCTAGGAAATATCTCAAATGTGTGCATCATTCTTATTCATTAGGGAAATGCAAATTAACACAACACTGAGATTTTATTTTTGCCCAGCCAGAATGACTAAGACCAGCAAATGCTGGTGAGGTTGTAGGGAAAGAGGAATCCTTATTCATGGGTGGGAGGAATGCAAACTGGTGCAGCCACTCTGGAAAATCTGTATGAAGAATCCTTAAAGAGCTAACAACGAACCATTTAAGCCAGCTATATCACTCCTTGGCATACGGCCAGAGGATCCCACGTCTTACTCCACAGATACTTGGTCAGCTTTGTTCATGGCTACTATGTTTATAATAGCCAGGAAATAGAAAGAATCTGAATATCTTTTCACAGATAAATGGATAATGAAAATGTGATACAGATGCACCATGGAATACTATTTAGCTGCAAAGACAAGTGAAACTTGCAGGTGGATTTATAGAACCAGAAAAGATATTGAGCGAGGTAAGCCAGCCGCAGAAAGAGAAGTGCCACATGTCCTGACTTATCTGTGTTTCCTAATTCCAAATCCTCAGAAGTGAATATACGTCATCGAATGGCCGCAGAAGTCAGAAAGCTATAAAAGGGGCCATTTAAGTTGGACTGAGGGAGGTATAGCAGGATAAAGGTGATACGAAGTAGGGGATGGAATAGTGGGAGGTTGTTACAGGATATTTGGACTTGTTTCTAGTTAAGACGTGACTCAGCCTTTAGCACGCACCTTTAGTCCCTCTAGATGAAACACAGACATGCCTCTACCCCTTATCTTTAAAGCCAAACAATGAAGGTAAAGTTAGTTTGTAAAAGGAAGCTTCCATGTTTGAAAGTGATGTTTAACTGAGTGGCAGACAAAGTGACGAATCAGAGAAAGATTTGACAGAATAGGACATGCCCAGCTCTCATGAGAAGACAGAGAAAGTACTTAAGGGAGAGACAGTACAGGAAGAAGAGAGTACAGTACAGGAGTACAGTAGGGTTCGTGGAGAGCACTGTAGCGGAGGTGAGAGATAAGGAGGCAGTTTTACCGGGAGAATTTTACAGAGACAGATTAAAGAGTGAACAAGCCGGCCACAGGTAAAGACAGAACGAGCAAGAGAATGAGAAGGAACCAGAAGATTACGAAAGACTGCTAGTTAGTTTGAGGTCAAGCAGAACAATTCAGAGGCTGAGAGAAAAGGCAGACTGACCAGTCAGCTGGGGGAGGACTTAGAGCCAGAAGAGCTAAATTGAACCAGCAGGCTAGGATTCAGAAAGAACAAGAAAGGGTGAGCTTATTCAGCAGTGAGTCTCAGAGGCCTAGGATAGATTGCAGAAAGGCTAGAAGCGTCCAGGTCTAGGCCAAGGCTAGCAGAGGGAGGCAGTAATCCTCCGTGTTGACAGTAACAACAGGAAAATAAAAGTTACTTTTACAGGAGGTGGCTTCCACTGGGCAGAAGGATGAGGGTCAGTACAGAAGGAAGAGAGACAAGGGACAAATACACTAAGGCTGTTTGATAAAGCTTCAACAAATCATATTATTTTTATTTTGACCTAAACCTATACATTGATATATGAGTAGGTCCCTATTGCTGAAGAGACTACACACTTTAGGACACAAAGACCTGGAGGATTCAAGATGGATCTGATCTGTTAAGTCTCTCTCCTGTGGTCTAGCTTTCATGGTTACAGAAAATACAATTCAAGCTGGCAAGGGAGGGACGCCATTAAACAACTGTAGCACCAATAAACCGGGACAATACCCAGATGTCAAGATACATACAAAGGTGCAAAAAGTGATACCCTCATGTCTTTAGCAACCAAGAGTTACCTAATGGGAACCAAGGCCCTCTCAACGGGGGGACCTTAAAAAAGACTCTGCTGCTAACGCTTTGCTAGACCAGCATGCTTTCTTACTACATTCTAAATCCTCTTCTAATACCCGCAGATAAGAGTAGCAGCTATCACCCTTCATACCCTCGAAGAAGCCCTTAAAACAAGCAGTAATAGAGACATCACAGAACACCACAGCTAGACACAATGCACAGATTAACACATCTTGGGGAACCAAGCCCAATGGCTACATCTACATCACTGCTCCGTATATCTCTAGCATAGAAAACACTGTGGAAGTGGGGGTTGGAAAGACCATGGGAACCAGAACACCAGACAGTCTGCGGTGACACAGGTTCTCCTTGAAATGACCGTATGTAAAGCAAGACCAGAACAATGTCTTGTCAATGGAAATGTTGACATGGAAGAGCATACATTTTACAGTGTCACTCCACTAAGTGAAGAACTACAGGCAAATAATGGTTGCTTGAAGAATATTCTCCTAAGGATGAAGCAAGTCTCTTATTGGTTGCCCAATACAGAAAGGTCAGCCCTGAAACCATATACATATACTAAAAACAAAAATAGATCCAGCAGGTGTGTGTGTGTGTGTGTAATGATCACAATTAAGAAAAGGTGGCTATCAACTTTAAAGAAAGGGAGACATGGGAAAGGTTTGAGGAAGGGAAGCTGGAGAGAGAAAAGGGAGGGGGAAGTGGTATAAAAATTTCAAAAAAAGACACAGAAATGGTTTTACTAATTCTTCGAGAATTTCATACAATGAATTTCTAATTGTGTTCATCCTCTGCTCCTCCTCACTTGATCCACCCTTACCTCCTCCGCTAAGTGTCCTGTCTTTTGCTTGTTTGTTTCAAATGATTCATTGAGTACGATTTGTGCAGTCAGTGTACACATGGGCATGGCCCATCCACTGGTGCACTGACAACCCTACGAGGAGCCACATCCTTTAAAAAATGAAAGGACCTCCTTCCCCATGAAAGGAGCTCCTCGGTTAGGGGTAGGGGCTTATGACCCCCCCTCCCCCTCAGTGGTTGGCCTCACTGGCTGCTGTGATTTCCTGAGTACCATGCTCTAGCCATATCCAAACTCACCTTTTCTGCCCTGTTTCTCCCCTGTTGATTCCTTCTTGTGTATGTGGGTGGGGGAGGGGAGGCGCGGACATGCTGCCCTTGGCTAAGCACTCTACTGATGCTGTATTTGCTGCAGTTTGCCCAACTGTGAGGGCGGGTGAACCACCGTCCACACAAAGAAACTTCTCTGAGGGAAATTCCGTTCCCCCAAGAAACCCCTTAAACAGCAAAGTTCTGAATGTCATCTCAGTAAAAAGGTGGATAAATAGTTAGATCAGTGTTTTGGAAATGTCAAAGTAAGAGAGACTTGATCACAACTTCAAAGCTTTTTAAGGATCAAGACTGGAGTGTGTACACCTATTTGCATTTCCCATTGCTCTAATCACCCTGAGCAATGTGGGAAATCTCTTGATAGATGGATGATTCATTAACTAATACATTCTCCTAGGATTCCAATCCTCCTAGAACCCCACCCATTCCTATTTGAAAATTCTTAATCTTAACACTCACATTTTTCTAAAATGAAGAACCTTGCGTGATAATGTTTTTTTTTCCCCCAGTGAATGCAAAGTTTGCTAAATATTACCTCAGCATGTAGGAGATAAAAAACTCAAATCCATCGAAATGGTAAAGCTGCACTGTAAAAGTAGCTGACGAGATAAAGTCCTTAACCACAGAAGAGATACTCTTCTGCTTTGGAAAGCTCTCTGTCTTCTGCCAGGTCCTGGAGGCCATAGGGGAGTGTACTTGTGATCCATTATGTTGGTACCATCTCCTGTTTACTCACCCAGAACCTCACTCCTTATATAATATCTCTCATCGTAAGGGTAAATGGCGCTTTTCCACCAAATTTTAAAATAGTGCATCATGTATAATTCATTAAAACTGCCAGTGGCATCAACATCCTCCTGTAGAATTGGTCCCACTTAAGAAATGTCACACATTCATTCGACTTTGGTGAGAGATGTCATGCCTCTGATTGGATATAACTGGCCTTGTCCTGCTGTCCCCTCCACTGCTACCAACACTCATCTGGACATCTGAGATGTGTTAGCGACGGTGTCAACAGCTTTTCTCTTCTTTCTTTCTTTTCTGTTATACTTTTACTGTTGTCATAGAGACATGAGGACAGCTGAATAGAGGTTTTATACATGGATCTGCTTACAAAGGAGTGCTACTAACCATGCTACCATATGCCACCGAATCCGCTTCTAAGTGGTTCCATCAAGGTTATGTTCTTGTGCTTGACTTTTAAGGGATTTCCAAAGACTGGAAGAGTTTTCCTTTGGAGGACTCTGTCACAGTGGTCCTGAAAGTTTTGTCCATGGACCTGATGCACCAGCATCACCTGAGGCCCTGTTAAACAATGAATATTCTTGAGCTCCCTCCGATGAATCAGAAAGTCTGTGGTGTGTGTTTTATCAAGTCATCTAAGTGACTTCATATTGATGTTTGAAAGCCTCTTCTCCACATGCTTCAAGGTGCTCACAAACCCAGAGGTAAATGGAAGATGGGATGCTCTACCTGAGGACATTTCACAATCAAACACATATAAATCTCAACTCTATTTAACCCCAGTGAGTCAGTGAGTGGTGAGGCTTTCATGCTATGGGGTCCTCTAGACCGTGCGAGACACCAGCAACACATATCAATAATAGTGTATGATAAACTTTACTTTGTACATATTCTTTGAGTATTATGAATTGGATACAATGGCCATATATTGCTTTTTTTGGAGCCTTTAGTGTGTGTTATAAATCACTGTAAGGAGATTCTGACATACAGCATTCCCTAAGTATATTCCACTCAGGTCACAGTTTGCTCAAGTGAACCAAAATAGTCACGATCATCCTTACTATTACAATGCATTCGGGTACTGGTTATTTTTTTTCTAAAACATAACTTTAGATGAGGACCTTAGACTAGTTTGCGAATATCTATTACTTTTACAATAAAAATATCAAAAAGGTATTATTAAAGAAGGATGGCAGCATGAATATTAGTATAAAGTCATACCTCGGGCAATTCATATTTTAATTTTTATATATAGAAGAAGAGTAAAAGAGGCTCGGAATCTGGTGTAAGACAGCTTGCCCTCAAGTGCTAGAGACTCACAAGGTTGGTCTCTTTCCTCCGAAGGGTAATAGTGCCCTCATTCCTCAAGCAGACATAGTAATAATAGTGCTTATTTGACCAGGCTGTGGTGAAAACCAAACGAGAATACTTACATAGCTCTTATCACCTACAGAGAATTCGAGACCCCACTACGGGGCAAAGAGGATGCCCTGAGTCTCCAGGTAAGGGTTATTTTTAACACATGGATCGTGGATGTGGGCATCTGGGAGCAGTGCTGTGCACAACTCTCCCAGTGATGTTTCTGCACCTGTTTGTAGATCCACAGCCAGCACTCGTTTTCCTTAGCTTTTCCCATGTTCTTGTTTGGACCTAGATTTCATTAAAGAAATAACCAAGGAGAAGATGTTTAGGAGAGATAGTCAATGTTCTAGAGTTCCTGAAACTTGCCACCAAAACCAAGAGCCTGGAGGCAGAGGTTTTGTTTTTGTTTGTTTTCCCAGGTTTCAACACACTTGTGTGACCTGGAGGTTCCGGAAGTTCGGGTGGGTCCTAGTTCAGAGTTTCTAGTTCAGCAGGCCAAGAATGAAGCCAGAAGATGTGGTAGTCTGAAAAAATCTCCCAAAAGCTCATCTTCCGGAGCCCATTTACACTACGGGGGGGTTCATGGAACCTTTGAGAGGCAAGGGATAGGGGAAGGAAGTTAGGTCCCTGGGATGACTCCTTGAAAAGGATTGGAACCTTGGTCCCTTGTTCTTTGCTTCATAAAATGAAGGGAAGAGGGCTTGTTTGCTGCATATTTCCCCCAGGGCATACTGAGCAAGTAATAGGACCAAGTGACCATGGACGGACACCTACCTTCTCCTTATGAAGTTGATCTTCCAGGTATTTTTTACAACGATGGAGAACTAAGATACTCCTTAAAAGGATCTATATATGAATGTCTAGAGAATGCAGTCCTTCCTAATCATGCTTGAAGTCACTGAAGTACATCTTGTTCTCTGCAGTCTCTTGTATGTCTCTAATTTTTCCTCTTTTCCCCCACATTTATAGTCACACTTTCTCATTTCAGTCTGAGAAAGAGAATACTCTCACAAGCAATAACTATAGGAACCCTGTAAAAATACATTTTAATCTTTATCTAGGAGAAGTTATTAATTTCACCGATGATTATAATTTCAGCACTGTAGCCTAGAATTTAATTCGACTGGCTCCGTGTCCAAATTCTGGCCTATCGATCCCGTTTTCTATCTACCTGTCCCAATGATTTCCCTCAGAACATAGTTTCTTAACATTGAAGACCTCCAAAATGTCTTAAAAAAAAAGATTTATTTATTTATTATATAAGCTATCTTCAAGCACACCAGAAGAGGGCATTAGATCCCATTACAGATGGTTGTGAGCCACCATGTGGTTGCTGGGATTTGAACTCAGGACCTCTGGAAGAGCAGTCAGTGCTCTTAACCACTGAGCCATCTCTGCAGCCCTCTCCAAAATGTCTTAATGTATTCCTTACATGAATGCTTTGTGTGCAAGTAAAAAACACACAATTTATAGCTCCAATATTTTGCTTTTCCCCCTTTTCTGGTTTTACAGTTCCTAGGTTTATGCTTCAGTCCCCCCAAACCCCAACAATGCCTTTCCTCCCTACAGTAGGAGACTCCGGACAGGTCAGCGCCTAAGACAGTGCCTCCTGTCAGTGTCTGAGTTTCTTGATACAGGAATTAATGGGATTACCAGTGCGTGGGACCAAAGGAGGCAAGAAAAGCCACAAGGCGGGGTTTCTTTCTTTGCTCAGGTTAGAGAGTCCATGGTATCACTGCTAGCAATGAAAAAGTTCCCTTCAGCTTCCTGGTAGAGTGGACCCTTTTCATGAACTGCTCATTCTTTTCTTCTACCTAGAATAGATACAATTACTGTGCTTAGGAGGGAGAACAGCCACCAGTACAGAAGAAGCTTTTGCTTTGCTTCGATTTTTGCTTTTATTCTCAGAGATCATAATGTAGCTATTAAACAGCATCTGTTCTCTTTACTAAAACAATGTTATAAAACATGATATATATATATATATATATTTATATATACTTCTCATGTTTTATATATATTAATATTAGATGGTTGGGCCCCATATTTTTACAAAAGTATCTGCAAGCACAAATTATCACCTCACACTCATAACTACCGCAGTAATTCAGGCATGGAATATATGCTAAATGACTCAGGCCAGCCGGTTGGCGGCTCCTGCTGTGCTGATGAAGGTTTCTGGTGCATCTCACCATTTCACTTCTGGGAGTGTCCCAGGCACAGCTAATGCCCCATGAAGCTGCACTAACCAATAAACTCAGTGAGGACACCGATCCAGGAGAAACAGCACCTCAGCATGTATCTCTCTAAAACAATGTAGCCTAGCAGATTACTGGTTTAAATGGTTGTAGTGGTTTGAATAGGTTTGGCCTCCATAAATACATGAGTTTGAATACTTGGCCCATAGGGAGTGGTACTACTAGGAGGTGTGACCTTTGTTGGAGTAGGTGTGGCCTTGTTGAAGGAAGTGTGTCACTGTGGGTGTGGGCTTTCAGGGTTCCTAGTGCTCAAGCTCTGCTAGTGTGGAAGGTGCAGAATTCTCAGCCTCTTCTTCAGCACCATATCTACCTGGATGCCGCCATGCCTTCTGCCATGATGATAACGAATGGAATCCCTGAAACTGTAAGCCAGCCCCAATTAAATGCTGCACATGAGTTGCCATGGTCATGGTGTCTCTTCACAGCAATAAAACCCTGACTAAAAGAATTGTTTTACTAACTTCTTTACTGACTTTTGTAATTCTTATGTCTGGCGTGCGCGCGCGCGCACACACACACACAAACACACACACAAACACACACAAACACACACACAAACACACACACACACACACACACAAACACACACACACACAAACAACACACACACACACATACACACACACACATAAACACACACGCACACACACAAACACACGCACACACACAAACACACACAAATACACACACACACAAACACACACACGCACACACACACACACACACACACACACACACACACTCACTTCAACATCTGTAGCAAAAAGCACATATCTAAGAGTCATTCTGTTTCTGTCCTCCCTGCAGGACCCCATCCCACTCTGTCAAGGTCTTTGAGGGTCTGAAATCTCCTCATACCAATCACACAGAGCAGAGGAGGAAATGATAAAATATACTTTGAATTAGATATACTTTTATTTTATAGGAGTTATTACAAAATTTCACTATAAATAAAAAGGCACAAAGATACAGTTCTAGATTTCTCCTAAGTCATGCATATAAAAGGTAGTGTAATTAGTGGCGAGGACCTATACACTTATAAACCACCTAGTGAATATTCAGGGTTAATTCCTTGAAAGCCATTCTTTGCAAACCAAGAAGTGTATATATGAAAAAATAATTAAAATACCATTAACTTTAACTTCGACTGTTAATGCATGGTACTATTCAATATAAGCTGAATACTATGATGCTGTAAAACAAAAGGCAGAAAGGGATGGGATTAAACTCCATTTCTGTCACTGCAATCTCAGCCAACCTCTCAAACCTTGCTTAACATCAATTTCTTACTTTTAAGAAAATGCTGAAAACTGTATAATTTGAGTGGGGTTTAAATACTGACAAGACTAGAACCCCTTTGCCTAAACCTTCTGACAAGACTGCAAGGTTAGGCTAGACCCTTCTTTACCCAAGTCAATCTCATTTTTGTTTCTTTCATTACCCCACACCCCTGCCCTATGATGAAGCTGTAGCACCAGTCTTCAAGTCCTCTTTTGTATCTTATGAATGGTTAGCTAGAAGTACTGCTTTCTCCTTGGACCTAGGCAGACACAGATAAACATGCAGGGGACTGAGAGTTCCCTGATGGTTAAATATCAACTGTAAATCCTCTCACCACCGTTCCCCCATTGCAATTGTCAACTCCTGACAAAGGTCTGAAGCAATGGCCAGTAAGATCGTTCAGTGGATACCTACACTTGCTTGATGTCCTGAATTAGACCTCCGGAACCCCAAAGATCTGTACATGCATGCTGTGGCATCCACCACCACCACCGCCACACCACCTCCACCACCACCACCACCACCCACCACCACCACCACCACCACCACCACCACCACCACCACCACCACCACACACCACCACCACACCACCACCCACCACACACCACCACCACCACCACCACCACCACCACCACCACCCACACCACCACCACCACCACCACCACCACCACCACCACCACCACCACCACCACAACACACCACCACCACCACCACCACACACCACCACCACCACCACCACACACCACCAGCAGCAGCAGCAATAATAATCTGTCATTATTTAAAAGTTTGAGACAATACACTTTAGCTAAGACACTCTGACCTTCAGATCAGTGATATTCTCCCCATTGAAATAACTCATATGAATTTTCGTTTTCAATAATAACATATAAATAAAGGTTCCTGGCTTATAGTCGTCACCAGCAATCGCCATCGCTTCTTCTGGTACCCCTATACACACTGCTAAGAGGACGAACATGGAGGCACAAAGATAAATGACTTTTCTTCATCAGTGTCTCCTGAGTTGAGAAGCATTTCCATACACTTAAGACCTTGAAATTCTACTTTTGTTAAGTTTTCCCATCTTCTGTGATTAAAAAGCTAAGTTTTGGATGATCAATAAAAATATGAATTTACAAACCACATTAATGTGAATATTATGGAAGCAATATTGCTCACTTTTAATATAAATATGATTCCTTTTTTGTATTTATATAAGATTTCATTAAATACCTCCCAAATCCCCAAACAACTTCCAAGAAAGCCTGGTAGGGACAGGCTAGATCATGGCAGCTGGCTGACTTCCTACCCTTATACTCTGAGGTGATGTAGAGGCACGACCTTGTCTTTGGATTTCACAATACTCACATGGCCATTTTGGGATCTCTAGGGAAAATATTAACACTCAGGTCCCGGAGTATCATGCTCCTCTTGTTGGTGTCCAGTATGCCTTGTCTGAGCATCCCAGATTCATGTTGAGGTCAACATAGTAGTGAACAGGGTCTCTACTATGCACCATCAGGGCATCCACAGACTTTGTACTCAGAGTTCCCAGACCTTACACTCCTTAGCCTAGTTCCCAGTGATAAATCACACTCTATCATAGCAGCCCTTCCCAGGAGTTTGCAGTGTAGAGACTCACATACAGTGTGCAACTCTCCATTGATCTCAGGAATGTAGAATCTATTCTGGATTGCACCTAGTCAATTCCTGCATCCATTGACCCTTCTCATCAAACATGTTCTGTGTCGTGGTGGTTGAGGGTGGTGATTTCTGTCCTGGCCATTATTACTCAGAGTTCAAGCCCAGAGTAACTTCGTAAGGCACACTGAGGAACAAAACCCTTAATCTTTGCCTAACCCTTCTCCTAGGTCAAGACAACAACACTCTTCACCGGAAAGAAAGCGAGGAGAAAGGGAGCTTGGGAGATGCAATAGAACCAGCTTTTTCCAAGTCTGGCTTGGCCATGTAAGGGGCAGCTCATGAGTAAGGAGCTCCCTGGGCTCAGCTTTGAAGATCCCATCAGCTCCAAAGTTCCTCTCTTTGGGAACTCACATCGCCATGACTAATACATACCCTGAAAGGAAAGCCTCACAATGACTCTAAGATGTGTTGAGATGGTTCTGCCCCTAGGAAGCGTCTCTAATGTTTGCAGTCAGAAATAACCTTTATTCTCTGTGATTCTGATTGGGTGAAAAGACAACTAACCATGAGTGGTTAGTGAACAGATGCATACTGGTTAACTTTTAGAGAGCTTAGCACTCTAAACCTGGGTATTTCTAGCTTATAAAATGAGTCAGACTGTGATAGCTTAGCTCCTTTAACTAGTCAAGGGATAATGGGCAAACCAATACAAAGGGTTCCTCTCAACAGGAGGTCATCAATTGAACCCCTCGGGGAGAGCATCCTGGACTTGTTGCACTGTCCTGGGTTGAAGTGTAAATGTTCACACTGCAGTTAACTTCAGGCCTTTGATAGGTTAGTGTAAAGAACTCCCAATTCTCTCTCAACCCACAAGAGTTTGCCAAAGAGAAGCAAAGGCTTGCAGACAGGTTCCTGAGAGAAGGGGTGTCTGGGAGCAGTGAAACAAAGGGTTAGAAGTTAAAATTCTGAACTATAAATTGACAGTCTATGCTCTGCTCTAGACAAATTTCCAGATTGCATGTTTGTGTGTTCTCTCTCTCTCTCTCTCTCTCTCTCTCTCTCTCTCTCTCTCTCTCTCTCTGTGTGTGTGTGTGTGTGTGTGTGTGTGTGTGTGTGTGTGTGTGTGTGACAGTTTTCAGATTGCTCTCAGTGTTCTGCTCTGCCCTAGACAGCTTTCTCTTGCTATTCTAGAAACTCTCTGGATAGCTCATTGCTGGCAGATCAAAAGCCCAGGTTTTTTATTACATTCCAAATATTGCCCTGCCTTCCAGAGTTCTTTATCCCATCCGTCCTCCCCTTTGCCTCTGAGAGGGTGCCCCTCCCCAGGCTCCCGCTTTCCCTGGGGCATCAAGTCTGTACACGCATCTTCTCCCACTGTTTATGCCAGACAAGGCATAAATAATGCACTGGGGCACGGACCAGCCCATGGATGCTCTTTGGTTGGCGGCTTAGTCTCTGGGGTCTACAGGGGTCCTGTTTAGTTAACACTGGTGGTCTTCCTATGGGGTTTATTTACACAGTAATTCAGTCATCACCCCAGGTTTCCATTTGATTATCCCATGAATCACCACCCCATGACCCCAGACCCTAGATTTTTTCTTTTTTTTATTGGGTATTTTATGTATTTACATTTCAAATGTTATCCCCTTTCCTGGTCCTCCCCTCTCCCATCCACCCTCCCCTGAGGCTTCTTTGAGGATGCTCCCAATCCCCCCTCACTGGCATTCCCCTACACTGGAGTATTGAGCCTTCACAGAACCAAGAGCTTTTCCTCCTAGTTGATGTCAGACAGTTTGGGCCACTGGACACACTGTTTGGAATGTCTGCTCCATGATAAACACTACATCCATTTGGTCATATGAAGTAAGCTCAGTGTCCATGAATGTTGTAAAAACTATAAATTTATACAGTCATGTGTCACTTGATATCAGGTATCCAGAGAATGTGTGCTTAGACAATGTCATTGTGGGTGAACATTATGGTGCATGTATACTAAAACCTAAGTGGGTAAGGTAAAAAAAAATCAACTTAGCCTCCTGACTAACAAGACTTGAGGTAAAGGCTATATGAGATTTCTGTTGGCAAAATACAACACATTGACTTATAGTATATGAGGCTGAATTCCTAACTAGAAATACTAAGAATATCAATGGCATAGTGTAGTAAATTATGAAGAATTATGTGCCATGCCTTATGGTAAATGAGTGCTATGCAGAAGTGTTCCCTACATCAGCACCAGCACAGACAGAGGAGGAATGCATCCTGCTCTCATTATTATCTTCAGGGACCACTGTCATCCATGTGGCTGATGATGACAACGTTGACGTGTGGCGTGTGGCGTGTGGCTATATATGAGGCAGACTGAAGTCACTGATTTCCCAGGGTCACTGGATCTTCCATACTATCTAAGTAACAATTCTAAACAGTAATCCTGGCCATAAGTTGTAGCTCATTATGCAAGCCGCTATTTGCTTACCGAGAGCCTGTTTGCTTTTTTCCCCTCTTATAATGCAAAATAGACTGGAGTAAAGGAAATTCAGCCCAGTTCTGAGCACTTATGCAAATTAAGAAGGACTCGAGGGCTCATGGCGAGGAATGAAATCAGATCTCAAGACAGGCAACCATTAATAAGAATGCCATGTAGCATCCTGGAGCCCAGAAGTAGCCCAGGGCCACCTCTGTCAGGCAACCATCACCCTGGCACCTTCAGCTTGGCTTAGACTGCTGCTGTAAACAGGCCCCTGGAATCACTTGGATTGATTCTTAAGGGCACCACAAACAAAATCCAGTTTTGTGAAGCACATACTCGTCTGTGGCATTTAATGACATTGGAAAATCCCTAAGAAAGCTGCCTGGAATAGCTCAGAGAGGTACCACAGTTAAAAATAAACCTTATTTTCTAAGTTTAGGCCTCGGGTGGCTTGGGAAGGCATCCTCCCAGGAAGGGCTCGAGAATTTATTTTAGTTCTAACCATGTATTTTTGAAGCTAGGGAGAGTTATTTTGGTTCCCATTCTGTACATGCAGAATGGTGGTATTTTAAGCTGCGTGTGTAAGATTAGGAGTTTTTAATCACAACTAGTTGGATAATCTTCCCTTGCCCTCAGTTGTCCAACGGCCACAGCAGAGTGTGGTCTGGCGGCAGTCCCTGTAACTGCAATTGTCAGGGAGCAAGAGACAGAGAAGACTGGCCCGCAGTCAGGAGGGGCAGCAGCTGTGGAAAGCACAGGAGTGGCTGGCAACGAGACTGCTGCAGAGAAGGACATGCCCACCCAGCTGGTGCCCGTGAAAGCCAATCTGTGCTCTCTGGTCATGATCATGACTTTCATGGGAGCGGTTGGAGGGCATGTATGTGACGAAGTTCCGAACATTTAGATTTATTTTCAATTATTCTATACATATTATTCTATTATTCTATACATATCTACACAAATATTCTAAACATAGCACCAATAATAGAATATACTCCGCATCAAAACCTGAAATGCTGGTGACTCGGCACTAAGCATGACGATATACTCACGGCTTCACCTGAGTCTTCCATTCTGACCAGCACTGCAGAATTTTAACTGAATCACACAGTTAAGAACGACTGGATTCTCTTTTCCTATGAATCTAGATTTCAAAATCACCCAGAGACTCAAAATTCTATGAATAACTAAAAGGAAATTTTAGTAGACATTTACCTGCGTGTTCTAGGATGCCTGAAGTCTGAGGGGGTAAGTCTCTGACAAATCCTGTATCTTGTGAGTCATGGTGGGAAACAAAGTTCATTTCTCACTCTCAAGGGCCAAGGAGCTTGACTCACTTTCCCAGCGTTTCTTGAACCTAAGGCTTGACTTAGCTTAACCCAAGCTTCATCACTGACGTTTCTTTTCTTTCCCTTTCTTCCCCCCTCCATTTCTTTTCTTCCTACTAAGAGATTGTCTCTTGCTAGGTAGTTCAGGCTGAACTTGAACCCACTACACAGACCAGGCTGGTGCCTAACCCTTCTGTCTCTGACAGAAATTACTAACACTGTGAGCATGGATGACCCTGCTTAGTCACCCCTTAAACCGTGAACGAGTAACATCAGGAGGCGGGGAACAAACCCCCATGGAACGGAAGCAGCAGAAGAGCCGTAGGCTGGGGGGCTGCAGTGTAGATCAGCTATGGAGAGAGAGTATTGAAATCAATAGTCCTGCTTTTAGCAGATTCATGTTGTGACCTGATTGTTGTACTTCTCACCTCCTGTTTCTTTTTGTTTTATCCAATGTCCACAGGCTGTCTGGTGATTCTGTTAGCTCCTGAATATAAAATTCTCAATCTCTCTCCCTCCCCTCCCACTCTCCTCCCTCTCCCTTTCTCTCCCTCTCCCTCCCCCCCGCCCCACACACAACCACTGCTGCTAACAGATGGATTTTGGCTCCCAACCAAACTCTGATTATTAAACAAACTGCAACCACGTACTTTACTTTGCAAAGAGGTTAAGATTCTATTAGACGAATACCTTATATTTCCTTCTAAATTGGCCTCACATCTACAACTACATTTTAAAAATAAAATGGACGTCAGGTAATCATTTCTATGCTTCCATGAAAGTTACGTTATGACCAGTGCTTTAGCAAGGACATTTCTTTTCACTCGTTCCTCCTTTCTTTCTCCATTGCTGCTGAGATGGGAATCACACAACTCGGAGCACGCGAGCACGTGGGTCTTAAAGTCACTGAGACCTGCCTGCCCTTGTCTTCTGATTATTGACCAAATTCACGTTTAAGACCCTTCTTTTCCTTCAGATGAGTGAGAAGGTGAAGCTGAGCTGGTCGTCCTTGTACCCTTATTCTATTTCTTCAGAGACTCGCCACCTGTATGTCTAACTCTAGCCTCGATGCCCAAACCAAACCTTTCCTTTTCTTTGAGACACGGTCTGCAACTCATTATGTAGCCCAGACTGTGTTTCTGGACTTACAAGAAGTGCCCCGCTTGGTCTCTGTGAGTTAACGGTGTGTGCTACCCTGCCTTGGCCAACACTCCTATCACCAGGGCTCCTCAGCTTGGTCCTCCCAGAGATGTCTGGACTCTCTTGTCATATCTATTTTGTGGTTTCTATTGGGATGTTGGTTGCTATGGAAATTCAAGTTGTGGGAGTGATGTGGACATACGTGACAACTAGGAAAACAGGAATCCTTTTAGGAGATTGAGCAGTACCCGATGACTGACAGCATTAGGGAAAAGATAAAAACAAACGTTTAGGCAAAACGCATGTCTATAGGTTTGAACCTAGTCTGGGAAAGTGATGTTCTGTGAGGCCATCAGCATATGACTGGGCTGAAGCTATGGGGAGCCTCAGGGGCTTCTCTGCTTTCCCAGAGAAGCCTGGCCAGTGCGGGTTTCCACATATGATACTGACTAGACACCAAATCATAACGTTTTCTAAAGGACGATTTGCTTTGGGGCACCAGCACCGAGTGCCTGTCACCTGGGCCTACCAGGGAATGTCTTCCTAGACTCCCTGTACCGGTTAAAAACTGGGCCAAGACAGAGGATTGTGGGCAGAATCCCTTTCCATGTTCTACCCGATCTCTTTGGAGTAGCAAAGAATGAACTGGTTGGACCGTCCTTTCCTGTCTTCTGACAGATTGTTTTTGTTACATCTTAACATAAAGCCTTCAACATTTACAGTGAAGTCACAGAAATGAAACCCCAGGGCCAGTTTCCTCCGAGTGGCAGTGTGCTACTGGCCAGCCCAGATATTCTGTCTCACATGAAGCTACACGTGAGAACACCTTCTTGTTGTGTGTGCAAGGAAGCACTTCGTTCACCCTGCTCCCCCTGAGACTGTGTCTTTTTATTTAATAGTGAGAATTGTGTACCTGACACGTTTCTTTTTACTTGCCCACTAGAATGTTCAGATTCAAGAATGGGCCCCAAAGTAGTTATCCCTTGGTCATTTAGGGTGTGCCTTCTTCTGGGCTTACTTATGTTATTATGTTATTATGTAAATGTTGTACATATATACATATATATACATATATGTGAATGTTTGAGTTATATATATTATGATCATTTATTTTACCTATAATTCAGCCCTAATCTTTCTATTTATTCCCGATACACAATGCTGTGAAAGCCTTGTGCATGCCGAGGTATGAATAAATATAAATAGAAATACATTTCTAATAATTGGTAGAGCGCGATGGGGCAGACGACTTCAGCCATCATCACTAATAACAATAATGACTTAGTACAGTGTAAATGTATGAGGCATGTGAAAAGTGAGAAGCACTAAGCCCAATGGCAAAGCCTCTGCCCCTATACTACTGCAATCTATGTTCATACAATAGGGCCAGTTACATAGCACATAATAAATACACACTTGCATATGTATGAGATGCTTGGCAGGGTGGATGGATGGGACACGTAATGCTACCCTTCCTGCCTCATAAAGGATAAGGTTCAAACTGACAGCACGTTGCCAGAACCACCCTCCCCACACACACGCTCACAAAGTCCTCTCGTGTATAAGGGTCTCTATTTCCCATCAAGGCTTAGGCAGATTCCTAGCTCTGCTATCCTTATAAGTCAAGGGTGATTTTGGTAAGAACACATACATGCACCCCCTACAGATTTCAAGAAGCTTGACTAATGTAAATATAATTTTTACATGGACCACATAAAGGATAGTTATTTTACTCCAATGACTTTACTGCTCATTTTAAAGCAGTAGCTTTCTAGTTATATTTTACTATGACTAAGAAATAAATTTTATTTTACAGTTCAGAATTTATGTGTGTGTGTGTGTGTGTGTGTGTGTGTGCATATATAATAGATGCACAAACACGTACCTGAAATATACATTTCCAAAAACAGATTTAATCCTTCCTTGTGAGGGACACTAAAATTCTCTACTCTATTTTTTTCCATGACATTTCTTAAAACATACTTTTTATGAGCCACTAAATTTTATTTGGCACAATAGTAGAATTTTAAGTCATCAGGAAGCTGTATTTTTCCAAGGGGCAAATATTTTAATTGTCTAAAGGAATCCTTCACAGAACCACGGTGGCTGGGACAGATGACACCACACTCAGCTTGGGGAGGGTGGTACAGAGCGCTATTTCTTATCTTCCGGTATTTGCTCAGGGATCCCAAATATTTAGATTTATGATTCATGAACCTTTCCCTCAGAGAGAAAAATACGACCCAAGTTGTATTCTCAGTAGGAACACATTGACCTACATAGGTAAATCAAATTTCCAAGGCCTTTAGCACTAGTGTCTCCAGATTCTAAAAATTGGCTTGATTTATACTTCAGCTCCATTTTGACTTTAGTTACAATAAAGTGAAAAAGGAGTATCTGTATCATATAATTCAGTGATTCTAAAAGCTGCCTTATTTCTATATAATCAGTGATGACCTTAATCTTAGGTTTCCATACATCACAAAAAAAATTACTCAGGAAACAAAGGGAAGATAACTTCTTTATATAAAGCTGAAGCCATGCCAGTTGCATAACTTAAAAAAATATAATGCTGCTATTTTTAATAAGTCTCAAGCACAATCAAAATTGTGAATGGAAACATTTCCAATTCTCCAGCATCTCCCTTAGGGTTACATCATGCTAGAAACATCTTGGCTGGCCCCCACATTCCCTAGGAGAAGAATAAGACATGTACAGCCTTTTACCATGTCAGTTCTAGGATAACACTTAATTCATGCTATGTCTCTGCAAAGCCAGATCCCATTGGACAGATAGCTCCACCTTTGAGAAACAGAGAGTCTACTCTAGCTGCAATTGTATCACATTAACTTGCCAGCCTACCAATTAATATCCAGCCAAATTAAAGCTTGGTGTGCTCCTGGCAGGTTTGTGACACCGTGGCACAAACCTACAATTTTAACTAATTATAGAAATTCTGGGCAGGAAGACGTTAGAAACGATGATCAGCTTCATCCTCCTTTTTAAATGTTAAAACCACCCTAAGCCCAGAGTTCTATCTTCTATTTGATCTGGAAGAGAAGAGACAATTTTTTTTTTTTTTTAGAATTCTCCATTCCTTTTTTTTTTTTTTTTATTTCGTCTCATATTTCTTTTTTTTTTTTTATTATTAAACTTGAGTATTTCTTATATACATTTCGAGTGTTATTCCCTTTCCCGGTTTCCGGGCAAACATCCCCCTCCCCCTCCCCTCCCCTTCCTTATGGGTGTTCCCCTCCCAACCCTCCCCCCCTTGCTTCCCTCTCCCCAACAGTCTAGTTCACTAGGGGTTCAGTCTTAGCAGGACCCAGGGCTTCCCCTTCCACTGGTGCTCTTACTAGGATATTCATTGCAACCTCACGAGGTCAGAGTCCAGGGTCAGTCCATGTATAGTCTTTGGGTAGTGGCTTAGTCCCTGGAAGCTCTGGTTGGTTGGCATTGCTGTACATATGGGGTCTCGAGCTCCTTCAAGCTCTTCCAGTGAGAAGAGACAATTTACCCCAGGGTGATCATCTATGTTTCTCCCTTTTCCTAGTGCTGGCTTGGAACTGAAGACTTTCATCACACTAGGCAAGCAATCTACCACCGAGCTGTGTCCCCAGCCCTAACTATTTGTATCTTTATGTAGGAAAAAAAGGACTGTCTCCATTCTACAGAGGGGCACTAGGGCTCAGTAACAATAGATTGATCTAGGACAAAGAAAGACTACTTTCTAGACTTGGGATCTGACACAAGATCTTATCTAACTCCAGAAAGTACTGCTTCTGTTCTTTCCCCAAGCTGTTCAGTAGGGCTGTCTCTGCAGGCTCAAAGCTCTGACTTACACACAGCTCTTTCCAACTCTACATTTACTGATACTCCAAGAACAACTTCTAATTGGACAAATCATAGGTTTTTAGCACATCAGCTAAGTCACAGTAAATTTCAGCCATTTTTTTCTCCTGTATCTTGTCCATCCATCCGTCTGTCTCTCTGTCTCTCTCTCTGTCTCTCTGTCTCTGTCTCTCTCTGTCTCTCTCTCTCTCTGTCTCTCTGTCTCTGTCTCTCTGTCTCTCTCTGTCTCTCTCTCTCTCTCTGTCTCTCTCTCTCTCTGTGTGTGTGTGTGTGTGTGTGTGTGTATGTGGTGTGTGCGTTACTGATAAATGAACTTAGGACCCATGCCTTTCTAGAACAGCACTACCCCTGAGCTGTATTCCCACTTATCAGTCTGTTGATTCTCTCCAATTCTCTCTTACGTCTTCTGGCTGTGGCCTCAGGAGCTTCTGACGGCTTATGTGCTTTTTATCTCATTTGAGGCTCTAACATGTTTCCTGCCCCAGCGCTAGGACAGTATTTTTCTGAGAAGCCAGACAGGAAGTGTCTCTACTCATCACTGAAGCTGCCTTTGCTCTGCTCCTCACAGTTGCTGAGCACTTACTAAACCAGCTGATGAGAAGGAGCTGGCTACCAGCATTAGTTTATTAAAGCAGAAGTTACCAATTAACTATAATATTTCTTACATGAAATGTGTGAAACAAACACATTCTGCTCACGCACAACCTAACGCACACTGGTACTCTTGTGCTATCAACAAGGGGCTGTAAGTCCACCGAGAGTACACACTTTATGGATACAAACATGGAGTTAGGTCCAGATTTTGAGGGAGCTGAAGTCTAGGTAGTTTAGGGATAGCCTATCTTTTAGACAATAATTATGACATTTACACTATGAAATTAAGCAAGTAAGTATGTGTGTTGATTAAAAAAACACAGCACGTTATAAATGCAAATTTTCTAGAAGAAATAGCATAAAAAGTGAATTACAGCACACGTTTACAAATCTACCGCTCACCTCCGACATTTTGGTTGCTGACATGGGAGAAACGGAACTCCTTCTCTTGCTGTAGGGTAGCTGACCAGACTTCTCTCTGTTCTTGATGGTTAGAACGCACAGAGACATGCGACTTAGTACACAAACACTTTCATATCGCCGGGGCTACCGTGGTTTGTGCGTTACCTACAGATATTATTATATCAAAATCTATAGAAATTTTATGCTCTCACTTTACACAACTCCCATCCAAAATAGTGAGAGGTGGGGGAAGGGTGTGAGGTGGGTCTGTAACTGCATGGACCAATAAAGTGACCGGTATGTTCTGCATGCAGATACTTCACTGCTGTGATTATGGGCCTATTTGTCAGCTCGGTGACTGAGTAGGATGTGTATGAAAATTGCTTCCAGTTGTGTGCATTTCGTTCATCATTTCTCCTCTACTAACCACGTCCTTGCAGGGCTGGCACAGCATTAGTAATGCACCATGACCACTGTCCCTGCACCGTGACACGACCAAGTCTATGGTAGACTTAGAAGTCCTCTACTCCTGCGAAGGGCGGCAATCCCTTGATTATATTGATTGCGCGCAGAAGTGGTTGCAGATATGTGTGTGTCTCACCAACTCTGCGTCAACAAATCTTCACTGCCATCCGGCAGGAGGAAAGTGAGGTGCACACAGCCTGCACAGGGGCAAAGGCTGGTCTTCATCAGCTTGGCTTGAAATATGTTACTGATGTACGGCCCCGTGGCCTCACTTCCCCCCACGAAGCTTAGCCTCGAGAGTCTCCGTAGCGATTCTGGAGAGGATGGTTGTCCCCTAGTGACATCTTTCCCAGTCATTAACCGAAACATTTGAGCCATTCCATCCTGGACCACGTCGCAGTTCTCTGAACAGGAACAGCGTTGAAAATGCATCCTCCTCAGGGACGCGGGGCATGTGACACAAACCAGCACTCTGCATGCCTGTCACATATTCTTTACTGAGCGTCCTCTAAGAACGCATCTGTGCAATAATTTCATACTATCTTGAAAAGATCTAACTGTGACAAACAGCAATATTATCATCTAGAGTTTTTCTCTTACTGAATTGGTGAAGTCGATTGTTTCTGGGAATCTACAGTTTATAACCAGGGGCTTGTGGATCAAAAGAACCTATACTCTTTTATTCTTGGTTTTAATGTAAGAGTGGTCCAAGTATAGGATAAAGTCAGAGAGGGGGGCTTAGTGCTAGAACACTTGCTTAGTGCATAGGAGATCCTGGGCTTGGTCCCAAGCATAACACACACACACACACACACACACACACACACACACACACACACACACACACACACTCATACACACTCACACTCACACTTATTTCTAGCTCTGTTACATTTGTTTTAGCTGTATGCTGTTCCTGTCACGCCTCAAAGTTGCTAGGGTTTTGGGGACATTCCCAGAGCTACTGTTAAATATAGACCTTCTTATTTAGGTTTTAGCTGTGGGATCACCAGAGGCTGCCTCAGTGTTTGCAGTGATAGGCACTGGGATCTTAGCACAGACCGACTGCCCAGGGATCAGTGCAACCACTGACAGAGCTTAGGGGAAAAATTCTCATTTACTTTATTTTTTATTGGATATTTTCTTTATTTACATTTCAAATGTTATCCCCTTTCCCGCTTTTCCCTCCAGAAACTCCCCATCCCATCCCCCGACCCCTGTCTCCATGAGGGTGCTCACCCACCGACTCCCTCCTACCTTACCTCCCCATCCTGGCATTCCCCTACACTGGGGCATTGAGCCTTCATAGGACCAAGGGCCCCTCATCCCATTGATGCCAGACAGAGCCATCCTCTGCTGCATATGTGGATGGAGCCATGGGTCCCCCATATGTACTTTGATTGGTGGTTCAGTCCCTGGGAGCTCTGGGGGGTCTGGTTGGTTGATATTATTGTTCTTCAGGGTTGCAAACCCCTTCAGCTACTTCAGTCCTTTCTCTAACTCCTCCATTAGGAACTCCATTCTCAATCCAATGGTTGGCTGCAAGTATCCGCCTCTGTATTTGTCAGGCTGTGGCAGAGCCTCTCAGGAGACAGCTATATCCGGCTCCTGTCAGCATGCACTTCTTGGCATCTGTAATAGTGTCTGGTTTTGGTGACTATGTACAGGATGGATCCCCAGATGGGGCAGTCTCTGGATGGCCTTTCCTTCAGTCTCTGCTCCACACTTTGTCTCTGCATTTCCTTCTGTAAGAATTTTGTTCCCCCTTCTAAGAAGGACTGAAGCATCCACACTTTGGTCTTCATTCTTTGTGAGCTTCATGTGGTCTGTGAATTGAATCTTGCATATTCTGAGGTTTTGAGCTAATATCCACTTATCAGCAAGTACATATCATTTGTGTTCTTTTGTGACTGGGTTACCTCACTCAGGATGATATTTTCTAGTTCCACCCATTTGCCTAAGAATTTCATGAAGCCATTGTTTTTAAAAGCGGAGTAATACTCCATTGGGTTAATGTACCACATTTTCTGTATCCATTCCTCTGTTGAGGGACATCTGGGTTCTTTCCAGCTTCTGGCTATTGTAAATAAGGCTGCTATGAACATAGTGGAGCATGTGTCTTTGTTATATGTTGGAGCATCTTTGGGGCATATGCCCAGGAGTGGTATAGCTGGGTCCTCAGGTAGTACTATGTCCAATTTTCTGAGGAACCTCCAGACTGATTTCTAGAGTGGTTGTACCAATCTACAATCCCATCAACAATGGAGGAGTGTTCCTCTTTCTCCACATCCTCGCCAGCATCTGCTGTCACCGAAGTTTTTGATTCTTATTTTTAATTCTCCGTTATTTAAAAAGGACAAGGTCATTTCAAAACCCAAAATTTCTTGCTAAGTCATAACTTTTCCTTATAAATCAAAAGAACAAAGAGAAGAGAGAAGAAATGAAGTGAGAAGAGAGTGAAAGGAGAGAGTTTAGAATGTATTAGCAATGCTGAATACCGAAAGCATAGTTTTAAATGTTCTCATCACCACCGAGATTGCAAGGAGCAGTTTTCTGGTACATCAGGTAGTAGGTTAGGGACTTTGTATCATCTCCCAATGGCAGTGCTGAGCTTACAGACGCAGAAAAACAGGGTAGCAAACCTGATTAGGAGGTGTGGCTGAGGTGAGTTCCAGAATTTGCCTCTGTTTCTAGATCTAGTAATCACTGCCGTATATTGCCTTTCAGTATTAGTAAGCCCCAAATATTTCCCTTTTCTTGAAGTTAGGAGACTGATGAATATAAAATGATTTACTAGTTCAAAGAGAAAAATATATGTCTGCCCTTTCTAAACAGACCTTATATATAGCAACAGCACAAGGTTTTACTGAGGTTTTCAAATAAGCAGAGAGGTATATTTTCCTTTATACTTACAATCAAAATTATTTTAACATTCTGAATAGATTAAATCACCAAAACTGGAAAATGACTTCTTAAAGAGTCACTTAAAACTCTGTGAGAACAAAGCCTCAACTCTGCAAGATGAGCATGTTCTGGAGATTTTCCACATAATGAGCTTCAGTTAACAATACCGTTTTGGGCACTTAAACTTCATTAAGAGGGTAGATATCATGTTAAATGTCACAGTAAATTATAACTAGAAAAATAACAGCTAATCTGTACCTGTAGCAGACTGAAAAACGATGGAATAATTTATGTACTTTTTTCCTAAAAGTATTCTGGTTCTAGATAGATATATATTCGAAGGCCAAAAAGAACTCGAGGCAATTTTGAGCTGGTAGTGTACTATTGGTAGTACTGCTCCTGTTACAGCAGCAGTGAGGTAGTTCTGAGTTCACTGCAGGACTGTAAAAGTAATTGCACGTGTTCATAATGTAGGGCACCATGGTTCTCATTTGGAGGAAGGGAACTACAAGCATGGAATGGTAGAAAAAGAAACTTCTCATTCCCCAGTGAAGGGCCTTAGGGTCCTGTACACACAGCAGCCCAATATACAGATATAAGAATACTCTGTGTGTGTGTGTGTGTGTGTGTGTGTGTGTGTTGATACCCACAGAATATGCTAGAGGCACAAGAAAGAAGTGTCTGCATACTTCCTTGGATGTACTACAGAGGATGTGCTCAAACTGGGGAGTTCATGTCAAAGGCAACTATGTTAACTTTGTCGGTCTCTTGCTGATAGGAAAATCTGGTACTGTTTTAGACTCCAAAAGAACGATAATAGAAATAGATTATACTAATAGTAAGTTGAAAGAAAAATCAAAAGATAAAATTTGTTACATGTGAAGGAGTCTCAGAGATCTCTTGTTAAAGTACCCACACACACGTATATATGCATATATGTATGTATATATAATATATAATTCTTTTACACACATGCATATTCTAAGTTAAGAACTTTGGATCATCTCAACATTGTGGTGCTGAGCTTACAGATGTAGAGAAACAGGGTAACAAACCATATGTATATACATATGTGTGTGAAATGATGATATATAACAAGTATACTGTACAGTATAACTATGATTTGTGTTGTGTGTGTGTGTGTGTGTGTGTGTGTGTGCATGCGCCCCGCATGCGTATGTTGCATTATATGAGTGTGAAGGAGTGGATTTTATGCCTGTGTGCAACCATGCAGAGGTCAAGGCAGAATGCTCTCTTCCTTTATCACTGTCTGCCTGATCCTTTTGCAATGGGTCCTTTCATGGAACTCTAAGTTTGCTGTTTCAACTTGAGTGGTTGACCAGTAAGCTCTTGGAATCCAACTGTCTTTATCCTCCAATGCTTCGGTTGTAGCCATCATGCACGGCCATGCCTGGCTTTTTACCTTGATGTCAAGAACTAGAACTAGTACCTTCATGCTTACAGAGCAGTTTCTGTAACTCACTGTCTCCCCACCCCATGCACACACTTATTTGTCAATTATCCACCAGTGAAACTAAAGGAAAATAATCAAAGTGGGAAAAAGAAAAAAAAACCTACATATGCATTCAAACTGGTTTTGTATAGTATTACAAAGGGAAATAAAAACGAGACAAATCAATGCAAACCTCAAAGAGAAAGCCCAGATTTTACCACCACACAGCAATAACCAGCCAGGCAACAATCATCGATGGGTGCTGAGACCACTGAATACAAAGTGGGGAGCTAGGAATTCACAGTCTGGGGGTTGGGGATTTAGCTCAGCAGTAGAGCGCTTGCCTAGGAAGCGCAAGGCCCTGGGTTCGGTCCCCAGCTCTGAAAAAAAAAAAAAAGAACCAAAAAAAAAAAAAAAAAAAGGAATTCACAGTCTGAAAACTCCCCAGTGTATATTACAACCAAATCAAAGAGGGGAAACAGTTCTTTAAGACGGAGCTCTCACAGAGATCCCAGCTTTACGTCAACATCACCAGTAATGGGATACACCGACACTACAGTCCTCTGAGAAGGGCTGCTGCAGAGGAAAGTGGTAGTCACACATCAGCAGCCTTTTAGTCATGCTCAATCCAGTTCTGCTACTCAATGGAGCAAACAGATATAGCCCACCCTAGTAAAACCAATGTTAATCCTGGGGAGACCTTTTTGTTGTTGTTATTGCTGCTGTTGTTGTTGTTGCTGCTGTTGTTATTGCTGTTGCTGCTGCTGCTGCTGCTAATGATGATGATGATGATGGAGGTAGTGATAGCAATTAGCCTGCACTGAGTTAGTTGTTCTCGCCGGTCTCTATGCCAAGGCTTCCACCAACCATCCTAAATTTGTCGGTTAGATCACCATCTCTCAGAGGATGCACAGTGACCTTGGTGTGATGCACCTTCAACACCAAGGCCACATATTTACAGCAACAGACGTTCAAAAGAAAGCTGCTTCGTGCCCTGTAACCTCCTAGAGGTCCCAGATGCCTCTAAGCCTATTTTGAAAAACAGCTTTATTTCAAACAAGTCCAGTGAAGTAATTACTACGATTTTTGACGATTCGAATAAAAATGCCAGCTTTTCCAATGATAACCTGGAACCTTTTTATTTTTGTACTTTCTGGTTCATAGGTCATGGCATCAGGACATCAGACAAAAACTGAACACAAAGTTTAATGCTATTGCAGGAGGCAATGAATCCATTCATCACTCAGAGCCTCCGCCACACCACGTCTCCGTTTCCTCCTCAAAAATCATTGCCTTTAGAATCTTTCAGCACATATGCGAGGGTAATTTTGGATATCTCTCTTTCCCTGCCTCCCGCTCTGAACTTGCTCATTTAAGGTCCTATTTTTGCTCAGTGTCACATTTTGCATGGGCCACATAATTTTTCAGTTGGTCCTAATATTAAGAATATTATTATACCATCTCGTTATAATCTACTATCGTTAAATATTTGTTTACATGGTTTGGAATGTTAAGATATGGACTGTAATTCCTCATTCATTATTACTTATTGGCGAAAAGAAGGTTTCAATGCCATCCTTCTGGAGAATTCCTGTCAGAGAAAGAGGTGTCAGAATTTTAACAGCAGAAAATATTAAAAACCCTGCATGTTCTGTCTGCATAACCCCTCTCTAGGCTTTGAAAGAGAATGAGAGAAACATCTGACTGCAGTGGCTCTAACTCAGCAGCTGCAATGTTTCTGTCCCCCTCAAGAAGCACGCACTGCAACACCCAGCCTCCCCAAAGAGATGCTCTAATGGTGTGGATGAAAACAGCTGACTATTTCACGGTTGGGTCCCGTCCAGCTTTGCTCTAACTCTGGGGTCTGCTGATGAAGCTAAACTGCCATTGTCAAACAACCCTAACTCAGGCTGAGGGGACACCTCACTGTTCTATCCTGAGGTAAGACCAGGGATGGATACAGACTGGGGTTACCTATCTGGCAGTGTGCTAAGGGCTGCGTAGGGATGGTTATATAAGGACAGTTCAGAGGCAGTTCTTAGGAACCAATTAATCCTGAGGGTGAAATTCTCACTACACTGCACAGATACCCAGACAGCACCAGTCTAGTGCTGTGAGTAGCATCCAAAGTGCCTTCCCATCCTGACCTCAGGGTCCCAGTTGGTGAAGTTCTGTGAGCTTCGCCTCATAAGCCCTGTCTCAAACCAGCCTAATCCCTAACTCAAGGGGGCAGAGCTCACAGACAGGTGTCCCACAAAGTCTCTATGAAATGAACCGGGTCATCATTCATGGACTCCAGCACACACCACATCGCCCCTGTGTCCTCCTAAACATCAGGTCTTTAGCATCGCTTCCATACAAGTCTGTGCCCTATTTTCTTGAAGTAGATTGACAAGCGGCACTTTTGCCCCTCCCCTATCCCCAGTAGACAGGGGTGAAATATTTTCATCTGATTATTAAAGACACTTATGACTCAGGAAGTTTAAGAATATCCCTAGGGTCTAACTTGGTCTCTCCTTTTTAACCACCCCATGGCAGCACTCCTGACGTTAATTCTGCAGCGGCATGTGTCTGGCCTGCTGCCTTAGCCTTCCAGCCTGTGTTCCAGCCTCCTTAACGCTCCGGAGTGCTCTTTTGAAACCTACCAGTGTCGTGTTCAGCTCTGTATCCTATTACGTACTTAACGGGATGCTGAGCGCAGGGCCTGCTAAGTAAGTTTCCACTGAACAAATGAATGGGGTAAATGAGGATCTGTTGACAGCCCAGGTCCTTGTCAGAATCCCAAAATAACTTTGCAGACTTGCTTGCCATGACACACCAAGACTCCCTGAGTCTGTGGGCTTGGCTCTATACCTGATTTAAGGGGAGCTCCTCAAGTACTGTGTGCCATTGATAAAGTGAGCAAACCGCGGTGCACTCCCTGTAGGAAAGTCACAATACGGAGAGCCCAGTCCGGTCAGTAAACATGCTCCTTTGTGTTTGTCTAATCTTTCAGGTGGTGGAAATCTTTTCAATATCAAATCGATAGGCTATTTAATATGTAAACACCGTGTAAGCAAAGTAAATACGTAAGCAAAGCTATGACTTAGAGGCAGTGAGTATTTAGGGATTAAGGTTTCACACAAACAGTAATTTCTGATGCCCATGTCAGGTGTTGGAGCTTTGACTTTGACTCAGAGAGAGGCTGACCCCTGGCATGTTCCAATACAGGCCAGGACAAACCTCAGGGACCACAGCACACACTTCCTCTACCCAGTCAATATAGGAGCAGAGCACTCGGCGACTGCATGTATCGGCCCGAGCCTGAACATTTTCCAGAAAGAAATGCTTGAGCTGCAGTTAGCACAAGGAACTGAACAAGCTGTAATGACACGGAGATTGCACTCATGCCAGCTTGGAACCTGAGATTTCCCTGAGCCCTGAAAACTCCTTTCATCTCGAAGCCAAGCCATGTTCCACCTGAGCTGGGCAGAGCCCACTGGCCTGCATGCTCCCTTGCTGAGCCAAGAGTCTGTCTGCCCAGAGGCTGCCGAGCTCTAAGCTAGCAGGCATCAATGGTGACCATCTCCTGTTCTTGTAGCTATTGCATTGTAGTGAGCTTTCCTTCAACAGTGGCGACAGCAGGGACAAAAAGAACAAAAGAAACAAAGGCCCTTTCTGGCTGGGATAGCCCTGGCTCAGATTAAGTAGCAAGGGTTCAGGCACACAGCAGTTCCTATTAAGATTTCTAAGGGCTACCTCGTGTGCTGAAGTGATGATACAGGCGCAAGGAGAGGTCAGAAGAGGGAAGGGAGCTGGTCTAGGATGCACAGTGATTAGGATTTAATAATTTCAATTTTTATTTTTTCATTAGCACGTGCTTATAATAAATAATTATGGGATACAATGTGTTGTCCCTTCAATACATGAATGTGGTATTCAATGATCAGGCCATGGTAGGTGACATGTCTATTATCTAATTATTTAAATAATCACATTATTTAATTTCCCTCTATAGATGTTTGTGCTAAAAAAAAAAGTAGCACAAAATGCTTTCAGCAAAGTTAATCTTCCCTTCATTATATTTTTTTTAAAAAAAGATTTACCTATTTATAAATAAATAATTTATATATAAGTACACTGTAGCTGTCTTCGGACACACCAGATGAAGGCATTAGCTTCCATTACAGATGGTTGTGAGCCACCTGTGGTTGCTGGGATTTGAACTCAGGACCTCTGAAAGAGCAGTCAGTGCTCTTAACCACTGAGCCATCTCTCCAGCCCTTTCCTTCATCATCTTAAACAATTTTTTTCTGTGACTAATCAGTCGGCGGAGCTGAGCAGGGTAGAGCGTTTATCAGTGGTGCTGTGTATGTCAGAGCGGAACGGGGTGAGATAAATGCCAGGCAGAGAGGCCTGCACAGCACGGGGAATCTGGGCGTTGTCAGAGGGATGAAGGGTAGCTTGTGAGTGGGTGAGAGGAGTCTCTACTGAGCACGGGACTCACCACAGTGAGGCAGTGGAGGGTGGGGAGCCTGTAAGGAGGTCTTCCACAGGTAACCGCAAGCATGCTACACGGCGATCCTCAGCTTATTCAAACCAGACTGAATCAAAACTCATGAACATAATCCCGAGGGTGAGCTCTTTCCATTCTCCATCTCTCCTTCTCCTACTGCCATTTGCTAGGCTATGAGGAAAGGCTTTTCACTCTCAGACACGCAGTGGTTAGTTAGCATGGAGCCTGGCACACGGTGGGCTGTGATCACACGCTGCTGGGCAAGAGCAGGAGCCAGGAGCTCATGTGCAGGCTGCTCACAGATGATTTCAACACCTCTTAAAGGTACAGAAGACTTACGTTCATAGTCATGCGCATACCACGTCCACTGTATACAAGGTTAAAAGACTCTGTAAAAATGCTAAGGGAATAAGCAAAGAAAGATCTGTCTAGAAGGCTTCTCTGTGAATGTGTTTGGGGAAGAGCTGTCGCAGTTGGATGCGTTGAAGCTGATGTGGTCTGAAAGTCTGGTGCTCAGCACATCAGTGATAAGGTGGCGGGGCCTTTAAGAGGCAGGACCACTGGAAGGTGGCAAGGTTGGAGACATCTTTTAGAGGGCTTAGTGCTGGTGTCAGGAAGTGAGAGCCTAACGATCCCGGGATGCTATGAAGTGAAACATGCGGTTCCTGCTGCATGGTCTGTTTCTGCTTCTTTCTCCTGCTATGACACAGCTGCTGGTTAGGGTGCTTACGTAAAGACTGAACTAATGGGCCTGCCCAATCTTTGACTTTCAGCCTTCAAAACTTCTGAGATAAACACAGAATATTTTCTTTATAAAATCCTTGGTGTCCAGTATTCTTCAACAGAAAACAAAACAAAACAAAACAAAACACAACAGATTAATGTAGAGGTGTGTGGTTCGAGTACAAGAAAGGAAATTCTGACTCACATTATCTCTCTATTATCAAAATTTCATATTTGTGACACTGGATGATGAAGAATGCTTCCTTGATGAATAGGGTTTATTTCTATTCACAGAAAATCACAAACAGAAACATATGGAAGAAAGTGTCATAGATTATTCAAGGTAAGGAATACTTCAGGACAAATGAAAAAAAAAAAATCCCAAGAGACAGATACTGCTAAATGCCACAAAGATAATAAGGTAGATTTCTTGTGTGAGCTCGGAGCAAAGTATATAGAATTTTATCACTGAAGGAGGAGTCTTGTTCGCTCTCAGGCATCTCAGTGGTTTACAGTGATCCACGTGCCGTGGATATTTCACTGCTTGTATCAGGAGCAGAGCGAACTACCTGGCAAGGTGGAGAAATGGAAAGCCAAGAGATAAAGCCTCTGTGGCCTCCATACAGCATTATGAATTGTGTTTACATTGATGTGTCACAGCACGGTGGTGTGACGACTGACGATTAAAGCCTTCCCATTTTACTGGAGAGCTAGGAGGCAGACCCACAGACACCTGACTCCGTCATGGCCGTACGCATTTGTTAAGAAAAACGCATCAGTGTTATCTCCAGCATCAACATGGCAGTCACAAGGAAGCAATACTGTCTTCCTTAGCCGCTGGCATAACTCAAAAGACCAAAAGACTCCCATAAATAACAGTGCAATGGAGAAGAAAACCCTACATCGGTTTAAATAATTCTGCTTTTAATGTCTTCGGAGCTCCATGCTTGTTTCCTGACCATTCGAGGAAAAGCTAACAGACCGTCTACTTACGGAGTCTGTCTTTAAAATTACTGAACCAAAATAGAATAAACTTGCCTTTCATAGTACATGAGCTACATTTTGAAACAAAATACTCAAAAAAGAATATCTGGGGGGGGAGGGGAAGGACCTCTAAATATAAAGCAGTGAAATTCAACTGTTCATTTTAAAAATGCTACTAGGAAGGCTGAGTGTCTGAAATGTCTGGAGATGCAGGTATTGCTTTTTGAAGAATAAATCAGACGTATTGCTTTATATTTAGAGGTCACACAGTTTAAATAAGTGTCTGGAGACAGAACAAAACACATCAAGCACAATATTCTGCAATATAGGTTTCGCACACACACTGAACAAAAAACATTTACACCATTGCATAGCACATTCAAGAAACAACTGAACTCTCTCAACATAGAAAAAGAGAAACACAAAACCCCAGTAAAACAGTTCCTATCATTCCAATTTTTTTTATGAGAATTTCCAAACATGACTTCATGAAAGTAGACAAGAATCTTGTAGCGGGCTCTTTGATCCCTGGGTTCGTGCCCACTGCCATGTTTATGAATGGGTGTTAGCGTCAGAGACAAGGGCAGAGGCCTGAGCATCAGGTGAACATGCGTAAGATTGCTCTACTAAGGAGAGATGCTCGGAACTGGTGCTTTCCTGAAGGCTGGACCCCAGCCTGGTGCTACCTGGAAGGCTGTACGATCCTTTAAGATGTGGAGTCTTGGAAGAGGATTTCAGTTTACGGGGTGGGGAGTGCACAGAAGAAGACATTGGGGCCCCAGGCTCTGCGTCCATCTTTTGTCTGGCCATGATTCCGCTTTTTTCCCATATATCCCTGCCATGGTAATGCTGTATTCCACAGGCCCAAAGCAATGGGCAGGGTTGATAATAGACTTCACAGCCAGGAGCCAAATTATGTCGGGTATATTTTGCTGAGGTCATGAAAAGTTGAATTCTTTCCCCTCATTTTATCAGTGACATATTTTCTCTGAACGTGAAGATGGGGAGGTGACAGAAAGAGAAAACGTTTATTCGAAGGGTTATTTCCATTATTTAGAAAATTACAGATGCCTCACTGGAGGCACTCATGGCATTCACCTGTCTTTTAGTCTTAGTCATGTTTAAAAGTAGGCAAGCATTGAGCTTCTCTCTCATTCCAGAAAAAGACCAGATCACTGACTTGGAGAACACATTCTAAGGTATAGGGTTAGAGGCATGATAGGGGCACTGACCTTCCAAAGAAGCTATGGTGAAGGTTTGCAGCTGTTAAGAAATATGAATAATGCCAACTTTTACTAGAGCAACTTTTTTTCTTTTATTTTCATTCTATGTGTTATGAGAGGTTTGAGTGTGTGTATGTGTGAGCACCACTATATGGGCAGTCCCTGCAGAGGTCAGGAGAGGACATTAGATCCCTTGGAACTGGAGCTATGGCTGCCAGGCACTGAGTGGGTGCTGGGAATTGAACCTGGACTTGCTGGAAGAGCGCCTAGTGCCCTCAGCTGCCAAGCCATCTCTCCAGTGACTTAGTAGAACACTTTTTCATGCTTACATGTTTTATCCTTTCAAGGTTTCAATGACTGTCTTTCTAACCTACAAGTCAAACAGTACTGTTATAAAGTACACACACACACTGAGCTCCAGAACTATTATTTCTACTAAGCATCCTAATTCAAGTCCTTGTGGTCTCTCCCGGCCAATACCTACAACTGCTTCATGTGTGTTTTAATCTGCTGAACAGTTTGTGCTAATGGATTCTCTGAGGTATTATCGTTACAAGTGAGTACTTTTGTGACTCTCTATTAAGGCACGTATTACTAAAAGTGGGGCTTCAGATGGCTTGGCCGAGCAGCCAGAAAATCGGGTGCTTATGGTTATTACTGCTACACTCCCTCTCTTCCAAAACAATACCACCATTTGCTACTCACCTTATCATTGATGTTATTTGCACATCTGCTTAGCAGCTAGACGAGGAACCCTCTGAGTATTAAGAAATTTCACTAATTTCTCAAGTCCTATATATACCAACCCCCCAACAAAGATATGGAAATTATGCCAGAATGATATACTGAACGATACTAGAAACAGTAGGGCTGCACTAATCTACTTGTTAAGCTTTCATTGTCACTCTCCAGTGGAGTACAGCATCAGACAATGCGCAGTGCTCCCTCTGGACTACCCTCTCAAACGACTGAGAAGATTGAGGATGCTTAAGAGAGTCCTTACAGTCTCAAAAGTTATATTTTTATAGCAAAACAAGAGTTATAAAAGTGTTTAATAACAGGAGTCTCTTATCTTCTGTTTGCTAACCTTGGTAGTCTAAGGGCCCATCTAACAGGTTCTTGTTTAGAATAGGCATTCAATAAAATTTTGTTGAGGCAATTACTAAAGCAATGATCTCCTGTTTCAATCCACAGGAAAATGGAAACTGCCTTATTCAGCTAGAACTGCTGTAGATAATCCCATAGATGGCTATAACACATGTCAGTTGATGCTGCAGAACTCTGAGGACCATTTTAAAAAGTGTCAAAATGGAGTAGCACGACTGGGACCCCATCTTTCAGGAGCTGATGATGGGTTTCTCCTGCTTCACGTTGCTGTTAGAAGTTGCACTATGCGTCTTAAGTTGAAAGAAAACGCCTAGAAAAAAATCCGAACCCCGCCTTTAGGCTATGAAAGGAGAGCCAAATGTGTAGGGGAAAGGCACCGGGGATTGTTCAAAGTAAGTGTGATTCAGACAGGATGCTCTCGGATGAGTATGGCAAACTAAGCCTGCAGACTGGTGTCTGTCTCTGTATCCTTTCTCTAACCTCCCTATCCCCTCTGTGTGGTATGGGTGAGAGATCCCCTTCTCTCTTGTGTTGCAATACTTGTGGCTTCCAGTTGTGTTCATCTACAGAAAGGCATAATCGCCCAGAAGAAGGGTGAAGAGAGAAACCTGGGGTGCTCCTCCCAGCTTCTCTCCTTGTGGCTTTCTGTGGTGACATCATTCTAGAAAATCGGATCCTTTTGAATGGCTGGGGTTCGAGCCTCCATTTTGAGCTTTTAGTCAACAGACAGGGCAATCACACCCTCTCCTTTCCCTTTCAGGAACAGAGGTGGGCGGGGGGACTCCACGACACCTGGGGTTGATATCTGACCGTTTGTGAAATATATCCCCCACATCCCCCATTAAATTCTGTTTGAAAATCTGAACTGATTATGTCTTGAATGTTTGGTCGGATGCGTGTCCAATACATCACAGAATAGATTTCTGCTCTGCTACTTTGTATAAGATTTAGAACAGACATAGCAGAAACAAATCAATTATCAAACCTTCTCTATTTCCCCCAGTGCCTTACAGTATCCTAAATGACCCAGGAGAGCTGTAAACAAAGAGAAACTAAAGCTTTAAAAAAAAAAACCCAACCCCCTGGCTGGCAAGGGCAATTGTTCCCCCAGCTCCTGAGCAAAATCAGAGGAGCCTGGGCCCTTCCCACATTATCTTAGACCACTCTATTCTTCTGGCATTGAATAAAGAATAATTGGCAATGCTTCTTCAAAGCATTTTGAAATATTTCCACAGAAAATTGCAAAGTGTCTAAGAACGAGCAGAATTAAAAGCAGTTTTTAAAAAGAAGAGGTCATAGGTCTGGCTCTGCTATAATTTGTGAGTAAATTATAGAGGAAGAGCTTGGATTGCCAACAGTAGCGCGAGCACAATCAAGGGCTAGAGCGCTGGGATTTACGTGACCACGCTCCACAGAATGGATTAGAGCCTGTCACCAGTTCAGCGTCCTTGGTCACCCAACTTGAAACAAAAGGCAGAGGGGTCAACGATAGAAAGAAAATTGTATTCTGATTCCAACTCTCCTGGGTGAGACATCTTGATGAAGTCACTACCCGCTTTCAAGTGCACAAAAGACACCATTTTAATGCTTCATGATGCTGTGTTTCCAAGTCCCTGTGTGGGAGGGTTGTTCTAAATAATTGGGGGGGAAATGCTTTCAGCTCTCAAGGTTTGGGAAATTACTTCACCTCTCACTGGTCAAAGGAGATCCGTTTCAAGCCTTAACATTTTCCTAAACTCTGGCTTCTACTGTTTTTATGCCTCTGAGGTTCTTTTGCAGGAGTGGCAGTGTGTAGACCTGAGGCCATTATGCGTGCACTAAAGGATGGCTACTGTGGACTTGAACTTTCTGGCTATCACTTAATACGTGTGGCTCCCTAACCCAACTTTTCAGTGAAATGGCTTCTTTAAGTAAAAAATATTTCCCCAATCCTCTTAGAGTATAACATTTAAAGAATGTGGAGGCAATCCGTGTCAGTGTATTTTATAATAAACGAAGTCCTTGGTTTCTCATATGGTTTTGAAATTCAGGTTTGTGTCTACCCAGAGAAACCCTGACCCCTCTGCTCCCTGGAAAGCTAAGCATCGTCACACAGGTTCTGTTTTATACTCTACTACCTGTGGGGCCGTTCCTGCTGGAGAAATCTGTTGCTTCCACACAACAGTCTCTTAATTTTCATTCCCAAATGGCTGCTTTCTCCTACTAAGGCTAAGTGCACAACGCCATGCTGTGCTGCAGAGAACATTTCTCTGTTCATCATTAAATGCCTTTCTCATAGGAGAGCCAAAACATGGCTGAAGAGATAAATTACCACCACATTAGCTAAGCCAATGGGAAGGGAGAAGACATTTGCCCACTCAGAGGGGCTGCTGTGTCTGCCATATCTCAATACTTACAATTAATCCACCTCCCTTTCCTGCTGGATTCTCATCAGTGGAAACGACAGTATTAATTTTACCAAGCAAAAGAAAGCAAACTAACTAGGAGACAATATTGGCAGATGGACATCACAAAAACAGAATAAGCATTGGGAAATACAGCAAGGAGAGAGAGAGAGGAAGAGGCAGGGGGTGTTTGTAGACCTTCAAGAAAATGAAATCTACAGGATTGCATCAAAACTAAAATTCACCTACCTCATGAGACTCTCATGTCTTAAACACACACTATTTCTTTTCAATTAACTTTTTCATCCTGTGATTTAATGCACGCCAGGATACCTAAAAACAAGGACCATCTTGACATAGTGAGGTAATTCTGATTCTAGACCAAACCCATAAAAGATTTGACCGTAAATAGTGCCTACTTCTATGTCACAAAAAGAAATAAAACTATATTATAGCTGATGTGACATAGTGTGTAAAGAAAAGATCCCAAAGAACTCTAAGGACCAGAACCGGAATCGCAAGCCACTTCCAGAGATCACATTACATCTGGAGGTTCTGACAGCTTGATTAGGTTTTCATTCTCCTTTAGGTTTATGTCAATAGGAATGGGTCACTGGCTTGTAAGAGTATTAGAAATATACCTTTCATTGCACACAGTATCGACAGTTTGGAGCAATCTCTGTCCTTTGTGCATACTAATACTTCCTGACATAATTTTCATTTTTATGGGACTTTAAAAACCTATAATCGATATGAAACAACACAATATACAACATCTCAGGCCTCTTACTAACTAGCATGTTGGGCTGTGCTTGATTATGCTACCAGTTGCCGGGTAAGATAAAGAAGCTCTTCCAGACAGACTTTATGATTAATCCTTATGAGGCTTGGGGTCAGACTAAACCGACATTATGATCTCCAAGCACAAGGAAACTGAGGCCCAGAGAGGCAGGGACGTGCCAACGGCCATAGAACGAGCACATCTTGTTCTCAAGAACTTGCCTCTTCTTCTTCACTCATATTTAAGGAGGAGTAACTGCCATGCTGACAATCAGACCTTATTTAGTAGAACGTTCCTAAATCAAGCACGATGGGGAAAGCATTTACAAACAACACAGAGAAACTCGTACTCCACAGGCTTGCAGGGTCTTCCCTCCCTTCCCCTCCTCTACAGCAGCATTGGTCTATTTTTGTTACATTGTCTCCCTCCTAAAGAGGCTTCTTAGACACATCTTTTCTCAAGCATCTCCCACGAAACTGCAGTGCTGCAGGCACGCGACAAAGCCTGTTCAAACGCACATTCGAACGCTTTACATGTGAGCTTTACAGAGGAGAAAAGCGAGGCGTTCTAAAACTTCAACCCCTCGAGTGAATTTTCACCCTGAGGGGAGTCATGTGAACACACGGGTTCTCTCTCCGTTCCTCTAAACCTCATACCACCTTCAGGCTATTGCTAACAACGGTGGGGTCATGGACTAGGGATTTCGTATTTCAGCTCAAGTATTCAGTACGTTTAAAGGCAGATGTGTGGAAAATCTTGCTCAACCACAGTAATCACTTAGATCTTAGCCCAAATATGTAAAGGAGAGAAAGTATGTTGACAAGGGGTAGGAGAATGTGGGGATGTTCAACATGGAACAGAGCCCTGGAGAAGGGAGCCATTGCTGCCAGCATGCTGGGTCACAGCTAGTCCTGTAACACAAGCAAGCCATGTGAGAGAGGATGCTAGCTTCCATTCGCTAAGAACAAGAAAACGTAGTCATAAGCTACCTCCGTGACCATCCCCTATTGATTGTTGTGTAAATATTAGGTTTCCTGCCTATGAAGACATTTACTGTTTGGTTCCTTTCAGGCCTGTTTGCATATTCCCAACTGCTACGTGGCCAAAAATAAGTGAGTTTATGTAATGTTCCAGAGACTGCACCACCCCGTGGCTCGTTTCAACCAAGGTATGAATAGAAGACAGAAATGAATTCACAAACGCTCCTTTCACAGACAGTATAAAATAAAACCTTTTACTCCCGGAGGTCAATCTGCTCAACCATTGAAGTAATGACGCCCCACAACTGTAATTCAGACTCAGCCCTGGTCAACTGAAAATTCACACAGGAAAGTTATTCACTCCCCTTACCGGAAAACCGACGCAAATAACTTCATAAAACCCACAATGCATCAGTCATTTTAGAAACGGTGGCGAGTCCAGAGAAAAGACAATGGCTGATAATTTCCTAGGACCATTGGTAGCCGCTGACTTACAAGGTATAGTATTCCACATGACACTCCATAGACACAGCCGTGTAATCCTTACAGCAAGCATCCACGTTTGTCTCCCCATCTCTACAGGAGATGCATGCAGAAAGGGCAGGTGATTTTCCTGCCACTTCCTAGAAGTGGAGAGAGGACCCAGAGTCCTGTCACCACAGGTTCCTTATTTATCACCCTTGCCATCTTGATATGTATATCAGCTCAAGTTTACAGGCTTCAAACAGACAAACAGATACCTGGAACCGTGGGCAAATGACCAGGTTGTGAAAATGAGGTGGAACTGCTTTGAGATTTTTCACAGAAGAAGTTACTTTAGAGATGAGCTGACCTGCAAAACTTCTGTAACAAATGCTGTTGACGTGGACGATGCCCATAGTTTTCTGACTTTGATGCTTGACGCATGCATGCATTAGGGCTTTTGGAAACGTGTAGGAACATGGTGGCTGCTTGACATAAGCATAACTGCTCTTCCCGAAGCGTATGTCTAACACTTCTAAAGGAGTCTACATATGTCTACCCTACGACTCGACGGGAAAACAGACAGAGAGGGCAGAGTGAAACAGCATCGAGACCGTGAAATTGAAGAAATAATTTTAAGAAGGTGCTAACCCAGAGGTCAGGAACAACGTGCAGAGGCGGCATTGAGACAGGGTGTCCTGATTCTAAAGCAGTCTTTATCTTCATTTTGATGTGCTTTCCCCAAGTAGGTTAGGCTTGAGATCACAACAAAAAACTTAACCCCCATATCTAAACATTTTGACCATACATTAGATGACCAAGCACTAGCATAGCTATCAGGACCCCAAATGCACTATCAACCAACCCCGACGGAAGCATTCTTCATACTTCCAGTGCAGAAGCTGGAGCTGCTCCAACGTGTCAGGTCTTATAGGCAACTGCTACTGTGCAACTGTGAAGCCTAATCACTACAGATGTCTTCCTCCCTCAGTCTCCTGGGGGCTGCAGATGCTTATGAAGCCTTTATTAGCTGATATAATTTGCTAGGAAAATGTTGATTTTCAAATAAATATTCTGAACCATAAAATTCAGCCACTGTTTTACAGTGTAAACTTGAAAATAAATGAAACAGTCGTCAATGAAGCATTTTAAAATGTTTATGAAGCATCGAGGGAAGTTCTAATTTAATTATGCCCTGCTCGGCTGAGAGAAAACCACCTATAGCGGATGTTCTTAGGAGATCCTCATCAGATTTCTACGAAGGCCGATGCATGTTAATGTTAAATTTTAAAACATTTTTAGGCTACATTAATATAGTTAAACATCACTAGACATGTGCGACATGGCAACACATTACTTTTTGGTGTTCTGTTATTTGAAACTAATTTCGACGCTGACAGTTTAAGACTCCATTGACACTAGATATTCATAAGACAGGCATGCAGCCCACTCCTTTTCAGAGACACTCTAGAACTTGTTAGCAACATAAATGAACCCGCTATATTTTTTTAAGAAAAAATATAGGTCATTTTTACATTTAAAGTCTTGAGGGCTTTATTGTCTCTAACAACTATAAGTGAAATCCTCAAATGTTATGCTCACTCTAATGGAAATCATAAAAATAACAGCTCAGACGCTAACCACGATTAGAGAGACACATTCGGGAGGTTGTTCTAAACCTTTAAATCTTATCACCGAAAATCTGGCAGGGTACTCAGTACTAATTTTAGCACCGTCTAGCACTGCTTGAGACCTTACAAGCCTGGGAAATGAAAGCAAAGCACAGGGACAGGGATCTCCCCTGTCCCAGCAGAACAAAGTGCCAACCATCTGTGAGCCCCATCACTTACCTAGAAGCATGTTTCTTAACGACAGTCGGCACAGCCTGGCTGTAGTCTCTGTCTAGAAAATGCATCAGGAGCACTGAGAAGTATGGCGCTGCCCCCAGTGAGTACAGACCAAGCCTTCACAAACTCTTCCTTGTATCCTAAGTCTGCGGGAGGACTGGCCAGACTCCACTCACTCCTGAGTACCTTGCTTGAAACTAAGAAACAATACAGTGACTGTCAGGGGATGGTGCCTTCTCAGTCTTCAGAGCCAAAAAAAATTATGGAAAAGTAGGTTACCTCTCTAGAGTCTGAAGCATGTATTCTGAAGCGGTCGCGATTATTTCTTTAAAATTCCAAGCAATGTTTAGTACTCGGTTCACAAAGGAAAAAACCCTTAAACCCCTGCAAATAATCTTAAGACATGGTTTTAAAATGTAACTCTTTTCAAAAAGGCACCCTCTTTTTCTCCTCCATGACATTTTACTGTAATTTAAAATGCATTTCACTGTACAGCGTAAAGAAATTCTGCTGCAAGAGGAATGGCATAGTTTAAAGAAAGCCTGGATATTAATTTGTTTCATTCACTGAGGATCAGAAAATGGAAGCAACATTGATTATTTGTTATTACGAGCTTGGATCACCAATGACATTCTAGTTTCACCGCAGATCATTTGTTTGACTTCAATGTGAAAATAATTATTTCTGAAATAGGTTTCTCCTGGCAGAACAACCCTTACAATAAAATAAGGACACTTTAGGGAATATGTTAAAAAAATATATATATATAGAAAGAGAGAAGAAAAAATTCCCCTTCATTTCTATTTTTTTCTACTGGACTTATATTAAAATTTGAGGAAATGCATATAAAATTTGAAGAAACACAGAGCAGGGCGGCCCTCAGAGCCGGACGAGTCGGGTGATTTTTGAAACTGATGTTTTATCGTAATGAACAAAACGACCTGCTTCTCTATCTCATATTTATCGATTGCTTTTAATTATCCGCTCTAACGTGCTTTCTGTTGCTGTTGACAAACACAGTGACCCAAAGCCACTTAGCGGGGACAGAGTTTATTTCGCCTCCACTTCCGCATCACAGTCCACCATCCCATTACCTAGAGAAGACAGGGATGAAGAAGGTGAGGCAGGAACCTAGAGGCAGGAACCTAGAGGCAGGAACCCAAGCACAGACCACAGAGGAATGCTGCTCCCTGCCTTGGTCCTGAAGCTTGCTTCAGCCTGCTTTCTTATACACCCAGGATCAATCACGCAGGGGCACCACTGTCCAGGTTGGGATGGACCCTCCTGCATTCATCTTTAATCAAATTGCCATGCTGAGTGCCAATCGGACAGAGCCAATTCTCCAGCTGTGTTTCCTCTTCCTAGGTGTCTCTAGTTTGTGTCGAATTGACAAAAACCAACCAGCAGCACGTTATCCCATTCTTCTCCATCAGACGCCACCGGTTACACATCACAATGGCAGAGGATGGCAGCTAAGTGCTGCCTTCCTGCACCCCACAAAATGAAGCCTTCAGACATCTACTCCTGTTTCCATTAGTCTCTTTTCTTTTATCTAAGTGACAGAAAAAAGAAATCAGCCATTTCTCTAATATTCCTCAGTGGTTCAGTCACTTCCGTTTGGTGTACATAATCTCTAGCCATTTCTATTTCGATAGAGAGAAGGCTTGAAAAATTTAAAGAAGGTTAAAGAAATTTTAAAAATGAGGTAAAATCTGAAAACAGCGTAAGAAGGAAGGAAATTTAGTTGTAAATCTAGGATGATGCCACAAAACAGTTACTTTGGAGCAAAGAGGCAGACGGAGATGCTGAGGTGGACGAGACTTGTTGCCTGCCGTTATGAAATGGAAGCTGCTTGCATAGCAAATGAATATTTGAATTCAACTCATTGAAAGGTGAAATAATTCTAGATTGATTAAACCAGATACCAACGAGAAGTAGGTGTTTGTATTAACGAACATTTCTGAGGAGATGACAGGTAAGCAAAGCCCCTTTTCTTACCTATGACAATTCATTCACTTCAACCTTGCGCTTCTCCCTTAAGTGAATGGGAATAGCTCGGAGGGATTATTTTTTTAAGGTTTTTGGGTTCTATCCCAGGTTTGTTTCCGATTCAGTCTATCTGCAGTGAAGCTTGAGGATTTGCAAGCCCAAGAAGTTCCCAGGTGTGATGGTTAATTTTGGGTCCCTGGAGCAGTAGCAAAGCATTACTTCTGGGCACGCATCTGAGAGGGTTTCAGAGGAGAATTTGCGTGAGTCCTTAGACTGACGGTAGACAAGATCTGCCCTTCCCCTCTCCCAAGGTGGGTGGGACTCATCCAGCTGGCTAGGCTTAGAGCAAATGAAAAAGGCAGAGGAAGAGGAATTGGCTTTTCCTCGTTCTCTCTCTTGGAGCTGTGGGCACGTTAGCCTCTGCCCTTTGGCAACAGAACTCAGATTTTCTGGCCTCTAGACTCTGGGACTTGCACCCCGGTTTCTCAGTACTTGGCCTGGGACAGTGAGGCATATCAGATTCTCTGGTTCTGGGATCCTTACTACAGACTGAGCCACGCTGTTGCCTCCTCTGATTCTCCTCTGATTCTTACACTGGGCTTGTAAGGGGACCTGCAGTTTCCTCAACTCATGGACCAATTCCTATAATATAATCCCTCATGTCTACCTATGTGTGCATCCTGTCTTTTGTGTCTCTGTAGCCCCTGACTGCAGACCAGGCAATGCTGGTACCACTGGCCCCACACTTTCAGGACCAGGACTTTGGCTATTTAGACAACACTGATACCAAGACACAGAGAGTTTGCACCACGAATTAGTATTATGTAGATCCAGATCTTTCCCCACATTTCCTGCAGGGCTGCTTAGGACTTACGCACCGTCCACCTAACGACAGAGTTCATAAGGCAGCAGGACGCATTACCTTGGGTGAGTGACATTCTTGAGTTATATGCCGTGTTGGGTTTAACTACCACTTTACTTTTTAAAAAAGTAATATTATTATGAATAATAATAATAATAAAGAAACCTGTGGTACGAGTTGACTTTAAAGGCAAAAGCTGTCACGCAGGAAGATGTTGTTCATCAGCAGAGGAGGGACAGCAATTTCAGACTGTCTAGCAGAATGGCAATCAAATGTATCCGAGCCTCGAGGAGGGACGGTCACCTTGGAAGCAGCCGTGGCCTATGCGAGCTTTGTTCATCGGCAGGGCAACTACAGGCGGACGTCACAGCAACCCCTTTAATACATTTCAACGTTATAAGCTGCCGAGGTGCTTCAGAGATGTGAAGAATATTCTTCCCGACCTCGTTGGTGGCTTTCTGCCATGGTCCTCGCCCAGGCTCCTAGTCTCAAGAACTGCTTGCTTGGGGTGTGTACCACTGCACCTGTGGTTCTCCATCGCAGCGATCGTAGCACGTACACAATGTCTTTCCAGGTGCCCGATGTTAAGAGTACAGCAATTTCAAGGAAGGACCGAAGACCACTCACTGGCGCCTACATAGCAGTTTGAAAGGGTAGGAGGGACACGCTTGTCCCCAGTTTGCACTTTTCTCCTTCATTGTGCTGGACAAGAGTAAATTACATAAACTGCTCTTGTCTGAGGAAGTAAGAGAGTCGACATTGTATCTCTTTCTCCCTGTGTCTTCTATTCCGGCAGCATTTGCTCTTATCTTTATTAATGTTTATGTTCTGCGTTTAATTTAATCTTGATATGCTTTTCCTAGTTTTCAAGCTGCATTCGTGGCTCATTTACTTTTAATTTTTGTCTTTTTATATCCGAAACCATGTAGGAGTGCAGTATTGACAGGAGGCTTTCCTTCCCATTAACCTTTCCGTAATCTATCACTTTAACTTCCCCCCTACCCGCTGATAGCTGAAAGACTGGAGAGAAAAAGAAGGAAGAGGTCTGTGGATTCCATCTTTAGTGTCCGTAAGCTAATCCACTTTACACGAGCTATGGCATTGGCTGCTGAGGCCCGAACCAACAGGTATGGCTCATTTGAAACCACACATTTAAGGGTTTTGGATTTTTCTGACCAATTAACTATTCACTACTAATTACCCCTAATATTACTATTACTACTTCTCTTTCTTCTTCTCTCTGTGGGGGGAGCGATTATATGCGAAGGTTCAGAGAGAAGACATTGGTGAAGCTCCAGTCCATGGCAGTTAGTCACTGAGCCCAATGCTCACAGCCTTAGCTGCCCGGTGGGGTCACTGAGCTCCAGGTCTCTCTGTGTGGCAGCTCCCTCCTCCCCTCGATGCTGGGGTTCAGGCACTCACTGCCATGCTCAGCTGTTAGCATGAGTCTGGGGTTTGAACCAGGTCCTCCTGTTTACGAGCAAGTACTCTTAACCAGTGAGCCCAGATTCCCAGCTCCCCAAGCCCCACTTACCTATTCATGAAAAGGACAAGCTGTCCTATTCTGAGAGTTTCTTAACTCCAGAAACTTAAACTTTGCACATTTTCTGTGTGGCACATTATTAATCAGCTCTTAGGCTGTATACATGTTTGTGATTTCCATGGGGAAAATATCCTTATCATTTACCTACTAGCACGGTTTTGTTATGACTTTGTAAATATTTTTTTTTAAAAAAATCTTCTCTTGAAACAACTTGTCTTTATCATTTAAAAATAGGAACCCAGGGCCAGCAAAATGGCTCAGTGCAATGGAAGTGCTTGCCATGCAAGCCTGACAGAACCCATGTAAGTGTGGAAGAATAGCATAGCGTTGACTCCATAGAGCCGGTATCTAACCTCCATATGTGCTGGGTGCACACACACACACACACACACACACACACACACACACACACACACACACAGGCACACACACACACACACAGGCACATGCATGCACATGTACACTAAATAATTTTTAAAAAGAAAAGCAATGGGCACTACTTTCCCTACTTTAAAAATGAACAAATTAAAACCATGAGCTAGACAAACCAGCACGGACTGGGAACAGCTATGCCCAGAAACCCTCCTGGAGTGTGGTGCGGTCTCATTGAAGCCATCACACAGATGGATTAGGCTAGGCTGTGCTAACAAGGAACAAGCTGAGCAAGGCTCAGATCTCTAAAACCTAACGCTCCCTCCAAGCTCCCACCATGCATAACCCATCAACCGGCACAGACAATTGCTTTTTAATTTTTTTCCAGAACATTTAGAATTTCATAGTTTGAAATTGGTAGTAAAATATAAAATAAAATTAATTGAAAGTATATATATATACATATATATACACATACATATACATATATATACATATATATATAGGAATTTTTGGAAGACTCTTGTCTTTACATTTTTAAACCCCCCCCTGCTCAGTGGGGAATGATCATCTTTGAGAATGAGTCACGTCACCTCGTGCGATCTTGATGGTCCATTAGACTAGATTTAGGATCACTGTGGGACATTTACACCAGGGTGTGTCCATGACAGCATTTCCAGAAATAATTAACTAAGGAGGAGAGTCCCACTGCAAATGTGGCAGCACCATCCCATGAACTGAGGTCTCAGAACAGACAGCACAGATGAACACGGTGAGCTGATGGATAACCTTTGCCCCTCACTGCTTCCCGAGGGCAGGCGTGACCGACCAGCTGTCTCCTCATCCTGCCATGCGCTCCTTCAAATCCTCAAAACGTCAGCCTATGGAAACCCCTTCCTTCCTTGAGTTGTTCTTTGTGAGGGATTTGGTAACAAGAACAACAACAGCTAAGACATTTACACTACACTACACTTTCGGCTTTTTCTAAGACGCTAAGTATTATGTTCTAGCACATTTTAACCATCAACTCAAGAGTCTTCATATTTAGTGTCTAAAATATATGTAAAATTATTCATAGCTCCCATTCTCAATGCTTAGTACTTAACTTCCTACCTCCGACCACCTAGCTGCATTAACTACCATTATTTCTGGCGAAATTAAGCTTAACTGAAGAGAAATTGCCACCTAGTCAGCTTTTCCATTTTACATAAGCACAGTTCCATGCAGATATATAATTTCTATTAACTAGGTCGGCGTCTATATGAAGGGAAGGGATATTCAGGCAGTGTACGAGCTGTAGTTTGAGAATCCAGAATATGCTAATACAGGAGAACGAGTAAAAGGAAAAAAAGAGAAAGTTTTAATATGAAGCTGCTCATTGCCCAACATACAGTCATAAGCACTGGAAACGCACAGTAGATTATTATAAATTATTCTTGGTGATATAAGTGTGCATCACTTAACAGACAGGGGAAAGAATGAAATTACAGTACAGAACAAGTATATAAAATGTGCATAAGATATATCCATGTGGATATTGGTATAGACCTATGTGTGTGTGCATCTATACACAGAAAAATGTTCGTAAAAATGTTCCAAAATATGTTGCAGGTTTATGTAAGACTTTATTGTTCTTTACTCTCTTTTTTGTGCTACCTTCCACCCTTTAGACATTCACCTATGATTAAACTCATAAAAACATCGTGAGAGAGGCTTACTATTTAAATGACAGCCTACACGTTAATAAAGGTCTGGACCCAGAAGGAGCTGGTTTACATACTCTCACTGTAAAAGCCTACGGTACTCAATGTTGATCCAAGGTCTCCATCTCTCTGGGGCCCTAATGAGCCTCCGTTGTAACTGGAGCAAGGCTTAGACCTGGGTATGCAAGTGCACTGAGTTCTGCAGGAGGCTTACATCAATCATGGTCGCAATGCTAATGTAGAGTAAGTGGTGAGGAGTAAACAAGATAAAAGGGACTGAGGGTAATGGTAATAGAATATTTATAGTGAGATTCAGTCATCAATCCCCACAACTCCTCAGTGGCTTAATCTCCTCACCTGTAGCATGAGCATCTCTGTATCCACATAAATGAACAGTGATAGACTTCAGAGTGAATGCCAGGAGTCCAGCCCTGGGATTGGCTGCTATTCATGCACCCCCACCTCCCCCCACCCCCACTGCCACCAGAGGTATTAAATCTTTTTAACTACTATGATAACATTGCCATTTATACCCAAGCATTTAACTTATACAAAGGCTATAATTCACAGGCTGGGAAATGTGGCTCCCTAGAAACCGTCTATGTCTCTCATTAAACTATTTATTCTCTATTAATGTCATTGGGTTTCTATAGCATCATTCCACGCAGCTGACATATTGCAGGTATGTCAGATCTCTGCACAAGTGGACACCGGGAAGAATTCTTAGATCATCCGTGATAACCTGTCAGACCACTGGCTTTGCTTCCACACTGGGCTTATGACAGGCACGCAGGTGGTTTTATCAGGCATTTCACTGGATCAGACGAGAAGGGCTACCATATTCTCCCTTTGGTTCTTTTAAGCTACCTTCCCAGTGCACATCTGTCTACCTTGTTATTTATGTGGAACCCTTCTCTTCTCTGGTAGACTCGGTCCAGGGCAGCAGAATGCTCTCTGCTTGTTTATCCCATGGGGATGGCTGCCTGCTGGTTTATAGGCTAGTTTGCCTATAAAACATAGCTGGACGTTGATGCAGGAGACCACAAAATTTGGGTCAGGTTGCGCAATTTTTAACTGAGATGATATTCAAACGAATATATTAAGGTGCACTTAATGTTCAGAGATGAAACCTAAAGGAATTTTAAGGCTTATTATTAGCTAAAAAAAATTGAAATAAAATAATCCTGTTTAAAAAACTCCCATGGCAGTGAGTATCGATGGATACAAGGAAAAAATTCTAACCTTATACAACAGTAAGATCAACTACAAATCAAAAAATTTAATTGTATACTTAGTAATAGAGAGGGTGTCTTCCAACAGACACACACACACACACACACACACACACACACCCAATGTGGGGAAGGGTGTCCTGAGGAACTGAATAAACCAATTACCTATTTCTGATTATCGCACACTGAAATATCACTCTACGCCTTTGCAGGGATTAGATGATCATATATTTGTGTATCTGCCTTGTACTTTTTACACTAAACAGGAACTTGACAGCATGCACTTAGCTTAGTATGGGCTGTCACCAGATTCTAGAAGAAGGAGCCTGTAATTAGGTATCAGGAAGGACAGAGCTATGCTGGATCAACAGGTGCGGAGTGAATGGCCGCCTTTCTAACAGAATCCTTTGTGGAGGATTTTCCCAGGACGCTCAGCGTGAGTAGGTATTGCTGCACTCAGGTGCTGACTTCCACACTGACCTTTGTTTTCATGGTTCCTATCAGTGATGCTAATTGAGACTTCTGTTCTCTAGTTCTGTGGAGAAGGTGACCTTTGCTCTTTGGTTCTCTTGCTGTTGAACAACTGAAAACAATTTTAAGTCCGACCAGTGTAACGTTCAGGATCCATGAAGGCATAGTGCCCAACTCATGTCAACAGGAAATGATTTATGTCCAGCTATTTACGGCTCTAAACTCCTATCTCCAATTGATTGATGTCACTAAGAGACCTTGTGTAGGGCACCGACAACACTGTGGCTGACTATAAACCTTTATCTGTACATGGTAAATGACACAGACTGAATAATGTCCCCTCAAGGGAAAATTATGATGAGTTTAATTCCTATAAGTCTATTTTAGGAATATGGTCTAGAATGTACTGCTATCCAAAGAGGTAAAGTAGCCAGCTTCTTTTTAGGAAATGTAATTCAGCAAAATAATAAAAGGCTACAACCAGTCTTTTGATGACAACATTTGAAAATTACTAGTATGTTTAGTGAACCTTTTCCCCAGTATAAGTGAACAGTTAAAGTATAAATAATTTATGATTGCTGTGATATAATATATGAATTCATTCCAAAATGGCTTAGTTGCCAGGCACTGTCCATAGTTTCAAAAATGTATTCATATGCATATAATGGCTTTAATGTGCAGGAATGGATGGCATCACGTGCTTCCCAGTAATAGGGAGAATGCTCATGAGTGTCAATAAAGGGGAACACTGCTGTCTTAAGTGAAAGGCCCTTTTATTTGGGGGAACCTGGCTTTTCTTTGCCTCCTGACATTGTTTTTATTGAGTTTCTTCTCTTCTTAAAAGAGAAATGAATGTTTCTTCTTTCTGAATGCCCATCATAGCAGACCAATTATTGTCTATATCGTAAAGATCTGCAGTTGATACATGCTGTAATTTGACACTATACATTTCAGGCTTAGGGTATTTTAAAATCTATGTACACTTTAAAAGAAACCAAGTATGACTTAAAATCCTATACCCTTGGGAAAGTCCCAATAACCATCCAATAGTGACGGTATGATAGGAAACCACAGATCTCGAACCAGACCAATGGCTCATTGCAACGATCGACTGCAAATGAAGACATGTGGAGAGCGGGATTGCGAGACATGGTGTGACATACTAGAGCTCCCACGATGAGGTGTTGTCTGTGCTTTGTTTTGTTTATTCTTTTTATTCTTTTTTGTTTGTGTGTTTGTTTTCTATTTTCTCTGGGGGGAAGGCTGCATATGAGGGGATGGGGAGATGAGTGGGATTGGGGTGCATGATGTGAAACTCACAAGGAATCAATAAAAGGTAAAAGAAAAAAATTCTTATGCCCTACATATTCAAGTAAATGTTGTGCACTCCAAAACCAGAACTGTTTGCTTATTTATACTTCAATCCAGATGAACAGAATAATCCTTTGGTTTTATGTTTTCTGAAGGAATTTAAAGGGCAATTTGGTCATACTCTAAAGTGTTCTGAGATATTTCAGACTGGGGAGGTTTGCACTCTTTGTGCCACAGAATTTCAATATTACTTTCTCTGTATATGTTTTTGAAAGCAAAAATTGTGGGAAATGAGCAGACCTTTGGAAATGCGTTTCTTATCTGCCCTAAACATGTTTGAAGTGTCTACTTTGTTCAAAGAAGGTATTATTATTTTTTTGAAGAAAAGTAGAAACGATTTGATCTCACATAGAAGCTACATTTCAAACTTATCTGAAAGTACTATTAAAACGTACTGTGGCATGTAGAAGCCACACGTAGTGCACACATATGCTCGACATCTTGGTGTTTCGTCACAGCAATAGAAACCTTAACTAAGACACCCAATATCGAAAGCAAACAGGTCTCGTAAAGATGATTTAGCCAATAAAAACTCCTGCCACTGAGCCTGACCACTTGAGTTCTATACTGGAAACTCACATGGCAGAAGGACTTGTAAACTGCCATCTGACCTTGTCATCTGTCCTTGTCCTCTGACCTTGTCGTCTGACATGGCATACACATATTCAAACACACGTGAATAAGTAAATGTCTTGAAATAAAACCAGGTAAGTTTAAAACAAACAACCACATTAGTAAAGTACTGTAAGAGTTGAGTTCACCACACTCACAACCGCTGAGCCATACCATTACAGACAAGTGTCCATGGCTTCCCCCCTCTGATCCTGCACTGTTGAATTTGCTATCAAATACACCAGCCATATTTCAAGTTGATTCCCATGTAGAAATTTAAGACACTGGAAATGTTAGACCACACACAAGCTTGAAATATATTATAAATTTTATAATATATTTAAGAATATATTAAATTCTTATAAATATTAATTATACATATATTTAAGAATTTTATAATATAGAGAAGATAAAGGATTGCATGCCAGGGGAGGGACTTTACCTGCTTTCAAGCAGAGAATTCGGTTTTAAGAAAAAAGTAATACATATTTTGGAAAGTATAGTCATCGGATCTTAATACCTAGACTTCCAAACTGGCTCCTGTTAAAAGTGAAGAAACAGAGACACCGAGAGGCAAATTGTTTTGTTTAGCTCTGCTTAATTGGGTCAATGGAAAAGACTCCTACGAATATTCTTTTTCTAATCCGCGGGATTGTTCATCGGGCACCTTGTACTGAGGTCCGGCAGGGCCTGCTCTGCAGTACTCGCTGGCTATCATCTTACTGACTGTGATCATTCTCTGTTACGCTCACAATTCTCTCAATCAAGTGGCCGATTTGAACAACTTATAAGTGGGCTCCCCCGTCTGATTAAAACCCCCTGTGGGTGTGGCTATTGCTTTAAATTCTCCTAGATTCATCCACGGCCTTTTCTTTAAGATGGTCTTACCTAGTCTCCTAAGAAGTACACTGTCAGGTCTTTGTGTGTCTTTCGATGAATAACACGAAACAGAAGATATATTATCTTTTCTGTAACGACGGAGGCATTAGGGAAGTGGTGACATAATTTAATTGGAAAGATGTTTCACTTCTGCACCCTTCTGCTCCCAAAAGGAAAAGATTCTGAAATTCAAAGATATTAATTTCCTGTTTCTTACTGAGTTCAGCCTTGCCATTAGCATTCAGCATCTATCATATTTTCGTTCACCTGAACAATTTGGAGAGGAAATATCTGTACAATATAGAGAGAGCTTGGAGCAGTGACTGAAGCAGTAAATCAGAAGACTTCTAATGTGTTGTTCTGATCACTCATTAGTATTCTGCAGAAATTATGCAGTGCTGGAATGCTCGGCTGGAAAAGCCTTTCACTGCTTCACCTGAAATGAGGGCTGAATAGAAGGCCTGTCTGCCGAGCTTTTGGGTTCCTGGTCCCTTCTGTATAACGCAACCCTCTCTATACCACAGAACTCCACCCGATTCCACACCTGGTGGATGTATCCAGGCGTAAATCACTGATTTAGGAGAAGTTAAGCACCGGAGACGATCATGTAGCTTAATGCCCACCAATCCCTTGAGCACTGGAAAGATGTGAAACACTGGAGTAGCAGTTGAGCATGTGGAGGGTCAGGCCAAGTCTACGGGGCCCCGAGTTCGAGCCACCATTTGAAGCAAAGAAGCCCAGATCATGGAGAGAAGAGAGCAAAGCGCTGGAGTAGTAATGGCAAGAGACCACAGAAGCCGTGCTTACTCTGAGAACGGATGCCCCCTGTGGTCTTCTGGGCTCTCACGCTGGCTTCTCCACGTCCCAACCCCGTATGATCGGCCGTGGATTTCCTGAAATCCAGTGTTGTATGCCCACGACACCTCTAACCTCTTCAAGCTTAGTAGATGAAGACATCTCCCCTTTGCTTCAGCTGTGTGTAAACACACGCACATTCCTTGTTCCACTTGTTATCTAGCTACGGATAGACAAGGTGTGGTGGAAACCCTTGGTTTTATTTATTTTCTGCGTATGTTTTGCTACTAGGGAAGAATCTACAACTTACTGCTCACATCTCTTAAGCCAGGGGGGAAATAAAAAGAGTTTAATTTTTTATAGCATGCAGGAAGCATCATTTCCAGACAATTCAAACATTTTATTCCCTGGGATTTATTAAAACATTATGGTAGGCACAGCTCAGCGATGACTTTGAACCATTTGGAGGCACTTTATCATGGCTCTGGTTTTTCCAACTAAAGGCAAAATTAAGTACTTTTAGACACTAAAAATGGCAAAATATTGATGCAAATTAAAAGGCCAGAAAACAGAAGTATAATAAAACAAAGATAAAGGTTTGGTCTTCAAGATCGGAAATGACTTTAGGTTACAAATCATGAAGACAACCCCAAATCACAAAGAGTTCAGAGAAGGCTGGAGAGTTCTATACTGCCGTAAAGGCATTGCTTGTAATAATTGTTGCTGCTATTAGAACTACGCCTATTGTTCTTTGCATATAAGCAAAAATAGAGCCCAGAGACTAAGCACCTAATCCAAGGTCACATAGCTAGGAAGCCGGGGAATAGAAACGACTCAGAAAATTGGCTCAAAGGTTTTGATTTTGTGGGTCTACTTGGGGCATGCTGTCAGGATACTGATAAATCCTGCCTTCCAACTCTTCAACCTCGTGATCTGTGCAAAAGCAGTGGAGACGTTACTTGAAATTTCGATCTTTTCAAACACAGAGACGGGCAGTTTGAGCGGCAATCAGCATGCTTGGCAGCAGCAGGGAGCCTCCTGTCTCAGTGAGCCACGCGTGAGGGAAGACGGCCGTAATGTACACGGACTGAGCTGCTAAGCTAAGACGCACAGTAAGGACGGTGCAGTCCACGCACTTGCAGCTCCATAGCTCACCTTCCTGAAGGCTTCCTGAAGTGCGATCGAATTCTAAAGCTGAGGTGCCTCTGTGTTTTCAGAGTCTCCCTGACTCTAAAGCACGGAAAGCCAAGACCGCTCAGCCCGGATCACTGCCTCTTCCTCAGTGGCTTCCCCAGAAGTAGAATTACGGCATTCTATCTTCTCTGTATCATGGTAACTCGCACCTTTGGCAATCTGATGGGGAATGAAGAAACAGATCTCTACACGGAAGCAATGCATTCGAACTTCTTAAACGGAAAGCCTCCAGTTCATCAGCAATGGGCAAACACGAGAGTGGCCTTTTCAAAGCTAAGTCGGACTTTCCTTTTCTGAAACAGATGTGTTGCTTGGTTATCTTGCCACAAACACTACCAAACTCTTAATTATTTAACATTGTAGTAGTAATATAGAGACCAACAGTCTTTCCTATGAAATTCAGGTTTTCTAATGACTTCAGGCCCTCCAAAAAACAAAAAAACAAATTCTGGCATATATCTCTGTCGGTATCTATCTATATGTATCTAATCTATACCTGTATCTCTTTGGGAAAGAACTGCTGACTACAGAACTGAGAGGAAGAACTCTACCCACTAAGTGACATCCCCAGCCTCCAGAACATCTTCTAAAGGGGATAATGATACAGGCTGAACTACCAGCTCCCCAGAGGAGGTAAATCTTACCTTTAACCAAGATGACCTTTGCCAAAACCCGTTATAACTAGTCCCTCCACTCTCAATTCCAGTGTGACACGCTTGGACAAGGGTTTGAGGAGAGTTAACTAGCAGGCCACTAGTCATCCCTCTACAATACAGGAACAAGAGGCCCAGGGATTTTCAAGAGCACAGGTAGAAGAAAAAACGTAAAATTAGAAAACATGGTTTTGAATGTTTATTTTTACTGATATAATTTATTTAATGTGAACTTATTTCTTTAAGGAGAAAAGGCGTTCACTTGCAGCCCACCATGGCAGAGAAGTCAAGGCAGCTCAGAAGCAGCTGGTCACATGGCATCCACAGACAGAAAGAGGAGGGCAATAATGTGTGTCCAGCGCACTCTCTCCTCTGTGTTGATTCAAACTGTTGTTTGACAATCTGATACATGTGCATGAATTCTGGTTATTCTCCCCCTCCCCATTTCCCTCCTCTCCTTCTCAGCCCTGTCCTCTCCCTCCGTCCTATAGGTCCATTCCCCACATGTGTGACTTTGGTTTTGGTTCTGCGAGCCAATGTGCTGAACCAGAAATGTCTGTGTAATCTGGTGTCTGTAACCATCTGCTGGAATCTGGTGGACTCGGCCTTGGATTTACAATGGAAGACAATGACTTCCCTCCCCCACAACCCATAAGTAGCCAGTAGGTGAGCCTTATCTTTATTTGGTTCAAGAGTTAGAACACTGCCTGGTTAAGAAAACCCAATCAATAAAATCAACATGTGTGGTCCAGCCTGCCCTCGGCTGTCTTTTTAATTCTCTGAAAAACCAGAATATCACTTTAAGATCAATCCAGATCATCAGTGCCAAAACTTAATTTGAATCTCTAACTGGAGCTAATAAAGTTCTAGTTCCATTTGAATACATTATTTTATAATAGTGAAGTCAAAGCATCCTTATTAAGGAAGGTTCTTAAACTTGATAACCATGCTACTCCACTTGAATAGAGTAACAGAGTAAAATTTACAACCCTTACAAAACACTACGTAAACTTTATATGAAATATATTTATATCGTATTGCTTATGTAACAGAGTGTCATATAACCCAAGCTGGCAGTGTATGTCCTACATAGCTAAGGATAACCTTGAACTCCTGATGCTACTGCCTTCACCTCTAGTGCTAGGATTACAGGCACATGCACAACACCTTCCATGGTGATAAATTCTGTTACATATTCATATTAATAACTTTCTTAAAGCTGGAGGCTTTTGCAATGCTGTGAACAGAGCGGGGATATTTCATTTCTTTAAAAAACTTATTTTCTATTCAACAATATTCAAATGAACAGCAGCATTGTGTCGCGTACAATAGTTCCACAGATAACCGATGAGCAGAACTGGTCACAGTGCTTGCTTTTCGGGAAGTTTATAGAGCAGTAAAGGAGACAGATTAGATAAACGTATTCATCAAATCAACGTAGACCTGCCGTGGAACAACCATGCATATTCTTGGCTGTAGCTACAAAATGCCTTTGTCTTAGGACTCTTCTAAAGACTATTAGATTTGTCAAAAGTTATGAGCAATAGTTGGCTTAGTCATACACGAACTAATTATTTTTATAACTCAGATTTCATTCACATGGGTGATCTCATCTATTCTTTAATGTTTAAGTCTTTTTAATGCATTGACAACGTTATACGTGTATACAGTACATTCTGTGAACTGTTGCTTATCTTCTCTAAGTCATCCCAACCCTTGTCATCCCACTCCTATTTCTAAGGTCCCTTTCCCACGTTCATGCCTGCATCTAACCAGGATGATCTGTAGTTACAATTGTGGAACTATATGTTAGAGCATGGTGGGTTCACCACTGTGTGGACAACTGATTGTCTTCCACCCAGGATCCCTCAGTAACCAATAGAAGGGCTGTGTTTTCAGGAACCCTTCCCACACCTGGCTCTTGAAAGCTCCAGTCACGTGCTGGCCCAGGGCAGGGCAGCACGGCTGCTCTGAGAGCATTTTTGCCATGGCTGTGTCATGCCCTATACATAGTATTCTACAGCCCTTCTCTCTATCTTTGGCTCTTGTACTTCTTTCACTCCCTCTTCTGTGATGTGTCCTCAGTCTTAGAGGAAGGAGTACAAACAAACTATTTAGGGCTGAGCCCTTCGACATCACTTATTCTAAGCACCATGAGCAAAGAAGAGTTTCTGCACTCACTGCTGTTGCCTGCGAAGAGAAACTTCTCTGATTGATGAAGAGAGCGGCGTTTGTCTATGGTGTAAACATCGATATGGAGAATGCAGCTCGATACCACTTCTTAGGGAATCTGTTTAAAGTCATTGTTTTTCAAATACTTTAGAGTTTTTAGGATCTGATTTTAATCCCAAGAGACAAACTGCTAAATTCATAAATTGTATCAATGTGTGTTTCCTTAGTAACTTATAAACTTTGAAGTAATACATATGTGTAGGCTATTTTAATAGATTTGGTGATTTCCTTTTCATTGCATTGTCATAACTGCATTTTACTTGATTTTAACTTGAATTCACCCCCTTGCTACTTGGTGGTCCAAGTTAACCTACTATTGGCCCAGTTTTATTGCCTCAAAAACAAACAAACAAACAAACAAAACAAACAAACAAACAAAGTGGATGTGGGAGAGCAAGCCCAGAAGTAAATGAGAATCCAATAGCACAAAATCTCCAAGCTCTTAACTCTTGACAACCTTCCTGCTTAACCTATGCAGAACCAGTTACAAAAGACATTGTACATGGTAAAGAGAAAGGCGAAGATTTGTTAATATATTTGGTGGTTTAGTTCAGCAATTTTTCCTTTTGGCTAAATGGCTTTTAGATAATTGGCTCTAATCTAAATGGCCTTGATTAACCTATCATAGTATGTCAATATAATCTACTCCTGAGTCATCAAATGAAAATATCCTAGCAGCTTGAGGCTGAATGTGAAAGGAGCGGGAGTGGAGAGCGGTAGCGGATACTGCAGGAGGAAGCAGGACAGTGGTGATGTCTGAGCCGGCAGGATAGAATGGGCTGAGATAAAGCCAAAGGGAGCCCTGAGTCCAATAGGATAAGTTCTGCAGGCCAGTTTAGAGCGCTCGGTCTTTGTACCAGAGCACTGGGAATCCCTGGGAGTGTTTTTAAATGTCACAGTATTATAGGATTTAGATTTTGCAAAGACGATTCTGACTACGTTTCAGAGACTGGTCCCGGGATCAGATGGAATATAGTGAGGGTGACCCTGCAGGAGCTACGGCAATTGTTCCCTGAACCACAGTAATGAGAGACGGAGAGGAATGGATGATTGCAGTGGACATTAGTTTCAGTCATTCAAGAGTGATTTTTTTGCCTTTCATTGCTCATTTGGCAATATATGAACCCATTTCCTGTTGCTCCAACTGGAAAGAAGGAAATGTTTCTGGTGTCTAATGGGTAGGGCCCAGGGATGATGCCGTGATGTCCTATAATGCGGAGGACAGTCTTCCATTACAGAAAGTTCTATGAACCAAATGGCAATAACACCAAGGCCAAGAAGCCATCGAATAGATGCGTGCTGAGGGAGTAATGTGGACTGAATATAAAAGATTAACTTTTAGTATGATGTTACATTTATCAAAATAAAATGCAACAATGAGAAAAACACAGCATGTATCAGTTGCTATATTAGGACAAGGAAATTTAAATAACCAGCTGCATACAAATCAAAACAGTCGTTAAACACACAGGAATGTGGAAAGGAGTTAGAAGGGATGGGAGCTATAACTGCTCCCCTAACTTCACAAAAATCTGCAAATAAATCTAGCATTGTCTGCAAAAGTGACGTGTAGTCACCGGAGTCAGCAAGATCTAAATATAGTTTATATTCTTAGCATATGAAAATAGCATCAAGATACGCATGGAGGCTAAACCTTCACACTCCAGGTTTCCATCTATACTGATGATAGCTGCTCGCTAAGATCCCTGCTGCCCGTGTGATGACGGCCCATTGAAAATGAGTCTTCTGTGAAGCTCTCCTCCCAAGGAGGAGAAGAAATTAAAGGAATGGTCCTAGATAAAATAACTGGCAATAGAAATGTCAGTGTAGGCATCTCAGAAAAAAACAGAAATTTACTTGAGAAAGCAATGAAGTTCTGAAGGAAATTTTATAAGGCTTCTTTATTGTTTACTATAAAAGCTGAAATGATCTCTCCCTTTCTGAGTTCTAGTGTCATAATGGTAAATTAGAAAAGCAAATAAGCATTTTTATTTGAAAAGAAGATCCGCTAATTGCCTATCATGTGAGTCGGAGGAAAGTGTAGGTGGAGGAGGGGCAGAACCAAGGGTAGGATTGAAAACAGGGAGGTTTGGTCTATGCCCTGAGAACGTCTTCTCTCTTCGAATCTCTTTTCTGTTCCAACAGACCGATTGGAACACATTCATTCTTCTCTCTGTTTTATAGGATATTTTCAAGTGCAGTTTGAGATTTCAAAGTACTGCTCTATTTTCTGCACTGCTAGGGAGACAGATTTCTTTTTCTAGAGTGCCAGGCAAACCTCCAGCTGTTGCCTTCTGCAATCATCGTGCAGACATGCACGAACAGTAGAATGAATCTGTGAAGAGTTGAGTCAATGAATGCTGGCGGGGTCAGTAGATTCTCTTTCATTCTAACAAGGAACAACAATTCCGAATGGAACAGCTACGTCAAGCGTGGGAGGCTGGCACAGGAATGGTCAGCATACACAGCACTGGCTCTTGCTTGAGCAGAAACATGTGTGATTTCCTGAGGACCAAACTATTTTCCTATGCTAGATAAATCAGACTCTGTCTCCTCATGTTGATCCTACCTCCTTATGCATTCCTCCTATATATGTATATATGTATTTCATATATATATATGATCCATATACTTAAATCTATGTATTTATGAATGCTCGTCCATTCACTCAATACACTCCTTAAAGAATTAATCCGTTTTTAACTATATGCAAAGTCTAGCTACTTTTAAAGCAAGCTAGGTATGGACATGTAACAAACTCAAACCACAAAAGATGTCCACGGTTGTTGTTATTCAAAAAACACAAACAACTTTTAAACAGTATCATACACATGTCCAATATACCGGCCCCCAAACTCCCCATTAATTCCTTCCTCTACCTCTGACCAGTTTTCTTCATGATTAAGGAATACAATGTCTTTCTTTCTACCTCTTGCCCAAAATGCAGTCTTAATGCCTGGTGCCGAAGAGACGTGTGAGGCACTGAGTAGAATCCTAGTATAATGTCACAGAGTAGAGTACCCATGAAGGTGAGGAAGAGGACCTCTACACAGGGAAGAATTTCAGGGGGCACTCAGGTCGTTGTGGACTCACTGTGAACAGACCAGGTAAGGGGAGACGAGGCTGTTCTGTGCTTTCTAGGTTTAAGGCATCTGAAGTCCAAGTGTGCTGTGGAAGAGGAAAAAGGCCATGCATGTGTGACTTAATCAAGTCTGACGGCCCCTAGATGGCTTTGATTATTGTCATGTTGGCTGACCTGACAATAACCTTGTGATAACACAGCTAAGGAGGCACGCACTTAAGGGCTGTGACCTTTTGGAAGAGTACCTTAGAGCTAAAAATGCTTCGTGATACTTTTCATCATCAAGAAAATGCAAGAGCAACGCTATAAATTCTCACATACATTAGCTCACACACAGAAGAGCCCATATTGAGGCTATCATTCTCATGTAAGAGATGAGAAGTGATAAAAGCGAATTTATTATTTATTTACTTATTGATTTTGAGATAAGGTCTCAATATGTTAGCCAGGCCAGTCTTGAGCTTCTGGGTTCAAATGATCCTCTTGCCTTAGCCTCCCGAGTTGCCAGGACTACAGGCTCAAACTGCTCAGCCAAGCTAGAATTTGAAACACATAATAACTGGAGTTTCAAAGGTGGTTAGACTTCATTCCACTAGTTCACACAGTTAGCAGATTGCAGTAGAACGCTGGCTATAATGTTGCAATAATTTTTACTCTATGTAGACACAGAAATTATGTAACTAAAATACATTATCTACAGTTCAGATGACTGGTTATTGAAATGTATCCATTTTGTGGCACTGTGGATGCAACCCAGATCGTCACACATGCTAGGCAAACACTTTACCACTTAGCTACACCTCCAGCCTGTAAATAACCAGTTTCAAATATTTGATTCACACCAGGTTCACTGAGGGGATTCACAGACATTGGTATTTTCCCCAAGTTTCTCTGAAAAATGCATTTATTGAGGTCAGTAACAGAAGAATAGCATTTTCCACTTATCTTTCTTTTTCACAGAAAATAACATGTATAAACTATGTCTTTGTCACACTAAATAGACCAATAAAAATGCCACATATGGGCATAATCCTTCTTTCAATGTTTTATTTTATTTTATTTTATTTTACTAAGCTATATTATCAACTAATCTGTGCAAGACCCTTGTGTTATGCGTTTATCTCATTGGTCTTTCCAGTTTTAAGGAAAAGAAGTGTTAACTTCCTTTCTAATGGATATGTAGTGTTAGAAATACATGACAGAAACATAGTGACTGGGTTAGAAGACTTAATTAGAATACTTTGGTATAAAATGATTTGATGACTACAATCACTCTAATTTAAATACTCTTTGATCACAACAGAATGTAGCTCTTGCTTCCACACAGTACCTTTTAATTGCAATACCTTTGATCGCAATGGCTTCCAGGACAAAGAGTTCATGTGACTTAATTGGTATCATCTACACTATTAGAGAAATGTAACCCAAAGCTTAAAAAAACTGATGATGTGATGTCAATCTAGTGTTTGAAGACAGAAAACATCACAGTTCTGATGACAATAACAGTGTATGCTGGCCCAGACTTTATGGGAGAAAGCTTGGCAAAATTATCAATAGTATGAAGATGGGCATTCTCTAAGTCCCTGTCACATAATTTATAGAGATTTATCTGAAGGAGGCAGATACTGATATGCTTACCATTTTCTCATGTTAATTATGAGAATATTTACAGCATAATTTATAGCAGTATAAAGCTAAAAGCCTAGTGTAACATAAATGCCAAATAATAAAAATTTATTAGAATAAACAAGACATATTCACAAAACAAGACACTTTATAGTTATTAAAAATGACTCCGTCGGGGGCTGGTGAGTTGGCTCAGCCATTAAGCGTACTTACTGCTCAATCACAGGGAATGGACTCAGCATTTCAGCATCCAATGGCTCACAAATACCTGTTACTCTAGCTTCCAGGGATCTCTAACTTCCACAGGCACTTGCAGACATGTGTGAATACACACAGAGACATGTGTCCACACACACACACACACACTCACACACACACACACACACACACACACACTAAATAACATCAATAAATAAATAATAAATCCCATTGATTAGAAATGTCTATAAGATAATATTGACAAACTAATAATATTGAAGTCCTATCCTTTAACAATTACTTTTTCTTTTTCTATGTGTGATGTTATCAAAGGTCATACATGTATATGTGACAAGGCCACACAAGGAGTGCTAAGTCTCAACACCTTCTACATGCATCTTCAGAAAGTCTTTTCCATACGCAGGAGTCTCTCGTTATTTCCAGGACCTCACCTCTCTGCCTCGTTCCCTTTGGTGACTCTTCTTCCTCCTATGGGTTCAGAATGCATTACAGAAGTTTCTTTCCTGCTTAGTTCGCCACTCTGCAGCCCTCTGTTTACATACGTGGGCTTAGCATGATTGTCCGGGTCTATATATCATCCTGAAGGCTTCTTTCCGTTTTCTACTGTTCTTGCTGTACATATGAAGTAGACAGCCTTTCGTGTGTAAATCAGGACTCTCTGAGCACCAACCCCTTTGTCTCCTGAGGTCTTCTGCCTCCCTCATGGCTGTTTCTCTCTGATGAACCTCTTTACTGGCATGCAGACCGGAGATGGCACAGGCCTCCAGAATGTCCTCGTCAGTGACACCTTTGCTGTCGTGCCGCAGAGCTTTCACTTTTCCTAAGTCCAAAATGGAAAACACTCCTAGACTAGGAAGGGTTTTCAGTCCTTTCATCTTTTACTTTATCAAAGTATTTTTATACCTTAGGAGGTTGGTTTTGTACCCTAGATAGCTGGGACGAATCCTGAGATGAGATCTTGGGTGTGGGGGACAAGGACCTTGAACGCAGGGAGGGGCCAGCAGGTAGAGAGGTGGCTGGTTATGCACAATCCCCATTTTGTCTTTCTCTGTTTCATCTTATGAATGTCTTTTAGTGACCTGTAGACAGATAGTCTATAAAATTGTGATACAAAGTTCCTATTAAAGAGTAGGGATCACTTCATCCCGTATTGGTTTTATAAAAACTGCATCTCCTGAAGCCAAACGGAGAATTCAGATGACACATCCAATACCTGTAGAAGTTGTTCAGGTTCAACCTGTTATCACTTCCACGCCTAGACTTTTGAAATGGCACACAAGCTGGGCGTGGTGCCACACACCTGTAATCCCAGCCATTCAGGAGGCAGAGACAGGGGGACCGCTCTCTCAGTCAAGGCCTACCCAGAATTCTCTCAGCGCTCTCATGCAAAGGTACATAAGCAACAACCATGACGATCAGCCCGGGCTGCTTTTTCTAGCAGATACTTTTAATGCTCACTTTATATTCTAACCAGAACATTGCCTTTTGTATCTGGAAAACAGGAATAAACCACACTAAGATGAATTGTGTTTTGTTTGTTTCTAATTTTCCTTGATTGCACAATCTCATCTTTTTTTTTTTTTTTTTTTTTTTTGGTTTCACTTTCATATGACATTCCTCTATGTTTACTTTAGAATAAGAAAGGTTATAGACTTCGGGACGACAGATCTCACAACCGTCCTACAGCAGCAACAGCGCGTGCATCTAAAGTCGCAAGCCTTCGGAACCTCCTGTGTACTACAACTCGTACCCTGCTTGCCAGTCTCTCTGTCAGCAGATGCAACTCCAGCGAGGGGACCGCAGCTCCATTCTAAATGTGTGCTCTAAGTCATCTCTGTGCTCAAGGTACACGCGATTCCTAAGGCACACACACACAGAGCTTAGTCCACTAGTGTAGCACAGCCTTCATTTTACCCTCCTGAGGTCAACAGTCAGCTCTGTCCTCTGTTCAGCAGCAGATAACACGAGACGTTGTATCAAAAACAAAACAGAAGTGGCTTCATTACTCCAAGTTCACCTTCTGAGTCAGTTCCACTTTTAAAAAAAAAAGGTAAAATAAAATATTCATATGCTTCCATTATGTGGTTAAAGAGAGAGGAGGGCATTTCCTGCTAAGGGTACTAATCCATGATGGCCCTTGGCCACACCTTCATACCAAGCCGCTCATTTATAGTCCCATCTATCTCTACTTCCCATGTCAACAAGGACAGCAGAAAGAAAAATGGTCATGAAAACAATGCTTGCCGAATAACAATGGGCGGAAGAGTGAGGCGAATTATCAATCCCGAACCAGCGCATAGCAGCTCACGTTTCCAGCTCGCCTTCCCTGACAGACTGAATGAAAACACTGTCATGTTCATCTGGAGAATAACCTATTCCCAGAAGAGATACCCAAAGATGTCAGGACAACCACCCTTCCAGAGGATTTAGTAAACATAAACGAATTCTGAATGTGAGTTTATTTTCTGAATTAAAATGTTAAGCGCTTTGAGTGAACTAGCAAGACTGAAAGAAATTTAACATCTTTTAAGATAATCCTAAGTGCTTACCTCACTTAATATAATTATCTCCTAACATTGTTATGTAGTTTCTATTTTCCTACTGATCTTTAGAAAGGACAAAATATCCTTCCTTTTTTTACCATAATTTCCCCCTTGTCTATATCTAATTGAAGAGCTTTCTATCAGGAAACTTGAAAAATGGATAATTACTGCTCTGGGGCCTTCCGTCAACTATGAACTTGGGAATTAGAGTTTCTGGCCTTGTTTAATGAAAAGTGGCTGAATTAAATTTTCTTCATCTAACAAGTATCACTTTTTTCCTTTTGGTAAAAAAGTTTCTTTGAAAAGCTCTCTCTTAATAGCCATGGGCAAAGCCCCATAATTCTACTACAGAAACAATGAGATCTATTTTCCAGATCATCAATCTTCATTCTCCAGACAGATACAATTGTTTGAAGAGTTGCAATTACATTATCCCTTGATGCTTCTTCAGCCTCTACATTTGGCTGATTCCACAGTTAACAATTAAAAGGCCAAAGGAATTGAGAATTAATTTTTATCTCTAATAATAAAATGTTCACTGCACTGAATTTCTTGGTGCCAGCGTCATTGTCCTCCTAATTGAAAAGTGTAATCATTATATAGTCCTGCAGAAGGAGATGCGAAAGCCAAAACCCACCCGTGGACTGGCGCCTGATTGCGGAAACAGCAATCATCCTGACAAGAGTTTACCTCAAAGTGAATATATGTCCAATACCCAGAAAAATAGTAGGTGCTCTGAGAAAGGCCAGTCTCTTTTTCTCCCTTATGTGCTGAGAGAGGGTCTCTCACTGAACCTAGAACTACGTTTGTAACCGTCTGAGTGTCTCGTCTTGGAAGCCCACAGTACTGGGGTTACAGCCCCACACAGCCATGCCTAGATCTTCATGTGGGTTCCGGGTCCTTGTGCTTTTACAGTATCTATTCTTACTCCCTAAACTATCTCCCAGCTCACTTTTAATTTCCTTTTGAAGCAAACTGCGTTGAGCAAAAATACAGGACTGGTAGATTCCACGGTACTAACACAATTCCCTGTATTTTTATTGTTAGTTGGCATCAAAGGCTAACTTGCCCCAAAGCGAGGAACATGGGGAAGACTCCCACCTAGATGACTTCTAATAGTCAGGAAAGAGGTTAGACGTTCACCTCTTCCCTCCTTTGGACTAGTCCTCCTTGCAGATATAAAAACACTTTCCCCTTTGTGATGGTTAATTCTGATAATCTTGAGTGGACTGAGGAATGCCTCGCAGATTCAAAAGGGATACTTTGGGGATGGCTATGAGGTGTCTCCAATGGCTGATTCCTAAGGCCTCTAACCTAACTAAGAGGGTTAATCCATTATGGGTTCAGAATTTAGATTGGCTTTTGGGAAGTAAGAACCAGAAGCTAAGACTGTTTGGAGGGCACAGGTACTAGCGGGGAGGCACCGTCTTAGGAACACCGTGCATCCTGACCCTTCCTGTTAGGTAGCCATTCTGCTTCCTAGCCACCCTATGGCTGTGTTCTTTGCTTCTGGTCTATCACTGGGACAACAGTGCCTGCTGCACACTTTCCCTAACCATGGGTGCAGAAGACAGAGCCAAAAGACCGTGGATAAATGAGGCAAAAGAAATCTTCTCTTAAACTACTGTCCCAGGGTTTTGGTCACAGAGACAAAAGTAATGGATGCAGCTTTCCTTACTTGACACAAGGGTCAAAAGAAACATTTCTATTGCAGTTGGGAGAAAGAACAATCCTCATTTCATAACACTGTCCCTTCCCCTAATCTGAACGGCGATCTCACTTTGAAAGCCAGTTGTGTTCATGTTGGTGCCCCCTCACAGTTCCATTGAGCACCAAGCTCTTCCCACCCCATCTCCTCTGCATCCAGAGGCCTCTAATGGGATCCTGGGGTTTGAATCTTTCGAAGCCGCACAGCATAGCTCACGTGTGTTCTGCGTGACAGTCTTTGAGCAAGCGAGGCTCCAGGCCGAGAGATCCAGTTCCTGTGTCCTCTCTGAGTGTGTGGCTCGGCTAAAGTGACACTGCTAGGAGAGGTTAGCCAGAATGTGGAGTGACATTAGCAACTGACTTGAGGAAAGGACAGCCCAAAAGTGTTGTACCAAGCAACACCACTCTTCTTACATGTTTGAGTCTCAAACCTGTGGAATGGGGTCCTGCAGAACTATCCAGTTAATAAATATGAAGAGATATTAATATTATGAATTTGTCTTCTTGTAATAAGGCAGAGATCAGGGGAGTATTGACAGTTCCTTAAATAAGATGTGAATACAGAGAGCCCAGGGTTCAAGGTACAGCTCTTATGCATGCTGGCTGTGTGGGCAGTAAGATATGGAATCCACTCTGAACTTCAGTATACTTACCCATAAAACGGCAGTAAAAATACTTACAAGTTTAGCAGAAAATAGAAGGTGACTTATGCATGTTAGTGGAAGTAAATGTTAGTGCATGTTAGTGCATTTTTAAAGTATCTGTTCAACTCCTGCAAACTATGTCACTGCATTACAAAAGGGGCATGAACAATATAAGCTCTATATAAGACATATATGACATATATATCACATACACACACACATATATATATTCTCTCTCTCTCTCTCTCTCTCTCTCTATATATATATATATATATATATATATATATATATATATATATATATAAGCTCTCTATTCCTTCACTTATAGAGTGGGGCTTTCAGCACCTCTCCTACAGATAGGACATGAACACCAGTAGGTCTTTCTTATGCCTACATCGCTAAGAAGGGTTCTGCTTCCTTGAGTTCATTTTGTTACCCTTTTCTTCTCTCTAAGAGGGCTTTGTCACAAGGCAAGTTGCTTTTATAATATAGAAATAAAATAGAAGGTAGAAAACGGAGAGATCTATGGGTTGCTGACAGAGAGAGTTGGGAAAAGACCAGAAACAGGAAGTCTCTGGAGTTTGGGAATACACTAAGGAAACAGAATTTCCTGAAATGTTGTGTTGTTTCACACATAGTTCTGACTAGTCAGGAAAATCAAGTAAAAATCTCTCACTGTCACAGGATGTTCTATGAGTGCCCACATAACTCTAAGGCTGGACCAATTGTGCTTTCAATAGTGGGCACTGAAGAACACTTCCTACATGTCTTTGAAAACTACAATATATTGCTACAAACTTTTATTACCATGCTATACAATGCATCTTCTGAGTGTAATTCTATTTAACTGAAGTTTCATATTATTTGACTCTCCTCTTCTGACTCAGCCATGGTGTCCTAAGATACTTATATTGTCTCTGTGATAATATTTCCCAATAGAAGCACCTTAAGGAAGAGTTTATTTTGATTCACAGCTTAAAGCAACTTGCTGGGAAGCCATGGTGGGGGAGCCTGAGGCTTCATCCACAATCAAGAAGAAGAGAGCAATAAGTCATTTTTGTTCTGTTTTATACAGTGTGGGTTCCCAGCCCAGGGAATGGTGCCACCCACTGTGGCTAGGTCTTCCCATTTCAAGTCACCTAATCAAGATAACTCCCACACATACATGTCTAAAGGCCCATCTCCCGGGGGATTCTAGATGTCATCAAGTTGAGTATTGAGAGTAATCATTATACTCATGGAACCATGATAAACACATTTTCCTGACAATTTAAAAAAAAAGATTAAAAATTATTGTCTGGATTCTGAGCCCTGTGTTTTATTCTAACAATCAACCTACAAATATATGTAGAACATTAAGAAAGTTTGCCCTCCATATTCCCAGTAACCCCATACATGTTTTCTGCTTACCACAAATCAGAAATATTCTTACTGCCCCATCTGGGGATCCATCCCATATGCAGCCACCAAACCCAGACATTGATGAAGCCAAGAAGTGCTTGGTGATAGGAGCCTGATATAACTGTCTCCTGAGAGGCTCTGCCAGAGCCTTACTGAAACAGATGCAGATGCTTGCAGCCAACCATCGGACTGAGCACAGGTCTCCCAGTGTAGGATTTGGGGGAAGGACTGAAAGGGCTTGCAACCACAGAGGAGCTCCCCCAGAGCTCCCAGGGACTGAACCACCAACCATGGAGCACATGGACAGACCCATGGCTCCAGCTGCATATGTAAGAGGATGGCCTTGTCACATCAGTGGGAGGGGGAGCCGTCGGTCCTGTGAAGGCTTGATGCCCCATCTTGGGGAATGCTAGGGAGGTGGAGCAGGAGTGGGTAGGTGGGGGAGCACTCTTGTGGAGGCAGGGGGAGGGGGGATGGAGGGGAGTTTCAGAGGGGAAACTGGGAAGGAGGACAACATTTGAAATGTAAATAAACAAAATAACCAAGAAAAAAATGGAAGAAAAAAGCAAAACTTGAATTTTTTCAAGTCAAATGCCAATCACGATACCAACTTCACACAAATGAAAGAGACAATGTAGGTAGACAGAGAGAGTCTCCTACCATTTCAAAGATCCTAGACCCCCTTAGCTCTCACTATTCAAGCTCTTGCTTACCCTGTCTCTTTCTTGACTATGCAATCAGGTTCTGACAGGTGTGCTTGACCTCCACATGCAGGCTTTCCTTCTAGCCACTATTCCACAACGTGAAACAACTATTTTTTTTTTTTATGTCTTTCTATTTTTTTTTTTATTATTATTAACTTGAGTATTTCTTATATACATTTCGAGTGTTATTCCCTTTCCCGGTTTCCGGGCAAACATCCCCCTCCCCCCTCCCCTTCCTTATGGGTGTTCCCCTCCCAACCCTCCCCCCATTGCTGCCCTCTCCCCAACAGTCTAGTTCACTGGGGGTTCAGTCTTAGCAGGACCCAGGGCTTCCCCTTCCACTGGTGCTCTTACTAGGATATTCATTGCTACCTATGAGGTCAGAGTCCAGGGTCAGTCCATGTATAGTCCTTAGGTAGTGGCTTAGTCCCTGGAAGCTCTGGTTGCTTGGCTGTACATATGGGGTCTCGAGCTCCTTCAAGCTCTTCCAGTTCTTTCTCTGATTCCTTCAACAGGGGTCCTGTTCCCAGTTCAGTGGTTTCCTGCTGGCATACGCCTCTGTATTTGCTGTATTCTGGCTGTGTCTCTCAGGAGCGATATGCATTCACATTTTGATCATCCGTCTTGAGTTTCATTTGTTCTAGGCATCTAGGGTAATTCAAGCATTTGGGCTAATAGCCACTTATCAATGAGTACATACCATGTATGTCTTTCTGTGATTGGGTTAGCTCACTCAGGATGATATTTTCCAGTTCCAACCATTTGCCTACATTTAATTTCATAAAGTCATTGTTTTTGATAGCTGAGTAATATTCCATTGTGTAGATGTACCACATTTTCTGTATCCATTCCTCTGTTGAAGGGCATCTGGGTTCTTTCCAGCTTCTGGCTATTATAAATAAGGCTGCGATGAACATAGTGGAGCACGTGTCTTTTTTATATGTTGGGGCATCTTTTGGGTATATGCCCAAGAGAGGTATAGCTGGATCCTCAGGCAGTTCAATGTCCAATTTTCTGAGGAACCTCCAGACTGATTTCCAGAATGGTTGTGAAACAACTATTGTTACAACACTTACATAATGTCGTATGTTATAATTGACCTAGAGATTAAAGTGTACAGGATTATACACGTAAATTGTACATAAACACTGTGCCATTTTTGTATAAGAGGTTTGAACATCTGTCTGCTTTGGTACCTTCCAGGAATTCTGGGACCAAAATCCATGTAGATACCAATAGCTGACTGTGTGTGAAGAGAATCCTTCCTGGGCTCTGGGGCAATAAAAAAGACTCCTGGGACACTGCTTCAAACTTCATTGAGATTCTACATTATTGTATATCTGCAGGATGGCATATTATATTTATGCTTCAAGGAATAATAAACTGAATATAAGTGATTTTTTTTAAAAGCCATTGGAAAGGGTCTGCTAACTTCTTAGGAGAATGATTGTTCAAAGGAAACACCATAAAGAGTCCAACATTTCTTATATTTATATTATTGCAAATATGTATTTGCATTGTTATTATATTACTCTATATCTATATTCTCTCTCCTCTACCCAGAGCCATCGCTGGGAGACTAGCACTGTGGACTGAAACAGTGGGTCCCATCTTTTCTAGCTTCTCATCCGTCACTGTTAGTCCCCAACAAGATGTTGCAATGGTATGGAGATGGCCAAATGTCTGCTTGTTTGTTTGGCCCTGGACCTGAGGTTAGCACCTAGCTACCGGCAGCAATTTGGTTGTATGTGATCTGGAAGAGAGCAGCCCCTTACCTTCTGTGACTCCAATCCTCATCATATACTAATGGCACCTCCCTACAGTCCTGTGCTCCTGCAGAAGCCAGATGCTGCTGGTCCCTAGCCTTCTACACTCTTCCACTAGGAATACCCTTTGAAAACCCTTAACCCTAGGAATACCCTTCCCTTAACCCTAGGAATACCTTTGAAAACACTACCTTTACTATGTTCCCATCAGCTGGTCTACATACATCATCAACTACCTGTCCAGATGTTAACTGATTGGCCCAGATAAGGTGGTAACAGCACTGTATGAAAATGCAGAAGAAGCCTCCCACCCTTGTGAATAAGGCAGAAGAAAGATGAAAAATATGAGAACGGGGAGACGGCATTAATGACCAGGATCAGAGGCTGCCTAATATCTTCATGTGAGCTCAGAGTTATGTTAGATTCATGTTATATGATACACCTATAATTATTTTCAGTTGCTTTAAAAATCAAAGCCCATGTACTTTTGGAATTCTATAATTCTAAGAAGTTGCTATGTGGTACTGCAGCATGGACTCAAGTTTAAATTCCATTTTCCTAACACTGTCAGCTTATTACTTCCTTCCCCATACCTCAACGTCCTCATTTGGACAAGGAGAGCCACATGCCTTCGTCTCTGGGCTCATAGGGTAAGGGTTATTCTGATAGCAGCAGGCTTGCTACAGGGACTCTGGAAAGCTGGCCTCGCTGTCTCCATACTTCACCAAATCCTTTCTTGTCACAGGTCTCACTTTCAAGAATGCTAACATGAGCGCCACTTTATCAAAGGGTGGTTAAGTCTGGGAGAGCCCCATCAGCTCTCCTCACTGATGTAAATTTGGATGAAGATGAGGGTGAAGCTGGTGAACCCCACCTGTCCTCACCGCGGCACCCGCCAGCAAGACTCCAGCAATCAGCAACTCTGTCATGTTTCCCTCTGGTAAGAAAGGAGCCCCGGAGTGATTTTGCTCCGAAATATATTCCGAATCACATCAGTTTTGTGCTACACTCTACACTTTAAATGCTCAAATTATTAATCAGCTAAAGTCCTGAGAATTACTCTTCAAAATTCTAATGAGCTGGTGATGTACAACTGACAACATGCATAAAAGCTCCACTTTCCACACCTTTACCCAGCCTTTGCACCCTATTCACCGAGGCAAACGTTCTTGACACATTTACTCAAGATCTGCTGTGCTGAGAGAAATACTGTAATCCTTTCTATCTGTTCCTATATTTACGAACAAGTATCGAAATGTCAGCTCTGTTCATTACTGTGCAGAACGCTCCTTAAGGTTTTTAACTATCACCTCTGTTCACTCACCCAATAACTACGTATAGTCAGGGCCATGCACCGATGTCAGTTTCCCATAAACAACAACTAAGGCGCCCACTGGAGCTCACGCTAATGGAGCCTGCCTTCCAAACACAAGGGAAACAAGAGCTCAAGGGGTGCTTCTCATCTGTATCACCTTACTAAAAAGCTCTGAAATGTTTACACTTAAATGTAGATAAAACACAGGGTGTCCGATTAAATGTGGATTTCAAATCAACAACACGTAATTTTCACGAGTAAACATGTTATACTGTACTTGATTACCAGTGCCTACTGATGTTATTTCTGTTGGTATGAAATTTAATTGGAACTGGGCATTCTGTTTTGCATTTGCTCTATTTCGAAGTGCTAAAGAGGTCAGCACTGTGCTCCTGACTACTCAGTGACTGCGTACAGAATTTGCTTCCCTCGTGGAGGGTAGGAAGGAGATAACAGGAGACAGCACACTTGTAACCAGAGGCCCACCCTGCCCAGGGATATACAATTAGTTAACAGGAGCTGGGGGACCTGTATTTATGTTTGGTGATGTTCATGCTTCTCTAAGAAACCCTAATTAAACTCACTGGTTCACCAAGCTACAGTTGGGTGAATTGTTGCTTTGGTCTGTGGTTGATACTTTATCTGAGGTGAAGAGATGTTGCTTCACAGCCAGTCAAGAGAAGCTAACACGATGATCTCACATTTCAGTGGCAGCTTGCTTCCCAGTATGCTTTCCTATGCATGATTGCTACATCAATTTCTCTCCTGTGTTTCCTTCAAAAACTTGGTGCTGGAGTTGTAAAAATAAAATGTTCCCTCTCTACCTGTCTGAGCGCTCTCAGGCCCCACAGAGAATGCTTTTCAGTGAGAGGAAGTCTTCTCTATCTGTGAAGGTTTGCCAGGGGTTTCAACAGCATGTGCATCTCTCCTGTGCCTCACAAAACTTCCCCCATATCCTTTCAGCATCTACAGGAGCAAACATCTGTTTTCTCTGTGACAAACCCTACTTCCGGCTTCTGTGCTCAGAGGAGTAAACTGCAAGGCTGGTCCACATCGGCCTTGGCTACCAGGAATGGAACACAGGTATCCGGTGCTGGGAGCCTGTTAGATGACGACTGTGTCATCTCAGGTTCCACCTGAGATCTATTCAACAGGAGCCTGCTTCCCTCAGTTTGAGGAGCTCTGATTTAGAGCATTTCAACTCTGATAGGATTTTTTTTTTTGTATTTTCTGACTATATCAGAAGTGGTCAATGTAGTATACATTTATAAGAATGTCCCAGAAACTGTCTTCTAGCCTTGATAGGGCCAAGCACAGCTGCAGGATAACATGCATCCCCTTGGAGAAACAGGGTGGCTTCCATTTGTGACTCTCTCCTTCCATCCGCCCAGCAAGCTCCGTTTTGGAGTCCCTCCTGGATTCTGAAAGCATCAGCCGGCTAGGATGCGGAGTGACCAACCTCAGTGAGAAGGAAACGGAGGCCAGGTACTATGTCTCAGAGCTAAGTGAGCAGTAGGGACAGATGAAATCATGGTCTCTAGCTCTCTCCGCACAGCTAGGACCAAATACACTGACTCATCTTGGAAACACTGAGAATAATGCAATGATTAATTACTCCTAATACAGGGAGGCTTAATGAGTAATTTGAAAAGCACCTCCTAATTTCAAAGTTCTCGGTGCTTGGTAATAATGAAAGCAATCCAGAACTTCAATGGCTGCACCTCTTACATGCTGGTTTACTCCGCAGAAGCAGCTCCTGGAGCTGAGAGGTGTATAATATCTTTTAAAACTGTTTATAAAATAATTGCAGGTACCAAAAGATTGACAGAAGCTACAAAGCTTTCACTGCCTGTCTCTGTAAACAGGCATTTCGTCCGCACGTCCCCGTGGGCCCAAGGACAAAGAACAACAAACATGAAGACAGGCTTCTGTCTGGGCTGTAATATTCATCTGTGGATAACAGTAAACGGACAGAAAGGAATTCTGTTCTACCTTGAATCCTTGAGTCATGTATAATTCTTGAGTCATGATATTTTGCAAAGTCAAAAACTAAAAGCATTGTGCCTGTTTTTTTACAGTATCATTCCAAATATGAGTGACCACATAAAACATACGAACACAGCAATTCAGAACGCAGTTACATTCAAATGGGGCAATTATCTGTTTTCATGCCAGATTTAAGGGTGGGAACCCAAATCAATAGCCAATTAAATGACTTCTAAGAAACTGTGGTAGGGAGCTGGAGAGATGGCTCAGCGGTTAAGAGCACTGACTGCTCTTCCAGAGGTCCTGAGTTCAATTCCCAGCAACCACATGGTGGCTCACAACCAATGGGATCTGGTTCCCTCTTCTGGTGTGTCTGAGGACAGCTACAGTGTACTCACATACATAAAATAAATAAGATATTTTTTTTAAAAGAAAGAAGCTGTGGTAGTTAGAATATATTTAAATGTTTAGTCACTAAGGAGTGACACTATTTGAAAGGATTAGAAGAATTAAGAGGTGTGGCCCCATTGAAGGTAGTATGTTTTTGAAGTTTCAAAAACCCATGCCGTGCCCTGAATCTCTGTGTATCTATGGATCCATAGAACCGTCAGGTACTGCTCCTGCACCTGCCTGCATGCCGCTATACTTCGTGCCATGATGATAAGGAACTATACTTCTGAAACTGTTAAGCAAGCCCCCAATTAAATGCATTCTCCTACAAGATTTCCCTTGGTCGTTGTGTCTCTTCACAGCACTAGAACTCTGATTGACACAGACAAGTGAGGAAACTTTTTCTAAAACATTAAATACTTCTTTATTTATATGTATTTAGTGTCTGCGTGTGAGACTGACACGTGGAGGTCCGAAGAAAACTCAACTGAGTCTTTCTCTTCTTCTACTGTTAGATTCGGGGGCTCCAACTTGGGTAGGTCATCAACATCGACAAAAAGTACCCTTACCCACTAGGCCATATTGAGGGCTCCAATATCACCATTGTCATCATCGTCATCATCATCAAATTCTATAAAGGACTTTATCACCCATCATTGTGAACCTACAGCTAAGCTGACTTGTAGCCGGCCAACTTACAGCTGTGTAGCTAATTGCGATCAGGTCCTATGTTCACTGATAAATTTGACTTGAAAGAGTTATGCAGTTGTACGGTTAGAGAAACCCAACCGACATCTTTGGAATTGATGATTGTGAGATGGCAGGCCTACAACTGCATTGGAAATAATCCTGAATGGCTCTCGGCTGCATTGTCCCCCCCCTCAATTTTGTTTTTTGGTTTTTGTTTTGTTTTATTTTCTGTTTTACCATGGCTTTACTTCACTGGAGTAATTGTAGAACTAGGAGTCATTAATTCCATCAAGGTATGCAACTGACTTGTTACTATATATGCTCGAATTCTTTAGTAGAAGATACAAAGTCGCCATGAACTGGCAGATCATGTCCTGAGAACACTGACTTAGAGACACACTGCTTCAGCAGCTGGAATTGAACAAAATATTCTGGGAAGGGAAAAGATTGAAATCTGAATCCAGGAAGTTGTGAGCTTTTGATTGAAGCCATCTGCGAGCTTTAGTTATCTTCCCACCCTCTGACTCATCCTTTTTCACAAACTTGGTTATGTTACTTTACTGTCTCCTGACTATTGCTTTCTGTCTGTGGCTAACTGGGGTGGTTAGTGGCCGTGGGATATGATGCCCCTGAAGTCACAAGTAAGAGTTGCCACAGATTCATAGGTCAGGGAGGTTGACTCTACCCATTTACTGATCCTGTAATAAAGTACAACCAGGGCTATGTGAGAGTTAGTTGAAGATTACCCACAAATATATCAAAGTAACTAAAACTCTGTCATGAGAAAACATAGGTGTTAATTGTCATAATTTTGGATTAAGTGGAGAATTCATACATCAAAGGAAAAAAAGGAACAGACTTCATAATTTAACAATGTCAGGCTTTGAAGGACACTATTAAGAAAGTGAAGAGGAACCACAAAGTGGGAAGAATATTTTCAAATTCTATTTTTACAACCCTACATCTGATAGAGGGCTGATATCTAAAATATCCAAAGAACTCAAAGTTAGACTCCAGACAACTAAATAACCCTATTTAAAAATGGGGTTTGAATTGGAAGTCCCAGAAGCAACGGCTTTCCAGGCTTGGCTGCATGCACCCACAAACCCAGCACTAGTGGCCAGCAACTCAGCTGGGACAACAAACTTCCTGCTTGGCGAGAGGCCCTAGCTCCATGCAATAAGGTAGAGAGTAACTGAGGATGACACCCAAAGTCCTGCTTTGGCCCTCACTTGTGCACACAAGAGGGCACACACCTCTGCACATTGAATTGTGTGCATCCCACTCCCACAATATACCATACACATACGCACACGAGTGGATAAATTATTTGAATAAATGTTCCCCTAAGGCTGATAAACAAAAGTTTAAAAAGCACATGAAAAAATGATGGACACTGGCCACTTGGGTCATAAAAATGAAAATCCCACAAGAAATGCTATTTCCAACCACTAAGATGGGGAGTCGGTAATTTGATAATGGTAAGAGATGTTGAGCTGAAGGAGGGACCTCTTGTACTCCCAGGATCAATGTAAACCGGTACCATCACTTTGATAGAAGTGATTCATCAGTCAATTAGTCATAGATTTACTCTGTAACTGGGAATGCCACTCCTAACTATATACCCAATAGAAATTATAATACGAATACATGTAAGCAGTATTTACATCAGCCCGAAGGTTCTTCCAGCCAATAGATAATGTACCAATCAACAGACAGATGAATGATCAAAGGTGATAAGAACCGTTGCGTGGAATATTATTCAGCTATAAAGAGAAAGAACTGTAGTACTACTAGTACTGCTACGGCGTGGGTAAGCCTTCAAATACAAAACTAGCCAATTCAAGGAGTCAGTCATCCAAGAATTACATATTGTATCATTCTATTTATTTGACAGTCCAGAATAAAGAACTCTGTAAAAAGCAGGCTATGTTTGAACAAGCCCATGAGCCAACAGGACTGGCCTCCTAACGTGTGGTTCATGGAGTGCCAAGAGCATCCAGAAGGGAGAAATCCTCAAGCTACATTCATTTTTAATCGACTATTCAATAAACATTGCTTTACAAAACTATACAAAGAAGCTCTTTTCTCCTCAGCACACCATTTATGCACAAGCATTAATTTTTTAGTACATAGGGGACAATTGGTTCCAGGCTCTGCTTTGTGTACCAAAGTGTATGCTTGTGCCAAGTCTCCAATGTGCATGGTATCTGCGAATAGCCTAGACACATCCTCCTACATACTTTCAAGCCTTTCTAGGTTATTTCTAACCCATGTACAATATAAACAGTTGCCGTCCTGTACTGCTTAGGGAACACGAGGGGAAAGCCATTCCATATGTAGTCACCTCAAGTGACGTGTTTTCCTACAGATTCTGTTGATCCTCAATTGGCTGGAGCTAGATGTGGAATTCACAGATGTGGAATTCACAGATGTGGAAAGCCAACAATACTAGCTAAAAATCCGATAGAACTGAACATCTATTTATGGATTTTAAAAAGTCAGTATGACTCTTCTTTTAAATTAAGATGTTCTCAGACATGGGGCCATCCACTTGCCTTAAAACAACTCTGTGAATAAGGAAAGGAAGACAGAAAATGACAATCACTGTGCCCATATCTGGTACAGCACCGACAGAAAGATTGCACCAAGGTCCAGGAAGAACCAAAGACCTTCACAGTGTCAACCTCTCCCATACTTCACCTGACTGTAAAATTTCAGTGCTTTCAAGACCTCTCAGGATCGAGGAGTCTCTAATGAACTGGGATTAAGTGTCTTACTGCAAGGCGTCAGATTCTATTTTTATATAAATTTTATTTTCCTTGAATATTTTATGCATTTACATTTCAAATGTTATCCACTTTACCCCCTCTCCCATGTCACCCTTCCCCTGATTCTATGAAGATGCTCCCACTCCCACACATTCACTCCAACCTCAGCGCCCTGGCATTACCCTACATTTCTGGAAACGAGTCTTCACAGGACCAAGGGCTTCTGCTATTGATGTCAGACAATGCCATTCTCTGCTACATATGTGGCTAGAGCCATGAATCCCTCCATGTGTATTCATTGGTTGGTGGTTTAGTCCCTGGGAGCTCTGGTAGGGTCTGGTTGGTTGATATTGTTGATCTTCCTCAGATTCTATTCTTTCCATGATCATGAATATGTGTATCATTTTCTCTCTAATAACTGATTTTGCAGAACAAAACCAAAACATAGCTAGCTGTGACTTCTTGAAGTTCTACTGGAAACCACAAGATCGCTATCCACGTTATAATGTTAAGCTGATTCTCTTCATAAGAATTTATATGGTCCTTTCTTTTCTCTGTGGATTGAAACAGTGTTCATAAATCTGTGAATCAGACACCTGAACTCTAAAAGGAATGGAAGCATATTAAAAAATATATAGTAATAAGATAACTTATTTGAAGTTGACTTATATGAAGATGGTTTAGCAAAACCCCCAGTAAGGAGTGACAGTTTGTCAATAGAACACAAGCTATTCTTCAGTAAAATGTGGCTAAGGAACAGGTATAGTAAAAGGAAATTAGAGCGTGTCTGCCTTAAGGGTCTTAAGTTGAATTTTTAGAATAACCATCACACTGGCTGGAGATTCCTGAAGATCAATTATTATTTTCCAACTCTGACATCTTGCAAAAGCTCTTTAGCACCTGGGAGGACAGGATAACTAACAGTGTCTCATATATTCCAGGATCATTTATTCAAATCAAATATCCACTTTTACATCAAGGGTAACTACTACTTCATAAAAGAGGTGTGTAATATATTACCTAGAAATGAATGTTACATATTTATAACTCCGGCTGGTAAATCCAGCCACGCTATTATTATGCCATTAAACCAGAGGTATAGAGAGTCGAAAAGGAGAGGGAGCACAATAAAAGCACTTTATTCCACACATAATACCTGAAATTCAATCTAATACAACTCCCCAATACCAGAAGCTTAATGTTTATGGTCTTATTGAATAATCTTCTCCTTTGACTAAAAGTCAATAAAAAGTCATCTCTAAACTTTCTAGTCAAGCTAGAAACCATTACATTATATAAGGTCATGAAGTTAAGCATAAAATCAAAGTGTGTTCTCAGATCCCTGCCGGCTAGGGCCGCAGTGTTTCTTAACTACATCCCAATGTGGGTTTCAGCATTTTTCATGGTTTTGAAATCGGACCAGTGTTTATGGTAATGTGTTTAATTGCATATTCATATTGTACTTAGAGTTATTTTAAGGAAAATAATGTTTTCGAACAATGTCATAAATACACTGGAATGTCCTCTCAGTATGGAGGAGGCATGTTTGAAAATTATGTTGTAATAGAATATACACAACCCACATCTGCTATCTGAACCGTGTCGGAGGGCGAGGGCACTCGTACGTTGATCCTGGTGCCCAGCCATCACCACCAGTCATCCCCCCACAAAATGAAATTAAATGTCCATTAAACAATACCACTCCCCCTTTCCTCCATGAGGAGGAAATTTAAATAACATGTTTCTCCAAAACACACGCTCAAAACATGGAAGTACATTCAAGCAGAAATCCTCGCTCTATAAAGTCTAGCATTTCTGCTTTTCACCTTAGAAGCAGAGACTGAACATGGCCGCTGAGTCATGTGTCCTCATTACTGGTGCATGCCATCATGGGCTTGTCTGTCCATGCTACACAATAGCTTTACGTTTTGGATTTGGGTTATGTGCTTATTTCTAAGTCGATGGAAATACTACAGCATAAATTCTCTTGTGGTTGAATAACCCAGGCTTTGGGCACTAAACTCCTCCTGCAGTCTGGAACCACTGGCTGTCTTCTTCCCCCTTTGGCCTCCAGAGTGCTCAGGTTACAGGTGTGGGCCACCACGCCCGAATCACGATTCCCACTTTTGACGAAGGATCTGAAATATGCATGGGGCGTGCATTTAAAATAGGATGTTGCCAGCTAGCATGCCCACACGACATCACTGATCAGGGGAACATGCTGTTTGTCTAGTTTTCCTTGAGGTGTCTAAACGAACACACAGGGGTTCATGTATAATTTGTGACACTGCTAGCAGAGAAGGGGCATATATTTGTTGAGTAGACTCACACACATCAGAGGAAAAGACAGTACCAATAAAATTCCTTAAAAAAAAAAAAAAAAGGAAGGAAAAGGAATTGCTGGTTTCAATGAAGACTTGCTGAAACCGTGAGCATTTCAGCAAAGAACCCTTCGAAAGGCCCAGGGTCCATTGACTCTAATGACGAGAAAAGCTGATGTCTCACTTAAATGATCCTTCCATGTTTACACCACCCCCAATTTCTACAGCCCACGACTCTAAAATATAGCCTTGCGCTCTGAGCTAGTATCTGCTGACTGCCAGCTCATAGGTCACCTTCATTCCACCCAATTCCCAGGCCGCAGCTGACATGCTATGAAACCGTTTGCACCAGTTGTATCTCGAAGTCTGGGTGTGCCCCATTCATTCAGGGTAGCTTTTCCTCCTGACTCTCAAGCCTAAATGGCCCCATCTGCAGAACATGTAGCATGGTCCCACTAGCACACCATTGTTCCTTTCCAGTGCCGTTTTAGCTTCAGGGTCTGTGTCTCCGCCTGCAAATCCCAAAGATGCTCAGGGAAAGTCCTGGATGACACAGCATGCTTACGAGTGGAAGGCATGGGGTGTCACTGCGGGGTGCTGAACAGACTCAGTCTGAGGAGTGTCCGGAGGAGGGAAGCAGAGAGGACGTGGACTAGGTTCCGTGGTCATCCTGAGTGTCCTTCTAACAGCACAGTCCATCAGCGTCGGCTTTCAAAACAAACTACAATTGACTGTAACTGCAGTCACTGTGTTAATTTTTAATTGTTATTACTATCGATGCGTCTTCTTCTAGGTTGTACGCTGAAGAATTTGGTGGGTGCAGTTTAGAAATACCCCGCTTCTCTCTCCAACTCGGTTTCTGACTGGAAGACTTCTTATTATCGATGAAAGCACAAGAATACATTAAGCTCCGCCTGGTTATGAATTCCCTTGGAATTATATTCTTTCTTCACTTGAATGTAGCCCCGTTTTAATATGCAATTCATTTGTAAACCCGAGAGTCCCATTGGCTTCTCAGACAATAGTAACAGCTAATGATTATTGACAGCTTAGGATGTGCTAGGAACTGTCCTAAGAGTCTTACATTAATTGTTCATTTAATCCACCCAACAGTCCTGTAAGGTAGATTCTCTCCCTGCTTAACATGCAGTAAAAGAGATACTACAGAACTTACCCAACACCACCTCGGCCCCTTTCCGCGGTCTCCAGGGACGCTCAGGCATAGTCCCGTGAGTTTTAAAGCTATGTTTTTGAGGGCATAAATGATCTGCTTTACAGGTCCCTCCATGGGCTTAAGGATTTGAAGAGCTGGGTGGAGGTGCCCAAGATGTCGGCCAGGTGACAATGCTGTGCTTCCTGTGCTAACAGCACGGACCTTTCCATTCAACGACTGATTTTCAAGTCAAGTTTTTCACATACGTTTTATAAGTCATTCACTGTCAGCCTTCATCGAAGGATCACTTAACTTGTATAACCCCGTCTAAGTGACTTCTCAGGGCTAAAGGTGAAATTGATGCATTCTCTGAGGGTAGGCATCTCTAACGCCCAGAAAATGATATCTCTTTTGCTCCCCCATTTGCAAAGCATCCCGTGGAAAGGAGCAAGGAAAAGCTGAGCGCTTTCCTGTCACAGAGATGAGTCCCCCATTTATAAACGGAACAAAGGGAGTAAATGCCAATTGTGTCTAATGTGTCAAGAAGGACAGTTTTGCTACTTCAAGAATTTTTACATTAAAAAAAAGTAACCCTCACCGTATGACAGCATTCATCAAATTTCTTTCTTTTTTATTTCACAGGCATTGGTGTTTTGCCTGCGTGTATGCCTTTATGAGGGTTTCAGTTTCTCTGGAACTGGAGTTGTAGACAACTGTGGGCTGCCATGCGGGTGCTGGGAATTGAACCCAGGTCCTCTGGAAGAACAAAGCAGTGCTCTTAACTACCGAGCCATCTCTCCAGCCCCTCATCATATTTCATATAAATAACCTCTGATGTATATTAAAGTGGAGATTGGTGTGAAAAATTTACAATTATGCTGTATTTTAAAACTTACATTTCTGTAAGACTATTTTAAATAATGTAATCAAAGGAGAAAATGTCAACGGTATATTTTATTTTCACTTACAGTCAATAATTTACTCTAAAATTTGCATATGAGATCTCAGTACTGAGAAGGGGAAGTATACAGAAGTTCCCACCCCTAACCAAGAAGCTATTTCCAAGAGATACCTGCTGGGAAGGGGGAAATACACACTCTCAAGAGGAGTATCTTTGGGTATACTGACCACAGTCCGGGGCAGCCTCATGCCCAGAAATAGCTTTCCAACACGAAACAGATTTCATCCTATTTGTATGCATTTTCTTTTGTTTGTTTGTTTGTTTGTTTGTTTGTTTTTTTGGTTTATTGATTTTCATCGACTTATTTTGAATTTGTTGTTGGGTTTCTTTTTTTTGAGAGAAGAGAAAGAGAGACGAGTAGAGAGGTGGGGAAAGGAATGACAAAATGTTTGAAAAAAAATTAAATAAAAAGCCAGCTTAAAATTCTATTCATCTATAATTCATTTACAATCATTTGAATTCATCTGTAAGAAGGGATCTGGGTGCTAAGCAAATTCAGTTGCAAAACTCACGGAAATATTTTTACTGAGGTAGCATGGGTCTCAGACATTTTGTGACAGATTATTAAAATCAAATTTGTGTATTGTATGTGATATGCTTATTAAATGTGACTAATTCCTGTAAGATGCATATGCAGATGAGTTTCATAAGCTGTAGTGACACAAATGCAGTCAGAAACCCAGTGTTTCCACACAGGTAATTCTTTGTGACATAAGTGCAACTAATGTGCCTAAGATAGGCCAGAAAGACACCACTTCTGGGTAACCAGGGGGGGTTCTTATTTTCATATTTTTAGGTGATTCAAAACCTTGGTTGTTTTCTGTTCTGTTTTGTTTTCTATGTTCTGGCTCTTCCTTTCTTATCCCAAATATAGTCCATGAGCAAAACCAGAGAAAAAAATCAAGCCACTGATGCATGTACGGAATGCAATTCCAGCCCTTGAGAGGCTGATGCCAGAGGAATGTTACAAGTTCAAGACCATGCTGGGCTACAGAGTGAGACCCTATCACATAAAAATGCAGGGGATGGGGAGGAAAAAAAGGAAGGAAGGAAGGAAGGAAGGAAGGAAGGAAGGAAGGAAGGAAGGAATATCTATAATCCAGTAATTTGCCACCACACTGGTTTTCTAAGCAACAATATTATGTGAATTCTGGAGAGTAGTGTTGTGTAACAGTTTCCTCTGAGATTCAAACATTCCATCTAGCTGGGAACCTCCTTAAGAAGGGATTATAAACTCAAACTAAATTCAGGAAGTCCCTGAAATTAATCAGATTCACTAGGTCACTCCCTCCAGAAGGAGCAAGACAAACTAAAGGCTCTCAGACCGGTCAAGCTATAATGAAGACAGATCAGATAAGCTGAGCTACTAGAAAATATTTAGGCCAACTTAGTCACTAGTAAGGAGTACTGTCCAGCCTGTTAAGCTGCCTGTAGGCTGTACAGTGGGCTCCAAGTTCCAATTTTTGTGACCTCTCACTCACGCTGGGGTAGCATTTGGTGAGGCATCTGTCTGAGTCATTTCTACTATCGGTAACCCTTCACTAAGTTGGACTTCAGTGGTATCTGCGGTTTGGTCTGTAGTGGGCTCTCAGTGTTGGGTGAGTCGTCATGTGTGTTGCTTTAATCAGAAACACAGAACATGTGTTAGATTCTAACTGCTCACTTTCATACTCTTCAACACGATAGACAGAAGACTGTGATACAGGAGGTGGCTGGGAGTGTAGGTCAGTGGTAAAACTTGCCTAGCAAAACTTTCGTTTCTAGCATGGAGGTTGTTCCAGGGGTGGGGATGGTGTTTATCTTAAAAGCAAGAACACTAGTCTCCTTAATCTTTTAAACTATCACCACCATGAGTCTTGCTTGGGTCCTAAAACTCCAGCCACCTAATATCAAAAGAAGCGCCACCTTAATTCCAGTGGTGTACACCAGAGGTAAGGTTAGACTCTATTGATTTGGGTTACACAACTTGGCATTCAGAATGGAAATCATAAAATAATGTCCCTGCATAGATGTCTGCCATTCCCCCAAAGGCTTCCAAGCATAATGGATACAGCCATGTGTATGGGGGAGGTCAGCTCCCTCCAGTGAGACAAAGCTGTGATCGGAGAATACACTGGAAACTGTAAGGCAAAGGAGGGGGCAGGGGCAAGTAAGAGAATGGAGTCGGAGCAACGCAAGTGACAGAAACGATTACCAACATGCATATTTATTGAGCACGTGTGTCGGCATGCGCTATTTCAGGAACATCTCACTTAGCTCCGTGACAATCTAAGAACTATGGTTTCTCCGTTGTCCACACATAATGCAGCTGGACAAAAGCACTCTTGAATGTCTGCTCAGGAACATTTAGTTAGTAAACAACAGAGATAAGCTGTGAAACCAACAGTCTGTTTTGTTTTTAATCACGCAGGGGTCTTCTTAACCAAGATAACAGGAGAGGACTTGGGTAAAGGTATGGGATCAGATGGCAGGGATGGGGAGGTGAGGGATGGAGGGAGAGGGGACTGAGAGAAACTACTGGAATTGGGGGGCGAGGAGGCACTGGTGACAACACGGAAATCTATTGTAGTGCAAAGTTTCTGGGATCTACATGGGTGACCCTGGCAAAGACACCTAGCAATGGGGGATAGGGAGGCTGAGCCAGAAATCTTCCTTAACCAGGCAAGGATTCCAGTGGAGGGACTGGGACATCAGTCCAGCCACAAAACACTCAATCTACAATGTGTCCTGCCTACAAGATCTGCTTGGGTAGTGGTGGTGCAGAACTTGTAGGGGTGGCCAGCCAATTACCAGTTCAACGTCACGTCCACACCACGAGAAGGATCCCATGACCAATACTAGAGGGGTTCCCATGTGGGGAAAAGAACCAGAGAATAGATAGCCCAGAGACATGGGACAGAACTAAGCACAACTGGCAGGGGGAAAAAAAGTAATGAAATGGTTCCTAATGATAGTCTACTGTACTCAGATCAGTGCCTAGCCCAGTTGTCATCGAGAGGTTTTGTTCAGCAGCTGATGGGTGCATATGCAGACACCCACAGCCATACATTAGGCAGAGCTCTGGCTATTCCACAGAAGAGGAGGGCTTGTAGGAACGAGTTGGACTGAGGACGCCAGTGGAACATGTTCCACAGACTCGAATAAGCCCGGGTCCCAGGGGCTCCCAGGGGCTCCCAGGGGCTCCCAGGGGCTCCCAGGGGCTCCCAGAGACTGAGGCGATCATCACAGAGCCTGCATGGGTGCACTATGTCCTCCGCATATATTGTGGTTGTGTACCTTGGTGTTCCTGTGGGATTCCCAATACCTAAGGCTTTTTGAAATAATCCAGTTAAGAGTCTACAGTAATTAAAATATAATGGCCAGAATACGTAAGGACCATTTCTTTGCCTCTTGGGATAAAATATTAAATTGAGGTTGATGAGTGGGGAAAAAAATCCTCATTTGCTTTACTTACTTTAGGAGGATAAATAATGAGTTAATTATCATTGAAACCTGTTTATTCTTGCTTTTATCCACAAAATGAAAGACCGAAAGCAACACATTCCTTTAAGTTCTGTGTGCCTGCCTTTCTCCTTTAAGAAGTCAGAGACAGGACTGGCATGTAACGCAGCAATCCCACGGCTAAGGATGTATCCAAAGGAAAATGAGATTTATATACCACAGAAACACAGACATTAACATGTATGTTGCAACACTAGTCACATTTTAATACATTTTATGTGGAAGATCTATGTATCTAGTCAAGCATGGCCTTTTTTCTATACCTCCCAAGCGTTGGACTTACAGGCATATTCTGTAGGCCCAGTTTGATGTGGTCCTAGAGATGGAACCCCCAGGGCTAAGACTATGCTTTCAGAGTTCATTTCTATAGTTCGTTACTAGAGAAGTTTCCAGGGCTTCATGAAGCAAGAACTCTACCAATTACACTATGTCCCAAGTCCCGTCCGGTGGAATCTTTGTCACACGATAAATTTTAAAGACATACCTGCATGTATGTATATTGTGCATGGACCTAGTATCTGTGGAGGCCAGAAGGTAGAACAAATCCCCTGGAGATGGAGTTAAGGATGGTTGTGAGCCACCATGTGGATGGGCGCTGGGAACCTAACCTACGTCATCTGCAAGGCAACAAGTCCTCTTAATCTGTGAGCCATCTCTTCAGTCCTCGTCTATATTATCTTGATCATGAGAATGCTTTAGGGACTCTAAAAATTTCTTGAATTGGTATTCGTTCATGGTATCAAAGTGCTGCCTAAATTTATGCATAATTATGTAGCACAACATAAAATGGTTCTAGAACCTTCGCATATCCCTCCCAAAAAAGCAATTCTGTTCTCATTTGATTCCAGGTAAAATTAAGACTCACTCATAAATGGCAAAGTGTTCTTGAAAAGGCAGGTGATATCTTTCTGGTGCTTGGTTATTGAGGAAGAGGCAGGTGTCCCTTGTCATGGGGAAGAGATACGTTGGAAGTCTGCTTTGATGACAGTGAGTTAAGTCAACTGCAAGTGTAATGACATAAAACTGTGCCTTGTGAATACACCAAAGGGTCATCCAGGCTTTGGTTATTTTGGGAGATGGGGTACGTGTGTAACAAACTCTGAAGCTCAACTCTACTCCAGTCCTTAGTAAGTCTATCTTGACAGTGGGTGAAGTTTCCATAGTCCCCATCCTCTTTGGAGTTCTGGGTCCCTCGGGCAAGTCCCTCACTCTAGGTAAAGCTGTGTGGGTCGCTATTGAGCCCCATGCCTCACCACAAAGGCAGCAGTGTTACATAGGCTGGCAGCTCAGACATGTCCCAGACCTTATAAGCTCACGCGAATGCAGGCAAAGCCTTGAAGTGTGGGGTTGCTATATGTCTATTTTAGAAGACGCCTCATCTTACCAAGCACGATAACCTGAAGTGTCTAGGTGTGCTGGTGTCCTGCTCTTCTCTACATGAAAACTCTCTTAGGGACCAAGGTGAGCTTCTGAAAGCCTGAGTGTAGATGGAGGCCAGAGTACATGACTGCAGTCTTTAGAACCAGCTCGAGGATGCTAACAGCACCACGGCTTAGTCAATCAATTACCTTCCTACTTTAATTCACTTGCGTTGCACTCCTAATACCCACAATGCAAATGGTCTTGGGTAGCATCTCACTACTTTTGCTTTATTTAAGAGTTTTATTCTATTTGTTCTGTAGCAATTATGCTAAATGTAAATTTAAAAATAAGCCCCTAATAAACCTATTTTGTTAAATTCAATCTCTCTCTCTCTCTCTCTCTCTCTCTCTCTCTCTCTCTCTCTCTGTGTGTGTGTGTGTGTGTGTGTGTGTGTGTGTGTGTGTGTGTGTGTGTGTGTGTGTGTGTGTGTGTGTGTGTGTGTGGTGGTGTGTGTGTGTGTGGTGTGTGTGTGTGTGTGTGTGTGTGTGTGTGTGTGTGTGTGTGACCATATGCCACATGTGTGAGAGTGCTCATGGGGACCAGAAAAGGTGGCAGATCCCCTGAGCTAGAAATTAACATGCGTGCTAGAAGATGAACTCAGGTCCTCTGCAAGAACAAAAAACACTCTTAACTAGGAAGCCATTTCAGGAGCCACGTGCTAACCAATTTTGAGGATTTCTCAGATCTGACAATATATCAACCTGAAACACACACACACACACACACACACACACACACACACACACACTATGTTACACTGGTAGGTGTTAAATAAATTAAAGCACAGGATAAATTTTAATGTATTTTAATAGTTGTTTTATTATGTTGTCAAAAGTGATATAAAATTATTTTTAAATGTGTAGTGTATCAGACCCACAAACATACAAACAAACAAAAAAAAAGAAAGGGGAAAAACTCAAAAAAGTTAATGAGATATCATTATTTTCAAATCAATAACAAACAAACAAATAAATAAAAACACGATAATGATGGTGTTTAAGATTACTGAGGAGCCAGGTGTGGTGGCTCATGTCTGTCATCTACCCCTGAGGCTGAGGCAGGAGGGCTGCAAGTTTGAGCAGTGAGACTGAATCTCAAGAAACCACAATGATAACAACAACAATAAGTGCAAAGGTCACTTCAGCAGTGGTGCTGAGCTCATCAGCGAAGGAAAATGAAAGCGAAGGAAATGCGCTTAGCAGTGAAGGAATCTTATAGGAAAACCTTAACAGTATTTTAGCACAAAACAACTAGAAGAAAATATAGGTAAGTATTCATATGCTTTTTTCATATGCTTTTAGTACAATCAGTGACACGATCAAATATGGTGGTAAATAAACAAGAATAGATTTTGTGTCTCATGCAAAATTTAAAATGTCAAAATATAGACATAAAATGAAAATGCAAAGGGCAATATAAAACTAAACAGACTAAAGGTAACACATAGAGATCTATCAAAAAAGAAAGAAAAAGAAGGAAGGAAGGGAAGAAAGGAAGGAGGGAGGGAGGAAGGAAGGAAGGAAGGAAGGAAGGAAGGAAGGAAGGAAGGAAAGGAAGAGGAAGACCCCTAGTGTGCTTGTAGGTAAAATGGGACACCTTCCTGAATGCTGGAAGAGATAAATTAGTCATATTAAAATGTTGGCTGTGGATATATCTGTATAGTGGAATTATAAGTGGGTTTTGTTTGCTGTTTTGTGTTTTTCAAGAATGAGCATATGCTCCTTTTGTAATTAGAAGGAGCAAAGTATATTTATGTAACCTAGAACCTTATGGCAGACAGTACTGAAGAAGCAATCTGGAAACTTCATCCCAGGGGGTGGGACTTTGTCCTAGGCACACGGCTTTCTGTAGACTCCTAAGCGTTAGCTAACATGGTTTTCATTCTGCAGCATGCTTTTAAAACTAATCAACTCTGAAAAATTTTGTGATTTACCTATCTTATTAAAGTAAATTTGTGCGAGTTCTTTAGCTGTGATGTCATGGGCCCTGAGTAGGCGATTCTCTTAGAATTCTACCACAGTGTTTAGACTAATTATACATTTCCATGCCTCCAACTCTCAGGGCCCCAGCATGTGTTCTCACCGCTGCCAGCCAGATACCTGAACATGTGGTGATTAAAGCTATTGGTTCGCCTGACCTGAATGAGGCCCCTGTGATTATGAAGCATGATGTGGCCAAGCATGGTAAGACAGTCACTAAGTAGCCACTCTCTAGTCCTTACATGATTATCATCATTTAATAGCTTACTTCAGTTCACTTATATTTCCCATTTATTTTAAAAGTAACCGCATATCCAAACTAGAAATAAACATATCAATTTTGACATTTTTAAATTTAACATTAATGAGGAAAAAATGACAAAGAAGTCTGAATATTTTCTAGGCGCATAGTTCAAAACCATTCTCAGGCAGAATTCAGACCCAGGAGTAAGCCAACATTGGGGCAATTGGGTCTGTGGCCACACTAAAAGAGAAACTTAGCTTTCACAGTATTCAGAACCTTCAGCTAGTATTTATTTCTTCTTGGAAGTTTAGTTGGATGTTTAAAACTAATTTCTCATTAGCTGTTTTTATTTGCATAAAGGTTTCAAAATTCTTGAAAGCAATTTATCCTTCAACAGATTGATGCTTCTTGGCATTAAGAGTCACTTGGCATTAAGTTACTTGGAGAACAGGTTTCTTGATAGGTGGCCTACTGTCTATGCTATGCAGAGCCAACCACAGCCATGGTCTACATTAACAAAGCTAAATTAATGACATTTTATTATTCTGTCGGTGTTTTAAATACAATAGGATATGTAAGGATTTGTAAATGTTCTTCAATAACACAAAGGGTACTGTTATTTAATGTAGAAAGATTTTTACTGAAAGTAATTCAAGGGAGAAAGAATCTATGATTTTATTATCACACTAATGCAAAAATAACAAGAATTTTAGCTTCACTTGTTTGAACAGCGACTCCTAAAATGTTTTCTTCACTTTATGATAGAAAATAAATATATATTTCTGCCATTATGGAACAATTATAATTTCTGTACTTTGAGCTACACATAAATGTACTTTTATATTTCATTACACACCAAATCATCAAAAAGCACTGAGGATTCTGAAGGCATGGTTTTAAAATAACTATTTCTGTACATACTGCATCTTCACAAATTGCCATTTTTATTTTAAAAGCAGTTGCTCACAGAATCAACAGTAACAGAAATGAGGGCTGATGGAGAAAGTACAAGTTTATCCACTCTACTGACGTCCGTCTGACCTATAACAACCTGTACAGTGCACTTCCTCTACAACAGACCTCCTGCTCCTCAGGCCTCCTCGTCAGCCAGTGTGTGGGAAGAATCCCTGCATGCCGCTGCCTTCACTCATGCTTTGTCTCTATTTGTACTTTCCTGGGCAACTGTATTGGTGGGCACCCAAGTCTAGTAGGCCTTTCCTTCCTACCCACAAACAAATGCAGGCTGTTGAGCAGAGATCTCATCCACGAGGGAACTGTATTTTGAACCTACCCAAGCGAACACTTTCCACTGCCTTACACAGCAAGCAGGAGCGCACACACACACACACACACACACACACACACACACACACAGTCACACACAGACACACACACAGACACACACACACACACACACACACACACACACACACAGACACATACAGAGAGACACAGACAGTCATACACAGACAGACACACACACACAGCCACACACACACATACACACAGACACACACACATACACACACAGACACACACACACACACACACAGACACACACACACACACACACACACACACACACACACACAAACACACACACACACACACACACACACACAGACACACACACAGACACACACACACACACATACACACACAGACACACACACACACACACACACACACACACACACACACACACACAGACACACACACAGACACACACAGACACACACATACACACACACATACACAGACACACACAGACACACACACATACAGACACTCACACAGACACACACACATACACAGTCATATACAGACAGACACACACAGACACACAGACACACACACACACACACAGATACACACATACACACACACACAGACACACACTCACGAACCAGCTGGGGAAGCTGAGGCTGTGTTTTCAGACTCTTGCAGCCACATCAGCCTTTGGTTCTGTTAATTAGCCCAGAGCAGGGCCATCTTCACACTGAGCAGGACAGAACTGTCTTAATGCCCACATTTGTCTTAGTATGTGTTCAGGGAAATGATAATAGGATACAGAGTAAATCCAATATCATCACCACAAGCAAAACAGGTTTAGAGTCAGCAACTTCTCGAGCAATAAATCTAAAAGCACAAACAGTAACTACAATACCTGCAGGGTAGCCCTGCAATTTAAAAACTGGCCAACCATGGATACAAATCCAGAATGACTTTCTCATCAGAATTAAAGCAATGATTAACTTTTGACAATGCCATGCTAAAAAAAAAAAAAAAGATACAGAGTAACCATTAAACAAGGAACTCTAGAGCACACAGGTTTTGAACATGCTGAAATGAGACGGCGAGAAAAGACAAGCTCCTTCTATCCAAAGGCATAAATAAGGAAAATGAAAAAGGGGGGAAGAGAAGAGAAAGCCCACCATAAGTTGATAGAAGGGAAACCCAAGATATTAGTTTCTCTAACGTGGGAGTGAACTGAACTCTCAGATTACAATCAACCCAAACAAACAAGAAGCACAACCAATCTGTGTCAGACGCCTTCACACAGCGAACCATGTACTGCAAGTTATATCAACACCCAAACTAACAGACCTCGAGGAGAAAAAGCACGAACAGTAAGGCAAACTGACTAATTAGTAAATCAATCTAGTTTATAAGCATTTCCCACCTGAAACAATAAAAGAACATTTAAAACACAAACATTTGCACAGCTGAGACAATCCTAACTTACATAATATCTGGAAAGAGACCTAACTTTAAGGAGAAGGAGGTCACACGTTTTAGATAAGACCACTCAACATCTGAACTAAAAGAACAAATATTCAAGAGATGTATTATTTCTAAAGCAGAACAGCACAGCCATATGTGTAAGCCTGAACCCCAAAATGTATGCACTGGGAGATAATGCCCCCTGGAAGTGATTAATGGTAAATGAGACCTAGGAATAAGGCACTGATGTAACGGGGAGTGGCCTCCTCCTCCTCCTCCTCCTCCTCCTCCTCCTCTTCCTCTTCCTCCTCCTCCTCCTCCTCCTTGTTCTGGTTGTTGTTTACTCATTTGGGGACAGAGTTGTGCTGTGAATCTCTGGCTGGCCTGGAACTTGCTATGAGACCAGTTTGAATTCAAACTCAATGTAATGCCCCTACTTCTGTCTCCCAGTCACTAGAAACAAAGCAGGAGCGCACGACCACAGTGGTAAGGGTAGCCATCTCCTAATGTGCAATACTGGGGAGCCAACAGACAGGCTTGTAAAGACTATCAGGGTGTGGCCAGCCTATATGCCAATGGAAAATGCTTCAGAATGAAGCCTATCTCACTGATGCCTGGATCTCGGACTTCCGCAGAATTAGAACTGTGAAAATCTAACTATCTGCTTTTAAAGCCACTTGGTCTATGGAATTTTGTTATGGTGGCCCAAGCTGACTGTTTCACCATGATACATAATGCCTGTGTCATTTTAAACTTCACTGTGGCTCTTTTAAAAATAATAAAATAAAAACAGTGCAGCACATTTGATCTCAGAAGCTGTAAAGGCTTTTCATAAGCTCACAGATGTTATAATAATATGGTGGTGGTGTGGGGACAGAGAAACCAGAGGACCAGAAAAGAGCATGGAGAACAAATGCACACATCAGTACAAACCTGAGTTCAGCAGTCCGGATACGGGAAACCAGTAAGGAAGAAGAAACTAATCGCTGGATGACTCTCCGACGGTTGGTTGTGTGATACAGAAGAAAGGGAAAACGCGTTCAATAGGTGGTATTTGACCTTGAGGTGTGAAAAAACTCCTTAGAACACAGAAGCAAGAGACACATTTGATTGTGTTTGAAATGAGAATCATTCTTTCTCAACAGACATCTAAAAGAATAGAACCTTAAGCGATCCAGTGTGAAGATAAACAGGCAATGTAACAAATAAACTGAAAAACACCAGTAACCTCTGGCATATAGGCATCTAGTACTAGCAACAGTTAGAGCTGGCGTGTTTGTTAACTTGCTCACTGGGTATGAACAGGGATTTCATAGAAGAAAGGACGCAAATGGCCAATAAACATGAAAAGTTATTCAACAACAGCAGTTACCGGGGATATGCAAATTAAGTCCCCAGTGACACAGCATTTCACCACCACCAGATTGCCAACAATTTTGAAAAGTCAGAGAGTTTCAAGTGCTGCCAAGGATATGACAGGATGGAATGCTCCGCCGCTGTCGGGTAGAGAGTCACCTGCGACCTCGGCTAGGGAGCCGCTTGGCTTGGCTCCTTCGTTTCACACCCATTAACTGATTATTTACTCCGTGTGCATCTGCGGCCATTCCAAGGCTGCACTGTGAACCAGACAGAAATCCCCATGTCAGACTGAAAGTGCCTCGCCCCTACCCTACCTTCTTGGACACAGTAAGTTTTAACTCTGTGACCTCCACCCACGTGAACGGAAGCAACACTGTCCCTACTCAAGCCAAGGAGAGAGCCTACATGCACGTTATCAGAAAGATGGATAAGTGTATAGGACACAGAGAATGAAGTCACCTTGAAAATGAGAGAACCAAAGCAACGTATAAAAAATGTTTTAAAATCCTCTGAGTGGACAACCATACTATAAGAAGCAAAAGCAAACTCTCTGGAGGTGTGCATGCTGGCTGGTGAGCTTCCTCGGAGCAGGAGAGGGCACGCACAGAACAACTTCGGAGAACTAAGGAGGAGATAAGCCATCCATGGGAAGGTTTTGCTTCAAAATCAGGTGTTAGGTAAACGGGTAGTTGGTCCCGAAATTTCAAAACTGTAAAATTCCTAACTGTATTTGAAACTGCTCTGTATTTAACACCGTGGAAATACTCTTAGCACACTGATTAGGCTAACCTTCTTTGCTGGGATAATCAAATGAGACCCAAACAATAAAATGGCAAAATCAAGAATTCATAAATGTCACTCTTCACATTCTATATAAAGACTAGTTTCTGCAAGTATTATCACCTAGCATCACAGTGGAAGCTAAAGGGAACAATTTGCAGTGATTAGGAAACTGAGAGGAGGAGCTACGATAACCTGGTTACCCAGAATAGATACAAGTTCTCGGGACAAGCCTGCCATGGCAGCATTGCTCGCAATTTGTACTGTGAGGACAGAAACTTTTAAAAGCCCTAATGAACATGTCACAAAATTACTTACGAGGGTTTACAGAATAGAAAGCTCTTCCTATAGGCTGCTTCTGCACAGGGTTTACATGAGAAACAATCATACTAGGTGAATATTATTTCAGTGTAAGGTTGGCATAAGACTAACTTTGCAACACAGAAATATGAAATGGAAGCTCTTTTTAAAAGGTTGGTAATTATTTTGACCCAATAAGCCGAACTCAAATAAATAATGCTGTCTAGACGATGGACGACAGGAAAAATGTGGATGGCTAAATCAGCTTTGATGTTAAACCAGTACCTGCATACTCAGAAATGTTACTTTTATAGGAATTATTAACAAAGTTTGTGTAACTTATGTCATTAACATAGATATACTTTGCATTTAATGCATTCTTTTAGCCCACTTAACCATACTCCCTAACAAACACTTCTGTCATACTCTTTATGTAAATTCTGAACCTATGTCACAATGGTAGACATATACATGTATATAATTCATGTGAATTATTTGCATAATGCACAAGCAAATAAGCATTACAATGAATTAATATCATTGTATGTCTACCAAAAGCTATGCAACATTAATTAAACTCATTTAATGCTTATTTAATTTCATCTATCAGATCAGAATTACAGACATAATTTTAAGACCTCATTCTAATAAGATGACTGTGTGATTAAAGATTCGGTGTATACTGTTTAATCAAAATAATCTTATTCCTAAACACCTAAGTATTTAAAAATGTCAAGTGAAATTATTCAAGTCTAGATGAGTTGTAAATTTCCAATGAAAAGGTTAATTACAAATGAAAAAACTGCTTTAACCACATAGTCTGTGACATATTTTGTGTAGACAGTAACAATAGATTTAAATACCTTAATATTACCATATATCATATATCATATACACACAATGTGCACATATGTACATGTGTGCATATGAACACTGTTTCCCTTGGGAGATATACATACGTGAGAAAACCATTTATAAGCAATTATTTCCTGCATGCTATAAATTAAGGTGTTGGCTTTTTTGCCATAAATTTGATATGTAGACATAAGGTTCTCTACTTCTCTAGCTCTGACTGTCAGTTTCACACTGTTCTGCGGTGTGAAATTGAAACGAAATGGTAGAGAATTGACAAGTGGAAGCACATAAATTTTAACAAAAAAAATATTCAAATGTCTGAAAAAGGCTGAAAAAAATAATATGTAAGCATTTTATAGCAATGACTATGCTCCGCCTACTGAAATGTCTCAGTCCGAGAATGTCAGATAATCTAGAGTGTATTTAAAAACAGTAGCGGGGAAACACAGACAACAGTGCATCTTACTGCCTCACAGGAGACGGGCAGGGCTCCGGGAGTGAAGGCTGTGAAGCAGAGCTCCCATCTAGCTGGAGCAAATTTGTGGCTCCCACTTTTGCCTACTTGTAGACAAGATTATTGTCATTTTAAACACTCTGTCTCCATAGCAACACCCTCAATTTCCTTTACTGCAAGCATGAAATCCAAGGTTGCCAAAAAGAATGGTGTGGCAATAATAACACCTTCTATTAAAATTTCTTGTCCTGGTACCATTATTTGGAGTCTCTGAGACACCTTCATGCTTCCTTTCACGTTTTGAATGTGTAGTTTGCACTTCTTGTTTGGGGGAGAGAGAGTATTATTAAGTAGCCCTGGCTTGTCTGGACTTTGGAATGTAGACCAGGCGGGCATTGAACTGACAGGGATAAACCTGCATTTGCCTCTGCCTCCGAAGTGCTGGGATTCAAAACGGTGTGCCACCACACCTGGCCCCTACGAGGTATTTACTTGTCTTAGTTAGGGTTACAATTGCCGTGATGAAACACCATGACCAAAGCAACTTGGGGAGGAAAACACTGATTTCACTCTCAGTTCCATAAACAGTTCATCATCAGAAGCAAGGAGAACAGGCGTCAGGGGTGCTGCTTACTGACTTGCTTTCCGTGGCTAACTCAGCCTGCTTTCTTATAGAACCTAGACTACCAGCCCAGGGATGGCCCCACCCCCGATGGGCTGGGCCCATCCCCCACTGATCACTAATTAAGAAAACGCCTTACAGCTGGTCTTCTGAAGGCACGTTTGTCAACTCAGGCTCCCTTTCCTCTGACGACTCTAGCGGAGGTCAAGTTGACACAGACTAGCCAGCACAGAGCTGTTTTAGTAACACACTTAGACAAGCTGGACGACCTTTCCTTTTTCTTCCACTTACTCTGTGACTTTGGGACAGTCACTCTCAGGACTTTTGTTGCTCACTAGGTGGGGGTGTTAGTTTCTAAACATTGCGTGCAGTTAGAGAAAGTGCTTTACCGTGGTCAGCACACCATAAGATGTCAGCAAACTACAGAGAGGGAAGGAGAGTGGCTATTTTTGTAAGGCGCTTACTTCCTGCTGCTACCCAAGACTCTCTCCATCATTTCATGACGGCAAAAATCTAACCCTAATACCATGACAATAGCCTGGAACTTATTAACTACTGCATCAGAAATGGCACAGCCTCTGTGCTTTACATACTATCCCTATGGGCATGGTTTATAATGCAGGTATTGTTTTAAGGAGGAATAAATTAAACCATAGGTTACTGATGACGTAACACGTGGATGACAGCCAGACACGGACACTGAGCCAATCAGTGCCGAAGGGAGGCAGGAATTCATCTACGCTCCCTCCTGCAGTTCTCACCTCTGACTTACATGAACATGCCGTGGAATCTTGAAGCACGAGCTCTGATGGCAAGGTTGGTGTGTGTGTCCCGTGGGACACCTGAACCACAGTGATCGCTTCAAAGAGATGAGCAACTCCTCGACACTAATAAGAGATCAGAGCTGCCTTAGTAGCAGCAGGATCAGATCCCCTCCCAATCTCTAAGTCTTTTCTGAATCCAATAGAAAGCAATCGGGCTTAAACTTGAGTTTTTCTACTTAAAATGCCCATCATTTTCATCTTTCTAAAAAAGTGACTTCTGAACAGGAAAATTGAAGCTAATTTAATGTCTTGCCCGTAGGGTTTTCGGAGCATCGCTGTGATCCCAGCAATGGCGGGATGCTGTAGCAGGGACTGCCTTGTATTGAAGCAGGAAGGGGTCTGTACGACTGAGAGAGCAGTACTGGGAACACACAGTGGTCACGGTTATACGTGGCTCTTTCTGGGCTTTGATTAGGGAGAGCGAAAATAATGCTGATTATCAAAAATAGTTATATTCTACTTAAATAGGCTGTAACTTTGGAACCTTCCTAAACCTTTTATTTTCGTATAAGCTCGGAACTGTACACAGAGCAAGGGTTAAGGAGGAGAGCATATGAGTCAAAAATATAAGCAATGGTTACGAGCAATGGAAGCTGATTTGAATAACCGCCATGGAACGCATCATGTGACACCTAAATTCTGTGTACTTCATCCATATGGTGCACATCAAAAGTACCATAAAGTGACTGAAAGATTTATTTTGAACATTGAGGAAATCTCACTTGGGAGCAGATGCCCAGACTGGCTTGGAGACAGCAGGTTTCACTGGGTGACTAATCGCATCACTGAGGCATTTTTGTAAAGTCTATAAAAGGATATTTAGTAGTAAGACGCATGAATATTGATGATAGGGAGCAATATGGACACTTGAAGTCACCGCTGAAGAGCAGCACAAGTGTCCTGAATCTTAAAACAAACGCAGCTCATTCCTATGCTCAGAGAACAAATGCCCTTTTGTTGGCTTTAACTCTTCCAGAGAGAGATCAATGAGGAATCCGCCTGAGTAAAACGCCCATGATTAAACTCTTCAAGTACAGTTAACTCAATAATAATTTCTCATTTAATCCTTCATGTCCTTAGAGTAGCTAATTCTGGAAAAAATCGAAATCATTATAAATTTTTTTAAACCAGTGAGAAAGTCCATCTTCAAGAATGGATGAGGAGGGCTTGTGAGATGGCTCAGCCTGGCAATCTGAGTTCGATCCCCGGGACCCGTATGGTAGAAGGAGAAAAAGGGTTCCTTAAAACTGTCCTCTGACATGCATATATAGATGGTGGCACATGCACACAGGTAAATACATGTAATTTTTTTTAAAGAATGTATGAGAATAATAAAAAGCACGTACAAAATCATATGAAAACTCTCCTAGAATTTTCTAGCTCATTTAAAAGAGTATTTTAAAGATTACTGGGCATGATGATATATATCTACAGACCTCAAATTTGGGAGGACTGATACTGGAGGATGGCTGTGAGCTAGAGATTACCCTGGGCTACAGAGTAAGATACTGTCTGAATAATAAATCATTATGTTATTAAGCTATTATTTTATAACACTGAATTATATTTATTATTGTTGTTGTTATGCAAAAGAAAGTTGCCTGTGTCCTTCACTTGGGGTCTAAAGTTGATTAAGGAGAGCAGCAGAATGTTTTGAAAACCCATTTCTCAACTGATGTCTCTCCTTCGATATCAGCTCTTTTATATGTGAATATAAGGTGTAAAAGACACATATTTTACAATTTGGACTCTAGTAATTTCATCATTCTCGTAGCCTATCATTTCTGGCCCTGAATACTATAGAATCACCTTACATGTAATTTTTCAATGTTTAAAATCTTCAGTTGTCAGATCTTATAATGTCGCACTTTTTCCCCAGAAGAACCAAGTCATCAGAGGCCTTCAGTCCCGGTTAGAGAACTGCAGTCACCCACTGGTAATAATGACATTGCAACTCAAGGTCGCAAAGATCCTGGGGCAGAATAAAACGACATTGAGAAACCAACATGAAACTCTCTCCAAACAGCCACGTCCCGTCTGTTTAAAAGCCCAGTTATAAATTCTTCATAAGAGTAAGCTAGACGAGAACAAGGATGACACAAGCACATCTAAAAATTTTCCTTAAATCCCACTTCTAAAGCGACGGCATTTAAAAGATTCATATGGTTTGTCTGCAGAGTTCCAGACAAAGAACAGGTTAAATTCTGACATGGCAGAATGAAAATGGGGCTTCCAGGAAAATCTAGTTCACATAAAACATTTGCAATAGAGTCAAAACTGGATTAAAGTAATGAAAATATTCCTCTCTACTCATAAAAAGAGAAAACAGGGAGAGGAGATTAGCTTTCTTTTTAGATCAAGCCCCCCCCCATCCCCAATAGACATTAAACAAAACAACAACAAAAACCTAGTTAAAAAGTAACACAGCAAGCGCTGAATTAATCAAGACAACATTCTTCACTGACAACCAACAGAACCTTCCTCATGATTAAACATAAGCGAAACAGCTGGGGGTAGACCCAATCTAGATGAGTATACTAAGGGAACAGGATTGTGGGGATGCAAATGCTTGCAGAAATGAAAGTTGTATCACAGGTAAAATTCTCAGCCAAAAAGTCCCCCCTGAAAAACCAAAAGGGCAGATCTCGTATTCTCAAGTTTGGAGTCGTATTCTTCACCAGGCTATCATCATACACGCCCTTGATCGTACTGGTCGGGTACATAACACTTGGGAAAGACTCATTTTCTCTAATTTCCTAAAGCAGGACGGTCAGGGTCACATGACAGCCCTAGGTAAGGTCAGAGACTAAACACCACACCAATGCAAGCAAGAGTGGGATTGCCTCAGGTGTTAATTTTAATTATAAACTGTTAGGTTAAAAATATCTGGAATTTTGTTTGATCTACCTGACGCCAGCACCAGGAAAAATCGAACATCCCTTCTTGGAGTGGCCACACATTCCAGTAGGAGGCTCCAATGAGTTGAGGTCAAGGACCCTAGCTGAGTCATTAATAATTCTTTTTTTAAATGAATATTTATTTATTTATTTTATGTATAAGAGTACGCTGTTGCTCCCTTCAGACACACCAGAAGAGGGCATCAGATCCCATTACAGATGGTGTTGAGCTAGGAATTGATCTCTGGACCTCTGGAAGGGCGGTCAGTGCTCTTAACAGCTGAGCTATCTTTTCAACCCCATTAATAATTCTTAAAAGTATCCCGTGTTACTGGCTTGATTTATCTAGCCTCAAGGCTGTTCATGCCATGCAGTGGCAAAAGGGGCCTTAAGCGTTGACCTGAACTCACCCGGTACACTTCCGTTCTCCCACTCACTCCCTCGGCCCTTCAGTCTGTGACCTTTACTCCCTCCTTTCTATTACAGAAGTAAATTTCATTTTTCCTCTGGAACTCATGCACTAGCCTTCTCTGATATCATCCCACCAGTGCTTAGCCAACTCAGGAGCAGCCCAGACCTAACTGAAAATACTAAGTCTGAAAGAACAGTGCTTGGGAACCACCAATGAACTGGCAGGTCAACCTCCCAACAGAGCCCGTTTGTAAGGTAGCTGTTATTTCTAAACTGCAGGGCAACACCTATGCTGATCAAGGCTTCTGAATAACCGTGGAAAAACATGTGAAGGACTACGGAAGGACTATGCACAGGAGGTTCAGTGGGAAACAATAGCTGTTACGGCGATGCAGAGACAGGGAGAGCGGATGAGGGGAGCAGCTCGGATCCAAGGAGTTACATGAGCTTGGACAATTCCCACCACTCATTTCCTACCATGGCCAGCACATCCCAAGGAAGCAAAAGTTATAAATGTAGTCCACGGGGATTTCTTTTTACTTGAGAAATGTAACTAAATCCTGAACACAAAAATCAGTGCTTCAGGTGAATTAAACTTTTAGAAATTATGGATTTACCTGACAGAAACTTACTTAACGGAAATATATAATTTCTTCACCAAAATGTACAAACATTTGCTTTTGTTTGTTTCTCGGCCTTCCCAATGCTGTGACTTTTTAATACCATTCCTCATGTTGTGGTGACGATGAATTAAAAAAAATATATATGTATATATATGCATATATATATATTTCATTGTTACTTAACTGTAATTTTGCTCCTATTGTGAGTCATAATGTAAGTATCTGATATGCGACCCCTGTGTGAGGTTCCTTTAACCCCAAAGGGGTCACGACCCACAGGTTGATAACCACTGACCTACATGTGCAGATCAGGCTAGTGCTCTTGCCAGTTTGTTCGGAAGAGGAATCCAATGTTGCTTTCTTGGTTCCCACAATTCCACGCGCTTAGCACTGTATCAGTCTCTCTGACAAAGGCGATTTAATTTACTCTTTCACCTTCCCAACTGAACTCTGCCACACACAGCTAACAAGAGTCAGGGTTAGGATGACTCACAAATCCTTCTATAAGCTTTTCACCGTCAATCACTTGGGATGTTCTTTCAAAGACTCTTATCATAGGGAGCCTTCGGAGTACAAACCCCTCTAGGCAGCAGTTTTCAAAGGTGCCTTAAAAACAAACTGAGGGGCTCATCAGAACATCCCGGTCTTTGATCCTGACAGAGATGATGGGGTGGGGGTGGGGTGTGCAGGGCGTTGCTCATTGTGTGCTTAGCATACACACAACCCTGAGTTTGATTCACAGTATTCAAAAAGAAAAATTAAAAACTGAGAACAACGAAATGATCGTACCGGTGCTGTCCTACGAAAGGTGGCTTCCTTGAGGTTGTCAGTTCTGGGGTAACTGTTCCATGTAAAATCACCTAGTATTATCAGGCAGTGTTATGTTTCAAAATCTGAGCCCTAAATGTGTGATGGACGTAGGCATCACACCCAGGGTGCAACAGGAAGCTTGGCGAGCTTGGTAGAGCACTGGGTGCAGCCACTTCTGCAGCTTTCACAGCACCCACTGCTCTCTCCTGTGCTTCTGCCTTTTTTTCCTTCTTTTCACAGGGCAGTGGGACTCGCAATGGGGTGCTTCATTTCCCACACACAGCCCAGGTTCCATTAGGTCTGCTGTTTTGTGTGCACACGTAACACAAGTGTTTGATGGGAAGGACATTTGAATAACTGCACACTCAGGAATGCATGCGTGAGGAGGAAGGCTCCAACAGGCTCGGAAGATAAACAGGAACCATCCGGCGGCCGGCTAAGCACGGATATGAAAACTGGTCACGTGGGCCCCTACAGCACCTGCTTAGGCCTGACTGAACACCAGCTTCTCACCTGGACCTTCTCAGGGGCAGACATGGGAGGATGTAGGGCAGCAGGCTGACCCTCCAGTTACAGGGTGGGATGGCCTTTGCTCTGCGACTTGTCCCCAGATATTAACGTGGCTCGAAACCATAGTCATCACTAGGCAACGGTGCAGGCCTTTCCTTAGGCCAGTTTTGATAGCATCATATTCCTTCCGTGTTCCCCCACTCCCTGCGTCTTTCATATCCTTTGCGGTGTGGACATCGTGTGTTATTCTCCCCCAAACAACTGCAACGTTAAAAATTCAAAAAGCACAAAAAAGGTTAACTATAAGTCCACTTCGCACAGTCAAAAGTAGATAGTCAGAAGGACTTTGGACAGTGTCCAGTTTCCTGTGTGATAGAATACACTGTTTTCTCTTTTTATCTCCCTCTCGCCTTCCCCTCCACATGAACACATATACAAATACACACAATGTACTTTTTATATAAAAATACATACTGTGCTCTGTCTTACTTGTTTGCCCTTATATCAGATACATTATTGCTTGTCTTTTTTTTTTTTACAGATTTATCTCATTATTTTAAATTACTGCTTAATATCACAGCACATGGACTAACAACAGTTATTACTGTCATCAGCTGCTATGTGTGGAATGCTGTCCTCTGGGCATGACAACACTACTGTTACCTTATTCAGAGTGGCTGGGACTGCCAGCAGGGGATGCTCCCAAGATCTATTCTGTCCCCGTACAGGAGGATCATAGACCTTACCTGAGCTTCCAGTCTCTCAGAGCTCTAAACCCTCTCCCTCACCCGCCTCCCATAGCTGTAAGTGATTCTGCGCTGCCCCCATAAAGTTGCAGAAGATGCTGGAGTACACAGAGGCTCGCTGAAGGGGGTCCCCATTTATGCAGCTTCTGGAAGGTCACCACCCATGCTTACTCGGGACATTCTGGTGACACGGCTGTTCAGGGTCACTCATTTTCCTGTCAGTAAGTCCAATAGTTTCCCTGCCTTACCAAGATGGACTTGAATAGAAACATTTCTTTGATGGAGTCCCATCTGATATGCATAAATGAATGTTCATTTCTTCTTCAGGATAAGTTGGCAACTATATATATATATATATGTATATATATATATATTATATACATATAATATATATAAAATTTCCACCACAAATAATATTATAGTAATAGTCTACAAGTGTAGTATACATATATATGAAATGGAAAAATATTGTTTTTTGTTTTTTTTTGTCTTTTTTTTATATTTTTTTATTATTATTAACTTGAGTATTTCTTATATACATTTCGAGTGTTATTCCCTTTCCCGGTTTCCGGGCAAACATCCCCCCCCCCCCCCTTGCTTCCCTCTCCCCAACAGTCTAGTTCACTGGGGGTTCAGTCTTAGCAGGACCCAGGGCTTCCCCTTCCACTGGTGCTCTTACTAGGATATTCATTGCTACCTATGAGGTCAGAGTCCAGGGTCAGTCCATGTATAGTCTTTGGGTAGTGGCTTAGTCCCTGGAAGCTCTGTTTGGTTGGCATTGCTGTACATATGGGGTCTCGAGCTCCTTCAAGCTCTTCCAATTCTTTCTCTGATTCCTTCAACGGGGGTCCTGTTCTCAGTTCAGTGGTTTCCTGCTGGCATACGCCTCTGTATTTGCTGTATTCTGGCTGTGTCTCTCAGGAGCGATATGCATTCACATTTTGATCATCCGTCTTGAGTTTCATTTGTTCTAGGCATCTAGGGTAATTCAAGCATTTGGGCTAATAGCCACTTATCAATGAGTACATACCATGTATGTCTTTCTGTGATTGGGTTAGCTCACTCAGGATGATATTTTCCAGTTCCAACCATTTGCCTACAAATTTCATAATCTCGTTGTTTTTGATAGCTGAGTAATATTCCATTGTGTAGATGTACCACATTTTCTGTATCCATTCCTCTATTGAAGGGCATCTGGGTTCTTTCCAGCTTCTGGCTATTATAAATAAGGCTGCGATGAACATAGTGGAGCACGTGTCTTTTTTATATGTTGGGGCATCTTTTGGGTATATGCCCAAGAGAGGTATGGCTGGATCCTCAGGCAGTTCAATGTCCAATTTTCTGAGGAACCTCCAGACTGATTTCCAGAATGGTTGTAGCAGTCTGCAACCCCACCAACAATGGAGGAGTGTTCCTCTTTCTCCACATCCTCGCCAGCATTTGCTGTCACCTGAGTTTTTGATCTTAGCCATTCTCACTGGTGTGAGGTGAAATCTCAGGGTTGTTTTGATTTGCATTTCCCTGATGACTAAAGATGTTGAACATTTCTTTAGGTGTTTCTCAGCCATTCGGCATTCCTCAGCTGTGAATTCTTTGTTTAGCTCTGAACCCCATTTTTTTAATAGGGTTATTTGTCTCCCTGCGGTCTAACTTCTTGAGTTCTTTGTATATTTTGGATATAAGCCCTCTATCAGTTGTAAGATTGGTAAAGATCTTTTTCCAATCTGTTGGTTGCCGTTTTGTCCTAACCACAGTGTCCTTTGCCTTACAGAAGCTTTGCAGTTTTATGAGATCCCATTTGTCGATTCTTGATCGTAGAGCATAAGCCATTGGTGTTTTGTTCAGGAAATTTTTTCCAGTGCCCATGTGTTCCAAATGCTTCCCTAGTTTTTCTTCTATTAGTTTGAGTGTATCTGGTTTGATGTGGAGGTCCCTGATCCACTTGGACTTAAGCTTTGTACAGGGTGATAAGCATGGATCGATCTGCATTCTTCTACATGTTGACCTCCAGTTGAACCAGCACCATTTGCTGAAAATGCTATCTTTTTCCATTGGATGGTTTTTGGCTCCTTTGTCAAAAATCAAGTGACCATAGGTGTGTGGGTTCATTTCTGGGTCTTCAATTCTGTTCCATTGGTCTATCTGTCTGTCTCTGTACCAATACCATGCAGTTTTTATCACTATTGCTCTGTAATACTGCTTGAGTTCTGGGATAGTGATTCCCCCTGAAGTCCTTTTATTGTTGAGGATAGTTTTAGCTATCCTGGGTTTTTTGTTATTCCAGATGAATTTGCAAATTGTTCTGTCTAACTCTTTGAAGAATTGGATTGGTATTTTGATGGGGATTGCATTGAATCTGTAGATCGCTTTTGGTAGAATGGCCATTTTTACTATATTAATCCTGCCAATCCATGAGCATGGGAGATCTTTCCATCTTCTGAGATCTTCTTCAATTTCTTTCTTCAGAGTCTTGAAGTTCTTATTGTACAGATCTTTCCCTTGCTTGGTTAAAGTCACACCGAGGTACTTTATATTATTTGGATCTATTATGAAGGGTGTCATTTCCCTAATTTCTTTCTCCGCCTGTTTCTCTTTTGTGTAGAGGAAGGCTACTGATTTATTTGAGTTAATTTTATACCCAGCCACTTTGCTGAAGTTGTTTATCAGCTTTAGTAGTTCTCTGGTGGAACTTTTTGGGATCACTTAAATATACTATCATATCATCTGCAAATAGTGATATTTTTGACTTCTTCTTTTCCGATCTGTATCCCCTTGACCTCCTTTTGTTGTCTGATTGCTCTGGCTAGAACTTCAAGAACTATATTGAATAAGTAGGGAGAGAGGGCAGCCTTGTCTAGTCCCTGATTTTAGTGGGATTGCTTCAAGTTTCTCTCCACTTAGTTTAATGTTAGCCACTGGTTTGCTGTATGTGGCTTTTACTATGTTTAGGTATGGGCCTTGAATTCCTATTCTTTCCAGGACTTTTATCATGAAGGGTGTTGAATTTTTGTCAAATGCTTTCTCAGCATCTAATGAAATGATCATGTGGTTTTGTTCTTTCAGTTTGTTTATATAATGGATCACGTTGATGGTTTTCCGATATTAAACCATCCCTGCATGCCTGGGATGAAGCCTACTTGATCATGGTGGATGATTGTTTTGATGTGCTCTTGATCTGGTTTGCCAGAATTTTATTGAGTATTTTTGCATCGATATTCATAAGGGAAATTGGTCTGAAGTTCTCTTTTTTTGTTGGGTCTTTGTGTGGTTTAGGTATAAGAGTAATTGTGGCTTCATAGAAGGAATTCGGTAGTGCTCCATCTGTTTCAATTTTGTGGAATAGTTTGGATAATATTGGTACGAGGTCTTCTATGAAGGTCTGATAGAATTCTGCACTAAACCCGTCTGGACCTGGGCTCTTTTTGGTTTTGAGACCTTTAATGACTGCTTCTATTTCCTTAGAGTTATGGGGTTGTTTAACTGGTTTATCTGTTCCTGATTTAACTTCGGTACCTGGTATCTGTCTAGGAAATTGTCCATTTCCTGCAGATTTTCAAGTTTTGTTGAATATAGGCTTTTATAGTAAGATCTGATGATTTTTTGAATTTCCTCTGAATCTGTAGTTATGTCTCCTTTTTCATTTCTGATTTTGTTAATTTGGACACACTCTCTGTGTCCTCTCGTTAGTCTGGCTAAGGGTTTATCTATCTTGTTGATTTTCTCAAAGAACCAACTTTTGGTTCTGTTGATTCTTTCTATGGTCCTTTTTGTTTCTACTTGGTTGATTTCAGCTCTGAGTTTGATTATTTCCTGCCTTCTACCTCCTGGGTATATTTGCTTCTTTTTTGTTCTAGAGCTTTTTAGGTGTGCTGTCAAGCTGCTGACATATGCTCTTTCCTGTTTTTTTCTGCAGGCACTCAGCGCTATGAGTTTTCCTCTTAGCACAGCTTTCATTGTGTCCCATAGTTTGGGTATGTTGTACCTTCATTTTCATTAAATTCTAAAAAGTTTTTAATTTCTTTCTTTATTTTCTTCCTTGACCAGGTTATCATTGAGTAGAGCATTGTTCAATTTCCACGTATATGTGGGCATTCTTCCCCTATTGTTATTGAAGACCAGCTTTAGGCCGTGGTGGTCCGATAGCACCCATGGGATTATTTCTATCTTTCTGTATCTGTTGAGGCCCGTTTTTTGACCAATTATATGGTCAATTTTGGAGAAAGTACCATGAGGAGCTGAGAAGAAGGTATATCCTTTTGCATTAGGGTAGAACGTTCTATAAATATCCGTTAAGTCCATTTGGCTCATGACTTCTCTTAGTCTGTCTACGTCTCTGTTTAATTTCTGTTTCCATGATCTGTCCATTGATGAGAGTGGGGTGTTGAAGTCTCCTACTATTATTGTGTGAGGTGCAATGTGTGTTTTGAGCTTTAGTAAGGTTTCTTTTACGTATGTAGGTGCCCTTGTATTTGGGGCATAGATATTTAGGATTGAGAGTTCATCTTGGTGGATTTTTCCTTTGATAAATATAAAGTGTCCTTCCTTATCTTTTTGATGACTTTTTTGTTGAAAATTGACTTTATTTGATATTAGAATGGCTACTCCAGCTTGCTTCTTCCGACCATTTGCTTGGAAAGTTGTTTCCCAGCCTTTCACTCTGAGGTAGTGTCTGTCTTTGTCTCTGAGGTGTGTTTCCTGTAGGCAGCAGAATGCAGGGTCCTCGTTTCGTATCCAGTTTGTTAATCTATGTCTTTTTATTGGGGAGTTGAGGCCATTGATGTTGAGAGATATTAAGGAACAGTGATTATTGCTTCCTGTTATATTCATATTTGGATGTGAGGTTATGTTTGTGTGCTTTTCTTCTCTTTGTTTTGTTGCCAAGACGATTAGTTTCTTGCCTCTTCTAGGGTATAGCTTGCCTCCTTATGTTGGGCTTTACCATTTATTATCCTTTGTAGTGCTGGATTTGTAGAAAGATATTGTGTAAATTTGGTTTTGTCATGGAATATCTTGGTTTCTCCATCTATGTTGATTGAGAGTTTTGCAGGATACAGTAACCTGGGCTGGCATTTGTGTTCTCTTAGGGTCTGTATGACATCAGTCCAGGATCTTCTGGCCTTCATAGTTTCTGGCGAAAAGTCTGGTGTGATTCTGATAGGTCTGCCTTTATATGTTACTTGGCCTTTTTCCCTTACTGCTTTTAATATTCTTTCTTTGTTTTGTGCATTTGGTGTTTTGACTACTATGTGATGGGAAGAGTTTCTTTTCTGGTCCAATCTATTTGGAGTTCTGTAGGCTTCTTGTATGCCTATGGGCATCTCTTTTTTAGGTTAGGAAGTTTTCTTCTATGATTTTGTTGAAGATATTTACTGGTCCTTTGAGCTGGGAGTCTTCACTCTCTTCTATACCTATTATCCTTAGGTTTGATCTTCTCATTGAGTCCTGGATTTCCTGTATGTTTTGGACCAGTAGTTTTTTTCCACTTTACATTATCTTTGACAGTTGAGTCAATGATTTCTATGGAATCTTCTGCTCCTGAGATTCTCTCTTCCATCTCTTGTATTCTGTTGGTGAAGCTTGTATCTACAGCTCCTTGTCTCTTCTTTTGGTTTTCTATATCCAGGGTTGTTTCCATGTGTTCTTTCTTGATTGCTTCTATTTCCATTTTTAATTCCTTCAACTTTTTGATTGTGTTTTCCTGGAATTCTTTCAGGGATTTTTGTGTCTCCTCCCTATGGACTTCTACTTGTTTATTTATGTTTTCCTGGAATTCTTTCAAGGATTTTTGTGTCTCCTCTCTATGGGCTTCTACTTGTTTATTTATGTTTTCCTGGAATTCTTTCAGGCATTTTTGCGATTCCTCTCTGTAGGCTTCTACTTGTTCTCTAAGGGAGTTCTTCACGTCTTTCTTGAAGTCCTCCAGCATCATGGTCAAATATGATTTTGAATCTAGATCTTGCTTTTCTGGTGTGTTTGGATATTCCATGTTTGTTTTGATGGGAGAATTGGGCTCCGATGGTGCCAGGTAGTCTTGGTTTCTGTTGCTTGGGTTCCTGCGCTTGCCTCTCACCATCAGATTATCTCTAGTGTTACTTTGTTCTGCTATTTCTGACAGTGGCTAAACTGTCCTATAAGCCTGTGTGTCAGGAGTGCTGTAGACCTGTTTTCCTGTTTTCTTTCTGCCAGTTATGGGGACAGAGTGTTCTGCTTTCGGGCGTGTAGTTTTTCCTCTCTACAGGTCTTCAGCTGTTCCTGTGGACCTGTGTCTTGAGTTCACCAGGCAAGTCGTTTGTAGCAGAAAAGTTGGTCTTACCTGTGGACCCGAGGCTCAAGTTCGGCCAGCTGGGGTGCTGCCCCACGGGTCTCCTCGGCGGCAGCAACCAGGAAGATCAGCGCCGCCCCTTTCGTGTGGTTCCGTGCACCAGGGTTCCAGTTATCTTTTGTTGTTTTCCTCTGGGATCAGTACTGTGTGCAGCGTGCGGCCTCTTCTGGTTTCCCAGGCGTGGCCGCCTCTCTGAAGGTTTAGCTCTCCCTCCCACGGGATTTGGGTGCAGAGAACTGTTTATCCGGTCGGTCCCTTCAGGTGCGGTGTCTCAGACGCCTTGGATCTGCTGCCCTGGGCCCTCTCTCACGGGTACCCAGAGGCCAAGTTAACAGTTTCTCCTGGGCCAGGGATGGGGCAGGGGCACTCTCCACTCTGCTGCCTCAGGAGTGCCCGCCAGACCAGGCGGGCGAGAACTCCCTCCAGGGGGCCTGGGAGCAGAGAGCTGCTGAGGCAGGATCCACCGCCCGGGAGTTCTGGCCAAACACCGAAGTGTCCGGGTCCCAGAGGAACTCCGCCTGTGAGACCTGAGTTCACCAGGCAAGTTTTGTAGCAGAAAAAGTTGGTCTTACCTGTGGACCCGAGGCCAAGTTCGCCTCGGGTGCTGCCCATGGGCTCTCCGGGGGCAGCAACCAGAATATCTCGCTATTTCTTCCGGGAGGTTCCGTGCACCAGGGTTCCAGATAGCTTTTGTTGTTTTCCTCTGGGATCAGTACTGTGTGCAGCGGCAGTCTCTTCTGGTTTCCCAGGCGGTCCGCCTCTCTGAAGGTTTAGCCTCCCTCCCACGGATTTGGGTGCAGAGAACTGTTTATCCGGGTCGGGTCCTTCAGTGCGTGTCAGACGCTGGGACCTGCTGCTCCTGGGCCCTCCTCCACGGGTGGCCCAGAGGTCACCCAGCTTCCTCCCTGGGCCAGGGATGTGGGCAGGGGGTGGGCAGCGTTGGTGGTCTCCTCCGCTCTGCTGCCTCAGGAGTGCCCGCCAGACCAGGCGGCGATAACTCCCCTCCAGGGGGCCTGGGAGCAGAGAGCTGCTGAGGGCAGGGATCCGCCGGCCCCGGAGTCTGGCCAAACCCCGGAAGTGTCAAAAATATTGTTTTTATGCCTTTGTATACCTAAAGCATGCATGTTGACTAAACCCAGTAGTGAAATGTATGAAGTTTGAATTTTGATAGTTATTGTCACATTACCCTACAACTGTGTGCACCAATCTAGATTCTACCGACAATAGATGTTCATGATTGTGTAGTATTTGGTCTTATTCATTTCTAAAACTAAAAAAAATGGCACCTTACTATCACTTTAAAAAGGGAGTCTTGAGGCTGGGGAGAAGGCTCTGTAGAGTGCTAGCCACATAGATACCGTGACCGGAGTCCAAGCCCCGACACTCGTGTAAAGGCGGGGCTTATTGGCACGCACCTGCGATCCCAGTGCTGGGGAGGCTGAAACAGAAGGATCCCAGAGGTTTGCTAGCCGCCAGTCTAACCTAAGTGACAAGTTCCCAGTTGAGTAGACCTTGAGTCATAAAAGGATGTGGAAAAGGAACAACGAGAACACCCAGTGTTGACCTCTGGCCTCTACATGTACCCAGACACATACACAGACACGCACAGAAAGGGGAGAGTAAATCCTGATAAAAACAACACTAGCAAATAATGTATTGAGTTCTTCAGAGATCGTTACAGGTCCTACATGCATGGGCTTTCGCCTCAAATCCAGCGACTCTCAGTCTGTGGGCCGTGCTCCCTGGGAATGTTGACAAGCCTTTCTTCACAGGGGTCGCCTAAGACCATTGGAAAGCACAGAGATTTACACTATGATTCATAACAGTAGCAAAATTACAGTTATGAAGCAGCAATGAAAATAACTTTATGGTTGGGGGTCACCACAACATGAAGAAGTATATTAAAGGGCTGTGGCGTTAGGAAGGCTGAGGACCACTGCCTTAGTCAGTGTTTTGACTGCATCGTTTGTTATACGCAGATATTGTAGTCGGGGTCACATATTGAAGGACCAGGACACTGATCTCAAGACACTAAGAGTCTAGTATGTGAGACTGATGGTTTTAAAAGTGATATGTAGTATCATGTCCATGCATGGACTTGGACCTCACTGGGGGTGGCAAGGGAATAAAGAACTGACAGATGGACAGGGGGACAGGATATGGACTCTCAGCCTATATCCACTACTCATTTTTTCTCCTATTACTTCCAAGGTAGCCAGACTCAATTCATAAAAGCTTCCCTAAGAACTGAGGCCTGAGAAGTGGCCACTTTGGTCTCTCTACCCCTGCTTCCTCCTGTCCCTTCCCTCCCTCCTCCTGTATTTCCTCTTTCACTATATAAGCTTGCTTGCTCCTCTCTCGGGAGCCTTCCTCCTCTAACTATGAAAGTTCAATGAAGCCCAAGTCTGCACCCTTGTTCCAGTCCCTTTTCAAGGTGCCACTTTGCTGAGTCCTTGCTCAATCCCCAGGGACTAGGCAGCGAGGGAATGAAGACAAGAAACAAACAGAGAGGCAGACACACAAAAAGCTGAGGTCGGGTGCGTGGACCGGGGCTCTCTGCAGGAGAAACGGCCCAAAAAGCTGAGCGTGACTATTGTCTACGGTTGAACAGGAAGGCAAGATTCTTTCACACAAACAAAGGTGGGGGCAGACTTTATGGTATACAGCTGGATCAAGGAGACAGAATTAGCTCATCTTGATAGAAGCAATCTCTGTGGAGGAGCTCTCTTATGTGGGCTAAAGGGAAAAAGGTACAGTGGACATTTTCTACACATACTAGCAACAACCCCACACGAGGACCACCAGAGGAAGGCTCAGCCATCTTTCTCTGAGCCTCATCCTGGCAGAGGGGTTGCTCCACCGTTCCTGTACTTGTTTGATTGAGGCTACGGACTCCTGGACAGGGCCTTGTGAACAATACACATGCAGGCCCTCACACCCAGGGCTCTTTCCGCTCTGTACAATGTTGTGGGATAAATACACTAACAGGATGGGTTTCCTGCCTGAGCGCAGAACTAGTTCATTGTGGGCAAAAAGGTTGTTCTTTAATATGTTTTCTCATTTCTTTTGAAAGCTATTTTATAAATATATTTAAGTATGATAAAAGGAAGACGAATATGATTCTTTGGTCAACAAAAACTATCAGAAACAACAATAGCTAACGACTAAATGTTGTGTTAATATATACAATACATATATATCACATCAGTGATTATAATCTATATGCTGAAATAAGAGGGAGAATAATTTATAAATTGCCTACATTGATACTTGTTAAGAGCTTTCCAAGTCTGACTAACAGATAAAGCAGAGCACTTATGTCCTCCAATCATGTGACAGCAATTTTTTTAGGTTTTCTTTTAATTAGCAAATCAAAGTACAAACTTTCCTCTTCTGTCCTTGTTCCTCTTCCAAGTCACAGAACCATTAAACTTTTAATCCATGTTGATTCCTGCTAAGTACTGGATTTGCTACACCACGCTAAATAAGCGTGCCCTTTAGCGTGAGCTGTGTCAAGGATGGTTAATTACACTGCTCAGGAAGCCCCTTTCCCAGTCAGACCTGATAAAATGTGATGCCGATGTTAATGCCACTGATGGGCAAGCCTGCTCCTTCAGCTTTAAATCACCACCCCAGCCGGCCTCCTAGTCGCAAAGGCTTTACACCTTTTCTGTGGAATAAGTGAAGCTCCTTGACCACATTCGCTCTCCCTCCCGTGCCCTTCTAAGTTCAAACTACTGTATTGATTATGGCGCCTATTGTCGCGCATGCAGAAGGTCAGGCTGCATCCAGACTCAGCAGAAGAAGCTGATGGTGTGGAAGCCGAGAAGAGTGTGCGTTTATGTGTGCGTTGACGTCATACATCTAGGTGTGCGCTGTCCTCACTGCTGTGTTTGTTATGTTAGTGTACCATCAGTGCACTGAGCAAATTCTACTTTCTCTCGGGATCATGGCAGGTGTCAAGTGGAGTAACAGCTGGGGATGAATGAAGAATTAAAAGCAGCTGATTCCCCAGGGCATCATCCTGAAACTCTTTCCCACTGAGGTTGACCCTCTGGGGCCTCCACTACCCAAAGCTTCCCATCCTGTTGCATACACTTGCAGCTGCTGGGCCCTGACCCCACATCTCCTGCCAACACTGCCCACCTGAAGGTTTCTCTTGAGACGTTAATGTTACTACAAGATCGCTAAGGGGCAAGAGGGATTAATCCGTGAGCGACAGCAAGCAGCGTTTACTGAGCATCTACTGCACAGCAGGACACAAAGGCATCCTTAGGGGTCTCTGCAGCTCACACAGCGGTCACCTTCTGGTCACGTTGTACTCCCTCAGCTTGCCATTCTCACTTCATCTTTACCTCAGCCGTGCAGCCGGGTCTGTCACCTTCTCGCTCTGCAGATGAGGAGACTCAGTCTTTACCAGCAAAACCATTTGCCAGCGCTCGCACAGGGCTCGGCTGCGATGTGGCTGAACCCTGAATGCTTCGGAAACTGCAAGCCATCCCACTTCTAGAAGCAGAACTGGTATTACCCAGATCCATGACCGCTTGATGTGGGTCTGTTAGCGTAACAGGCATGCCCATGGAACCACTGTAACTGAGAATGGATGGCCACAGGCTGTTTGCTGTCCACGCAGCCCCCCAGACTGCATTTAATCATGTTTAAATCACAACCTGCTTTTGCTTCTGTTAAAGCAAAATGGTTCCCTGCTAACTGCTTCTGGACAAGTACTCCGCGCACGTTGGTCATTCTCATAAAAGCACATGCTGCTCCCACGCTCTGCCCAGCTGAGGAAAGAGCAGGGCTTAAGCGTCACCTCTGTCCTCTCTCTGTGGTGATACCATAGATGGCATGGAAGATACCACAGGAGTTATCAAGTGTAGCTACCTTTCACATCCCATTGACAGACTCATGACAGAAACAAAGCAGGGACTATTTCTTTTGACTTATGGTTTGCTGAGGGCTAAGAGGCCGCTTGGCTGCATGCATTTGAGTAGAACACATGAAATCAGAAATCTGTGTCTGAGCAAAGCCGTTCACCTGGTGGCCAGCCAGGAAGCAGAGAGACGGGAATGGTGGCTCTAAGCTAGCTTTTCCTACCTCTCTTCCCTGCTCTCCGTCCACTCATTCCATGGGCTCCGACTAGCCACATTTATGGAGAGTCTTCCCCACTCAGTTAATACTCTCTGGAAATACCTCATAGACTCTACCCACGCAGATGTGCCTCTCTAGTCTCCTGTGTGATTCTAAATCTAACCACCACACCTTTCAAAAATGTAGGGGCATATGACAATTGTAGCGTGCCTTTCCTGCAGATCGATCTGTCTCGTCAATGTCCCCACCCCTTCGTGTCTTCTTCACTGAGGTTAACAGCGGTTCTGATTAGGGCTGCAGGGCAGGGGCATTTGAGAGCATTGAGTTGTGATTCTATGGCTGTACCCCAGCGGCTGATCATTCGGTGTGCAAGGCAGCCTAGAGATAAGCAGTGAAAGTGCTTCTGCTTGTCTATTTATCTTTGTCCTTGCTGGGTAACATGAAGAATTTAATGACCAGGCCATAAGGGTCTGAACTGAATCACAAATTAGGGTACTTCACTCTAAGTTTATAGAAGCCAGGTACACTGCGTGCGTAGGTGTTCAAAGAGTTACAAATCTAAATTCTTCCTCACCTGGTGTTGTGGATTCTCCTACCGAAAGCTGGTCTAGGGTCCTCTTTCAAAACTTGTATTCTGGAGCCCCTGGGGGAATTTCAAATCCCAGCTGAGCTGCTTCGTGACTCTGGGTGGGGGGTTGACTTAACTTTACCGCACTTCAGTTTCCCTAGCACTCCTGTATGAGGTTAAAAAGACTAAATGAGTTCAATGTATAGAGGGCAGGGTATCACATTAGCTTGGACTACTAACTACTACTACTGTTATTTACTAAGTCCTATAATTTACACCCCTTATCACACACGTCCCATTGAATAGATAAAAAAACAAAATTTGTTGCTAGGAATCTGGTGTTGGGTAAGCCTGTTGGAGTTGAGCCTAGAACTGTGCTATAGACTATTTCTGTGTTGTCCCTATTAAAGAAGGAGCCATGGCCATTTCAGAATGCCTAAAAGAAATGGCATCCACCACTCTATACATCTCATAAGAAGGAAAACTTTAAACACTGATGGTGTAGATGATGAAATCTCACTTGGCCCATCATATACACAGACTCCAGCAGTTCCAGTTAGACAATGGTCTAAGGAATTTTACCTAACACGCAACGTATAAAGCACAGAAACTGCTGGTAAAGAAGCTACTGTGCTTCATTTCTGAATCTTGCTAATACTCGTCCATTTCCGGAGCCCTCCAAAGAAAACCTTTATCAAGAAGGGATAGTCTTTGCTTTGTTTCTTGGCTTTGCCAGAAGACAGAGAAGCTTCTAGAAGGTATTTCTTCTAAAAACAACACTAGAGTCTCAAAAAACAAAACCAAATAAATACACAAAAACCTCTCTGGTGCTAGCATTACCACAGATCTATAACAATCACTGATCAATATCATGTTTGAAATCTCATCAACAAGACATTTGGCTGAGTGCCCTGGTGGTGTACAGACTTCCTGGAGGGGATCAGAAGACATTATTCTGCTAAACTCTAGATTCCTCAGTGTTGCCTCAATCTCACAGTCTTAGTCCATTTTGTGCTGATCTAACAGAATAGCTAAGACAGGGTAATTTATAAAGAGCCAACACTCACGTCTTACAGTCCCAGAGAATGAGAATGAGGGCTGTACCAGGCGAGGACGTTTTTTGCTGTAGAAGACATCACAAGGCAAAGGCAAGAGGTCAAACTTACAGATTCACTCCCACCTTTTCATAATGATGGTGCTACTCCACTCATGGTGGGGAGTGGTGCTCATGAGCTAAAATACTGTCATGAGCCCCACTATTCCACACTATTGACACTAAGGATCATGCTTCCAACACAGACTTATGGGTGACACAATCAGACCCTTAGATTTTCACACTAGGATCTTGACTTCACAGCACCTTTCCAATTGCAAAAGGAAAAACAGTGGAAGTTATCCAATGATTGACAGTGGATCATGAATTCATGTTGGTCATTTGTTTTAACAAACATGCTATGCGGCCAACTCTAACTGTAGTTATGGTTGTAGTGTTACGATTGTTATTTACTAACACCTATAATTTACATCCCTTATCACAATGTTCCATTGAATAAAGACAACAATAAAATGTGTTGCTAAGAATCTGATGTTGGCTAAACCTGCTGTGTGTGTAGGAGGTTACTGGAGAGAATCTAGAGAGGAAAGGAATGCTTACGGTAAAGACAGAACCTTTTCCTAAAGAGCACAGTTTAGATACTAGAAAAGACCGCAAATCTCCTTTGAAACTGTTGAAGAAGGATGCATAACGTAATAACATTATTGGCTAGAAAATCGGGGGAGAGTGAAAAAATAGGTTAATGGGGGAAGCAAAAATATATTTATATTTATATTTATATGTATACATGGAAATAAAAGTAAGCAGACTGTGTCTTTCCATGTGACAAGATATAGAGGAGTAAAGTGATGGTTGGTGGGAAGCATTTATGTCAATCAGAGATGATTGATCCAGCAAAACTTTGTCACCACAGAAGCAGCCCTTCATTTTAAAAACTCAGGTCAATGGTACTTACAATAAACAAGAAATGGGTGTCTTGGTCTGACACATCACATGACTGGCACGGAGAAAACTGAGGTCGGCTATTAATCAGAAACAGAAAGGTTAAAGAAATGTCCCACGTATGTCCTCTCCCTAAGTCACTGATTGATTATTAGGTATCCTGGCAAATAAAACTATCACAGTGCACGAGATTCATCCACTTGTTTGTTTTTTTTTTCCTGGCTTTGGGGATTGAATTATACATTAGTATGTATTTATTCCTGTTAGGACTATTTACAAAAATAAAATTGGGGGAGGGGGTATGAGAATGTGGGAGGAGAGAAATTAGGAAGGAGACTCAGAGTGTGTTCAGTGAGCAGAGCTCTTCTCAATGTGTCCTTAGGTGGAGGGAGGGGTCTCTGAAGGAGGAGGCTCAGAACGGAGCCTCTATTCTCCATCAGGACAGCCAGGGCACAATGCCCTTGATGAGTTCTAGTGAGTCGAAAATTGAGATAGGGCAGGGTAAGGGTGGGGTTTGGGTCAGCAGATTAGCATATGTGCAATTACATGGAAATGTTATAGTTATTGCCATAGTCCAATATTAACCCGCCAAGTTACAGGGGATGTACAGTGGACACAAATACTCTCTTTTCTGTTGTACCCTGCTAGGGTGAGTTCTAGCTTTCCTGACAAGCCAAGACTGTAGCCTCTTGGCTTTTCTAAGAAATCCATGCGGAGTCAAACAATGAGTCCCAAGATTAGTAAGAAAAAAAATTTAAATAAGGGCCAGATGGGGTGGTAGAGCAGAGGGAACTATGGGAGAAAATTCCCATTAAGCATACTAAGTCCAACCCAGAAAAACTAATTTATAAATCTTTCAAATCTGATGAAGTCTTGAAAATGTTCTGACTGACAAGGGATAACAATTGGAAGCTAATTGTATAATCCTCGTTTATTTGGAATGTCGCTGGCAGTCATTATTTATTGTTCCGCTGTTATTGATTTATTTTAGTAATTATAGGAAGCTTCACACACTCATTATTCCCATTCTCCAGTACTATTTTTAATCCAGTTTAAGTTTCTCAAATGGTAACCTAACAGCAGGCATGTTTGGGCACAAAAATCCAAAAGCTGAAATGGATTGCTTTGCAGGAACAGAGAGCCTCCGTGTCGCCTTTTTTTAAGGACCAACTTCATAGGCTGTCACCCAGAGACAGCCTATTGGGCAGGCAGGGAGGGAGGTTTGACTAGTACAGGACAACTAGCCAAACTTGATGTCAGCTACACAACCACCAATTTTAGAATAACCAAATGATGCATGGAACGTACTGATAGTTAAAATTATTACTATCTTTTAGCTACATTTAAACTAGAAGTCCTATGTGTTTTTACTTGCTAAATGTAGCAACTGAAAACAAGATCGTCCTAGTTAACGAGTGGGAAGTAAGGAAAAGAAAGTCAATAAAAAGACTGAACTTTGAAGCCAGAGACACACACTCTCATTACTCCGAGTCCACCTCAGCAACATACCTCGGAACTGTAAACCCCATCAATTATCCAGACCATTGGGGAGTGGGAAGGTCCTACGAACTAGTCATGTTCTCAATTAAACCAGCTCTACCCCCCATGGACTACATTACAGAAGTAATTGTTTTTAAAAGTCAGGTAACAAACAAGTCTGGGTGGTTGACCTTTGATATAAAAGTGAGAGCTCTCAGCAGATCACTTCCTCGGGACTCTCCGAATTCTATTACTTATGAAGAGAAATTGCTGGCAAGATTGAGGCAGATATGACAAGTTAGGTCCTGCTTCCCTTGAGTGGATTTTCTTCACTGTGTGTAATATGACAAATCCCACTATTCTAGAGAATTCTGACATACTAAAGCTTTTCTAAAGGCTTTCATTGAGCAAACACATAGCATTATCTAGAATTTCAGGAGAAATTGTCATTATCTGACAACCTTCTAATTCTCAACCCACAAACACAATTAGTTTCCTGGGCTTTGGGGTAATAAATGTGAGTTACTTCTAAAACAAAGTCCACTGTACAATGTGATGATGATGGTTGGGGACTCCCAAAAGATTAAAAGCTCTTTATAATTATGCTTCATCTAAAACCCATTGTTTTCTGATAAAAATGGCATGGATTATATCCTGTCATTTCAACAATAACATTTTTATCTTAAATTACTTTTTGGATCTCTCTTTTTTTTTTCTCATGAGTGTGTGTGTGTGTGTGTGTGTGTGTGTGTGTGTATGAACACTGCATACACAGGTGCCCATAGGTGGCAGACATGGCAGACGGCCAGGACCGAGAGTAGCCGGCAGTTGTGAGCTACCCAACATGAGTGCTGCGAACTGAATTCAGGTCCTCAGCAAGAGCAATACATACACTCTTAACTGCCAAGCCATCTGGAGGGATGGCTTATCTTGAATCTTTAATTGCGTGTAATCACTTAAGCTAGGCAAAGATCCAAGAATTAGAAGAAGGGGGAAAAATGATGAAATTAAAGGTTTCAAAGGGGCTTTCAGACCACATGAGAGGAAAAAAACATATTATCAACATTTCAATATGTACACCCCAGTCCACCTGCATGCCTGCTACACCACGCACAGAAGAAAACCTCTAAGAAGATCGGTATTTTTACTACTAAGAACAATAACAAGAACGCGCTGTTCCCTTAAATGTCTTGGTAATTTGGGTCACCTCTGATCCAAAAACTCTCAACAAGCATCACCTTCTGATGGAAAGAGAAGCCCGAGGACGACACATTCATCAACCGACATCCACAAAAGCAAACAAAAATTGTTTTTGAAATTTCAAGATTAGGTCTTTACATGACAGAAGCAATTTTTTTTCCAAAAAATTTAACGTCTCTTCAGACAGTTTCCATTTGATGCCTGAACTCACCCTGCTCTGAGTACATGCGCACACAACCAAGTGCTGGTTGTTTACATAAAGTATGAGATGTGCAAATGCTTCCCGCCGCCTGTAAAAGGGCTTTAGCATGCATTAGCACAGAGGCAGGGGAGCGTCATGATGAATTGCAAAACATGGTCAGGCCCAGTAGAGCAGTTTCTACATATGCACTGCGAAGAGGGGGACAGATACTGTACACTGCAGGACACAGCTCTCACAATGCCTCCTCCCGGAGAAAGTCCAGGGCTGGACCATGTCGGCAACTTCCGACCTGTGGGTCCTGGATAAACAGCACAAAGAACTTTGGAGAAATGGCAATGGCTCCAAAGCAAAAGTACGCCTGTCTTCTTGAGGGTCTCATGGGGCTCCTCCCACCTGTCTTTTTCCATTTCTTAATTTTACAGACAGGTTAGCCCACACAATCAGCTCTGGCAGAACACCAAAATCCTGGTAGTGGACCATCGATTGACCAGCACCATAAAGAAAAGAGCTGCAAATGAGAAACCATGTGTTTGGTATAAAACTCATTTCATGCTTTTAAAAGCACACAGTGGCTTCTAGCGAGATAGTGGCCCTGGGACTTGCGGAGACAGATTGGTGCACACAAATGGTTTGCTCCTGATGTGACTGCTTAGCCAAGCTTTACATAGGCTGGCAAGGAACAGGCTTCCCGAGCCTTTGAAGGAGCACATACTCATCTATAACTTTAAAGCTGGAAACCATAAACAGCAGCCTCAAGTACGTTCAGCAAGAAAAGCACACTCACATGTATGCTCAAAGCCCGTGTGCCATGTTACCCTCCAATCAAGAGGAACAGATTTCTCTGTGCTCCTAACACACCCGATGCCAATGCATAGTAAGTGTAATGCTATCTGAACACAACACAGCATGCATGCCCCCTTGCTTATACAGAAGCAGCTCTGGACACATAAACTTACAGTACAGCAGAACCCAAGCAATAGGATCTCCAGCAGGAGGCTGACTTTGATCCTGCCCTTATCATACTGGCTTTCTGGGACCCCAGACTGGAAATGCTATATCACACCTTCCTGAGCATGACTGTCTGGTCATTTAACTTTCCCAGGTGAGCACCGGGGAAAGTTACATTTTAAATGATAAAATATGCTACATTAAAATATCATATCTAGTCCATGCATGCTCCATAAAGAAATACTGTTCCTTCTCCCCTCTCGGTCAGCATACCGTCACTAGAACCCAATTATGGCAGGCTGTCCACTGCATGACAGGTCGTAACTTTTAATTATTAATAATGTCAAGCTTAACAAGGTGTCATCTCCAGTATGCAAGCCGTGGCTCTCACTTTCTCAGCTACCTTGTAAACATGATTTGTCTCCTCCTACATATTTTTCATGTCAAAGATTCTGCAGAACGGATCTGGTTTATAGCCCCCTTTTTTTTTAATACACCTGAAACGCATAATAACACTGCTAATTGCCTACTTTCGGTAATGATAGCAAATCGCGTGCCGCTGACTTGTTCTGAATGTTTAAAATGCAGAGGAAGTCACCTGCTGGTAAGATGTCCTCAGCACACAGCTAGTACAGGAGGAAAAAAAAGAATGCTTATCACACCCATTTAGAGAGTTACTTCTCAATAAAATTAAAGGCTGCTCTATTTGCTCTTCAATTTTCCCCTTCAGAAGTGCCAGCCCGACATAGTAATCACCAGCGATGACTCCACAGGATTCAAAACAACGGTTTAAAAGAATCTGTCACAGGCATCCCAGACCCCAGCACCCAAGTTTTTAGGATAAAGATGCTTACCTCTGCTGGGAAGTCCACTCCACATTCTGCCAGGGATTTCAGCAGCCTCACGAGCAGCCAAGTTAGATAAACAAAACTTCCAGGATGCGGCCAGCGTGATGTACAGTGCTACCGGGACTTGGATCCAGCCTGATTATCCGTGACAGCCCCACACTACATCAGTGACGCTCAGAACCTTCCCGTGGCTGGCTTATTTCGCTCTCATTGAAAATCCTTTACACGCTGGCAGCATTTTAGGGAAGGACGAACACGCTCTGAGTCATTTGTTAAGAAAGCAGAGCAGTTTCAATCTGGATCTCTACGCGTGCAGAAACCAGCAGCACTGTCAACGTACGAGTCGGAGGTGGATGTGTGCCGAGAAACAGGCAACCTCAGCCTTCATTATCAATGCATGAAATCAGCCACTGTGATCAAATTCAGGCAAACCACAAAAAGGGTGTAATTATGAAAGGCTCCGCAGATTTAGCGACAAACCTTGCAGAATGAAGAATCGTCTTTCAAAATTGTGTGAATGTTTAAAAATAGCTCCGGCTTTTCAACAATAAGCAGGGTACAGAGAAGAAATCACTAGTCTCTCGCCAAAGCGCCAGGCACTAAGGCTGCAAAAATCTAAATAGCTGTAGCTTCCCAGGACTTCTTCATTCACAACTGAAGTCACCAGAGCCTATGACAGCTACCATGAAGGCTTTCCATATATTTGACAATGTCTATTAAGAAGCAGGTTAAATATCCTTTAACTCTTAAGTGTCCTCAGTGAATTAAGGTGACAAGGGAAACGTGCATAGCTGTGCTAGCCCCCAGAACAAGCTGCTATCGGTGTAACTCTGAGATAAGTTCTCAGACAGCGAAAATGTAAATTTATTTCTGTGTGACAAAAAGAATGACCATGTAAAAGACAGTCTATCTGCAATGCCCAAACTTCACTTACAGTAAAAGAAAAAAGCATATAGGTTCATTATACCTACATAGCCCACTTCTAGCCAACCCCCAGATTTAAATATTTACCTTCTTAGACTGTTCTTCCTCTCTTGCTACTAACAAATATGGTGCAAGAGCCGGCTGCTGTGCTCTTTACAAGGAATAAGGTAACAGTAATTTGGTAGCAAAATACATGATGGCTTTGATGTGAGCGTGCAAAGTGAGAAGCAAAGCAGGATACAAAACATCCGTCATCAGTCACCGAGATAACCCCGAAGCCATTCCTAACGGGAATTAAGGCTCTGTTCCAGTTTCTAAGCCAGGTTTTAGGTTCTCACTGAGTCTGTAAGGGTGGGGCAGATCAGGATGCTTGCAGGAAAGCCATCTTTGACTTGAGAATCTGGGAAGGACTGGATCGGTGCTAGCAATGCGACTGTGACCAGGAGGCTTTTAACAGTGTGCGAGATCTCAGACACCTGTGCAAAACTGAGCACAGGGTGTAGCATTCATTTGCACGGCAGCATTCTGGAGCGACACCCAACGAGGCACTCCCACTGGGTTCTTCACTCTGTCCCCAGATGCAGGGCTGACTCCTTCCATACTGACACTTAGACTCTCTTTATGGAGACAGCATGCAGGCATGTATGAGTAGACATATACCCAGCATGTGTATGAATGCACACACCCAGGCACTATTACCTTTTGCAATTATTTCTGCCTCTTAAATTCCATTTATTTGGTGAAGGCCCCAGGCCAACAGCTGAATGTATCATGAGACCATGACACTAACCATCACAGATTTCCCAACTACTCAATAACCTTGAATTAATTTCTTTCTTACTTTCTTTCTTTCTTTCTTTCTCCTCCTCCCTTTCTTCCCTACCCTTTTCTCCCCCCAGATACTGACACAAGTGTCATCTTGTGAAATACTACATGGAAGGCTGTGCCTGAATATCCTTCCTTATTACTACAAACAAAGAACCCTATCGATAAGGTAATAGTTAAAATTATGGAACTGGAGAGACATGCTACTGCTGCAGAGGACCTGGCTTCCTCTCTTAGCATCCGTGTGGTGGCTCACAACCTCCCATAACTCCACTTGCAAGATGCCCTTTTCTGGATTCCAGGGGCACCAAACATGCACACGGTGTTCATACACACACACAAAGATATTCAAACATACACATAAAATAAAGATCAAGGAATCAAAACGTTGGTACACACTTGATTAGTTTCTTATAAGACATTTACTTTGCGATGCATTCCAGATACCAATATTCTTGGATTTCTGGAAGGTGGCCCTCCATTTATACCATCAATGACTGCCATGACATATCCTGCAAGATCTGGAGCAATAACCCTAATCAGGCACACTAACGTTTCTGTAGCAAAATATGCATATTCATATAAGACAGAGTAAGTAAACATTACAATTAACCTCAGATCAGTTCAGGCCAATTTTCCCATCAGTGTGAATTATGAAACTCCCTGGTTTTTGGAACTTCTCAGGTTGCAAGAATTACACAGTCAAGGCTTCCTGCTTACAAGCTTGGGCCTGGAACACGGTACCAGAGCAGGACTTGTCTTGCATAAGTAACAGGCTGGGGAGGGCAGTGGTCCTTTAGCAGAATAGGCAGAAAGGGAGGATCCTAGGAAGTCTGAGGTACAAAGCAGAGCAAAAAGGTGGCAGTAATACAGTGTGACAAAACTAGGCCGTGGGGACCTCAGGCAAGAAGAAGCCATCCAGGATTACTGAACAATCGCAAACCCCACCCATAACATCACTCCCCACTGATTACTTGGTATAAGGTTGAGGTGTGTGTGCGTGAGCCTGTGTGTTTGTGTGCAGGGTGTGGGAAGGTCAAAGCGGGTCACTGAGGGTTCTCTATTACTTCCGACCTTGCTGCCTTGAGAGGAGGCCTCCCGCTGAAGTGGAAACGCATGCCCTGGGTCAGGCTGGCTGGACAGGGAACTCTCAGCATTTATCTGTGTCTACCCAGCGCTGGGGTCATGGGCAAGGGCATCCATGCCCAGCATTTTAGCTGGGATTAGCTCCTTCTGCTTGGAGATCAAGCACTCTTACCTGCCGAGCCATCTCTCCAGCCCAACCACACTAAAGTCAAGAAGAAATGGTAAAAGGAAGAATGTATTTCCAGTATGAGTATAAAACATTGGGTTTTATGCCTTTCTGACTCTTTTCTTAGTGTAACCTTACACAGATTATCTGTAATCACTTCACATGGGATACTGTTAAAATTTCTACCTTATTTGGGTCTACTAGGGTAGGCCTTGTAGTACTGGTTTGGTCTACTATGAGTAGACCTCCCAAACAGTGTACTTTAAAAAATTTTTTATGTGAATTGTTTTTTTTTCCTGCATGTGTAGCTAGACACCATGTGTGTACCTTGTGCTCAAGGAAACCACAAGAGGGTGTTGGATCCCTTGGAACTGGAGTGACAGATTGCTGTGAGTCACCATGTGAGTGCTGGGAATTAAACCTGGGTCCTCTGGAAGAGCTGCCAGTGCTCTTAAACCACTGAGCCGTCTCCTTGAATACTGTATGCTCAAAGGTAAGCCTGGTTCAGACCTTTGGCACAGCAAAGTTCGAATTTTACCTAAGGCTTTGATCCTACAGAATACCAGCCACCCTCTTAGAACATTTCCTCATCATGTTTTGGGAAGTAGGCTTGTTCTGGTGGGTAATCACAGACAGGGAGAGCATGAATAGAAGTCCTCAGGTTTCGGGGCTCTAATCTTAAACCCTGGCACAGGACTGTAGAGTCATTTTATCTGGGAAGGAGAAAAACCACATTTTTCTGGTGTTTTGTGTTTCATGTGTACATAAATCCACATTCTCTCTTTAGCTACCAAAGTAATATTTTGATGGTTTGATAAGGCTTTTTTAACTTGTAAAAGTAACCGGTTTTCCTGGATGATGTAAAACACAGAATAAAAAGGTAACATCCTCACTGAAAGGTCATAATCTCCTGACATATACTTCTAAAGCATGCTCGAACAGGAATAGGTGAACTTCCAGCTTCCATAGGACAACAGCCTATGGCCTAACAATGGAGGCTCATAAGAGAGTGACCTCTGGAAATAAAAGTGGGTCAACACACCATGAATGCTGTTATATACGCGGCCCATAAAAAATGCTCCTCCAGATTCTTCATCTGCTGAGAACTAACGTACTTCCCAGTTGGCCCGAGAACCAGAAAAGACAAAGGCAAATACCAACACCACAGCCGGCTGTAAGGTGCCACAGGGACTTCCGACTGAGGCCGCCTCCTTCCACTGATGCTGTGAAGGTATGAAAGTAGAACATCGGTGTGAAAAGAGTCAAGTCAGCCGGGGTGACAATACGTGTGTCCCATGGCAGAGAGTGAACACATTAATTTTACATCGCCATTGAGCCAGCTACTCAAAGCCTTTCTTCCTAGATCATTTTTAAAAGCGATAACACTCCTTTTCTTCAAGGAGGCATCGGGGCTTTAAAAATACCTTTGATGATTCAAAACGCTCACCAGCAAATGCCTGCTCGGATGGCCTGGGACTTGATGTTCACACAGAGAAGTGTTGCTATTTATTTTTCAAAATTTAAAAGCTGATACTTGATGCTAGGCAGCCCTTATCTTTTAGGAAATAAAATATACATGAGAGTTCATAGCCCAAAGCACCCTACGCTTAACTGAAATAGAAGGCCAACCGGTCCTTTTAATTCTTTTAAACCTTTTTACTTGCTGTCCTGTGCGTATTCCTGTGCAGACTCCTGTAGTTACATAATTAGCACCCTTGTTTACCATTTTAACCACCTGTACGAATGCGGCGCTGTTTTACGATGACCTCACATCTACGTCACCAGTAAATTTGGGACATCTTCCAAACTGGAGAAGGCGCTCTCAAAGGTGAAGCTTGGAGAAACGGGAGCGACACCTTCAGCCTGCATCCTATTTCCAAAGGACCGTCACTCATAAGGGCCTCAAGCCCGGGAACCTCTTCAGTAGGAACCTCAATTACATATGCCTGGGAAGACAGATATGAGCCACCAACAGCATCCTTGCTTGGATCTACTCAGAATTTTGTAAAATACTTCAAAATTAAATAGTCACCAGTACAGGGGAGACAAAGACTCAGAAAACATACAACATTCCCAGTGGTGTATGTCACCCTCTGAGTTCATATCAGCGAGAGACAGTTCCTGGTTCTCTCATTAGGATCTAGGAAAAATGGTAAGAGACTAAGAGACGCCCGTGTCTATTCTCAAAGGTCCAAGTGTGGGGGCCTTTTCCCTCTAAAGTCCATTATGTCATGAAAACTCATAGGCCCTGCTCAAAACCAAGGATGCATGATCATTATTATAAGAAAAACATCTTTTTAGGGGTCTGGGGTCAGTACATTGTAACTAGTTCAGCCACCTGCCTCACGCTAAAATGAAACTGATGGCTTCTTCAATTATTTGTCATGTTTTCACCGTGGCTCTAATAAGCCAAAAATCTAATCAGGGCCAGAGATAACACAGCAGTCAGTAACACTGGCTGTTCTTCCAGAGGACCAGGTTCCATTTCCAGCACCACATATGGCTGTCGACTGTCTGTAACTTTAGTTCAGGGGATCTGACACCCTCTTCTGGCCTCCATGGGCACTACTAGACACACATTAGGGTTAGGGTTACACTCATACACATAAAATAAAATAATAAATGGAAAAACAACAACAAAACAAAAAAAAGCCCCAAAACAGTAACAACAAAAAGCCCACAAACAGTACATGGTACAGAACATACCTGAAAAAGTGAGCACTAGGGAGTTGGAAACAGGAAGATTGAAAGCTAGAGGCTGTCCTGGGCCTGAGACTCTTGTCAAGATACTTTTAAAAAAGGAAGGTATGGGGAGGGAAGAAGGCAAAAAGCTATTGGAGCCCCATGTGAGTGCATTCTACTGGCCCTGTCAATCGAGCACACAAACCTAGACATTTTCAATCTCCCTGTAATATTTCTCCATAAGAGAGGTGATGACAGAACAGCCATATTTATCCTCCCAAACTGGAGAACTAACTAACTTTCCTTTCACTTCCCCCAGCAACACACAAAAGACTCCCCTGTAGATTTCCTAGTGTGTACAAAAATGCTAAGAGAGTCTGCAAACACGTCTCTGCCTCTGCTGCATAGCCACACACAACGTGCTCATCATATTGCGTGGTTCTTCCCTTTCCAAACTCATTAGCAGCGGAAGTTCCACCCACATGTGGGAGTAAGGCAACTCCCTCACTTTCCACAGACTTTGGGCACCATCGTGTGGTAACTCTGTGTCAGTGCAGCTTCAGGTTTAAACTTCAGACTTCAGGTTTACATTTAGTGTCTGGGACAATGCACTTAAGGATAAAGTCAGTATCTTGAGTATGCATGAGACGCAAGAGGAGAGACGGAGATCCGTGTGTTCAACGTCCCGTGCATATTTTACTCGCCATAGTAGCCAGTACAGTGTCTCACCCCCACAAGGTGTTTAATAGCATGTTTAAAGACGTAGAATAGGAATAAAATATGGGAACAGTTTGAAAGAAAGAAGACATGTAAGAACCCTTAGGGTAAGTGAACCACATACTCTTCATTCATTCTTCAGTTGAAGGACCTCTGAGTTGTTTTCAATTTCTGGCTATGATGAATAAAGCTGCTATGAACATAATGGAGCACGTGACTTTGCGTGATGGTGGGACATCTTTTAGATAGATGTCCAGGAATAGTATGGCTGGGCCTTGAGGTGGACCTTTTCCCAGTTTTCTGAGAAACTGTCAAATTGGTTTGCAGAGTGGTTGTACACGTGTGCACTCCCATCAGCAGTGGCGGAGAGCTCCCCTGTTCCACAGCCTCACCAGCATGTGCTGTCTCTTCAGTAGTTTTGATCTTAAGTCATTCTGATGTAAGAATAAAGGTGTAAGGTGTAAGGTAGAATCTCAGTCATTTTGACTTGCATTTATCTGATGAATGAAGACATTGAATATTTCCTTAAGTGCATCTCGGCCACTCTAAATTCCTCCGTTGAGCTCTGTACCCCATTTTGTAATTGGGTGTTTTTGGTTGTTGATGTGTAACTACTTGAGTTCTTTATAAATTTTAGATATTAGCCTCTGTCATATGTAGGGTTAGTGAAGATCTTTTCTCATTCTATAAGCTGCCATTTTGCCCTATTGGTGGTGTCCTAAACCCTGTAGAAGCTTTGCAGTTTAATGAGGTCCCATCTATTGGTCCTTGACCTTAGTGTCCTGAGGCACCGGTGTTCTATTTAGGAAGTTGTCTCCTGTACCACTGAGTCCAAGGCTATTCCCCACTTTCTGTTCTATTAGAGTTAGTGTATCTGGTTTTACACTGAGGTTTTTTGATCAGTTTGGACTTGAGTTTTGTGCAGAGTGAGAAACGTGGATCTATTTGCATTCTTCTACATGCAGACATCCAGTTAGTTACACTATGGAATACTACATAACCATTAAAAACAAGGAATTATGAATTCCTAGACAAATGGATGGAACTTGAAAATACATTCTGAGTGAGGTAACCCAGACCCAAAAGAACAGGCATGGTATGTACTGACTTGCAAGTGGATATTAGTCATAAAATACAGAATAGCCCCCACTGTAATAAACAAACCCAAAGAAGCCAAAAACCAAAGAGGACCCAAGGGAGGATGGTTGAATATTTCTCAAAAGGAGAAAAAAATAGGTATGGGAGGTCGATGGAAGGAGAGAACTCAGGATAAGGAGGGCTGGGGAGGGGAGTGGGGTGGCGGCTAGAAGATCATGTATAGGGAGAACAGGGGAGAGGGAGGGGAAATTGGCAGTGTGGGGGCCTCAGAGGGTCTTGCTGAGACTCCTAGCAGTGGAGGATCTAGACCTGAAATGGCCACTTCCTGTATCCAGGCAGGACTCCCGGGGAAGGATAAGGAGAGCAGCCCACCCACAAAGCCTTCACCCAAAATGTGTCCTGCCTACAAGATGTGCAGGGACAAAGGTAGAGCAGAGAGTGAGGGAATGAATGGCCCGCCAGCGACCGCTCCAAATTGAGACCCATCCCATGGGCAAGAACCAGTCCTCAGCACTACTAATGACACTCTGTTATGCTTGCAGACAGGAATCTAGCATATCTGTCCTCTGAGAGGCTCCACCCAGCAGCAAACAGAAAGAGATGCAGAGACTCACAACTGTGCATTGGATGGAGATTAGGGAGGATTATGGAAGAGTTGGGAGGGCTGACAGACTCTAAGAGGACAGAGACTCCACAGGAAGACCAACAGAGTCAAATAACCTAGGCCTTTGAGGGCCCCCAGAGACTTATAAAGAGCAAGCATGGGCTGGACCTAGGTCCCCTCACATGTGTAGCAGAAGAGCAGCTTGGTCTTCATGCCCCAATAACCGGAGCAGGGGCTCTCCCTGAGTATGTGGCCCGCCTGCCTGCCTGCCTGAGGATTCAGCACCCCTAAATGGCTAGCCTTGGCTAGCCTCAGTGGGAGAGAAGGCACTTAGTCCTGCAGCAACTTGATGTGCAGAGAGAAGGGATAGTGAGTGGATGACAACCAGAGGGGAGCTTCCCTTCTCAAAAGAGAATTTGCATGAGGGGGTAATGGGAGGAGAGGGAGGCTGATGTTGGGATGCATCGTGAATTAAATAATAAATAAATAAATAAATAAATAAATAAATAAATAAATAAATAAATAAATAAATGGGGGGCTTAACAAGGAGATGCACAGACATAAAGTTTCACAATGTTTCAACCAGGAAACCCTACTCCATCATCTTAAACCCCTGCTGCAGGGTAGGCTTTTAGTGTTTGTCTCACCCTGACACCGAAGCGTCCACATCTTAAACTCAAGCTCAACTTAGAATTCCAATGTGGAGCTAGAGAGATGGCTCAGTCTAGTAAAAGGAAACGTGGTGCTTGTCTGACCGTCTGAAGGGGCTGCATGTGGCAACATGCTCCTGTAGTCCTCGCACTGCTGAAGGCCAAACAGGAGGATCCCTGGAGCTTCCTGAGCAGCCCATATGCACACACGTGCATGTGCACACTCCTGAAGGACAGCCGAAAGGTGCCTCTTGTAGATGTGGGCAGGGTCATTTTCCATCATGAACTTGCCTTCCCTGTGACTGACCAGCTCTGACCCAAACCATCCCAGCAGCCTCACTCCTACTGACTCACGGCACTCCCTCCTCATACTCTCTGTAGAAGGCAGGTTTAACCAACCCCAAAGCAGAGGCTATTGGTTAGAATAAGCTTGGCTACCGATGGCACCAACTGCCCAGACGTACACATGACACCACTGGAGGTCAAGCACTCATGAACATGCAGAGTCTGCAAGAACAATCTCCCTGAGCCCAGCACACGGTTCTGGCCCAGAGAATGACGATTGTGTGAAAACCTTATTTAAGGGGAGAGAATGTGCTAAGGTCTCTGGCCATCTTTTCAAACTTCTTTTTCTTTCTACCTCTCTGTTCCAAGCCTGTCGCCAGCTTTCAGATGTGCCAAGCCTGTTCTCGACTTGAGATTCTGAACATTAGCTCTCTCTGGGTCATGTCCCTTGCACAACTAACTTACTTTTAGCCTTAATGTGTCAATCTTACACGAAGATTAGAAATTCCTTTCAAACTTGCTGCAGCTGAGAGAGAAAAAAACAACCAAGGAGTGAGTAAACAACAGGAAAAGTCAAGTGTTAGATAATGTAGTCCCCTGAACGCTTTTCACTCTTTGTGTCTAACGGGGCTGCAGGGAAGACTTCTGGCTTGGAGTCTGTGATGTCACCGGCAAAGGGCCTGCTCTCCCCACCCTTTCCTGTCCTTGAATATAATGCAGGCACAACCGTACCTCATGTCATGATTAATTTCAACTGTCAATGTGATGCAAAGGTAGGGTCACCTAGAAACAGGGAACCTCAGTTGAGGATCGGGTTGGCCAATGGCATTGTCCGTGAAGCTTTTTCTATTGCTAATTGACCTAGGACGGCCTAGCTCACTGCAGCGAGCTCCATCCCCAGGCAACAGGACTGGACTGTATACATAAGGGTATCTGCTAAGCAAGCCAGGGAAAGCAAGGCGGCAAGAGGAGTTTTCTCTGGTCTCTGCTTCAGTTCCTGTCCCCAGGTACTTGCCTTGTGTTCCACATTTGGTATCCCTTAATGATGGCCCCTAACCTAGAAGCTGAGAAAACACCTTCCTCCCTTTTAGTTGGTGTTGGACATCGAGAGCAAACCTGAACACCCACTTCACAGTCTCTAGGTGTAGGGTGGGTGTCATTATTCCAGTCTTCCAGCTCTAGAATACCTCTGATCCCATCTGGGCATTTGTCTCTTGCCAGCAATGGGCTCTTGGCCTGACTTTTCTTATCTTAAAACGTCATTTGAGGCAAAGCCCTGCCTAGGGCAAGATCAGAAGCAACTCCCCAGCAGCAAACTCTTTCCCATTCTGAGGGAACCGTAGATCTCGAAAGACCCAGAACAAAGTCAGCTCCCACCAAACCCCCAGGCAGTGATTCTCCATGGCTGGTACAAACATTCCTTAAGGAGAGAGTGAACAATACTTAAAATGAGTGTCTGTCACTCTGCCTGGCAAGTATCATGCATCCTGCTGCGGACTCAAAGGACAAGGTCATCAGAGTGAGAGGAATTAGTCATTGCCTGTGTGGGGTGTGTGTGTGTGTGTGTGTGTGTGTGTGTGTGTGTGTGTGTGTCTGTCTGTCTGTGTGTGTCTGTCTGTGTGTGTCTGTGTGTGTATCTGTGTGTGTGTTGTGTGTCTGCGTGTATATCTGTATGTATGTGTATGTGTGTGTTGTGTGACTGTCTGTGTGTCTCTGTGTGTCTGTGTGTCTGCATGTGTGTATCTGTCTGTGTCTCTGTGTGTGTGGGGGGGGGGCCTCTAGGAAACTGAAGTATCCTGCTGCTGATTCAAAGGACAAGGGCATCCATTGTCAAAGTGAGAGGCATTACTCGTGTGTGTGTGTGCCCGCGCCCACGTATGTGTGTGTATATCTGTACAAAGGAGATCTTTAAACAACTTAAGCTGCCCCTGCTGCAGACACAAGCTACAAACTGAACATCATACCCATTTTGTGACTTAGTTTCCGTGGAAGACCCCAGTCTGGGCACTGACCATTAAAACAAGCTTTGAGATGCCTGCCCCGCCCAGCACGCGTCAGTAGATGGGAGGTGCAGACACTCCAGCGAGGAAGCGTTCCACAGACGCTACCCAGTTCTTCCCGCTTGCAGCTCAGTTGCCCTTTCACACATTGATCCGAAGTTAAACCTCGTGCTCTGGGTACAGATCATCCTTGACAGGTTACATCCAGGTTCTGCGGCACGGCGGCAGCCTGAGCATCGTCGGGGAGGCTCTGACAATAACGAGATCTCTGGCTTCAGCTGAGAATTACTGAATTAGTAGCTCACAGCTGGGGCCCAGAAATATGCTTTCCAGTAAGAGGTTACACGATCACCCATTCACTCCCCAGATGCTTTAAGGTTTAGTAAGTTCACATCTTTCTATCTGGAACAGTAAGATTCACGCTCACTGAGAAACCACCATCCCCAAACCCGGCACGTTAACAAGGTGGCATCAATACAGAAAACACTCAATGCTGACCTCTGGTCAGCCCCACAAGTGCCTACAGTGGATACCACACAGATGCATAAGCCCTCTCTCCCCCGACACTAAATAAATAAAATCAACTCGGTATATAAGAGTGAGCTATTTCTGGGCCCAGTATTTCTCATTAATCTGTGTGTTAATTTATCCATTGCAACCATGCTCTCTTGATTACTTAATCCTGGTAGATTCTTCACAGTTTCTCTTTGTCTACGTTGTTTTAGCGATTTTAGGATTTGTGCTTTTTGCACATGAATTTTAGAATGCTCCGGTCTACATTTGATTCAAAACACTTGTGAAATTTTAGTAGGAAATTTTATAAACACACAAGATCAATTTAGGGACACTTGACATCTTAAATATGTTGAGTGTTCTAATCCATGAACATGGTATGTAGCTCCATCTGTTTATGTCTTTGAGTTCTTTCTTCAATGTTTTATAATTTTAAGCATATAGACGCTTTTAAAAAATATAGCTGAGTAGTTCATCTTACTGAGTATTAGCATTCATGTCCTGTTGCTTTTTATAATTTGGTTTCTATATTTTCATATTTGGTATATATATCTATGTGACTTCTGTGCATTGATTCTCACATAACCTTGCACATATCATTTCTTATAGAAATCATATATCATCTATAAAGAGAGACCGATGCTGTTATTTCCTCCTTTTTAGTCTACGTGCTCCCTATCTATGTTTCTGTTTGATTTCAGAATCCAGTACTCTCAGGACTTGGTGATGAATTAGAACATTAAAGTGAAATCCTTTTTTTTTTTTTTTTTGTTTTAGTCCCTAGAGGCTAAACGTTTGATCTTTCAGCATCAAGCTGCATGCATTCTGTGGATTATCTTTATTAAATTTAGATAATTATCCTTTATTCACTTTAATGACTCTTAGACATTATCAAATATTTCCGAGAACAATACATCAATTACTATAATCACATGAGCTCCCTTTAGTGTGCTGACATGTTGAATAATTTGACTATTTTTAATATATTGAGCTAGCTTTATTTGTATACTCCAAAGCTCTATGGTCAGATTTTTTTGTATATTTCTGAATTAAAATTGTTTATATTTTTGAGAAAGTTTGATTCTATGTGCATAAGTGATATTTTCTGATAACTCTTTTATATTGTTTTTGTCTGCTTCTGATATTAAGTGTGATACTGGTCATAAAAAGTAAGTAATTAAGTGTTTCTTCCTGTATTTTCTGAAAGAGATTGTGTGAAAGTGATGTCAATCCCCCTTTAAATGCTCAGTAGAGTTCCTATGGGCTTCAAGACCAGCCTGCATACCCCAGCACCGGCATGAGAAAGCAGCAGTCCTTCCTAAGCGGTTATCAGGTAGGGCAGCATTAGGACCCCCTCTTTTCCCTTAGACCAGGAGGTGGTTACAAGCCATCGACATACCAGGGAGCCACCAGGGCAGCGGGCCACACTGAGCTAACAACCTCAACCATTGCATGCTTGCTGAGGCCAGGAGCAGAGGTGTCCGGCCGGCTGGCTGCTTCTCAGTGCTCTTGAGGGAGCGTCGGCTTCAGGCTTAAGTTATGGTTAGCTATGCTCTCCTCCTCCAGTCAGTTATTTGCCAGTTCTACGCTGCCTGAGCGAGAAAGAGAAGCCTCCTCCCCCAAAAACCATGTTCTTTTCACGTCTGGGTCCTGTTGGTTCCACATTTTTTGAAGATGGACTCTGAATATGCCCTCAAGCTCCCCAAGCTGAAACTTAAGAAAATGGAGACCACTGTTTTATCATTACTAGAGCAATCAGGGAAAACAGAGGCAAACGGAGTTGGGAAGTGGTGCAGTGTTATCCCAGGCATCTCGCAAAGGACCCTCAAGGACAAAGGGACTCATTGGGGGAGCCCAGCTGTGACAGAATCAGCTGAGGCAGCAGGCTCCAACTAAGGACAGCACTGCCCTTTTGCCAAAGCTGGAGGAAGGTAGTCAGTCCCTACTCCATCTGAAGCACGGTCCCGTCTCCACGGCTGACGGTAGACTGCTCTGTGGCAGTGGCTGTGCCTAGAGCTCTACTCGAAGCTCCTGTGGCCATGGAGCTAAATGTTCATTTAGATCAATGAGATCGATGCTTTATAAGTAGAACTCCATTGTCCTCGTCAAAGAGTCTTTCAGAACAAAAGATGCAGTGAGAAGCTATAGGGTTGAGGCCGCGCCGAGCGAGCTGCCACCCAGCGGAAAACGGCAGCAGTGTGACAGATCAAAAGTGAGGAAAGCAAGTGGGAAAAAATGACCTGACGCCAGACTTGGTTCTCATTGAGTAGAGGCTCAAAACGGTAAAACCTGTGCCTGCGTCACCCACTGACTCCTGCATCCCGTGACAGAAACTTTCCGCTGTCATCAGGCTATGAAGCTGTCTCACTGTAAATTACTAAGGTAACTGTAGCCCCTTGACTGAGAGGTAATTCTCACACCATTACTCAGTCTATTTGCTTTCTAACTGAGATGTCAATTTTCAGACTAACAGGGACATAAATACACGCATACACATGCTTCTGTGAACAATTACAATTAGCATTATAATAGAGGGAAATTTATTATAGAATTATGATAGACGTGGAAGGTAACTTTTCATATTGCAAGCATGTATCTTATATCACGGTGTGATAAGCACCGACTGAGAGAATTAGTTTAATGAAGTTAAACTTATTTTACTAGGTGTAAAAAAAAAGTGGTTACGTTCAGCCTTAAACATGAACGTTATTTATCTGCAGTACACAGACATTTCCAACTGAGGTCTATGTGGATCGGGGGATAGCATACAAAACCAGCACACCGACAACTGACATCCCTACCTCGTCTCCTCTAATGGTGAAGCCGTGAGATGGGAGCCAGCACTTGCCAGAAGGATCTGGGCGCTCCTCTACCTCATTCAGGGGAATCTTTTCTGGCTAAAGAACACCTTATCTTGAGCGGAAACCTTCTCTAGAGATAACAGTAGAACACGGTTCTTATTAGTTCTGCCAAGTGAAGCCGCCGCTGGGCAGCAGTGTGGAGGAGGAAAAGCCGCCCAAGGACGAGAGGTAAGGGTTGAAATCGCAGTCCAGACCCCAGAGCAGATGGAAGCTCGCAAACTCGAAAGCTTCTGCGTCTGCTGCCTCATGACGAAGGGTGTGGCAGGAGAGTGGACGCAGGAACTAAGAGATGCTTGGTGGTTTGGGTGGGGCCCGGTCCATCTGTCAGCTCCACCACCACACTGCATGCTGGCGGCAGCACTCTTAAAGGCGCGAGACAAACTACTGCTCTAGATTAGCGCTCGCTCTCGGGGCTGTGGAATGTTACACACACAGCCATAGCTCTTTATATACCATCAAGTAGGACATCACCCACTAGAAAGTAGATGAGGAAAACCTAATTTTGAAGAGGGAAAGAAATAATGGTTATCACGGATCGATTTTTAAACATGACTTCAAAAGCGCAGACAACATGGGCAAGCAATAAGTCCATGGTCCAATGTAAGAGTGAGTGAGTGAGTAAGTGTGTGAGTGTGTGTGTGTGTGTGTGTGTGTGTGTGTGTGTGTGTGTGTGTGTGTGTGTGTGTTTTTCCTAGGTTTTCTCTAGAGAAACAGAGTACATCGAGGTGGGAGTTTTACGATGACCAATACTTTGCTCGAAACCCTCCATTTTCTGTAACAGAACCATTTTTCCAAAAAGGCAGTGGTGCCACAGGGCCTGCCTCCTACCTGTGCTGGTGTTCGTGCCAGAGCCAGGGCCAGGCCCAGGACAAGGGCTGGCCAGCAGGGGCACTGAGCCCTGGGCGGGGGGCGGAGGCTGCCCATCGCTCAGCTGCTTGACCCGCTTCCGGTGGGATTTGCCGTCATAGTGGACCTGGGCCTGAGCAGCCGAGTTCAGCTGGATGTTGCACACGTCACAAAAGGAGAAGAGAATCTTCTTTTTCTCTTTACTGAACTGGTCCCCAGGCCTGTCATTCTTTAACCCCTTTTCTTCAAAGCCCCGTAGGAAGCTTGCCATATTCAAAATTCCATCTTTACAGTGGTTGTCAGGGCTTAAGGAGTACTTAATAACTGAAAGAAAAAAAATACAAGGACCTATAAATTTATATGCGCTCTCATATCTTCCAGTGCAGGTGTAATTCGTTTTTAATGGTTGGTTTGAGCAGATATGATCCTCAACGAATCTGAGATTTTTACACCTCCCTTTTCTTATCACCTCTCCCTCCCTCTGTCCTGTTAGCTCCTGCCCATCCAGGAGATCTGAGCTAGCAGTGGTCTTTTCCAGGGAACCCATTCTGAACCCAGAGAAAGGACAGGGCCTGGTCGTGTGTAACACAGACCTATATGACTTTCTTCACAGAGTCCATCACACTGTATATTCCATGACTCGGAAGCCATGTGTCTTGTGTCTGTTTCCCCCATTAAATATGATTTCTGAGGGGATAAACACCTCTTCTCTGGGTATAGCTAAGCTCTATAACTGCACCTTTTACATAGCAGGCCTCTAAACATCTGTTCAAACCAGGAAGGAATATTTTGAAGACAAAATTGTTCCAAAGAACATGTGGAGACAAAAATGAACAGAAAACACACACACACACACACACACACACACACACACACACCACACACACACACACACACACACACACACACACACACACACACACATATACACACAGACACACACACACACACACACAGACACACACACACACACACACACACACAGACACACACACACACACACACACACACACACACACACACACACAAACACACACACACACACACACACACACACACACACACACACACACACACACACAAACACACACAAACACACCCAAACAAACACACACAACAACACACAAACACATACACAAACACACACACACAGACACACACACACACACACACACACACACACACACAAATTGCATACACACAAGCAGAACCATGCCCGAATTAGGGTTGAGAGAGATTAAAAACACAGCATGGCCACGACTTACACTGAATTGGGTTCTAAAAGGCCCTTTACAAATCGGCTGACTGGAATTCGCACATACTTTCTTGTGGATGTAGTGAAACGAATTGTTTGTGCATTTCCAGGTTAGCCCATAAATATCAATTTAATCTTTGATAAGCTTGAAATGTAGAGCATCTGGAATACAAGAAAAATAGAAATACATTGTTAGAGTAAATCAATGCATATGTTAAAGGAATAACCCAGAATCTGGCATAACTTTATATTTAAACTCTCATCTTTTCTTTCATTTGTTGGATAGATAACAGAATCGGGAAGAAGAATAATCCTCCTGCGGGATTTTAAAGGAAAACTTTCAGTGCCTTGACACCCTGAGTTAATGAGCGTGACCTTGCCTTTTTCTTTATTTATTGTTCAATTCTACTTCAAATAGGTAAGTGCTCATTTCGGTCGATCTCAGGTTGCTGGCATTTTCACGCTACCCGTGTTTGATTATGTCATTGTTCTATTTCTTGGGCTGGGTGAGAAGACAGGGCTTTGCAGACACAGTCACAAGCACCTGCAGTCCCACACGAGAGACGGAGGAAGGGGAAGTTCCAGTTTAAAACCAGGATGGGTTGTACACCAGAACTCATCTCAATAAAGACAAAATGAAGATAAAAACGAGGGTGAACAACTGGGCAGAAAGCACGTGAAACGTGGCGTGCTCAGGGAAGAACAGGCTGAGGAGAATGGTGCCTGGCCAAGGAGCATGGAGAAGTCATATAAAAGAATAATCGGGACTAATCATGACTGGTGATAGATTGTTGTATACGGGACAAACTCAGGAGGGTGCAATATTTTATTGGCTTTGAGAGATTGCTTTATCCAAGTTGGTTTGGGGCTTTCTGGAAAGGAAGGAGAAATGAAACACAAGTTCACAAGTGGTTGTTCACAAGCTGAATAACGAAAATTCAGATAGGGTATTACCATAAAGACAGATGCTGATTCTGCATGCAATAGGCCAAATATATGTCTTAGATGTACACATATGTCTAGCGGTGAGGACAGTTCATGTCTTGCTTATATGATATATGAAATACACTCAGCCCATATAATATCTTACGTGGTGCTACCATGTTAAGGGACTCTATAAAACTCTGCCTACTCCTTTCGGCTTAATCAGCATTCTTCCTTGGAATCTACACAAACAGGCTGGTGAGATGGCTCAGTGAGTAAAAACCCTTGTGCCAAGCCTGCTGACGTGAGTTCAATTCCCAAGACCTACATCTTGGAGGGACTCATTCCCACTTCCCCACATGAACTGTATATGGCATGCTCCCCCATAACTAAAACACCGGGGGAGGGGAGTCCATACAAAGTATTCATAAATAACAACTAAGCAATCCCCATAACTAAGATTGAAAAAGAGAATTACTGTTAAAATGCAATCTGAATTACACATATATAAATAATTTTTGGTTTTGATTTGAAATCCAATATCTCGACGCACTTCAGAGTGTCAGTGCCATATGAAAGCTATGCTCAAACATCACTCTGCCTTCCCTCCGAATATTCAAACGTTAAGAACTGGGGAATGAGATGAACTGATAAACAGACAGTTCTTAAGCAGGCTAATCCAGGTTGCACCCTGATGAGGGCACTCATCACAGTAAAGCAAGAGAACCTGGTAACCTCGCAAAGCTAGACCTTCACCATCCCTTACTGCATCGATAAATCCTGAGAGCAATTAAGAACCTTGAGTCACCTACGGGCTGCTCTGTTGGCCCTTTCTCCTGAAAATCTGACGCCTCCCAACCTCTCTGACCTTGCCCATGTTGTAAATGAACATGGTATTTCATAGAAGCAAGATATCTTGTATGTTATCCCTCTCTTTAAATCTAAATTCAAGCAATGACCTTGTTTTGTGAATTATAAAAGCTAAGCCAGCTGCCTCTGCTTTTCTGGCTACTGTCATTTGTCCTAGAAACAAGGTATACTTTACACTGGTTTACATGTGCATGCCCTAAGTAAGGATTCAGGAGTCTGTAAAGTGTGTGACCCCTCCCAAGCTATTCTCCTAAGTGATTCTTCAACCCCACAGAACCACAGCCACCTGCCTCTTTGGCAAGGGTGTAATGCCTTAGGTGATGTTTGCCAACTCCTAGTTATCAGTCCAAGACCTGATTTCATTCATCAGCTCCCTTGGCTTCTCAGATGGGGAGAACAAAGCTGGTTCTCACTAACAGCCACTTGTGACCAAAGTATATTTAGTTACAGAGGTCTTGGGAAAAGGACCTAGAGGTGGCAAATATCTGAGTCTTGACATCCGCACTGGGTCCAAGATGACATCATGCCAGGCTTACACCCTGTGTGGAGTGATAGCGTCTATAATGTCAACTTTCTGGCTAAGGGTAAGGTCAACTAACAGTGAGTCTAAGTGGAAGGCAAGAGAAAAATCTCACTTGTTATCTTAAATTTGTTTTTATTTTTATCAGACTATCCCAGATGACATGTTTTGTATGCATGGGACAGAGAGCCCTTCAGGGTTGCTGAATTTTTGAAAGCAGTGAGCGGCATGCTACTTTGGGTAGACCAGAAGGTGTCTCTGGGGGCAGGAGCAGGAGAAGCAAGTGAAGTGACCTGTGCTCTTTTTGTGTTACTTTGTGAGACGTCTCATACTTCTGCACCCATGAAAGAAGAGCATAGTCTGATACGAGTTAATGTGTGAGAGGGTGGCTCTGTGGGCTGCTGCCTTAGGGAAAGTGAACCGAAGGGTCAAAACTAGATGATCAATATGTATCGACATGAGCAATTTTGAATGATCAAGAAGTGACTGACTGGATAAACTTTTCTGAGGAGAATCTTATCTCTGGGGCCCCCATACGCACATCTGTCCAGTGGTTTTTACAATAACTTTAAAAGGGCTGGAGGCAGCTTCAGAGGTAAACGTCGAATTCTGTGAAACAGCATGACCATGTCCTGTGGGCAATGTGACAGCTCCTTTTGAGGAGCTGCTGTTTATATTTCCCTCATTGCCACACCCTAGTGAGTTGTCACTTAAAGTCCTCTGGATGACCCCTTGCCAGGTTCTCTGCCCTACCTTTGCACTTCAAGATTCTGTATTCACAATTCTTTGTTAACAAATCCGGGATGGCACAGTGCCCTCAGGCAATAGCCTTGAATCTCAATGTAGGCTTATTATCTTTGTGTAATTTTGCTTTTTTCCTCAGTAAATGCTTATTTACTGGACAGGCAGGAAGCTTGACCCTGGGAAGCAGTGGTGACAGGACGGACAGTCTGACAGACAAGAAACAGGATGAAACACGAAGGAAAAGAGTGGGTTAAGTTCTTTGGGGCCTAATTTTTCCTCCCTTACTAGATTTCAAGGACCCCAGGAGATTGAAAAAGATTCATATTTGTCTTGGTAACCTCGGCATCCATGATTCAAGCTAGTACAAAAGGCATTTCATTCTGGCAGAATAAGTTAATGTAATGTTGGGCATGCACATTTAAGGTGTTCTTACGCGAACGTAAGAACCAAGTTCAAAAGCTTCAACTATTTCTGTTGTGGGCGGCCCAACTCTTGCAAGGTCACACTGTATCACTGACCACATAGCCTCATCCTTCCCTGTGGTTAGTGTAACAGGGGATAGAACAGTAAGTAAATGCCATGGGGAGCGTTTGGGCAAACTTTGTGGATTTGAAAATGCACAGATGACAACGAACCCGCTGGGCTCTGAGGCAGAGAGCTTTCACTTCCCTAGGATGCGAGTACGTGATACTAAGTTCACCTCCAAGGTGTGCATTTCAGGAAAGAAAAATTAGGAGGTTGATTAAATGTGTTTGTTTTGTTGTACGGTTCAGTATCTGATTCATAATAGGAGACAGATATTGGAGGCTATACTTGATTTAATCCAATTTCACATTCATCCAACACCGACTAACAATAATTAGCTGTTCTTGACCCGTGGTGATGAAAAAAAAAGTCTAAAAAAACTCGTGAGAAAAAAACAAAAAGAATTCAGAGCTGAGGGTGCGGTTCACAGAACGCCCTAGCATGTGCAAGGTTATAGGTTCAATGTCCCTGTGCACGGGTACAAAATAAGCAGAGGGGAGCCCTCATGAACTAGTCACTCTGCTGCTTCATTCCAGGGCTGGACTCCAGAGAGCGCCACGCACAGCTGTCCTCCGAGCACACTTCGTCCTCACTGTAGCTTTACCCTACTGGATTCAAATTACTGTCTGTTTCTCTTCAACCATCTACTACGGGCACTCTGGCCACTGCTGGCGACGTAGGCTGACAGGAAGCTCCTAAGCCATCTAGATTCCCAAAAGGTGGCATCACAGTTGGGTGAGAATGACCAGCACTGCCATGCTCCCCAACCCCAGGTATGCTCCCACCGTGGTGCATCCAGTCGCTGCCAGATTAGGCGCATCTTGAGAAAAAGTTTTAACTCAGCTTTTAGGTGCACACTGATCCTTCACTTGAGGGAAACGCCTTAGACACTCTTTGTAGTATGTGAAGGTAAAAACCCAGGCTCGGCACACTTTGTAAGGGACACTCTGGAGTTATGGTTCCAAGGATGTCATTCTGCCTTCCACAGTTGTAGAAAAGGTGTCCTCACCAAGGCACAGTTGCATCTCTCTCTGAAAATATTTTCCGGGTTGGGGATTTAGCTCAGTGGTAGAGCGCTTGCCTAGGAAGCGCAAGGCCCAGGGTTCGATCCCCAGCTCCGAAAAAAAAAAAAAAAATATTTTCCTTTATAAAGTACTTAAGTGTATTCAAGTTTATGGTTCCTGAAAGTTTGAGATGAGTGTTTTCCCGCCATCACCTTGGAAGACTAGCAGAGACCCGGTAGAAATGAGTGAGGCAGAAACACCCTACAGTAACAGAAGGGGGGCTGAGCTCTGCCCAAAATACCTGCTTAAGGGCACACACTTTGGATAAATAAGCATGATTTCACGGCAAGCCCCTCTTTTCCCTGAAACTATCCAACTGCCAAAAAAGAAAAAATACCCAAAGAACAAACAGCAACACAACAAAACCAACCAGCCAAACAAACGAACAAACGAAAACACCAGCCAACCATAATCTCTGTGCATATGTTTAGGAAACAAGATATTTCCACTGTCTGTCTTCCCAAATACTAATAGACATGGGAACAGAGGGATGATCATAGAGGAGCAGAGGCCTATGGTCCAGGTATTCCTAGAAGGAGGAGAGACGCTGACTCCTGATGCATGGTGACAGACCGAAGGGTGAGCAGAAAACACTTTCACCATGGGGACACCTCTGGAGGGCCTGGTCTCAGAACCCAAGGGATCTGTCTCTAGCAGCAGCATTTAGTTCTCCTAAAGTATTCTTCTGTCCCTTTTCGTAAGACCTCTGGGGCTGAAGAGGTGACTCGTAGGTAACAGTGCACTCTGCTCTTGAAGATAACCCGAGTCTGGTTCTCAGTACCCATGGCTAGTAGCTCACAATAACCTGCCCTCCAGCTCCAGGGAGTCTGGTGTCATATTCTGGCCTCTGTCTGTACTGTACTCACACACATGCAAACATACTTGCAATATTAAATACAAAAACAAGACCCTCGAACACAACACACCCCCTAGCTCATCAGTGAAGACACTGAAAACTTACAGATGATCTTGTCACTGTGGACCACTACTGTGCAAGTTTGAGTTGGCACCCAGGGCAAAGGTCATGTGTGGGGAGGTAGCAGCAATGGACTAAATGCTCCTAACCTACAGAAGGGGGAGAGAGGGACTCAGAGCTAGTCTGCTGGTGAAGACACTGAAAAATTGTATAATAACATCTCAAGGGTGCCCCAAGTCCTGATAAAGTAATAGAGTTCCTACGTCAACTCAAAATTTAAATTTATTTACGCATTTATTTATGGTGGTGTTGTCGATTGAACCTAGAGTTGTGGGCAAGCTGGACAAGAGCTCAACCTATGGGCTGTGTCTTCAGATCTGCGTTTCTATATTTGTGTGATCTTGTGGACAAACAGGAAAGGACATTCGAGTATCTGAGCGTAAAGCAAACAAGCTGCATTCCCATTAATCACAGCGGACAGAAAACCAATCAGATGGCTGGCGCTCAGGAGTTACTCTATACGCCCAAGCAAGTGCTATGATTTAAATGTAGTTCAGCTCTGCTCAAAAGCTGCCAGTGAAGTTAGTCTTGACTTTCCCAAGACCTGAAAGCTGAATGTGCTTATAAACAGATATCTATTCTGGATGCCTCGATCTTCAAAGTAGCCCGAGGCCATCAGATTCAGTCAGCCTAACGATGAATAAATTCTGGCAATTTATTCTTAATGCCAGAATACGTTTCAGCTTTATTAGTATGCGGCAGACAAAGCAAGGAGTGCAAATACCTTTTATATTCTTGTTTGAAACGGGGGCCTCCATTTGTAGCCCAGGCTGGCCTCGAACTTGTAATTCTCCTGAGCCAACTTTCTGCACACTGGGGTTAAAGGCACGTACCAACACAGCAGGCTTTCTTATACGCTTGATACATGCAGCCCATGAGCAGGGGGACATGAATGCTTCCTAGTGCAAGCATATAATGTTGCCATAAAAATGCTGACGTTGAAAGCTGCTAATGTTATATACAGAACAATTAGTGAAATGTTCAGTTAAACAGACTGACTGCCGCATGGCCCTAGCTAAATAGATACAGAATATGTACTCATTTTTGAGATACAAATATTTAAGTAGTTAAATGATTTTAGGATAGGAATTAGATTGTGCCATAATTATAATCTTTAGAGAATTATGGGATATGCCAGCTTTCATGATATTAAATAAATAATCTTCAAGCACTACATTTAATTTTTTTATTTAATTTAATCACAGCATGAACTTTCCCGGAGAAAGAATACTATTTGGGAATTCTCTTCTTTGGGGGATGAATCAAAGGCAAAAGACCAGGTTTTGCAAACTCAAAATGATTACCCTAAGGAGATAATTAAGTACACTTACACCCATAATGTGATACAGTTTTTTATTTCTATATATCAAGAGTTATATTAGTGATAGATTAAAATGTATTCCTGCCTAAGCAACACTTAGCTTATGTTCAAGAGAAACATACATTAGGACCCCTTCTGGCTATAAGAGATGCTACATGTGCGCTACATACTCCTCTTTGAATTTTTATTTTTAAAATGAAATGATATATTAAAATATATCATTTCCCTCCTCTCTTACCTCTGTCTAGCCCCCTCAGTGTACCTTCCTTGTTCCCTCTCAAATTCAATGGCTTCTTTTTCCACTAACTGCTACCATTGCCTACAGAACCACATAAATCTATAAATGCCACCTGCTCCGTCCATGTAGTGTTTTGTGTGTGTGTGTGTGTGTGTGTGTGTGTGTGTGTAGGATTTCAGGGCTGACTATTTGGTACTGGATAAACAATTAGGGGAAGACTATTTCTTCTACTATCAGCACTCCTTAGTTGCCTGAAGATCTTTGTCTAGGGGTGAGGCCCTATGAGATTCCCCTTTCTTTAACAGTGCACATTTAAAAAGGCACAAACAAGTCCATCAGCAATAGATACACAAAATCCTCTTGGTGAGGATGGCTGGACTCCACCTGTACTGTGGCCTGCCAATCTGTGAACAGGAGACAGAGACCAAGCACAGGAGAAGGAACTTAGAAGCAGCTAATGAGAACCTCAGTAAGGACAGACCTGCAGCCCAGCCCCTGCCACTGTCGTCGCACAGGCCGGGGCACATCCACGAACACTTTCCTGTGAAAGCCCATGTCTTAGTTAGGGTTTTACTGCTGGGCAACTCTTACAAAGGACAACATTTAACTGGGGCTGGCTTACAGATTCGGAAGTTCAGTCCTTTATCATCAAGGTGGGAACATGGCAGCATCCAAGCAGGCTTGGTGCAGGAGGAGCTGAGAGGTCTACATCTTCATCTGAAGGCTGCTAGCAGAATACTCACTTCCAGACAGCTAGGATGTGAGTCTTAAAGCCCACACCCACCGTGAAACACCTACTCCAACAGGGCCACACCTTCTAATAGTGCCACTCCCTGGGCCAAGCATAAATCAAGTTTTTGTATGAAGTTCTGTATGAAGTAATCCCACCTGATAGGAGCCTCCTGTTGCATGGAAGAGGGGACAGAAAGTCACTAGATGGCTCCACAGAATGCAGCCGTGTCCGTCAAAAGAAGTTATAGTTTTGGCTTTAGATTCTATGGTGGTTTGAATATGCGAATATGCTTGGCCCCAGGAGTGGCATTCTTAGTTGGAGTGGCTTTGTTGGAAGAACTGTGTCACTGTTTGGTGTGGGCTTTAAGACCCTCGTCCTAGCTGCCTGGAAGCCAGTCTTCTAGCCACCTTTAGATGAAGGATAGGACTCAGTTCCACCTGCACCCTGCCTGCCTGGACCCTGCCATGCTCTGGGAATGGGCCTGTAAGCCGGTCCCTAGTAAATGTTGTCCTTGTAAGAGTTGCCTTGGTCACGGTATCTGTTCGCAGTGGTAAAACCCTAACTGGGGCAGATGCTTTCATGCATTCTTAATCAAGTGCCTCTACTTCCCTCTATGCCAGGGACACGAGAGCCTGAACCTCGTGCTGTCTGATCTGAGATCTGCTCGAGAGCCATCCTGTTTCCTATCTATTTCCGTTTCATTCGCTACCTAAAAGCTTACTCGTGCTTTCCCGGATGCTCTGCGCTGCTTTTCTGGATCGGGAAAGGCTCCCTTCATCTCTGCCCCTGGACCTGCTTGCAGACTCCACAGCTGATGCTGCCTGTGTTCTTGGAGATATGACTCTCTCTCCTCCTCTCCTCCATCTCCCTCTTCCCAGCAGCTGCCAAAATTTACAGCCTGCCTGCCCCCCTGTCTTTCTTTCAACGTTGTCCTTGAGCTGTGAAAACATAAATGCAGTTATGATTCCATTCAGGTCACTGCAAGTGCCAGACTCACTCTTGGCTGTGGGCAGTTTCCCCCGTCGGGCCTTTCTCTCAGTCATGAAGGTTTTTCATACCCAGCATCACCAAAGGCCATTCTTCCTAACGCTTCAAGAGGGCTTTGTGGGTAAAAAGAACATTTTGAAACATTTGACCAGTTCTAATTTATGATAATTTGTTCACAAAGAAAACTATTTTCTTGGGTAGTACATTGGTGTGACATTTGTAGTTAAAAAAAGGCAATCGGATTTATGTAGGCGTATTTTTTGACTAGCAGGTCAAATAAGGACACCTTTGTCTGAGGGAAAAAAATGCTATAATGCCAGGTCAACTGGGAGCACCTCGAGTGAAATAATGCAGCAAATGGTCACCTGTGCACACAACACACGCCTCTGTGCCTTGAGACCATTAAAGAGCAGTTTGAAAACGCAAAGCCCTGCTAGGCTGTTCATGTGTAATTTTCCACACTTACCACTTATATGAAGAAACAAACCTTATCTCATGATTTATTTAAGGGACTAATGACTATAATTCACACATGTACACACACACACACACACACACACACACACACACCTCGAATATAACCATAATTGAAATATTGTTTCCCTCTTGCAAAATAATTTTTAACCGTCTTTAAATTTCTTTAACCCAGTCATGCTTCATTTGTGAAATTACTTTGCATTTACTTATTACAAAACTAATGTGCTTATTGTCCACATTTAGTGAATTTAAAGTAGTGATGACTAAAACCTGAGGGATGTGCCGTTTAGAAATCGGTATGATTTGAAGATGCATACGGCGTTTCAATGAATCAAAGGCAACCAAGGTAATTCAGAACAGTCACGGTGAAGGGCTTGAGTCGCCAGAGGTCACAGACTGCCATGAGGCTACAGTAAGATATCCTGGTTTTAGTCGAGAGGGAAAAAAAATAAGCTGACCAGAATAAAGGAATCAGTTCACACAGACACCGCGGTGCGTATGGTGAATTGATGTGCATGTGTGGGCTTGTGTACTAAGGACACAATTGATAATGTAGTGAAGAAAGGACAGCAATTTCTGTGAATCAATTGATTTGACTGGTGTCTATATTTTTTTTAAAAAAGTAATTTGCTACTTACTGCACACCTCAGCCTTATCCTTGCCTTGGAGGATGGCAAGGGGTAACCATATTAGGCATAAGCGGGGTGGGGGCAATGGTGAGAGGCACAGGGGTGAAGGTGGCAGGCACAGGTGAGGGGTGATGGTGGCAGGCACAGGTGAGGGTGATGGTGGCAGGCACAGGTGAGGGTGATGGTGGCAGGCACAGGTGAGGGTGATGGTGGCAGGCACAGGTGAGGGTGATGGTGGCAGGCACAGGTGAGGGGTGATGGTGGCAGGCACAGGTGAGGGTGATGGTGGCAGGCACAGGTGAGGGGTGATGGTGGTAGGCACAGGTGGGGGGATGGTGGCAGGGGCAGGTGAGGGGCAGGAGAGGGGTGATGGTGGCAGGCACAGGTGAGGGTGGGGGTGGCAGGGACAGGAGAGGGGGGGACAGGAGGGGGTGGGTGGGCAGGGACAGGTGAGGGTGATGGTGGCAGGGACAGGAGAGGGGTGAGGGGTGATGGTGGGGGTGATGGGGCAGGCACAGGTGGGGGTGATGGTGGGGTGGGGACAGGAGGTGGGTGGCATGGTGATGGGTAGGCACAGGGGGGGGATGGTGGCAGGGACAGGTGGGGGGATGGTGGGGGGGACAGGTGGGGGTGATGGGGCAGGCACAGGGGGTGATGGTGGCAGGGAGGGTGACAGGTGAGGGGTGATGGTGGCAGGGACAGGTGAGGGGTGATGGTGGTAGGCACAGGTGGGGGGGTGGGGGGAGGGGTGATGTGGCAGGCACAGGTGGGGGGTGATGGGTGGAGGCACAGGTGAGGGTGGTGGGTGGAGGGCAAAGGTGGGGGTGATGGTGGCAGGCACAGGTGAGGGGTGATGGTGGTAGGCACAGGTGAGGGGTGATGGGGGCAGGGAAGGGGGAGGGGTGATGGGGGTAGGCCCAGGTGGGGGGGATGGTGGCAGGGACAGGGGAGGGGTGATGGTGGCAGGGACAGGGGGGGGGGGATGGGGGCAGGCACAGGTGAGGGGTGATGGTGGCAGGCACAGGTGAGGGTGATGGTGGCAGGCACAGGTGAGGGGTGATGGTGGTAGGCACAGGTGAGGGGTGATGGTGGCAGGCACAGGAGAGGGGTGAGGGGTGAGGGAGGGTGGCACAGGTGATGGTGGCAGGGTACAGGTGATGGTGGTAGGCACAGGTGGGGGATGGTGGCAGGTGAGGGGTGATGGTGGGTGGCAGGCACAGGTGAGGGGTGATGGTGGCAGGGACAGGTGAGGGTGATGGTGGCAGGGACAGGAGAGGTGGCAGGCACAGGTGGAGGGTGATGGTGGCAGGCACAGGGGAGGGTGATGGTGGCAGGCACAGGGGAGGGTGATGGTGGCAGGGACAGGTGAGGGGTGATGGTGGCAGGCACACAGGTGAGGGGGGGATGGGGGTGAGGCACAGGTGAGGGGTGGGGGTGAGGGTGATGGGGCAGGCAGGGACAGGAGGGGTGAGGGTGATGGGGATGGGTGATGGTGAGGGTGATGGTGGCAGGCACAGGTGGGGTGGATGGTGGCAGGACAGGTGAGGGGTGATGGTGGTAGGCATGGCTTGAGAGCTTTCATGACTTCAAAGTAGGCAAAGAACTAAAAAGTACTGACCCACAGAAGAAATATTAAATATATTGAAGTCAAAATTATTTTTCCAGGGTTGGTGATTTAGCTCAGTGGTAGAGCACTTGCATAGCAAATGCAAGGTCCTGGGTTCGGTCCTCAGCTCCAAAAAAAAAAAAAAAAAAAAAAAAAAAAAAAAAAAATTCCAAGTATACCACTAAGAAAAGATATTTTCAACTCCTATACCTTCAGAGAAGGGTTAAGTTTTGCTACATGAAATCTCCTCCGAAACTTTAAAATGGAAAAATGGAAAAAATAAACCAGAACTCTGAGTTCAGGAGACGGTCCTCCAACAACAAAGGTCATGGGGAAGTGCCCCGGCTCTTTAGGCATTGCAGAAACACAAACAAACACTATGATGTGACCCTAGTGAAAACAGAAACAACAGAACATGAAGCAGTGAATGAGGACACAGGAAAATCAGACCTGATACACAGATGAGCACACTACTACCAACCATTTACAAAAACTGGGAAAATGTACAAAAGCAGAACACGTGTACCACTTGGAGAGCCAGAAACCTCGCCCTTAGGCATATAACCAACATATCTGTAGATAAGCTCTTCGAATGTATACAAGTCCACAAGGTCTGTACAAAAGCACTATTTATAATAGACCTACACTGAAAAGTACCCACTGAGAGTCCACTGGGAGTGTATTCGGTATGTTACTTTAAAACTAACAAAAGAAAAAGGATCATGAATATGAGCATATATATTGTAATATATTACGTTAACAAGAGAATAACATATATAAAAAGAATGGATGCTTTCTAGCTACATATGGCAATATGGCTGAATTTCAAAAGTAATACCAGTTAGTTATGCTCACCCTCTCAGCCTTTCCTTCCAGCCCATCTCCACTTCTTTATGCCAGCACTGATCCACAGAAACACTGTAAACCAGGGACCTCCAGTGTCCACACTGGCGTGGGACGCCAGTAGGCAATTTTCACTCTCTTTCCTGGCTCCCATTCTGATCTCTCCGTTCTGTAGAGGCCTGTTTACAGGAGCCCTCCTCACTCACCGACTCTTCCTGGAAACTCTGCCTCTGGATGTGCAGAAGCACTTTCCTAACTAGAACCTCATGGTCACCACATTGCCTAGAAGTGGGCAATATCAACCAAAGAATGGGACACTGCCCAACAAAGACATGGCCAGATATGTACAAAACAAACAAACAAACAAACAAACAAACAAAACACTTGAAACATGGTAACTCCAGATGCCTAGTTCCTAGAATAAGAATACAATAATTAATACCCAAAATAATATGCCTCCTCCTGAAACCAGCAACCATATTGCAATAGGCCCTAAGAAATGCAAGTTAGCTGAAGCCAAAACAAAGACTTCAAAATAATTATGAATATGTTCAAAGACCTTAAAAAGAGCATGAATAAATGCCTTAATGAAAAAACAAAACAGTTCAAAGAAATATTGAAATCTAAAGAAAATCAAAACTGAAACAAAAAACTTAGAATGTCAAACAAAAACATCACAGGTACGCCTCATCAACTGATCACAAGACTTGGAAGAGAAAATTTCTGGTCTTGAAGACAAAGTTAGAAGATATGGATAGCTCAAAACTTAAAAGTAAGATTTTGATCTAAAAAAAAGTTGAGGCACAACATATTCAGAAAATCTGAAATACTATAAAAATGTTAAAGCAAAAAACAAAAAAATAAAAACCCTAAGACTAACAGGAATAGAGGATGGACAAAGAACCCAGTCAAAAGTACACAAAATATAAATATTTTCAACAAAGAAACCTTCTCAAACGTATAGAAGGAAGTGCCTATCAAGGTACAAGAAGCATAAAGAGTACCAAAGAACTGAGCAATGAAAAAAATCAACACAATACATAGTAATCAAAATACTGAATGTACATAAAAAGAAAGAAATAATATTAAAAGCTGCTGGGGACAAAGACCAAGTCATATTTAAAAGCAGACCCATTAGAACTAACACCTGATTTCTCAAAGGAGATTTTGAAATACAGAAGGGCTCAGGCAGACATTCTACAAACTCAGAAAGTCCACAGATTCCAGCCCAGACTACTATACCCAGCAAAAGTATCAATCACAATAGATGGAGGAAAAAAGACATTACATGATGAAACCAAATTTAACCAATATCTATCTACAAATCCATCTCCACAGAAGATACTAGAAGAAAAACTCCAATCCGAAGAGATTAACCATACCCAAGAAAACACAGAGAATAAATAATCCCAGACCATCAAATTAAAAGAGGGGGGACTTACACACTAACAAATAAATAAGAGAAATCAATAAACACTGCTCATTGGTAACTCTCCATATTGATGGTCTCAATTTCCCAATTAAAAGACATGTTTTTACAGACTGGATTAGAAAACAAGATTTATCTTTCTGCTGCATCCAAGAAATATAGCTCAGGAAAGGCATAAAGGCATCACCTCAGGGTAAAAGGATAAAAAAGCAAATGAGCCCATGAAGAAAGCAGGTCTAACTATTCCAATATCTGACCAAATAGACCTTAAACCATAACAACTACTCAGGAAAAAAAAATAAGAAAAAACACTACACACTCATTAAAAAAAAAGTATACCAAGAGTATATTGCAATCCTAAACATTTATGCACCCAACATAAGGGCACACACATTCATTAAAAAAACAAAAAATAACAAACAACAAAAACCACTACAAATAAAATACTGACTCTTTTACAGTGATAGTGGATGATTTGAATATCTCAGTCTCACCAACAGACTGTTTATCTAGACAAGAGAGAGGCAGGGAGGGAGGGAGAGAGGTAGGGAGAGAAGGAGAGAGGGAGGGAGGGAGGGAGAGAAGGAGGGAGAGAGAGAGAGAGAGATTAAATAGTGTAATAAATAGTGTAATAAATTAAATGAACCTAGCAGACATCTATGTTAACATTTTACCCAAACATTAAAAAAAATTAAAAATAAAAGTTTCTGTCCCAGAAGCTCATAGTATATTCTCCAAAACTGAGCACATACATAAATACAAAGCAAGTCTCAACATATATAAGAAAATTGAAATAGCACCCAGTATCCTATGTGACCACCATGGATTAAAGCTGGATATCAACAACAGAAAGTTTACAAACTCATGGAAACTGAATAATTCAACACTTAATGAAAAGCGAGTCAAGACAGAAATCAAGAAGGGAATTAAAAACATCAGAATTGAATTAAATAAAATAAAAACCCACCATACCCAAATTTTTGGGACATGATGAAGATCGTTCTAAGAAGCAAGTTTATGGCACTAAGTGCCTACATCAAACAACTGGAGAGACCTCATACCAGTCCATTAAGGAAACATCTGAAATCTCTAAAAAAAGAAGAAGAGAAAATAACATCCCCAAAGAGTAGATGGCAAGAAATAATTATCTCAGGGCTGAAACAAATGAAATAGAAACAAACAAAACACACAATCAATCTATAAAACAGAGAATTGGTTCTTTGAGAAAAACCAACAAGACTGACAAAACCTTAGCCAACTTAACTAGAAGACGGACAAAAATGATACAAATTAATGAAATTAGAGACTAAAAGGAGGGCATTACAGAAGACACCAAGGAAATGCAACAAATCATAAGGTTATATTTTTAAAATCCACCAAACTGGTAAACCCACAAGAAATGTATGAATTTCTGGTTATATACAGACCTACCAAAATTAAATCAATACCAAATTTAAACAGACTCATAACCCCTAATGAAATATAAACAATAACTAAAAGTCTCTCAAGCAAAGATAGAGATAGATAGATAGATAGATAGATAGATAGATAGATAGATAGATAGATAGACAGACAGACAGATATAGATAGGGAACGATGGATTCAAACCAGAATCTTCAAAGAATTAACACTATTACTCCTCAAATTATTCCATAAAGTAGAAGCTTAAAAACATTTCCTATTTTTTTTAACAAGGCGACCGTCACTTAATGCCAAAACCACACAAACCCCATGAAGATTCCCAAACATCTCAGGGTATTGCCAAGTCTATTGGTTGCTCTCCTCACCCTGATTCAGGCCCCATTGCCGAAGACAATACTTATTTATGTCACCGAACAGAGAAGAGTGGAGCTGGTACCAAGAAGAAGCTTCACCATTACTGTTTCACATTTATGGTACTGGAAAATACTCAGCATGCCACCTGACCAGAAAGATAACAGTGACTTGTCTGTCACACACACTGCTGCACTAGTGACACAAATATTATAGAGGTCACCAACCACTTTTTGACTGGCCTTGAGGCCCACTCTTTGAGATGGAACTCATACCTGACAGTGCAAAGCTGGCCAAGATCCTGAGACCTGGGGGGAAGCCCTGGTGCTACTGCTCTGCTAAAGGAACACAGTGACACAAGGCCTCCTAATAGGAACACAGCAACACAATGACCCCTAATATCAATGTTAGACCCACAGAAGCTTTTTTAAGTAGATGGAATTAATACCAAGAACAGAAACTAAATAACACGTAGAGAGGAGTAAGAGACTCTGGAGCGCTCAGTCCTACATGAGATGTCTCTGTCCATCCGTCCGCTCAAAGCTCAGGCATCTATGAGGAAGAGGGGGTGGGACCACTGTAAGAGCCAGAGGTTATGGATGGCTCCAGGGAAGTGGTGTCTGCAGGACACAACACGACTGGTGCACATGTGAACTACAGCACAAAACTTGCATGGGTTCGAGCCAGACAGGGTACCAGCAATGAGAGTGGGAAAGGGTCACAAGGTCCCATGCCTACCCAAGAAGCCACTGGCAACAGTACAACTGTGCGACTGTGAAAAATGTAAGGAGAGAAAGTAAAATGAGTTTCCCCTCACAGTCTCACGGGGTGTCAAACGCAATCTGGGGCAGGCCTGAATCGACTGGGGATAGACGGCCAACACAAACCATATTCAGCGGCGTTTTTGTGACATTTTGTTTCATTTTGCTTTGGGGGGACTTTTTTGTCCTGTGGTCTTTTGCTTGCTGTTTGATTTTCATTTCTATGTTTTTGCTGGGTCGTTTTGTGCTTCTCGATTTTTGTTTTATTTTGGTTTCTTGCTTGCTTGTTTGTTTGAAAGAGAGAGAGACGAAAAGGAACATAGAGTTGGCTGAGTAGGGATGTGGAAAGGACCTAGGAGGAACCGGGAGAGGGGAACGTGATTAAAATACAGTGTGAAAAAAATTAATTGCAAAAGAATAACATCAGGTAGGTCAGGCAGGACAGTTCAACTACTTATATAAACGGGGACTATGTGAAACCAGTCAATGCCTTTAGAGGTCAGGCTGGTCATTGCCCTGGACGGTGATGAAGGGTTATCAAAAATTTTATACAGTTTATTTTGATCATATTCTTTCTTTTCCCCCCCAACTCTTCTCAGATCCTCCCCATGTCTCCACCTCCCCAATGTCATATTCTTTCTTACCCTCAAAAACAAACAAAAATCAAGGTAAAACAAAACAAAACAAAATGAAACAAAAAGTGCACGTGTGTGCATATGTACACACCATACGCATAGTCTCAAAAATAATTTTTTCATGTTGGTCAACTACTCCTGGGCCTGGAGTCTGTCCTGGAATATGGCTGAGAGACCCAGTGACACTCCACTGGAGAAAACTGATTTTCCCTTTCCCAGCAGGCGTTAAATGTAGGTAGCTTCTTAGTTGGGGAGCCTGACTGTCGCTAGGCACAGGCTCCACCACTGAGCCATATTTCCATCTTTCCCCGCTTTGACTACTTAAAAACATCCCTAGGAACGAGTATTTGGACTGTGTGTATGTCTGTACACATTAATGATTGTTCCCTGAAGATAAATTTTTTTTAACTGGAATTCCTAGATTTGTTTTAATTCTGTTGCCAGTTTGATCTCCAGATAAGCTGCGCTGACTTGAATGCCTACCAGCAGTGTGGTGGAAGAAGACCATTTCCCACTGTCACAGCACGAAGAAAGCTCCTCAAAGGACACAGTCAGTCTGATGGCACAACGTGGCTTCCAATGCATCTGTCTGCTAGCATAGTTGGGTAGCGTTTCCTAAGCACCATGACCTCACATGACCCTTGCTGGCTTCTCTTTCTCTTTCTTCAGTTGCAGTTTGCCTCCCCTATTGTTATTATGTTTTGGGAACTTTGTCTCTATTTGTTGCCAACACTCTTCCACTGAATTTACTGTTTCAATTAATTCATTGTGGTTTCTGGATGCACTTAAGTTTTTACTTGTGATATTTTCAAATCAATCCCTTCTCTCATTGCTGATCTCTGTTTTTAGCTTAAAAAAAGAAGAAAGAGAGAGGAAGAGAGAGAGAGAGAGAGAGAGAGAGAGAGAGAGAGAGAGAGACAGACAGACAGACAGACAGACAGACAGAGAGACAGAGAAAAATCTGTCCTCATGTTGTGTTGAATTCCTAATTACAATTTTCTAGACGCTATCACAATTTTAAACATCTTATATAATACACAATATATAGACATGTAGAAGCCTAAAAGTAAGTACAATGCCTTTTAATTATTAATGATATGTGGGGTAGTTGTATAAATGGCTATGACTATGTGCTATATGCTATTACATATGGCTATGTGCTGTTACATGGAAAGTTAACCAGAAGGGGTCAGAACAACAACAAGAAAGACTCTTGTTAGACATCACTTAAGGTGTTCCTTCCTGAAGACTGTGGTGAGGGACTGTCTTCCTCTTCAACTTGCTTGAAGGGCCTAGACTGTCTTTGAGGCCACTCCCTAGAAATCCCATTGGAGGTAAAACGATATAGGTCTGCCCATCTCTGTCTGAACACCTCCATTCCAGAATTCCAGAGAAGCTAGACATACTCTAATATCCCCCAGCTCTCCCAGCAAACATCTCTGTTTACTTGCAGAACCTGGACATTAGAAGTTTATCTATTTCACCATTCTGAAAGCCAAAAAGATGAATTGCCACCAAACTCTCGAGCATCTGTCAGATAAAGGAATGGCTCCGTAATTAATTCACTGAAACAAACCTCAGGTGTCATTTATCATTTCTTAAAGTCACAGACACTGCATCATGGCAGATGCAGCCTTTGAACACCTGCCGGTGTTTGTGTGCAGAGCAAATTTTAAGGTCCAGATGAACTCTTTCAAATCAAAAAATAATCATTAACAATAACGTCGTTTTCAAACGTTTCCTGTTATGTGACATTTTCAAATCTGGCACAGAAGTACTGGAAATGCAATGTTGCACTGGAAAACACACATGCATATTCGGGTGGGAGTTAATAAGGAGACATGAATCGATTTGGAACCGTGCTTTCTGTGAATGATGTTATCCGGTCATTCATGAGTTCTTCCCCTCCCTGTTAGTTACCCTACTGCAAGGCAGAACCAATAATGGGGAACGAAGGTGAGTTTAGTCATAGGGCTGTGTGCTGCTAGGTCAAAACACACAGCAAGTAGAAAATGCTCAAGAATAACACCAGAAGAAAAGAGCCATTTGTGCTACTCTCCTGAGAGTTTAGAACACTGGGTCAAGACCCCACACTGGCAGCCGTGGTGGTGTGATGTGGGCTGCCAGGAAATAAACCTGCACGCCATGCTGGAGAAATTAATCCCAAAGGCAGTACAGTCAGAAGAGCGCCCAATTACTGGGAATGAGGTCAGATGCGTAAGAGACACTGATGAGAACAGGCCACAACGAATCGAGCATCGGAGCCATGGAGAGAGTAAGATGTGCAGTTCTGAGAAACAAAGTTAGATGCTTCTGAAGAGCAAAGGAGAGAATGGGCTGTCAGAAGCCGGGGTGTTGTCCAGGGGTGGCGCTGCCCATTCCTGGTGCCAACCGAAGCCGTGTTCCTGTGACAGTTCATTAGGCATCACCCCACTATTGGCTGGGACCCATGTGAGGAAAAAAGGCAGACAACCTTGACCCAGAAGAGGGGTGTCAAGATCCAGAATCTGATGACAAGCTGATTTTACGTGAACTTTTAATTTATAGCCACTTCTGGCTACCTGTTCTTTCTATATTGATTTTCTTTTAAATGGTCTTTTGCCCTTTTAAAATTGATCTTTAAAAATGTGTCTTTGCCAAATATCTCTACTGCATTTGATGACATTTAAAGTCTTTATATTCTTACTTTTCTCCCATGGGGTGTGTGTATGGATGGGGGGGGCGTCTTTTACTTAATCTTATTTACAGGAAAAAAGTAGAAAAGATACTGAAAAAATTTATTTGTTGCCCCTAATTTACTCTATAAAATGTTGATGAAGTTTATTCCCCAATTACTTTTAGATAAGTTCAGAATTAAAATTACCAAGTTGATAAAATCACTCTGGCACACACACACACACACACACACACACACACACACATCTACACCTTAAAGAACACCTTGCATAGAATTTGTTCATAAACCCTAAGATCTACTGATAACTGCATCAGACTGTAACTGGTAGAACAGGGCAGAAACATAGATGGGGGGGTAGATAGATAGATAGGGGATGGATAGATAGATGATAGAGATAGATAAATAGATAAATAGATAGATAGATAGATAGATAGATAGATAGATAGATAGATAGATAGATAGATAGATAGATAGATAGATAGGGGATGGATAGATAGAGATAGATAGATAGATAGATAGATAGATAGATAGATAGATAGATAGATGGAGGATAGATAGGTAGGTAGATAGATAGACAGACAGACAGACAGACAGATAGAGGATAGATAGATAGATAGATAGATAGATAGATAGATAGATAGATAGATGCATTTCTTAGACTACCAAGAGCACATTCACTCAGCTGGTATGGGAGTTTCTCCCACTTCCTTGTCCTGACACACCAGAACTAAAAGCATCTGAAATAATTTGCCTTTAAGGAACAGGACACCAAGACCAAGGGCCCCCACCTGCCCCACAACCTGCCTAAGGCTTCCATCATCAAGTGGATGAAAGTGGCAGTTCCTCCAGTCACTTGATAGTTGAGAGACCTTGAAAAACCATTCACCTGCCCGAGCATCAGATTCCTCTGCTGTAAATGAAGGAGAGTGAACTAGATGACCCCTAGCACTCCGCCCTGTTCTTCTGTGACAAAGGTCTATGCAGGGTTTGGGGATTTTTCCCCTGCTGTTTTTTTTTCTTGGACTTTTTCTGTCTATTTGCTTTGATTATGGGGAGATCACAATGTCCCACGCGGTTAATCAGCAACATCGCACCGTCCTAGGAAAGTGGTGCGCTCTCCTACTCCTAGATCTATCCTGCAACCTTGACAGAGATCGGAGGCGGCTGCTGTCAGGTCTTGGTATTCGAAGAGAATATCCTCTGTCGTCTCACTTGGTGATTGAGTGGGAGGCAGCAGGCAATATTTCAAAATGCAAACTGACATTTAATTATACAAAAATCTCCTTCCGTGATCACTTCTCTTGCCAGGCTGATTCTCATCTACTCAAACATTTTCCTTTCATGTCGACTCCTCTTATTTTCCCCAATTCTGAATGAGCGCAGTCAGAGACGAACCACACGTTTGACTTAGTCTCGTTGCTTCTCTTTCTACCTCCCAGAGTCTTTTGGTGACACAGTAGTTTGCAAAAGTGTGTTCATTTCTGAGATGGATCTAAATCGTGACATACAAGCAGACGTTCCCAAAATGTAGATTATTTTCCGATATCTATATCACAGAAGAGGTTTTGGACAAATATTACCAAAAAGTAAAGAGATTCGGACACAAAAATGCAAGAAAATGGACTGTTCCGCTTTAGGTTCTTAGAACAGGGACAAGATTCAGAACAGAGAAATGACAGGACTGCCTGCAGGGAGGCGAATGGGGTACCTGCCTATGCGTGAGACTTAAGGAGAGGTCGCCATATTCAGTGTTCCAGAGGAGCAATTCTTTAATATGGCATTTTAAATCAATAACAGTGCTGTGGAAAACTACAAAGACAAAAAAAAAATAAAAACCCACAAGACTGATCCTGTCTGCATTTAAATTTTTGACATTTTGTTCACTGTGGGATTTTTTTTTTTTTTGCATTATTGTTGATCCTTCTGGAAGTACAATACTGAAACAAATTTCGATTTATCTGGATTCCCTTTGAGTTTGCACTGGAAGGTCCTTGTTGGCCTCACTTCATTAGGACCTGGGCCTGTCATGGGGACAAAGTAATATGCCATATTTTATTCATAAAAAGGAAAGACTCCTGTTACGACAACTTTAGTCATTTCTGGTACCGCCATCATGTGTATGAGTGCTTTTTGGGAAAGGTTTGGTACCATTTGGTACTTATTCCAATTAGTGGCTGCAGAAGTAGAGAAAGTTCTTTCCCCGGAAGAGAAAAGCATCAATCGGAAGGGTGAAAACATCATGTCCCCATGTCCCAGGACATGATGTAGGTAGACATTGAAATTCCTGACTCAGGTGCATCGCTTGGTGAAGAGGAGCAAGGGAAAAGCCAACGAGAGGAGGGAGGGAGGGAGGGAGGATGATGGATGTGTATGTCAGGAATTCTGAAATTCCTTGATGTGCAGATGGCCGGGAAGCTACCCACAGAGCTGAGCTGAGCACCCAGCATCTTCAAACCAAGTGACTCCCATGGAGTGTACTGGAGCCTGAGGGTGAAAACCACCCCGGGAAGCATTGGTTTGAAACTGTGCTGTGTGCCTGCAACACAGGACTCCTCACCACCCCACCCTCGATTACCTCAGAAACAACAAGCACCTCCTCCTCCTCAACACGTCCAGCAAGATCCCAAGATGGCAAACTCATATGCTTGCACAACTCGGGGAAAAAAATTAAAACTGGAAGTTAACAGAACTGTCCATCTCCCTCCCGGCCTCAGGCTTTCCCTACCGTGAATGAAGAAAAGGATTCATTTTCTCAGGGAGTGCTAAGATGTACAGGGACACTGGAGTGTGGCATAGAATCTGGACGTGTAGTCACAGGGACAGTGATAAGCAGCTACAATGGCACTCAGGCAGTATGTGAGAGGTATCATTAATGGCGTGCAGGGTGGGGAAAGGTAATGGTGGGCAGGAAAGGGTAGCACAATAAAGCAGAACAATCTAAAGTAAATTGGAGGTTGTGTTTACATGTGCAATCTTAGTTTGCCGTCTGAATTCGAAATGGGAGGTGCAGCCACTGTGCTCATGCTACCTACTACACAAGCAAAGGGCGCGTTCACAGGCCTGTCTGTAATCACGTTTGTGTAGGGAAGAACGGAAGCTTGGGTTGAGCCTGTTTTTAAGTTTGAATCCACATCTTTGGATTTATCTCAGGGAAATCTTCCCGGGCTGACTCTAATGACTGCCTTCTGTCTTTGAACCTTAACTCAAACTGTTCTTCCTGGGCCAGTCTTCTGTTTTCTAATCTTAAATAAGAGTCTGCTTCAGGCGGTCCATGTCACTGGGTTATTTTTAGAGTCCCAGGTATAATTTCCTAGACTTTATACATTTTGAGTCAATAATAAAGTCTTCTTTAAAAAAAAAAGGAAAGAGTCTGCTTCAAGCCCTGCAGTGGTGTCACAGGTCTTTAGTCCCAGCACTTGGGAGGCAGAAGCAGGTGGATCTCTGAGTTTGAGGCCAGCCTGGTCTACAAAGAGAAACAGTATTTAAAAAACAAAAAGAAGAAAAGAAAAGAAATCTGCTTCAAATCCATCTCCTTTGGGGAAATCACCCCAGCTAAGTCGTCTTCTCCCTCTATTGGACACCTTGTCATGTGTACTGTCCAACATCCCCTGTGTTTACAACTTACTACCTAGACCTATTGTTTATGCACACAAGCCTGCACTGTTAGGTCTACTGATGCTTTTAGACTATGAAGAAATTTGTAGACACTTCTCAGTTTCTAAAGATGTCCAAATGCTATTAAGATGAGAGCTATAGAAACCCTGAAAGATGTCCCACACCATGAAAGGGTTCAGAGAGCACCGACAGCTGAGGATAACAACATACAGTTCCACAGGTCAGTGACTGGCCGGTTACCACCCAAGAGTCAGTGAAATGACGTGTCTCACCCAAAGAATATCGTTATTGCCTTCTAATAGTTAATAGTAATTTGATTCTCCCGAAGTCTTCGAATCGGTTGGGGAATTAGGAGAAAGGTGCATACGATATGTTCTTAAGAAACCTAAAGTTTTACTGGGATCAAAGCCAACATACACTGTCTATAATTTTAGGCACGGGTATTCCAAATGTTAACAGGATTGTTACTCTTAACAGGAAATTGTGCAAACTTAACAGGAAACAGAAAGGTCAAGGTAAACTTGGCAGTCATTTCGGATAACGTGTGAAACACAGCTGGGAAAAAATATGCCAGGAAATAGAGAATGATTGCCTCAAACACAGAGGAGGGACTCATCCATGGTGACATCATAGAGGGCCCGGTGAGCAGAGGGAAGCTAAGGAGCAAAGGAACTGAAGAATAAAAACAGTTCTCGTATCAAAGCATTCTGGTTTTGGAAGAGGCGGCCAGAGAAATGTGGAAAGTGTTTCCTGGGGATATAATTGACTTTGAAGCTAAAACTACAGAGAGCCTGTAAGTTAAGAGTGAAAAAGAAGAGAGGGGGAATGAGGACAGGAGTGAGTTCTCGGAGGAAAGACAGAAGACAGGACTGGACAGTCTCGAGGGGGATGAAAAGGCTTAACAGAAAGATACAGGATTGGGGGAACTATTAGGAAAAGTTGGAGGAAGGCAGGAAGGGGTGTATCTTATCTAGAAGGTTTCTGCTTCCTGCTACACTACAGAACAACTCAGTAAAGGCGGGTTCTGTACACAGATCAACGACTGAAGGCAAAGCCAATGGGATAGATGAAAACTCCCTTGTTGAAGTCTTTTGCTATGTACTACAATGCTGAGTGCTGCCCCCCCTCCCCAAGGCCTGGTTGCTCCCAGGGAGGAGAGAATCAGCAGGTAGATGCAGCCGGGAGGCCCAAGTGGTGCTAGGTAACCTTGCCCTCCTGGTTGATGAATAGAGATGCCTACAGCCTACAGCTGGGCAGACGATAGTCGGGAGTTTCTGAGTTCTTGGGCGTGGAGTCAGAGTGGAGGGCCATAAGGAGGAGGAGAGAAAGGGAAGGTGGAGAGAGGAGGAAGCCACCATGGAGAAAGTGAATTACGAAAACATGGCCAATTGGAGTTAAGACAGCCCAGATGGAACATAGCAAGTGACAACTCTGGGTCACTGAAAGGGAAGTAGATTCTGATAGCTCAGAGGGTAGACATCTGTCCTGCTCAAGTGCTGATTAAGGCTTATTATAAACATAAAAGTGTGACTTTTATCTGGGAACTGAATGATTAAGGCAGGGTAGAAACTCCAGATTGAGACTGAGTATTTTCTACAACACCCCCCCCCATGACTGTGGTGGCAAAAAGTCACAAGGTCATCACCATCTTCCTCAACTGTGACGGCTCTGACATGTGTAATAAAAATTACCACAGTTTGTTTATGAAATATCTCTGGTAGGCTCATCTTTGAATACTTGTAGCCCAGCACCAGCGGGAGACTGTGGAACTTCTAGAAGGTGGAGCCTTGCTAGAGAAAGTATGGAACTGGGGGCGGGCTTTGAGGCTTTGTATCCTGTTCTCTGTTTCCAGAGCACACTTCCCACTCCTGTGCCATGCCTTTCCCACTACGGTGGGAATGTCTCTAAGGCAAAAACGAACCCTTTCTCTCCAAAGTTGCCTCTGTTTGTGTTTTTTGTTTTTGTTTTTGTTTTCAGTATATTCTATGACAGCAATGAAAAATAAACGAATACACACGGGATTATAAATCCTGTATAAACAGATAGCCATAGTTGTTTCTTCAAGATCATAAAGTATAAATAACAACGTCTCTGCATGTAAAGGTCTGGAAGGGAATCCGGGCTTCATTGGCTTCCTTTGTTTTTACACTCTAGGGTTAAGCACTTTTAATAGCATTACTGGGGTTGTCGCTGTGGGCTGTCACTGTGCAATGCTTCACGATAATGAAGCAGTGATGCTCTTGATCCGTTTTTGGCAAACTTTAATCAAGGATACATGTTTCACTTGTGTGTTATTTGTATGACTGAGCTAGCATTGCATTCCTATTTGGAACAATTGCATTTTAGCCCCAGGAGCAATCCCTAAGGTAGCTAACGTTCTGTGACCTTCATTGTGTCTGGAAGTTGGTCAGCAACTATGTAGCAAGCAAGAAGCATGTCTGCGCATGAAGGAAGATTTTTGCATTTCGACCAAAGAACAGATGGCTACAGACAATACCAATTCATTTCTTTTGTTTCCCATTGAGACAGAAACTATGGAAGGTTAATTTGGTTGCCCTTGCTGAGAGTGTGAAGGAATACATTCACCCAAAACAATTAAATCCTGAGGAAAGTTGGAGCAGTTATCTGAACAACCATTGGCCACATAGGAATTGCATGTATTTTAAAAATTAAATTAATGGGGCTGGAGAGATGGCTGAGAGTACTGACTGCTCTTCCAGAGGTCCTGAGTTCAATTCTCAAGCAATCACACGGTGGCTCACAACCATCTGTAATGGGATCCGACGCCCTCTTCTGATAAGTCTGAAGATAGCCATAGTGTACTCACATACATAAAATAAATAAAATATCTTTTAAAAGAGGCACAAGGGAGGGGTAGGGATGGGATGGGGGATTCGCGGAAGGGTAACCAAGAAGGGGGATATCGTTTGATAATGTAAATGAATAAAATGATTTATTTTTATTCTAAAAAAGAGAGAAATTACATTTATTCAAAAATTTTAATTACTATTTCCTTTGCTGATGATGGAGCCCAGGACTATCTACATGCTAGTATTGGGCAAGAGTTCTACCAGAAAGCTATGTCCCAGACTCTCAGATTGTTTTCACTTTCTTTAAGTTTTATTCATTCCTTGAGGGTATACAAGTTGCCTCCATCTCAAAGAAGTGTAAAACAAAAGATGTCTTTATCAGTCAAAGCTTCCCAAATGTCTCTAATTTAGTGTGTGTACTAGAGTCAATCAACAAACCTCTTCAAACCTATCCAAGTCATTCTCCTGACTGCTACTTTAGCTAAAAAGGTACAAATGTCATGAATTATAGTCACTCCAAGAAATAAAGAGGACCATGTTTTGCAAAAGACCTCGCCAACTTGGGGTTCTTAATTTGCACCTCCAGAGAGGACTTAAATAAGATGCTCTGACAGCTCACAGAGGACTTGAACATTCATCCTTGAAAAGATTTCTTAATTTCCCCCGATCCTAAAGAAGTTGACTCTCTGGAGCATCCTAAATGTTCTATCTGAGGTTTGTTTCATATTACTGAAGATGTCATCCCCTAATTGCCATAGGTTACCCTCCTCCTTTGTGCACATGCATAGCAATGAGCACCTCACATTGGAAGCCATTACCCCCGTGCCAGCCCACCAGCAGCACCACCAATGAACACACTGTGCCAAGGAAAGCCTCCGAACAATTAGGGTGAACATCAAACCCTGAGCTGAGCTTCTGCTTGCTCCTGGTCTTGTGAGGCAGGGGAACAGCTTGCCTTGTAAAGACTTAGAGAGTGGCTCAGATTGCTTTGGAGCAGGCTCACTAGTTTGAGAGCCTCTCATTTAGCCAAAATGCAAATTACAATCCTCTCCCAAAAGACTTTAATCTGGGCAAAGAACGCTGATCAAGAGAACGGGGGAGGGGAATGTAAATAAAACAGAAGACACTGCTGCTCAAGATCTCCGCCCTGTAAACTGCAGGAGCTGAACAGAGAGGACAGGGAGCTTGGAGCCCAAAGGGCATCTTCGCCAGGCACAGTGGCAGGGGTCAACGTACTCCATCCCAGCGTTTCAGGAACACTGGAGGCAGTCCAATCTCTTCATAGAACTCTTGTGTGAAATGTCTAGGCAATCTCTCTGGTACACAATGCAGTTTATTCCCAGACTGTACAATTTTCATGGGCGTTTCACCTAAACTATCTACCACTCCCTGCACTCCCTGGACTCACATTATCTGGCCTCAAGTCCAGAAGTAATATTTCAGTATGCCTCTAAGACATGTGGATTTTCCAACAGAGTCTAATGAGGCAATACTGTCACCACACTTTGAAAGGAAGCAATCACTCCTTAATATCATCAAATATGCAGCCAGTGTTGCGAATATGCAACAGTCCCCCCGCTGCTGTAGACATATATTTTCCTAGATATTTGTCCAATTGAAATATAAATAAAGCCTAGGTCGGGTAATATTTTTGAGACTATTTTAGTCTATAATTGCTCTCCGCCCGTGCCCCTCTCTCGGTTTATTTGTAGGAGAGGCGGCTTGTGGTACTTCAGAGCCCTCCAAGACTAGATTTTGCTGATTGCAGCCCCACGGTGCCTTCTAATGCCCTGCCTTGTTTTTCCTTCCTTTCTGAAAGCCAGCAGCCAGATCAAGACTCTGTCACACTGAGATGTAACCTTCCACACTGATTAATCACAGGGAGGTACATGAAGACTTCTCGTCTCTCTCTTCGCGACAATATACTCGATGGCCATTATTGGCAAAGTGGCAATACTCTAATTCTGCCATTCACTCTTCGTTCACTAGCCCACAAAGAAAGAAAACCATCTCACCGAGTCTTACTGATCTGTGGTATAGTTCCTACATGGAAGGCAATACATTTGTTTTGTTTCCCCTACAGTTATTTCCAAATACTGAGTACCAAGTCGACTCCCTAGAAAACGCCACCAGCAGCCAGTAAGGAGTCCATCTTTTAGTGCCATTATGGATGAGGAACTTTAGCATGTCTATTACTTTTGTCTTTGATTTATAGTTAATCAATGTCCAATGTACCGTATATCCTTTCAGCCTGAATAACATAGTTAGATCTTGCTCCAAAAACACTAATTAATTAAACTAGCTACTTCTGCTAAACTCCCAATTTTTCCAATATTGGTATGTAAACAGCTCTAGAATGCATGTGGATTTCCTTTCTCCTTCTCTTCTCAGCAGTGCCTTATCCTTTTAAAACTTTGCAACGGGAATTTTATACTGGAGTGGCTCAGACTCAGAAGAGCCAAACAGAAATGTGAGCTAAGGGCTAAGCAGCCATATCCCTTCACTTCCTGGATCTTGTGTTCTCTCATCCTCAAGTCGAAATGGTCCTGCCATGGCACCGGGTTGTGTGAAACTGGAATAATTATTCAAAAGCAGTGTGGAAACCCCAGAGCGCTCTGCAAATATGAAGCGTAATATTCATGGAATTAAACATCTGGTTTGCTAAAATCCAACCTTAAAGCTTTAATTTGTTCGTTCAAAATGGCGGCACCACGACCGTGAACAAGAACTCTGCAATTATCGGAGCTGCGGTTGGAGCCCGTTTGCCTGAATAGAACTCGGTTATAAATATCTGTCTTTGGACTTGACATTCAATTCTGAGATGAATCAAACATGTTTCAGAATTTTAATCTGACATCCAAGAGCTAAAACTCTGAAAGCAGATAAAGCACTTTCTGAGAAAAAAAAAAAGCAACTTGTTAATCTCAAGTGACTTTTAATTCCAACAGTGATTATTCAATACAGAAAATACAACTTCAGATAGAAACTCATTTCTGAAAATTCATCTCCAATGCTTATGCATAATCTAAGCTAGAGAAGAAATGTGTCTATAATTTATAAGAAAAAATAAAACTAGCATTCACCCTTTTTCTTATAAAACTTTTTAGGCAAACATAAGCCACAAAGAAATAATGTCTCACACAGGCTTGAGCATGGAAGGCTAAAGCAGCAGGATAAATAAGAGGCTTGTGGCACCACATGAAAAAGTATCAGATCTCAGCCATTTAAACTATCCACTCTTCCAATAAACTCTGATCGTGATTTCTACTCATGGCCAATGCTGAGGAAATGTGCCTGACTGCTTCTAACCAGAGATCTGTCTTCAGGATTGCACGTCGAACGGCCATACGTAAGCTTATAAGCAAACATTAAAGCCAAAACTACATATAGGCTTTTTAGCTCAGATGTCACACTTGTCTGTTATGTGTGTTTCCATCTACACCCTGCATGCTGTTGGCACTAACATCTCTAACCAGCCAGTGGTGTCCTCTCCTATCACTGGGCTGGAAGAAGAACAGAATTCGGTTATGAAACCTTTCAAACGCACACAAAACAGAGAAGACACTGGTATCCAGTACCAGACTCACAGCACGAGGAACCTGTCCTGTTCACACTGTCTTCCCTCCACAGAAGCCCTTCGGAGCTGACCATGGACTTCAGGCACAGTTCCACATACACCTACGACATGTTCCTACATGACCACGATAGCTGCTTTCACTTAAAATGGCCAATGGTTCCTTGTTTTCGTTTCTTACCTAGTGCATAGGGAAGGTTCCCAGGTCCTTCAAAATCTCTGTAGGTTCCAACTGGCATCCCAAGGGCATACGTTTCTTTCACACGGAACCCCTCCCTTTCTTTAAAACGTATTTCTTCAGACCCTATTTCTTACTAGGGGCTTTTGTGCTTATCATCTAGATTAATCTCAAAGTATTTTCAAATATCTGCAATGCCTTGACCCCCTGAGCCATCTCAATGTCCCTAAGAACACTACTGTGCTAGAACAGTAGCTTTTGAAACAAGCGCATTCACTCCAGTGCACGGAATGGCCGCTCAGACGCTGTTCTGCCAACCTGGACCAGAGACAATGTCAGAAAAAAAATGGCTCCATTACTCTCTCCTACCTCAATATGGACTCCCAGAGACAATCTGATCTGCAGGCATATTTGTTGACAAATATTTCCTCCCCCATCAAAGTTCCTAACTCCCTCCTTTGCGCTAAGGGACCAGGTCACATTTTAAAACATCACTTCTGGCATTTGTACCACTACATAGTAAGTCCCAACAGGACAGAAAATTGTGCCTCATTTAATTTTGAATCTCTAGAGTGTAGCACACTGGCATATAAAAAACCCCTGGGGGGGGGAAAGTGCAGCGAAATGAATGGCTCCCACATCCCACGGTGAGAGCAGGCCTTAGGAGGCAGAGAAGTCATTATTTCCCCCAGAGAAGTCTCCCAGTACATCCTTAGTGAGATCTCAGCACTATAGAGCAAGAGGGATGGAAAGTGGTGAGACACAAAATTATACAGCATCTGAAGGAAACGGAGAGAAAGGTCATGGGAGAGAGAACCTGGGGGAAGAAATCATATACTTTCAAGTAAGAAATTGCTCTGACATACCGAAATGCAAGGGAAACCAAATTGTAGTTAATAAGAGGTCTTGGGCCCATCATTCTGTCTTTGCATGGGAAAAAATCTCCGGCTGATTGGCAGTTAAGACATTTCTCGGTATTGTCAGGACCGAGATTACCCAATTCAAATCAATGTTTTAACAGTCCTCATTGTGCAGAACGCTGAAATCACTTACACTTCAGCTTGAGCTCATTCCTTCTAGCGTGAGAGGTGAGCAGCTGGCTGCTCTAGTGAGCAGAGACCCTGCAAATACACACTGCTCATCCCAACCTTTGAAATAGGCAGCCCTCTTCACACCCTTCTCTTCTGCATCCCGTTGGGAATGTTCCATTGTGTAATTTAAATCATCTCCTCTCCCCCCACACACCCCCAAGCTCCCACCAGGCACATTCCTTAACGACACCTCTCTAAACCCCTTCAGCTCTCGTTTCACTGACAACATCAATGCTTTCCCCTCTGAAATTCACATCCTGTTTTTTTTTTTAATGGCTTCTGAGGGAAAGGCTTATTTTAGATAATAATTTACCTTACATTTCATTCCTTGTTTTGAAGTGCCCCGTGACAAAATTAAAACAGTCTCAATCAGAATCAAGCAACCAACTTTTTAAGCGGCCTCCATCTGTCTTGGGAAAATTTGCCTTGCTAGAGATGTGTGGATGAATTTTTAGCACAAATTAAACCTTACAAAATCACTCCTAAAGTATTTCCACAAGTGGTCCATGTTCTGCCCTTACATCACCCTCTGATCATTCAAAACAGCACAGCCATTTTGAAGCTGAATGCCGTCAACGCAAGCAGCCCCACTCATACACTGCAAATGTGCAGAACGGATCCTGAAGGCAAAGCGACTGGTGGCGGAAGGAGTCTGGTGAGCGTTCCCATGAAGCAGCGCATCATCGCTGTTAGCTTTAAGGTTTGCTAGTCTGCCTACCTTCACTGCCAACCAAAAGCCTTCACAAACAAACCTCTGGAGCCTGGCGTTGAAACGCTTCTTTAGAAACAAACAGGAAATACCAACCCATGGCCAACCCTTAATCATGTACTCCTAGTTATGAGCATTTTACAACGGTGACACAATTAATTTAATCTTGCAATGCTCTATCGAGAGAAACGTTTTTACTGTCCATGTGTCACAGACGAAGAAACAGACACCCAAAGGTTTCAATAATTTGCCTCAAAACATGCATAGTTTGTCCAATTCAGAGTCTGGTTTTCACAGCAAGTTGGTGATGCTGTATTGTAAATGACCCAAGACGTACATCTTTATGCTATGAGTTGCTCCTCTGCTAAAGTAATACCACTCTTTATAAGTTTATAGACTAATTATTTTTATCCTATATGGAAGAGTCTGTGCAAATGTATGTCTGTGTACCACGTGGACCTAGTGCCAAGGAGGCCAGAGAGGGTATTGGATCCCCTGGGATTACAGTCACAGACGGTTGTGAACCACCCTGTCATTACTGAGGATTGAACCTGAGTCCTCTAGAAAAGCAGCCAGTAGTCTTCACATTGAGCCATGTGCCCAAGCCCCAGGACATTCTTAATAAAATGAACATAACCCAAAAGTAGTGTTATTTCAGTTAATAATAACTAGAAAAGATAACATGGCTTGAAATGGTGTATTCTCATTCAGGAGAAATGATAAACATTTGAGAGTATGTTTATGTGTACTTAAGCATGTCTACCTGGCATTTGAACAAAGATTTTTAAAAAATTGTACAAGTATCTGATGTTAATATAAAATTATTTTTACTTCAAAAACTTTTCACACAGATGTTCTTTCTACATAATGGGCTATGTCAGAGGTCAAAGCTCAACTCACAAATTGAGAATTGTAGGCTCACGAAAACACAACCAACACACACATTCAAATTCCCAGTCCCCAGAGCATAAGATCAGGAAGTATCACCTTGTCATTCACTGAATACAAAGTCTCGGACTGGATCCTATGAAGAACCAAGGTAAGAAAGGCCTTGTAAAAAGAGGTTGGCCTATATTGTCAAGAAAGGAAGGAAGGAAAGAAGGCAGTGAGCAAGCAAGCAGTAGCAGGGCATTTGATAAGAACTAAACATCTTTTTGGATTGGGATTACCATGGTATTTATTCACTTATAAGTGAATGGCTCCCATAAAGTGCAGGATAACCATGCTGCGATCAACAGACCCAAAGAAACTAAGTAACAAGGAGGTCCCCAGGGAGGAGGGTTGCTCAAACCTTACTAAGAAAGAGAAATAGAATAGACATCAAGGGTGAACAGAGGGAGGGAACAGGGTCCGGGAGGAGTTGGAATGGGTATAGGAGGCATCAGTTGTGGGGATGATGGATGGAGAGAGTACTTGGAGAGACAACTGGAATGGGGTTCAGGGGAGATCTCTGGGATGAGCTAGAAACCTAGGGCAATGGAAACTCCCACAACTAAAGCTCCTGACAATGGAGGACATGGAGCCTGAAATGGCCATCTCCCGTAACCAGGCAAGATTTCCAATGGAGGGATAGGGATACTAACACAGCCACTAATCCTTTGACCTACAATACATCCTGCAAACAAGATGTGCAGGGGGATAGATGAAGCAGAAATTGAGGGGACAGCAAACCAATGACTGCCCAGATTGAGACTCATGCCATGACCTGTAACCCACCCATGATGCTGTTAATGATTTCCTGCTATTGTTGCAGACAGTATTTAGATAACTGTCATCAGAGAGGCTTTGCCCAGCAATTGATGGAACAGATGCAGAGACCATAGCCAAACATTAGGATGAATCCTGCAGATGAGGAAGAAGAATGATTGAAGGAGTCAGAGGGGTCAAGACACCACAAAGAAACCCTAAAGAATCAACTAACCTGGGCCGACAGGGGCTCACGGAGACTGAACTGCTAACCCGAGAGCATCCATGAAACTGACCCAGGCCCTGTGCCCGTGTGTAACAGCAGTGCAGCCTCATCTTCTTGTGGAACTCTAACTGGAAGCAAAGGTTGTCTCTGACTCTGTGGCCTGCCTTTGGATCCCTTTCCCTTAAGTGGGCCGCCTCATCTAGCCTCAAAAGAAGACGCCCCTAGTCTTACTGCAACTTGATATGTCATGGTTGGTTGACATCCATGAGAGGCCTTCCTTTTCTGGGGGAGAAAGGGAGGAGAGGTGGATGGGAGGGGGGTGAGAGGGTGGAACTAGGAGAAGAGGAAAGAGAGGGAGCTGCAGTCAGGATGTAACATACATAAATAATTTTTTAAAAAAGAACTGAACATCTGTTAGACAGGCTCCTTGATGCTGAGTGAAAATTCCCTGAGGTGATGTGGTACAATGGGGCTTGATAATAAAACTGTCTTTGAAAATGAGAAGGACAGGTGTTCTACGTTAGGCTAAGACAGCGGAGGAATCTGAGGGCCATTCAGCTCGGTTCTGGAGTGGGGTGGGGAACAAGTTCAGGTCAGAGGCAATTAGTTGACACCCAGGCTTGCCACCAACTCTGTCCTCTCTGACACTGGCACTGTTTTCTGCTCCCAGCCGTTCCCTTCTCTTGTTCTTTTCTATTCAAAGATTCTCACACGGGGAACTACCACTAATTCCATTACCGTCTCGGTGCAGCTCATTGCTTCCACTGCCATGACCACCATTAGCATCTGGAATGTAAGTACACACTTGACCTGAGGCCTCTGGAAATGGCAGAGCCACAACCAACATCAGAGAGATTCCTAGGCTGCAATGGAGAGAGCACCCTGTGCCAGTCACAAGGACACAGCAATCAGAATGCCAGTCAAGGACTCCAGTTTCTTTCTCCGGGCCCACATTCTTTAATACAGTACACATGACCTGGGAATCGTGACTTGAAATATGCATATTTATAGGCCGTAGAACCTGAATGGTGCAGTGGTTAACGGGATAACCTCTGAAGACATATAACCTGTGTCCAAACTTAGGATCTGTGGAAAAGCAAATCGTTTTCTATTCAATCTATGGATGAGGACATCCTGAGTTTCCTCATCTAGAAAACTGAGGTGATGGGAGGCCGGGGTATGGTTCAGTGGATAAAATGGCTGCTATGCAAGCACAGGGGACTGAATTTGGATCCCAGCAGCCACAAGAAAGACAAAAAGGCAGGCTGTCCAGCCAGCTGACCACCCAGCTAGAGATGGAAGCCTATGTCATGATTCCTAATGTCGTGAGGTAAAGATGGAGAATGCTGTGGGCTTGGGTTTAGCAACTGGTGGGTTCTAGGTCCAAAGAGACTTCCTACCTCAGAAGAATGCGGGACACAGCGATAGAGGAAGACAGATACTGCTATCAACACTCAGGGGCTTCGGCTGTATCTGTAACGGCGGGCTGACCTTACAAAAGCCTGGCTAAGGTAAAACCGCCGATGCTTAATAAAGCTGCCCAGCAGGTGCTTGCTGGTCAGTTAGTTTATAAACTTCTCTATTTAAGGTCATTCATAAAAAAATACAAACAGAAATGGAATATGGTATTGCAAAAAATATTCCAAAAATAAAAGACAAGGGGGGTGATCTGTATATATTTCATCAAAGCCCTTTATGGAGGTGTGGTGGGGGGAATAGCTTCACAGAGCACTGTTGCTGTGTCTGGGTCAGATGGTCCTTAATTGGCTTTAGATAAATTGTTCCTACTGCAGCAACAACATTACAGTGCTGCATAAAACAACAAACAAGAATACCCAAACACGCGCTGTGATAAGCAGGAAAATAAAATTAATGACAAATCATTTACAAAAACCAACACCTTGTCCATCCTGATGTGACAATCTTTATGGCAGGAAAGATGACAGCAGGTAAAACATACAAATATATATATTTTTATAGAGAATTGGTGGTTTCTCTTCCATGCACGAGGTAAAAAAAAGATCAGGATCAATGAACTAGAAATAGAAATAGGGTGATACCTGTGAAGCTGAGATCAATGCCTCTATGATATCAGATAAAGAGAACAAAAAGAAAATCTCACGGACTTAAAAAAAACCCACTTCAGGCCACAGTTCTGCTGTTCTGCCTTCAGTTCCATCACCAAGGCACCGGCCAAAGAGTGACCTAAGTCACGTCCTGACTCATGAAGAAGTCACAGAACTCAGCAGCAAGAAGAAATCCCAGCCTTCACCAGTCCTTCTACGCATTTCTGTCTTTGTCCTGCTGTCTACAGTGTCTACTCCTGTTCTTATAGCCTCACACTTACGTGCAGAAACAGCAGAGTCATTAGTGCATCAGGCTTAATTACATGAAGCCAAAGTTTGACCGACTGGACTAGAAACTGTATTACAGAGCCATAGCGATTAAAGGAGGATGTACTGGTGTAGGCGCACTTATGGATGGAATGGAAAAGACCCAAGAAAGAAGGCGACGCATCTATGGTCAAGTGATTTTTAACAACGTTGCCAAGAACACACATTGGAGGGGACATTCTCTTCAACACATAAACTTGATAGTACTAGAAAAACAAGACAAGAAATCCAGATACAGGGGGGGTGAAAGTGATCCTTTACCTCACTGTTTACATGGCAATCAACTCAAAATAACTGAAGGTTTTAAGCATGAGATGTAAATTTATAAAATTACTTGGAAAAGGTGAGAGAAGCCTCCGTGGCATAGTTGTGGGCAGAGATTTTTTAGAAGTTGTGTCAGAGAACACACACAATTGAAGGAGGAGGAGGAAAAGAGGAAGAAGAGAAAGAAGGAAAAGGAGGAGAAGGAAGAGGGGGGAGGAGGAGGAGGAAGAAGAAGAAGAGGAGGAGGAGGAGGAAGAGGAGGAGGAGGAGGAACAACAACAACAGAAGGAGGAGGAGAAAGAGGAGGAGGAAGAGGAACAGGAGGAGGAGGAAGAGCAAGAGCAAGAAAAGGAAAAGGAGGAATAAGAGGAAGAGGAACCACCACCAGATACACAGGATGCAGCAAATGCTTCTCCTTAGCACAGGATACCATTGGTTGAGTAGGGAGAAAACCACAGATTCACAGACTGGCAAAAACTGTTTTCTGATCATGCATCATTTAAAGGGCTAATATTCAATATAGGCAAAGAACTCAAACTATTCAGTAACATAAAACTATTAAAATGGGCAACAGTCTAGAATAGACATTTCCAAAAAGAAGACAAAATATGGCCAACAATATCTAAAAAAAAACCTGCTCAACACTGCTAATCATCAGGGAAAATCAAATCAAGCCACACTGGAGTATCCCGCACATGTTTAGATTGGCCATGAATAAAAAGGTAAAGTTCAACAAATGTTGTCAAAGATGTGGGAAAAAATAGAAGCCTCGTACACAGTTGGTAGTATCATAAATTAGCATGGATGTTTTAGAAAACAATGTGAAGGATGATTTAAAAGAAAAACTAAAAAAAAAAAAAAAAAAAATCACCATAGAATCCAGCATTGCCCCTAAAGGGTCTGCACCCAACTGAAATGAAGTCATGAGATGAAGGGACAACCACAGTAGCCAAGACAAGCAGTTCGCCTAGGTGTCCATCAGTAAGAGAAGGTTTAGTACATGCACACAATGGAATGCTACTCGGTCTTAAAATATGGAAACTCTGTCATTCAAAATAACATAGCTGAACCTAGAGGATGCTGTGTTAAGGGAAACAAGCCAAGCACAGAGAAACAAATGCTATAATGCCTTACTTATATGTGTACTATAAAGGGGTTGAACTCAGAGTAGAGAGCATAAAGGGAGAGTGGTGGCTCTCATGGCTAAAGAGAGATGCTGATCACAGATATAAAGTTACAGGCAGAGAGGGGAACGAGCTCAGGCATTCTGTTGTAGAGGTGGAAGCAATCAGCAACAAGGTGCATTTAAAATAAAACAGAAAGTACAATAAACTCCTCCCCGCAAGAAAAAGAAACATATGAGGAGTTGGACATGTTAGGGTTTCCCGTATCGAAAGATATCAAAACCCACAAATAATGCAATTACTGCTTATATTAATTAAAAATAAAACTTTAAAAAGGAAATACACAAAACATGGCGAGATGGGCAATACATATAAAACATCTAAGAAAAACCAATGTAAAAGGGGCAGAGTTCAGTCATTTGATTTTACTTTACACAAATGATGAAAAAAACTGAACTGTGTATTCTACTACAGATGGGATTTATTTTTAAAGAGATTAAAAACATCTGGAAGAATCGCTGAAGAAAAATATTACAAAATGCAAATTTATCACAGAAATTTTAGAAAACCCTATAATCAAGAGACATTTGTAACATGAGCAAAGAATCTATCTTACTGGATAACTAAGGATTTCTGATGATTCACAAGTAATCACAGCCTTGAATTATTCAGGAAAAAAAAGCATCTATCCAATATACCTTGATTAAGAAGCATAGCGAAATGACTTTAAACTTCTGACTCTGAAGTTAATTTGGAAAAACAAATCTGTAAGTGTATTCTTTAGAGAAAGTAAAATTAAACCAAAGAGTGTCCTATCAGTAGTAAGACACAAGATAGGCATAATAATTAAAACAGGAGAACAGTATCATGGGGCAGACAGATTAATCAACAACCGAATGGTCTCCAGACAGAGGCTTCCACAGAGAGTTGGCGATCTTTGATAAGGAGCGCTCCGTATACACCGAGTCATCACCTGGTAACAATGTCGAAGCACATGCTCGGTATTTTAAATACTGACTATTCACGGACATAAACAGTCTCATAAGGAACCATGCACTAAGGAATTCCAAATGGGAAGAGTTTTTGAATTTTTAAAATGTAGCAAATGACCTGCTTTTGTGGATGCTAGTACCTGCACATGTATACAGCTGCCCTTGGTGGCCAGGGGCTGCCAATATCCAGGAGCTGAATCTGTGGTCGCTGTGAGCCCCTCAGTGTGAGTGGTGAACACCACTCTGCGTTCTCTGGAAGAACATGCACACTCTTAACTGCTGAGCCATTCTCCGTATGCCCCACCCTCATATTGTTGTAGAGGTCACTATTTTATAAAGGAATGGCTTTAATCACAGAGAAACGTTATTTTTAAAAGAAAAGCAGATTTTAAAAATGTAAATAACATCTACTTTCACAGTCACTAAATCTAAATGTGAGAAGCCCACCGAGCTGATCTAAAATGCATGAGAAAATAAATAAGAAAACGTGGGTTCCATCATCACCAAGAAAAACTTCTGCTGTGTTCTATGGGACTTAAGTGTGCACACGTGTAAGTATTCCTCTTTGATTATTTAATGAAGCATGCTTCCTTTGTGATCTAAAGTTTTTAAGTTTGCATTGAGCAGTTTCTCCATTTCAATCAGTATAAATACACACTATCGTTATCATCATTTCTACAGCCCACAAAATATTTCCATTATTTAATAGGAAACTCTGCAACTAAAACCAAAGATGATAAAAAATGTTTCTCTTTTAACTACTTAGCTCTAAGAGCCAGTCTTGGAGCTCCTCCCACTAATTTTAATAGTTTAAAAAATGTTATATTGATTGATGGCGCTGATTCAGTAAGCTCATTCATACCTGGAAAGTTCTGACCAGCTAATCACATTAATATTACTTCCATATATGTATGCAGTATGTATTTCCATATATATGCATTTGTTTTGCATTCTTTGGAAATTAATGATGTTATTAGGCTTTTAAAAGAATTATTAGTTGCTGATTTTTAAGTTACCCCTCTCTGATCTTGGATCAATAGTCTATTTGGAACTTTTCGAACTGGTCCCTAGGAGTGCTCCATTACATTATTTATAAAATTAATCATTTCTATGCAGCCTGAATATTTCCCCTGCTTGTCATTTGTACGTATCTGCAAGGTTTGACTTTATGGCTGCTTCCGGGTTAGTTGTAATTTTCATCACATGCCCCAAGGCTTTAGACCTTTATAAATATCTACTAAGACTTTCATGTGCTCTTCCGTATGTTAGCCTTTGAATCCATACTTGATGGTTCATCTTCACTATCCACTGGACTGAGAGACACAGGGGCTTAACTGGATATGTTCGTGATGGTATTTCCAGAGATGATTAGCCCTTTGCTGAATTTCCATTACAATAGCATTGTAGGGAGGCAGTTGTGGTGGTCTGAATAGGTATGGCTCCCATAGACTCATGCATTTGAATGCTTGGTCCACAGGGAGTGGCACTATTAGGAGGTGTGAGGAGATGTGGCCTTGTTGGAGGAAGTGTGTCACTGGGGTGGGGGGGGCAGGCTTTGAAGTCTCACATATGCACAAGCTCTGCCTAGTGTGGCATGCAGTCTCCCTTGCTACCTGTGGACCAAGATGCAGAACTCTCAACTTCTTCTCCAGCACCATGTCTGCCTGGATGCTTCCCACCACGATGATAATGGATTAAAGCTCTGAACCTGTAAGCCTGCCCCAATTAAGTGTTTTCCTTTATAAGAGTTGCTATGGTCACAGTGTCTCTTCACAGCAGTAAAACCCTAACACCCTAACTAAGAGAGCAGTAAAGAGCAGGAGATGAGGACTTCTTGAAGGAAGTAGATCTCTGGGGTCATGTCCTCAGGGACTATATCGTATCACTGTGTCACTTTTTATATCTCTGTTTCTGCTCCTTGTCTATCATGAGTTGAATACTTTCTCTTCCATGTGCTTCCAGCACGTGATGCTCTTCCTAAGGACAGTAGGCCAAGCAACCCTGGACTAAACCCTCAGAAACCATGTAAGCCATGATGAATAATTCTTCCTTTAAAACATTTCTGTTGGGTGTCTTGTCCCAGTGATGAAAAATCGACTTAGTGATCTGGAGGCACAGGATGTAAACTGTTGAGTGGAAGCATAAAAGTAAAAGGAGATATATATATATATATACATATATACATATATATATATAAAATATTACAGACAAGTAGTTGTCAAAAGGTATGTGTCAAAAATTCTGGAAGTAAGCAAAAGCTGTAAGCACATTGCATTTCAATGGAGGACATGAAAGGTGGGTAAAAGACATGAAGGAAAAACTCATTAGAAATGAAAACCAACGACTCCTGCAAAGATGGGAAAGTAATTTGTATCCTTTAGTGATTAAGTATGTTTAAGAAGTGACACTAAACTGCCCAATTAGCAAAGAGGATTTCAGAAACAATGTCCTAAGAAGTCCTCAACACTTGAAGAGACTCTGAGAATACACATAAACTTCCCAGCAAGCATAGAAACTGGCAGAACCATTTTATTAAAAGAAAGCAGTGTCTAGCAACAGTCGTGAAATCATACAGATCCTCTGACTCAGCAATCTTCTTCCGCTAGGAACTGGAAAATAATCTTAAATATAGTAAGAGATTTATGTACAAAGATATTCACTCCAGTTTTATTTATATCAAAAATAGAAACTAGGTAGAAAACTCCAATAAAGGAATGGGCATATAAATCATGGCACAAACACAGTGTCACATAGTCCGGCTATTAAAGTGGTTATTTTCAAACTATCCAGTGGTGTATGAGAGCATTGCAATGTGATATTAGGTAAATGGAAAGGAAACTTTTAAAGTCCAGATGCACTTGGATCTTTATCAAAAATGCACAGAGAAATAGCTGGGAGCAAACACAACCAACGATCATCTCCGAGAGGTTGGATCATGAGCACCCACTGTAGTTTTCCTTCTTCACGTCCTTCCAAACCCTTTGCCACATCACTACTGTGTTGATGGGCATACAAACTGCCTGTGGTCGGAAGATGGGGAACATATGACTAATGTGTTAATGAGCACATGAAAAGACAGGGTGCATGCGAGCTTGAGAGCGGAACAGTGGATGTCACAGCGATAGGTAGGGATGAGACAAATCTCAGAGCAGATGCAGAGAGCTTTACAAGAAGGTCATCTTCCTTTGGTACTCGCAAGAGGACGGCACAGAACGGGGATGGAGACAGGCAGGCTGCTACAAAGCTACTGAGAGCAGAACATTCGCCCTTACAGGCGTCCACTTCTACAACATTCACCGTGAGACAGGCTCATTGGCTGAGACTAAGGAGAGCACAGATGCTCAGGGAACTTGAGAAGAATGCCGGTGATTAAGAAAGGGAAGTGGAAGGGGGTTAATTAAAAATGCTGAAGAGAATTGTCCTATTTGTCTTTCCAAATACAAATTTCATGGAGATATGAAACGGTAGCTAGGGAGTTTACTAAGTTGGTAAAGTGCCAGTCTCAGTAGGGCAACTTAGAACCCCAACACTACAGAGGCAGGGATAGGAAGACTCGGGGGCTCCTTGGCCAGCCATCTAGCCTACTGGGAGAATCTCCAAGTAGATACGTCCTGAGGAACGACACCCGAGGTTACCCTCTGACCTCTGACCTCTATATGCAAGTGCACCTACACACAGTTTACATAAACAAGAACGCGTGCGCACGCGTGTGTGTGTGTGTGCGTGTGCGTGTGCATGTGCATGCACACACACACACTGATTATTAAATAATTCAGTCTGGGAAATCCAATGCAATTATTATCCTATTTACCATAAAGGTATTCTATTAACAAAGCTATGTCGTATTTTTTTTGTCGCTTACTTGATTCCGCTGACTTAGACTCTTTTATTCACCCCAAATTACTCAAGCATGAATGACTCCTACACTGGGGAATCAGGGGCCAATTCCCAGACTTAGGATTATTTGCTACCTTATCAGTCTATGACACAATTAGAAATGTGTCGTGAACATAACTCATTTTCTTCTGGGTCACTGCTGCCATTGGCATTTCTACTGTGTCTGTCTCACTCTCCTCTGTTCGTGCCCTCCACGTCTGATTGTGAGTTTTAACTTCCTCCGAGGAGGGGTAATCTCTGTACATCTCCACAGTCTGCCACCCAGGTTCTTGAAACTAAACACACTGACAATTTATACAGCACACGCCTGCAGTCTCAATAAAGCTGTGCCCCTACACAGGCCTACGGTCTCCATAAAGCACATATCATACATGCAGGCGTGCACACACACGTGGGCCTGCAGGATCTATCTCTTGCTTAAACTTGGATTCATAAGGAGTTTCCCATTGCGTTCTGATGATTACCGAACGTTCCATAAGCAAACCCCTCTGTACTCTTCATCCCCAAGTTAAACCATAGCTAGCAGGTAACTCCATCCATCTGAAAACTCTACTTGGAGGCCTTGAGTCATCATTCGCAGGTCTCTGGACATGCCTGTTATGAATGGAGCTGCACATTTTATTTATCCAGTGTTCAAGATAACTCCAGGACATAACTGCTCCCCATCACTTCCCGGTTACTGCTAGTCACTGTTTGTAACAACCTAGTCCTCAATGAAAGTTTTTCCATAATCTCTATCCCTCAGTCTATTCCCTCCAGAGTAACCAGACAAATTCTTTAAAATGGGTAGGTCAGACCATGTCAGTGTTTTCTGCTCTGACTCTCTGACACACCGTTCTCTTCAGGATGAAAGCCAAAGTCGCGTCAGCCATAAAGCCTCACATGGCATCCTGCCACCAGGACAATGTCTTCTGCTTAGGTCTCCATATGGGACAGAAACACTTTCTCTAAGACAACAAACAGAAGCTCCCTCAAATAGAGATGTCTGCCTGTCTTCTACTTTCAACTATGAAGGTCGAGATAGGGACCAGGTAAAATGACCTTGAGAAATTACCATCCCTTCCAGGCTATAACAGGCTGTGTACTGAGTGCCGTTCCCTCAGGTCACTGCTCTTTGTACTGCACTAGCAGACTAGGTGATTTATGGGAGAGTCCTCCCCTTTATTCATTAGTAACAATGTCCCAGAAGGATGACCTCCAGATTCCCTTGAAGAGGCGTGGCACATGATGTGTTCCAATCCTTCACGCAAAAAATGGAGTTTTCACTGTCGGGGGCAGTGGACACCTGAGCTCTGTTCAAAGTAGAGTAACACACATTTGCCACTGTGTTCACAAATAAAAGCTCAATTTCCTAAGAGCGGCCAACGACACGCTTTCGGCGTTCCTCTCTTACTGAGATGCGAAGGGACATCACTGCCTTGTTACATGCCATTTCCTTTTTAATATTTTATTTGTAATAAATAAAATATTACAAATATAGGTTGTGAGGGTGTTGTGTATGTGGGGCCCACGGAGGCAAGAAGGCACCTCCTAGAGCTGGAATAGCAGCCTTCTGTGAGACAGCTGTGCTGGGAACCCAATTCAAGTCCCTCCCTGACCTACTTCTTCAGCCACACATGCGTCTCAAACTAGCCAATGGCAACTACTGGATGCTATGAAAAAGCCAAGAAAAAGATGCTTTCAAATCTCATGATAATCCTTGTCAAACTTTCCTCCAACCGTGAAGCCTCACGAATATGACAAAAAGTAACTTTCTTGTCTACTTGCTTAACTCCCTCAGCATCCAGCTTCATGTGTTGGACAAAGAGGGGTTTACAAAGATAAGACTAAAAATAAGGCATCATCAAGACCATCAGTCTCATTCCAAATAAATTGTATGAAGTAACTAGTCTGAACTATCAACTTCTAAGTCCAAGATCAAGACCCACCCCCCCAAAAAAATTAGATCTCCATTATAAAACAGTGAAAGAGAAAGAACTTAAACTTTGCTGTGTAGCTGGTCTTGGTCTCTCGGTCTCTCGGTCTCTCGGTCTCTCTCTCTCTCTCTCTCTCTCTCGGGGTGGGGGCACATGTGTTGCAGCATACTGTGGCAGTTTGAATGGATCCACATGGGTATGTTGGCATGACTGACTGTGTGTGTGCCTACATGATTATGTGCACATGTTGCCTTGAGAGTGTGTATGTGACTGTGTGTACATGAGAAAGTATGTGTGTGCTCTGGTGGCTACGCACACTGACTGAGGGAATCACTTGTATGTGACAGTTTGAAAACGCAAATTTTTATTTGGTAAGACTGTGTGTGTGTGCAGATTAAATGAGCGTGTGTGTGACTCAGTCCACATGAATTACAAAAACTAGGGAGCCTTCCAACTCTCTGACTCCTGTGTGCTGACAGAGCTTTCTGAAAATCATGATAGTACAGTTTACTAAGACCTGCCTTTCCTGCATAAGCTTCTTCTGAATGTCTCAAAAACATCTACTATAAATTATATGTGAAGAATGCACCAAAATGACTTGGTATCCAGTTCTGGACTTCAGTCAATTGTTAAATGTTCATATGCAAGCAAGATGGTTTTCTTTCGGCCTGAAATGGCCCGCTGTAATTATTCTCCCTCACTAAATGGCTCTTTAAATAAGTATCACAATTGATCACTGTATATTGATTAAACATTCCATTTTAAATTCTAGTTCAACTGAAGTAATTTTTGACTAATTAGGGCTAAATCTCTTGACAGTATGCATTACACATAAACATAAAACGCACTGTGAGCAGAAGTGTTTGAACTTTTAAAACTAAGTACCAGGAGACACTGACACAGTGTATAGATCAGTGTCTTCTATTCCAGTTTGTACAGTAGCCCTAAGGTCAGTTCGTTCGGTTTTGTTCTCCAGAACTGAGTGAGAGAGGCAGGTCACATAACAGTCCCTCACCATCTGAACGCTTAAAGGAGAGGATGATGCATTAGCTATTCTAACTGCTGAGTAGCTAGTACATCCAGCAAATACATAGTAGCTAATAGAAGATAAGATAAAAAGAAGAGCAGTTTGCTTTGGCTCACCGTCTCAGAGATGTGAGTTAACTGCATATTTTGATGGCAGACTGTGTGGCAGCAGACAGTAGTTTACTGCTGCAGAGAGAACTGGCACCGCTTTCACACTAGCTTGCATATATAGTCCCTCAGCCTATACAGAATGTACCAGTCACAACGTGGTCTTCCCTCAGCGCGTCTTCTCCGGAAGCATCCTCATAGGCACACCTGATGGTGCGCCCCAGCAAACCCTTCAGTGATTCTAAATCCAATCCAACTGACAATGGAGATTAGCTGTCAGAGATGGGAAAGTTCCCATCCTAAATGCTGGCCCAATGCTGTCCATTGTGAACCCTTAGTAACACTGACTATCCGTAGGTATCACCTCTCCCCACAGTTGCTTCTGCAAAACTTCTTCAAGGATGGAAAGAAACAAAGGTGGTGTGTCTTTCTGAAACTTGGTATTATTCCCGTGTTTCCTCCCGGCATCTCAGACATATGTTTATAAATATATGCATGTTTAAAAATACACACAATTCACTCTACACCTACAGTCTAATGTCACATTGCCTTATTCTTCTTAAAGACTATCACGGAGTACCCATTTTCTCATTAGTTCCTACTCCCTTTTGGTTTGATACTTACAAAGCAACCAGGAAGTTCAATGAACTGGAAGGTGGTCTGATGGCTTTCTGTCTGTCGTGGTCAGCGATGAACTGGTGCAATCCAGAAACCGAGGACACACGAAAGGCAGTGGCTGCATTCATTCTGTCCACGCCAGTGGCAGATGCTGGAGTTTTTGAGGGCCTTGAATAGAGACCCTCATCCTATCACCTATCACCATGAGTCCTATCACTTCTTGTGACCTCACTGGAGTGAGGGTGAGGCTGCCACCTCATCTGTGTTACATTCGTCAAACGTCTGGCTGGGACTCTGCTGCTCCTTTTAAGACTAAATTGATCCTCATGGAGAGCCCAGTTTGAAGGTCACAAGAAGACAAAGCCCAGAAGTGGCGGAAACACGGTCAGATGTTCAGCCCTTGACATTAATGCTGGCTCACGGCTTTTATCTGCTTTGCATTTTGACCTGCCCTTCCTTGTACCCACCCAAAATTGTGGAATTCTATTGACATATTCTGCCTATTTCCTTTGTACTGTTCAACTTATGTTCATTTACTTATTGGAGGGCAGGTAGGTAAAGGCAGGTGCATGCCATGGTTCTGGGGTGGAGGTTAGAAGACAACTCATGATGGTCATTTCTCTCCTATTGTGCAGATCCCTAGAAATAGCCTTAGGGTATCATGTTTAGCAGCAAGCATCTTTACCCTCTGAGCTATCTCACTGACTCTAGTTTTTTAGTTGTAAGTAATAAAAATCACTTTGCATTAAAAACACCTATGACTGAATCTTTATGCAGTATATAATTTTGACATATAATTCCATTCTTTAAGTATCTTCCTGAACATCTGTAGCTATATTTCTAATGTTGGTGATCTGTTTATTGTGGAAAAAAAACTCAAAGTTTTAGAAAAGCATGACTGGTAGATGCTTCATTTCGGGGGTGAAGTTTAAATCTGGAAAAGGGGTGTTGAGAACAGAAAGTCCAATGAGGTCCTTAACTTCCAGCAACTACCCAGTTGCTACTCTTTCTGTGAGTCTATTCTACATGCACAGTTTCCCATTTAACATATTTCCCTTAATACAAGATGGTGAGTGGAACTTTGAGCAATTCGTACGAATTCAAGGAACAACTGCTAAACTTTACAGGGAATTTTCAAGTCATACTATAGACGAATTCCCAATCACTAGCACAGGACACCAGTGCTCCCAATGCCATCTCAACTGTAGTTCTCACAGAAGGTGACTAACACAACATTTTGAATGTAGGCCCACAAGGAATACATCCTAATTCTTCTTATGTTAATTAAACTGTATACGTCATAATTGAATTTCACTAAGTTACAAAACAGAATGCGGGGGTGGGGAGAGTACTCCTGTAGAATACAGAAACACACTACTAGGATAGCTTTTAACAACTGCATATGCTTAAACGTCAGTGTGGTGTGCTGCATACTAACTCTCTTTATTTAAAACAGGAAGTTCGTTATGTTCCTTTTTTTTTTTTGAGGAAAAATGGTCCCCTCCAAAGGAGCCTTACAGAATTCTTATTATTTAAGCAATTTAAAGTCTTGGCTTTCCATGAAAGAAAGTAATTTCCTACATAATAGACTCCTAAAAATGAATATTATACTGAAATAATAAATTAAATAAAATCCCACTGAGCACAGTGTTTTACCCAGGGCAAAGGGAAACAGTGGGTAATGGGCTTCGTCCCCTTTTGCACCTTTCATCTTCAAATAAGATGGTCTCTATCCTGTTAATATGTATCTTCCTAATACGAGATCCTTCTGGTGTTTAGAGCCCTTAAATTAAGGCTATACAGTGTACCACTTCACTAGCAACTGGTTTTTTTACAGGGGAGCCACAGACCTATGGAACCAACTTACTTTGGTAAAGTACTATAATGTTGAAAACTTCATGAGATAATAATGGTGAACGTGGTAAATCTCTCCCGATTCCGTACAGCCCTAATTGTTAGAAGCAGCACTTACACGGGCCGAGGTGTGGAAACAATATGGCGGGGCCCTTACATGCACAGAAGGTGTCAGAAAGACCCCTGCAGCCTAATGTCATCTCCACACAAACCCTAAGAAAAGGTCTCCCCTTGCCTTCTGATTTTAATCTGCAACTCCAGTTATCATGTGGCTCCCGTCTAGGAAGAAACATAGGAAATACAGTGAACCCAGATGTCGCTCCTTGAGAGAGAGGACAAAGGTCCCCCAGATCAGTAAAAACTTAATACCATCATTGCCCAGTTCTACACACACACACACACACACACACACACACACACACACACACACACACACACACACAGAACACATAAAACAGGCTTCTGAGCTGATAAAAATTAATCCATCAATTACTTACAAAGCACAATATCAGTGTTTGTAAAATTTTCTGTAAATAGAGCTTTGAAGACATGAGGCTTCTTTTGAATTACATAACTTTGGATGTTGTAAGGGGGAGGGGGAAGCTGGTTTCAGCCTGAGTTTGGGAACCGTTCTCCTTAGATGGGTTCTCTCATTTTGCAGGGGGTGGGAAGCAGTAGTGTTCGGGCGCTCGGATCCATAGAGAATCAGAAGTCAACTTCGTGCCAGCTATAGACGTGCGGTAGCTTACCAACCCCGGTGTGGTGAGAGAAAGACAGTGAGGGAGGAGGGGACGGCTGCTCTGTGGGATCCTGTCTGCCCCAACCCAATGCCACCACCACGGAATACAGCATAAATCCGTGATGCTTCATGACAGCAAGGTTCACAGACACAGACATCTTCACTATAGACAAAGATAAAGGTGTCTGCTAAGGCTGGACGAGCTTAATTTTATATCTACCTATCTTTGCGGGTCAGCCAAAGCCACCAAGCTAAGCTCATTTTTGACTCATTGGTTTTTTTTTTTTTTTGTTTTTTGTTTTGTTTTTTTTTTTTTTTTTTGTTTGTTTGTTTTTTTGTTTTTTTTTTTGTTTTTTTTGTTTTTGTTTTTTTTGTTTTTTGTTTTTTTTTGTCAAAATTGGTTCACCATTCTACCCCATCCACTCGAATTGTCTCTCCACGTTCTGAGGTGTTCTGGCTGTACAGATCTCTTCTGTTTCTCTTTGTTCTATATTTTACTGCTCCTTCTGTTTCCTTCACCTAACACCCAGACCTTAAGTCTTTTGCCGTCACTCAGTGAAGAGCACACTACTTTCTTCCCAATAATAAAAAGACAAATCAGTGTACTCCAATTAATTCCTAAGTAATGCCATCCCATGGCTAGTTTGATGAAGCCACTTAAATACTGACCACTCACAAACCCTGTAGGTGACAGTGAGAACATATTTTCAGTCAGTTCTAAAGCGGAGGACCTCCACAGAGGGCCTGTACTATCAGCTGCATTTTTATGCACTTACCTACCGCAGGAGACCTTTTTAAATAAAGGCTTTCAAACATGTGTAAATCAAGTGATTCTCAACTATTTTCAAACACTGTATTAGTTGAAGGGTCTTTGGTTTGGCAAGTAACTAAAACGCCAACTCCAAGGTTAAAGGCAATAGAGGAATTTTATCGTTGCAGGTAACCAGAGACTCCGTGACCGGCTACTCTCAGCCCCTTGGCCGCTTGTACGCCAACTTTCTGAGCTTAGGTGTTGTATCCACCCCGACTGAGGCTTTTAGAAAACCTTTGCAAGATTCTAATCACCTCTGAGGCAACAGCTTCATTCGTTTCCAGGGGGAGAATTGCTTCCAAACCCAGTGACTAAAGATGGTGCGCGTGTTGGTTTAGGATGAAGGAAGGGGCCCTTCTGAAGGTGAAGACATTTGTCACTCAGTCTGCATGGTTAGAAAATGGTAGTAATTTTTTTTTTGGAAAAGAAGAAGGATTTTGATAGTTAACCAAATATGTTAGCTACAAAACCGAATGTTTGGCATTCGTCAAGTTGATGCTTCTGTTTTCCTTTCTTCGTACCATCCCACGGAGGACCGCACGGTACTCCCCCTGCACAGATTCAATATGAATAAAGGAATTAGTGCGACACGAGCACAGAGAACGAACACTGATTAAATTCCTTGCTAGAGTAGCAATACGTTTAGGAATGCCCAGATAAGAAGAAAATCAAATTCGAGATCTGTGCATGATCACGGTGGGCACTTTAAAAGCTCACCATGGCCACGACTCAAACCCACTCTCGTTATCGCTGTTTGGTTTTTGCTTCTTCATTTTAGTGTGCTTTAGGTTTTAAAACCACACACCAAAACATCTGGTTCTCTGACGTTTAAAGCCTGGCATCGTAATTGTTATGGAATTTTTAATCGGATAAAGATATGACAGTTAGGTGAGGTGAACATGTGTGTGTGCAGTGCTTGTCTGCCAGGAGGTTTCTGAATTGTGACTTGGGTCCCTGGGGCATTGTGAGAATGCTCACTAACTGCTTCAGACAACACAGGACATAGTCTGTCTGCCTTTAAATAAAAACACAAAGGTGTCGGAGGTAACTCTGCTATATTCTAGAAGAGATATGAGCTACGAAGGCTCGGATCAAAAGAAACTAACTAGATGTTCCTCCTCGGGGAAGTAAAGAAAAGCATGGTTCCATCTCTCACTTGGAAGACACACAGTGCCTAGTCTAACGTCTCAAAGAAAAACTCATTGGAAGCCACAGATGTTGGGGTTTGGGGATTTGGATTAAGACTCATTATCTTTTTTTTTTCTTAATGCTCTTTCCTGGACCAATCGGGCGGCCAGGAGGTATTTGCAGTCACTGGACATTGAATGGACTCGAATGGCCTCGTATTGTAATGCGATCGGATTATGTCTAGTCCAAATGCTGCCTGTCCTCTGCAGGGCAAACAAATCCTAATCCCTCGCTTACAGAGACAGAGCCAGCCCAGCCCCCGGAAGCCATCAATTCACTCTTTGCTGTTGTTTTCTAAGTGACAGAAAAACAAACCGTACACTCATCCTATCTAAATACAGACGAAGAAGAAATATTCGGTCCTCTCGGTCTGTGCTTAAAAGCACTTCTTGACTGTATAAAGCACGATGCAGCTCATTAAAACTTTTCCTGCTGAAGGACAAAGAGCCCCGGAGTAAGCTGCTCATACAGAATAGGGATGAGTTCCAAAAACCCTTTCATTCTGTCTTCTCCAGATGACCCAAGGATTTATCTGGAAGCTCAGATCTCTATCAATCAAGTAGCAATAATGTTTCAAAGCAGGTGACTCCCTGAGAATGACTCACCGGACCCTTCTGGAATGGAAATTCCTGGCTCATTATGTAGTTACACTGTCAAAGCCTGCTTCCCCCAGATCCAATTAATTCTCAAGTAAGTAGGAGGGTAAAGTACTGACAGTGTCCCATGCCCTCCTGAACCTGGTGTTCACCGCCCACCACCTCAGGATCCTGGAATTCAGTCAGTGTCCTGATGCCGACCCCCACAGCTCTGCAGGGTTTACTGCCACCGTTTTGGGGATCCTCCTTTTCAAACTCACCTGTGTCCTATCCCATGATCGGTAAGTAAGGGTCTAAAACCAACAGGAACTGAAAACAGAAACACTGAGAACTAGTTGCCCCAAATGTAGCAACGACTCACACAGAAGTCTGGGGTGTGAAGTAGTTGAACAAGCGTTGTTCAGTCTTTAGTGGAAAGGGAATGAGTTTTTTTATCTCACATATTCAGAAGGGAAGGGTATTTTTAACAAAGACTGATAGTGCTGGTTTTTTTTGATACTACTCTATAAAGCCACAAATAAAATAGTAATGAAACAAGAAAGAGCTCTGATGGGGTCAGGGGTCAGGGGTCAGGGGTCAACGTTGAGAGCAGACTTTGTTAACAGCAAACAGAAACCACCATGGCTTGGACTAGATGACTTGGCTCAGTCCTGGCAGAATGCTCACCTACTCAAGGCCCATCCATCTCTGGGACACAAGGCATCTGGTGAGTGCCCTGGTGAGAAGCAAAGCCATTCCCAAGAGTGTCTCAGAGCAGCAAGGTTCTCAACTAAAGGCAGGAGCCGGAGGGCACTGGATTCCCACCTAAGAAAACTGGCAGTTTTATGTTTTCTTTTGCTCTGTGTAAACTTCTGCTTTGTAAATTATCCATAATACAATCCTTTCACTTGCCCGAATTTCTCTCCCTGCCTCACACCTACCCGCAAAAGTACATTCCAAAAATAAACACTGCCTTTGCATCTATAAATAATGCAGCAAGAAAGATAAATGTGAAATTTACATTTTTACAAGATGGACATCAAAGACAATTTTGGTTGACTTCTAGTATGCATTAATTCAAAAACTTCAAACCTTCCGTCCATTCGGTAACCTAATAATTTCCTACCATGTTCTAAGTACTACAGCACACGAAGAGAAACTAAAAACTCCCAGTACACTTAGTGATCTTAAAGGAAGATCAAGCAGCAAACAGTCACCTGAGGAAAGAAAACGTTACGGTATAGTATAAGGTGCCCCACTTTCAAGCTTCCCTTAACTAATCAATGGCCCACATATGGCAAATACTGTGCTATGAATTAGGAGAAATATAATATTTAAAAATATAAAAACATAATACCAGCGTGAGGGAAAAGGAAGGCACAAATGACAGCCTAAGCAAAGATTTCTTGGTGGAAGGCAAGCAGTGCTCATGGAATGTCGAGTGACTGAAAGCTGTGGACAAATCTGTGCAGCAGAAGCTGAAACCCATGCCGCTGGCCCTCTGTCCTGAAAGCGTGAGAGGCAGCTAAAGATCACCCTGCATTCATTTAAAATTCAATGTCTCCTTCCATCAAAGTACATATGGCATATGGATATGTGTCTCCAGTAATAGGAGATTCGTATTGTATATTTAGGCAAATAGAAACAACTTATTTGAAATATTATCATGTGCAAAATGTAAAGAGTAATCCCAAGTATCATTTAAGTACTATTAGTCAGCCTTCGAAGACTAATCTCAGGTTCACGCATGCCTTAAAACTGACCTGTCCTGCATCTCTTTGTCCTGGTTAATTGTTACATATACCAAGTTCTATACCAAGTTCTTAAGCAGCATCTTCCTTCTTGAAGTACACTACTAAAAACAGCATGTGTGCATGTACACACACACACATACACACACACACACACACACACACACACACTCTCTCACTGGTAAAGAACTGACAAATTGCACAAAATAAACAAGTCCCACGTAGCCTTTATTAAGATTATATGGCACATTATCAAAATTCCACAAGCCTCCTCATGACCATCCCCAACTCTGACATCATGGGCGAGCTTTATTTATGCTGAACCTTCTTCCAACTAGAAGCACGTAGTATTTACTCATTGCGTGCTTTATTCGTGTTGCGATGTATAGCCGTAAATTATTCCTTCTCCCTCTTAGAATATTCTGTCATATACATATCACACTTTATCTTCATAATCTACTATGAATTATTGCAAAAGACGATAAAGTATTTATAAAATCAAAAGGTGTTTTCCAGGTGAGATTATTATTTTGAAAGACACTATGAGACGCCCTTTTGTTTAGGGGACAAAGATAGAGATGACAAAGAGATTTCTGAGTCTACCGCATTTATTTTTTTGTAGTGCCAATAACATTCTAAGAGGAGGGCAGCGGTGAGAGGAGGATGTGTGGAAAGCCACAGTCACAAGAGATAAAAATACATCCCACAAAGGGCAGCCAAATCAAAATTCACACGCTCATCACTCACTTGGTCAATAATTCTTTCACTGCGAGCACAATACATTTTACACATAATTGAGGGTTAATCACCCTTTTATGTGGAAAAATCCTTAACATGACCTGATTCTGAATTCCCACTTAATGTTACAAAACAAATTAAGCCTTTATTCAATTCTATCTTTCAGACTGTTTGGTTCAGCACAAAGCAAGCTAGCATACTCTGAGTTGCTATGTTTCTACCAAAAGAGGCTGAATCATAAAGGAAGTATTTGGAGGGATAAAAAACAAACAAACGTGCTTTTCACTTTCATAAAGTTTGAGAGGATAGGGAACAAAAACTCACTTTAAGAGAAGCTAAGCCCTTTCCTTTAGAGACCCCTATATAACCACAGCACCGGAAACTGACGGCTCAAAATATTTCGCAAAACTCACACGATCTGAAATATATGGGTTTTATGGATTGCCTGGGCTCTGTGCCTGGAAATATTTCCAGAGATCATCTCACGTTTTAATTCCTGGGATCAATAATGTCAGCAGATGTTAAGGCTTGTTAGCCAAGAACCGACCGTGGTTTAAAAAGAAAGAAGGAAGAAGGTCGAGGGGAGGGAAGAATGGGGGAGGGGAGAGAAGGGGAGAGAAGGAGATTCGAGGGGAGGGGAGGGGGACAGCACAGGACAGGACAAAGATTTCCATTCCAAACTCCTTTAAACCAGAAGGCCAGCAGGCAGAAGGAAGCTGCAGAAGGGCAGCTGTTTGAATGATATCCAGGCAAATGTTGCCGGACATCTAAATTCTGGTCAAGAAATAGAAGCAATTCTAAATAGCACAGTCTTTCTAATCATTCATTAAACGTCGAATGTGAGGACGCTTCATTGACAAAGAATTCCATAAACCCATAACATTTCTCCACAGAAAGAGGTTTTGTTTACTAAAAAATTTAAATATTACACAAGCCTCCAGTGATTACAATATCTTCTTATATGATTGGGGGGTGTTAATTTATTCGAGAGTATAAAAACTAGATAAACTAACAATAGCATAATAATTCTCATTTACACAATCGTCTTAGACCTTTCACAAAATATTAATTCAAAAATTCGTTGGGAGACCCAAATTTAAAACCCAAAACCATGAAGTTTCTAAGAGATAATAGATGGGAAAACAGGAGAAGACCTGGGGTTGGAGGTGAGATTTGGCACGCAACACCAAACTCATGATCCATGAGAGGGAGACAATAGGTAGGTGGGAATTTCCCCGAGATTTAACTTCTGTGGTGAAGGCACCACTTTAAGAGTGGCCAGGACCTAGGAGAAATATTTGCAAGACAAAAGTCAGATAAAGAACTCAAATCCAGGGGTTGGGGATTTAGTTCAGTGGTAGAGAAACTTGCCTAGCAAGCGCAAGGCCCTAAGGTTCGGTCCCCAGCTCCAAAAAAAAAAAAAAAAAAAAGAACTCAAATCCAAAATATGCAAAGAACTGCTAACTCTCAATAATCAGGAAAGAAGAGAAAGATATGTGTGTAGCCACCGCATCAAAGAAGACACACAGATGACAAGCAGAGGAAGTTGTGCTAAATATCATACATTCAAAAGAGGCATCCAGGGACCTCGAGAGACAGCTCAGTGCTTAAGAGAACTCGCTACCTTCACAGAGGACCTGGGTTCAGTTCCCAGCACCCATATGGCAGCTCACAACCATCTGTATCTTCAGTTCCAGGATCCAACACCATCTTCTGTCTGATCTCTTCAAATACTAGGCACACATGTACATACATACATACATACATACATACATACATACAAACATGCATACACACACATATACAGTCAAAACACTCATGTATATAATTTTTTAAAAAAAAATCTAAAAGAAAAAAGACAGAGATGAAAACCAATACAACAGAGAACCACCCTACACACTGACCAGAACACAGAGAATCAGTCAACACAGCACCACCACTGACACCAGCCCGACGGTGAGCGTGTAGGGTAAGTGGAAGTATAAACCAGCCACACTGGAAAACCGAAGGCCATTCCTTACACACCCAAACATGTTCTCGACATGCAGTCTAGCAACCATGCTGGTTTTGTAAAAAGTTGGCTGCAAGAAGGTTGCTCTTCGTCCCTGCCGATCGCCTGGGACCAGATGACAGCGGGTCCCACACTCTCACCTCCAAGTCGTCCCTCAGTGGGGGATGAGCCAAGTGCGGTGAAGCTGGACAGTGGACGTTTACCCAACAACAGAAAGACATGAGCTCTTCAGCCACAAAAGGACATCAGGGAGCCTTAAACCTTGTCTGTCCTCAGGTAAAAGCAGCCTGTCTGAATGGATGCATACGGTCAGTCTCCTAGCTATATGGGCCAGGAAAAGGCAGAGCTATGGAGATGGCTGAAAGGTCACTACTTTCCTTTCCTGAGGAGAAGAATGTTGGGGCAAAGTGAACGTTGGCCTTCTGTGCGCATGCACATGTGAGCCAAGGACTTCTGCTGAGGTTATAAGAGCATTTCACAAGTCACTGTCACAAGGCATTGCCCCATTCCAAGAGGTTTGAAACCGAGGGACAGGGAAGAGGGTATATAAAGGACAGAACCTTTCCCCAGTTCATACAGCGACTAAATAGAAGCAGGCTGGCCAACCCTACCGTACTCTTCATCTCCATGTTACCGTCATTGTTCACAGACAAGGTGAAGAGCTAATATGTCTACATGAACATCTCCCAGGGATTTGAAAATACTCTGAGTTGCTTGCAAATAATGCATAAAATGGGCTTATTGATTAAATTACCTTCTTATATATGCTGTCATCTGTATACATACAGACTTCTTGAATGAAATGAAGGCAATGTTTTGCAAAAGTTTGCTTCCATGCAAGCAGATAAAAATGGTCATATGGCCTGAAGTTCCTCAAATTCTCTTTCAGAGAGAGGCAAGAAGGAGGAAAGCAGGGAGGGGAAGAAGAGGAGGAAATCCAGGAGTAGCAAGCAATAGGTACATTGGGCAAAGAGGCCAATCTCGAGAACAGGAGACCAGGAAGTGGAGAAGCCAAGGTTATGGACCAAGCTCTACACTTCTGCGCCAAGTACATCTGCCTCAACGTATTGGTTTATAAAGAGGCTGACAAAGAAAAAAATCTTCAGATGCTTGCTAGCTCTCTGATTCATACATTTGGATTCCGGAAGATTATTAATTCTTATGACAGAGAAATAGTTTGGGCATAAGGCATGAATAAATTATGATAGTGTGTGCAGTTTCATCTTGATGTAGACAAGACTGCCTGCATGCAACATCCAAATGTCAGAGAGAGTTTCATCAGCACAACTTCCTTCCAGAAAGAGGCAGAGCCGTCTGAACAAATCACGTTCAGAAGGTGAGTTCCGTCTGCTCAGTATCCTGCCTGATCCTGGGGAATGAGGCCCAAGGTGGGGAGGGAACCTTGAGCTTTTGCTCAGCTTATAAAGGAGTCTTCCATTGTCTACATACCCACCCCCAACATGTGGCCAACCCCTCATCCCCTCCACTGCGCTGGGCATCCATCCAGCATGTTCTTTGAAGTTCTCTATATGCTACAAAATTTCCATATTGCTCTTTAAATGTAGTCTTGGTGCAGCTCTTCTAGACTTGGATTAAAATGACTCAGGCTGTGCTATATACGACAATGGAGTTTTACCAGCCCAGGGTCAGTATCTGTATGTAAAGGGATAGTGTTACCCCCCCCATAAACCTTTCCATTTGGAATCTGGAGAAGAAGAAACTGGAAATAGATGTTCAAAGTTAGATTTTAGGAAAAGAACAACACCCTCGCTTCCCAGGATCAGGCAGGACACTGAGCGGTCGAAGCCCTCCTCCTGGATGTGGTTTCTCCTGAATGTTCTGCCTCTTGTCTGGAAGGAAGTTGTGCTGATGTAACTCGCACTGACATGTGGATGGTGCACTGTGCCTCTATTAACGAACCCACCTTGGTACCAAATAAGAAAAGCTCAAGAACTAAGAACCTATCACCTCACTTCTGAGAGCTTTACTAATCCACGCCCTGGCCACCCCAAAATACATAAGAGCTGACGCACTTTTTAGGCTAACGACTTCAGCTACCACTGCAAATGTCTACCTTATAAAAAATCCTCACAATCCACACCAATAGTCAAAGACTATGAGAACAAACATGAGACACACTCACAGAGAAAATATTCAAGGCTCAAAGAAATGCACAGTATGCGATTAATTTTCACTGCACGGATAAACGGACCATCCTGTGGGCTGAAATAATCTTACTGATACTACCTTCATGAAGAAACACTCTCTTCTCCTGGCAGTACTCCGTACAAGGTAAAGATGAGCGTATCATAGAAGAGATTTTAGAGGTTATTCTACAATTAGACCCGCACGTGGTATATTCAAGCGATCAGATACTTTGTGCAATTTTAATTTTCCCAGACACATCTGAACATTTACACATCTTTTAGTTCTAAATCTTTTGTTTCCCTAGTGTGCTCCTATTTTGTGTACTTCAGAATACAAAAATTGTATAAACAAGGCAATCATTTGATTTTTCTTAGAAATGATTTCAGATCTCACAAAAACAAGGCATGGTACACATGAGAAACACCGAAAAATAAACAAAACAAACCTTAAGTCATAATGTTCTGCTGCACTTAGTATAGAAGATTGACAACTAGCAGAAACTGTTGCTTGCACATCCTCTTAACAGCATGAACACACCGTTACCACTATGCCTCTTGATAAAATTATGTCATTCACTGATGTTAACATACAAAACGTTGTCTCCAGAGAGTTTAAAGCTAAAAGTGGCTTGGGTGTCTTTAAAACTTAGGAATACTCAATATACTTGTATTTATTTTGGTTTTGTTTCTTTAAGCAGAAGTCTCGCTATGTATACACACTGGTTACTTTTTGTGTTATGTGATAAGACACTGTGACCAAGACCACTTATTGAAGTGAGAGTTGGCTTGGGGTTATGTCTCCAGGGAGTTAGAACCATGATGGCAGAATGACGCATGATGGCAGAGAAGGAAGCTAGGGACTCACATCTTGAACCTCAAGTACAATGCAGAGAGGGCAAATTGGGTGAGGCCTCTTGCTTTGAAAACCAAAAGCCCACCTCCCATGGCGTACTTCCTCCAGTAAGGCTACACCTCCTAAACCTACCCAAACTACACTACCAGCTGGGGATCACTAATCCTGAGACTGTGGTGAGGGCGTGGGGCAATGGCATTCTACTACCACGCCATCCCGAGCTGGCCCTGTACTTGTCATGTAGCCCAGGCTGCCTGTAACTCACGGCTAGTCTCCCGCCTTTGCCTCTTGAGTCCTGGAATTATAGGACTGTACCACCATCCTCAGCTAAATAAAGCTTTTCCTGTGATTTTCACCTCTGAACTGTATTTGCTTTACAAATTCTTAGGTTATATTCAGGGCTGGGGAAATGGCTCAGTCAGTGAAGTGTCAGCCCTGCAATCGTGAGGACCCAACTCTCATCCTCAGAGTTGGTATAAAAACTTACATGTGCAGCATCAAGCATTCCAGAACTAGGGAGACAGACTCAGGTTGAGACTAGTGGGTTCCTAGGGTTTGCTGAACATCCGGTCTGTCCTACTTGGGAATCTATCTCCAGTTTAACCAAAGGTTCTGTCTAATAAAATAAGGCAGAGGTACCTAAGGAATGATACCCAAGGTTTTCAACTGGCACCCTCATGCACTGAGCTTGTGTGCATGCACATTCTCTGTCTCTCTGTCTCTCTGTCTCTCTCTCTCTCTGTCTGTCTCTCTGTCTCTCTGTCTCTCTCTCTCTCCCTCTCTCCCTCTCTCCCTTTCTCCTCTTCCTCTCTCTCTCCATATATATATTAAAAGAAACTAAATTTTATTCAAACAAAAGCAAAGCTAGTTATATATCAAATGTCCTAATTATGTTAAAGACAATGCAGACAATTCAGAACAAAATATCTAACTTCACATACTCCATGAAATAAATTATAAAGATGAAGAGATGAGCAGGGAGATTCTGAATTGCATGAGTTGATACTGGTGTTGATACAGCAATGCCAAAAATTGTGGAGGTGGGTTATTGTAGTCACATACGAGTAAATATTAATATGTTCGTGATAGAATCAGGATTCTCTGCAGAAGACAAGAGATACAAATAAATAGTGCAGGGCAGAGAGAAGCAATGCCAGGATCCCAATGCATAATGAGAAGTGTCAGGAGAACTCATGGTTCAAGATCCTACATGCCTTTGGGGCAGGGTACTTGGAAGTGTGTGTTTGGGGGTGGGGTGGGGTGGGGTGGAGAGAGAGAGAGAGAGAGAGAGAGAGAGAGAGAGAGAGAGAGAGTATGTTTGTGTCTTTGTGCGCCCATCTAACAGCTCTGTCTACTGAGCAGTTCTAAAACTAGCAGCACATCCATTCTTTCAGCAATGGTATAATAGGAATAAACACATCGAGTTCCCACATGTTCATTTCCTAATATCCTTTGCAGCAAAAGAAACCACTTTTTGAGGAATCACTGATTTGACTGCTGGTTTGGTACTGAGAAAGTGCAGTGAGCCTGAACACCTTCTACTTCCACAGGAAAGGAAAAGTCCAACTACTATTAGAAACTCAGCTTCCAAGGACTCTTATTGGGATACAACTCAAACATCAAATATAAAATGGTAGGAACTGATAATAACATAAACAAAAAAGCATGATATTTTTAAGGCACAGACAGAGAGGGGCGTTTCCCCCCCCCCAACAAAACTTAGATCAATTACTAAGCATAGGGAACAAGACAAATAGCAAGTCGTTATTCTGCCAAATCGCCACTATAGTAACTGATTCTGAAGAGAAGAGCGCATGTGGATGGTAAACATCATTAGGGGGGAGGCCATCAGGAAACAAGATATTTAGTCTCACAGTGTCTCCACGGATTATTTATTGATTGCAGAGGGAAAAAAGATACCCTTTCGACGCAGAAAGTGAGGCAGATGTGCCTTTAACGAGAGAGGCCGTTTAAAAAGAACATTAGATGTGATAACCTTGTGAGCCCTTGGATGCTATTAATGTGAAAGACACATCATCTACAGGGCAGTCTTGCCAAACGTACTTACAGTGAAATCTACCATGATACAAAGATCAGAGGCGACCAAAGGTAAAGAGACTTCTCAGAACGTTGAGCTCACCTGTTCAATTCTCTTCGAAATTTCCAAACTCCTAATGAACGAAGGGGGCGGTGGCTTACTCCAAGGGAAAACCAAAGATAAAGGACAATCCGTCCACTAAAATAACATCATTAGAATTATTTGGAAAATATAAAACTAGTCTAAAGAGCGGATGGTTAAAAAGCTCCACCCATGCTCAGGTACACGCTGAGGTATTTATGGGCAGGATGACAGGTCTGCCAGTGCAACACGACGCAAAATGTGTTCTGCACACACAGAACGGTGGTAAAGCAGGAATGCCAACCTGCAACCGACCGGCGAGCCCACGTGAAGAGCGCACATGACTTTTCTATCTATTCACTGTGTCTCCAAAATCCATGTTCGGGCAGGAGGATGGTAGGGACTCCCAAGGCTACAGGACGCTTTTCTCTACACTTTTACCTGCTTTGATATCAGAACTCTGTGTTCTAAATTACTTAGGTAGTTCCTAGACATAATGGACAAGTCAGAAACTAAGTTCATGAACCACAGCTCCTGTGTGGTGCTGACAACCTTGGCAAGGCTCTCCCTCACTGTGGCCACCAGGGTCCCGCGCTCTCTGCTCTCTCTGTTCTCACCAGATACCTCTCATACTTGTGAGGCTGTTTCTACTCCTCGCCACTGCCAGCGCTTGTCCCTTCTTGGAGATTCTGTCCAGACAGCAACATGGATGGGCCCTGAGGAAATAAGCTGGTCACAGTAGGACCAATACTGAATGGTTCCTCTCCTATCTAATGTGACCAAATTAGTCACATTAATTAACTAATTAATGTGAGTGCTGCTCATCAAAGCACTCACCAGACAGGTGGCAGGAGTCAGATATGACCGTGTACTTAGGATCTTTTGTTTTGTGTTTAATTCATGTCACATGTAGAAGCCAGAAGACTAGAAAAGGGCCTCTAGGGGGACCTATTAAGGAAAAAGTATAGTAGATTATAGGTCAATGAAAGTGATAAGGAAATGCTGGGGGGCAGAAAGGCTCAACAGGGAGGAGCACAGGATTATGGGGGAAATCGGGGTGAAACGGAGGGCCAACCCAGCGGAAGACAGAATGAAAAGTCATGTGGCATCCTACCACCTCACAGCCCAATTTAAAAACATAAACGAAAGGATGGTAGAATACATGTTAAATGGAAGAAGAGAAAACACACGTGCTAAAGGATATAGCCATGGAGAGAGTGGTGGGGACTGAGGGAAAGGAAGAGGGCCAGAGGTGGTGCTAACCACTGGGATCTATGAAAGGGCCTCAAAGAAAACCACTAGTTCAACTCTTAAAGCAAGGAAGTTCACAGGTAACCTATCATTCGTTATCTATGCTCTAGGAAGGGTCCTACCTCTCATTCACTACTGGACGAGCATCTCCATCACTGCCTACTGTGCTCCACCAACATCGAATTAACCAACCGTGGTAAAACAGAGCCGAACCCCAAAGATTGAACTTGTGTTACTTCCGCCCTGATGTTTGTATTTAAAACGATAAAATGAAGGTGCGAGATAAGAGTGTTGAATCAATAGCACTGCTCGTGCTTCCTTTAAAGGGTTACTTCAAGATGTGCATGTGTGTGTGTGTGTGTGTGTGTGTCTGTCTGTCTGTCTGTCTCTGTGAGTGTGAGTGTGTGTCTGTGTGTGAGCGTGTGTGTGTCTGTCTGTCTGTGTGTGTGTGTGTGTGTGTGTGTGTGTGTGTGTGTGTGTGTGTGAACAAAAATAGATTTGCAAAAACTGCTAAGCCACAGCCAACTGGGCCTTGCTTTCCTCAAGAGGATAGGGAAACGGGACAGGGCTGTGGCTCTCCTAGCCCTGGCCGCTCAATTCTCCAGCCAGAAGGAAGCACTGAACAATCACTGGGACCCGGTTCTGCCTTTCTAGTTCATTAAATCATATATCATTCTTACATGTGCACCACCAGGCTATAAATCATGTGAGACAGAATGAGAGCTAATTAAAGGGTCAGCTGAGCACATAATTTTGCATTTGGAAGCACCAGAAACTGAGAGTTACAATAAAATGTGATTTATAAAAAAAAAATAGAATCATTTGCTAGCTGATAAAGCAGAGACTTCCAAGCTGCCAACCTGCTCAAACTGTTCTCTCATATTTAAAAGACTCTACAAGGAGAATACTAACATGGGAATGAGCTCCCTGCATTTATTCTGGAATGCTTCATTAAAATGCACTTGGGAACGTAATGTTTCTCTTGGTGAGGATTACAGGGTAAAAGGAACTGTCAATGGCTTGTGCTCTCTGTTCACTCCTGACGTGTTAACTGAGATGCACACTGTGTCCTCTCCCAAAGTATGTCCAAGGAAGCCAGTGAGTGGAAAGAAATGCAGTCAGACCAGGAGGGCCAAGGTCATTAAACAAGTCAGTGACTGTTTGGTGACTAGAGCCTGAAGAGACAGCTGACTCACGGCAGCCGCTCTGTTCCAGATCTGCTGCCTCACATGGAAGGCATCTGGAGGGTATGCGAGCTTAGACGTTTAGCCTTGCTTTCTCCCCATAGTTTTCATGCTAGGAGAAGAACTACAGCTTACTTACACACAATATAGATAGTAAGACAACTTGCCTTTGAAGCTCTTTATGGTTCTACTATAAAACAAGGTTTAGAATCTGACACGAAGAAAACCACAGCGGTATAAACACCAGGTGAGGTTATGCAAAAGAAGAGAAGCACTAACTCTGTGTTATTATGATAATTTAATAACCAAAAAGTATGTTTTCACAGTGGTTACCGTCCATTCGGGATTTTATCAACTTTAATACTAAGTTATAATCACAGCTAGAAGACTAAACTAAAATCGTAAGAGGAAAACACACTCTCCGTTTATTAATTCTTTAAAAATGTAATTCGCCAGTATTTTTTGGCTCAAGTTCCAGAGAATAAAATAAAAACCTTTCCTGTGGAGCAGACAGTTGAGCAAAGTAAGGGATCCTGTTCACACAGGCCAGGGTTCCCCGGCCTATTTTCCAACCTTTACCCTATGCCCGGGTAACAACAGAAGGTTCTAAGGGACCACAGAGTAAGAGCTGTATATTCAGGGGCCTTTCCTAATCACGCAACACTGGTGCCTCAGGGAGTCTGCACACTCTGCCATGCTTCGGGATAAGCAAGTAGTGGGGGCTGCTTTCCTTTGCCGCCTCTCTCCCCGATGTCACTACCAATGCACATGGATCCTCCCACTTTTGCCAAGCCAAAGGACACGCATATCACACTGCCTTTCCAAAATATGGTCCTAGAGGAAAAGAAAGAACCTAGGATATAGAGGAAGAGAGATTAAGGATTATTTACAACTAGACCTTCAAGCAAGGATAGCTACTAAGAACACTGAAAGTGAGACTAAAGAAATTGCTCCAACCAGTAAAGTGCTTGCCACACAAGCATGAGGACCTAAGTTAGAATCGCCAACATGTGTGTTTGGAGGCACATGCCTGCAATCTCAGTGCCGGGGAGGCAGAGATAGGAGGATTCCTGCGTTTGCTAGCCAACCAGACTAGGAGAATTTGTAAGCTCCAGGTTCAATGAAAGGCCCTGTCTCAAAGAACTACGATGGAGGGATATAGAGGAAGAACAAGACAATCTCTGGCATATTCATACCTACATTCATAATACATGCATACATTCATACACAAGTGTACAGTTACATGAGTATATGTGTTGTATGTGTGTATCACCCACACGAATGTTTCATACACACGAGCCCCCATACATATATCACACACAAACAAGCGCGCACATACACACACAAATAATAATAATATCAGAATTATCAGTCTTTCTCATTTGCCATACATGAGTACTATTCATGCGTCTCTAAAAAATTCATGAATGGAAATGTTTTATAGGGATAGAGTCATGAAAACTGAGATTCACTAATTATTAAACATGCAGGTTTAGGGGTATAATGTGAACCAATAAGAAAGAGATTGGAAGTTACTATAAACAACAGTCTAGAACATGGTCTTTCGGCTTCTGTGTCACAAACCTGGGCCAACTTAAAAAAGACTGGATATTAAAAGAAGGCTGGAGAGAAACATATACAGAATACTCCAGAAGAGAGCTGCTTGGCTGTAGCCATCTCAGAGGGTCTGACTTACCCTTCAAGGTTCACTTTGTTTTTTATAAAATGATTTATAAACAGTCCCTGGGCTCCTACACATCAAGTCAGCACCCAAGACCCTGTCACATCACCAGTGACGTCACCAAAGAGGGCCATGTGCAGATGGAGCTCCTCTTGTCTCTCATCAACTTTTATTAGAAGATGTATTGAAACATTTCCCAGTCCACAGACCACAGAAGAAAAGGGAAGAGTGCCTTTATTTAAAGTTACTTTTAAATGTAATATTCCATTTTTGTAGTTTCATGATGGTTGAAATATTCGCCAAAAGACAAAGGAGATATTTTGTGTTCCGTTCAATTCTTTATCATTTAAGTCTTGGTCATTCGTGGGCACTAAAAATTCTGTTTCGATTGGCCAACTGTGTCAGTCAGGGTCCCAGATGGAAAGAAAGAAGAGTTTTGAATCGGGAGAATTGGAAAAGGTTTGTTTCTAAATGATTCTGTACAGGGACAGCACAGGGATGCTCCGGGAGCTATGGCCAGGTCGAAAAACGAAGAGAGAAGGCAAATGGGAGACCACCTTGCCCGGTGCAGTGACATTCACAGGAACCAAGATAGCCCACGGTGCTTCTAGAGAAAGATATAGGGAACTGACACCCCGATCATAGTTCCCTTCTACCTTCCTATCTCCTGCCATATTGACCTTTAACTAAAGCTAAACTGGAGGGAGAGGGTAGGAGAGTTGGGTGGAGACACTGAACTCCCAGAGCCCAGAAGACGACAGGCAAAGGTGAGTCCAGACCCAGAAGATGCGACAAAAGTTATCCACACTGGCAGAAACCAACGTGCGCCCCTGGTACCTGTGGAGGCCAGAAGAAGGCATCTAGTAACCTGGAACTGGAATTGCAATGGGCTGCAACTACCGTGAGGTAAGCTAAGAAGGGAATTCATGTCCTGTGCAAGAGCAGCCAGAGTTCATAACTGCTGAACTGTCTAGCTCCCTGCAATGTATTTTAAAGTATCAATAGAACTCAGAGAGGGTGGAAGCAGGTACGAGCAGCCCCAGTGCCAGCATTGTGCCTGAGTCCTCACAGGGCACATCGATGTTGGCTGAGCGTGGTACGATCCTGCTAAGGAAGAGTCCCTTATTTCTCATCACATCAAGCTACATCCATATTCAGGACAATCCTGACAAGAGGCTTGAGCCCTCTGCAAAAGAATCTGGATTGTCTGTGGGAAAAACTGAACAATCCGAGTGGTTTGAACTGAGCGACCTCCTGATCAGGCTTTCCTTTAGACACATATTTTTGGTGACACTGCAGAATTGAGATCAGTTGATGAAGCAGAGTGGAACCGTTTAGAGAGCCCATTTAGAAAGTCATCGCAACAACCCAGGAGAGAGAAACTCAGTAGCATCGCTCTCTGGCTTACACTTCTTCAATCCCTGGTGCCCTATACTTTGTGATATAGAAGGAGGTACGTGAAATTTTCTCCTCCAATTTTGAAGTTTCTCTACTCTCCCATTGATTTCTCTCGATTTCTCGCTGCTACAACCCATCATTCATCCAGCACTATTGAGTCTGACTTTTAATAACTCGAGACTGTTTCCTCCTCTTCCTGACAATGAGCTGATAAAGGTTACATTTATCCTGCAGACCAAACTGTTCTTGGAGGATTCTGTGGAAAAGGAAGGCTCCTTGTCAAATACCCCTGTGAAACCCTGGGATGTGCAACTTTAAGCAGTTTGTTTTCCTGAGCTCCTAAGAATTCTCATGTCAATTTTAAGTTCCTAGGGAGGGCAGGCCACATTCAACAAGTGAACCTGATTTGTGGAAAACATGTTGACTTGACATTGGTCCCTCTCAAAACAGTGTGCAAAATGCTGATGTAAGCGATCTCGAGGTTTTCTTTAATTTACTTAGAACTTCACTTTTTAGCCAAATGGATGATGTCCTAGAGGCCAAAACCTCAGTTTGAATAATCATGGCAAGGACAAACCATGCTCTCCAGCATGGACTCTTTTACATTTAATGTCCCCAGGAAATGGTTTTCATAGCACAAAGGAGGGAAAGGGGAGATCAATTCTTTTGGTGGGAACTCCAAACATTAGGAAAGGTAATTCTCGGGCACCTGATTTGAGCAAACCTTTGCATACTCCATCCTGACAGAAGGAAGAGGTGTCAGGGTGCTGGGGCTTGAGTTGTTGATCAAACACAGAGAATCCTAACCCAGGAAGGGGCTGATTTCCATCGGTTCACCAGCCACGCTCTGGGCCTTGATGGTAAGAAAAGCAACTGGAGGTCAGATGTCACGGTAGGGACCAACCAACCGAGAGAACCCATGGCTTCCAGCAAGTGAGAGCCCTGGGAAAGGAGCACTTTACAAATAAACCTGTGGAAACGTAATTCCATGTTTATGCTGACATTCCTCAATACTGGCACCCGGACACTCCTGGTCTGGATAGTTCTTGTTCTGGGGCTGCTCTTTGGGTGTGGTGGTTTCCCAGCATCTTTGCCTCTGCCTATCAGGTGTCTGTAACGCATTCCCCGCCACACCCCCAGCTGTGGGAACCAGAAATATTTCTAGGCCTTGAACAAATGTCTCCTCAAGGCAAAATTCCTGTTGAGACCCACTGGTCTAGGGAGTCACAGACAGTCAGAGAGAGTCGCCCTTCATGGTGTAGATGTGAGAAGCTGAATGAATCCAGAGTGATCAAATGGATGAGGTCCTAGAGGCCAATGAGAAACAAAACAAAACCTCAGTGGCAGTGGCAGTAGTCATCACAAGGGCATACAGTGCTCTCCAGCGAGTGCCCTGACATTGCAGATGTCCGTTAAAAATATATCTATATCTCTATATCTCTATATCTCTATCTATCTCTATCTGTATGTATGTATGTATTTATGTATGTATGTATGTATGTATGTATGTATGTATGTATGTATGTATGTATGTATATAACAAGCTCCTAACTAGGGAAGAGTGGAAGCCAAGCTACTCGGCTTCAAACGCTGAACATGATTTAACTCTCTGGTTCTCAGTTTCCCCATGTCTCTAAGATGGAGATAACAGCAGTACACAACATGCCAGATTACAATGGAAATTAAATGAGTGAATACATGATGAAGCTTTGAATAATTAGGTGGCTTTTACTACGTATATAATCCCCTGGGATTAGGTCTAAGTCATGGGAGAGTGAGACAATGAATTATAAATCAATTCTCAGCATCCACTCATAAGGACGCTCACAGTAGAAACAGATACTCATAGAGCATAGGTAAGTTACTTTTATATAACAATTTGTGTTCATAAGTTTATCTTCAGGACGTTTCGTTTCTTTGCCTCCTGTACAACCACCCCCCCCCCCGTTCCTTCCCCTGGGTCTGTCTTCATACCGCCATTGTTGGGGGGTTGTTTGAAATAAAAGCTAATCAGATATGGGTTCTCTACTGTCTAGAGAGCCAAGGTCCCATGGATACAAGAACACAGAATGTGAGGAGGGCCCAGCATAAGGCTCTATGGCGTGCGTTTATGTTATCTATGTTAAACTTTGTGCTCTTGTGTAGATTTTTATTTGGAAGCCGTTTTATGCTTCTTTAAAAGTCACTGGGCCAAAGGAACTCCACCAGGTGGCAGTCAAAGCTACCCATGTGCAGCCCTTGCCCCTCCCTCCATCTGAACCTGGGGATACATTTATGATCCCTGCCCAAGAACATGGGCTGGCACTGTGGGGCTGGCAACATCACAGTCTGACTGATGATTTCACCTTGGAAAGCTCTTCTCCATTGTCTGTGGGTCAAAAACTCTTAAAGCGATCCTCCGCTGGGAAATTCGCTCTGATTTTAATTTTTAAGGGCAAACTAATAGAGTGGAATTGTCTCTAGACTTTGGTGTTGACAGTCCTGAACTGTGTGCTTTGGAAGTCTCTACAAAGGACAGGGAGGGACCCATGGTCTTCTAAGCTGTTTCAGTACTGGGGTGCCTTAAAGGACCTACTAACTGCAGAAGGGAACATGTCTGGGTGGATTCTGTTTATCTTCCTAGTTATACATTCCCAAGGTCCCCATACATATAATCAAATACTCCTTCCAAGCACCCTAGAAAATCACAGCCAGTTTCTCCTCTACTGCGGGCAATGTGGGCTTCTTCTCAGTGACACATCTATTCCCTGAGCCAAGCAGAGGCCGGGAGGCCTAGCTACTTGTTGGGAAAGGACAAAGAATGTAACACAGTCACATCACTAAACAAATAAAGTAACTGGGAATTGCATCTATGTTGAGGAACTGCTTTACAAATCAAATACTTCCTGAGCTATGCGCTGTACGGCTAGACAGATGACTGGCCGACGGATTGACATCTCATGTAGGTAACTCTTAGGAAGGGGCGTCTTGCTCATCAAGCTCTTCTCTACACTGTGAGTGCATTCATTCAGTGATAGGAGAGACTGGTATACCCTCGAGAGACTCAGCATCCACTGTCTTCATCCGTGCATGTGTCTCTTCTCTCTCAGGTCAATGCCACGGCCCATCAGAACACCTCCTCCCTGGTCCCATTTGGCAGTCAGTATCAAGACTGCTGCTGATTCTCCATCTGTCAAGCTCAATCCACGCTCCACATCAAGAGAGGGCCTGGAGTGTGGACCGAGAAAAGAACACAGGGAGCAGGCTGGCTTCACCCTGGATGTGATCCACTCTAAAAGGGACCAGGAGTCCTGAAGACATGGAAAATTCCCTAGCAGGACTTGCTTCCAGGTTTTGTGGAAGTCTGACTGGAAGCAAACAGGCGGGGAGATAACCTACACAGAGAGCAGCTTTTTTTCTGTTTCCCTAGCTACAAAAATTCCTCTTAACCTCCACCGAGAAGAGAGTGCTCTAGTGGGAGCCACTTCAAAATTCTGTACAATGAGCCCCAAGTCCTCGTCGTGGGAGACAGAACCAGAGGAAACGCCTAATCCTAGCTGGCCAATTAGATGGAATGAAATGTCTTCAAACTCCTTGAAAATAGCCAACTGAAACTGGGTCTTGCACTGGCTGCCTGTGTGACCCACAAATGAGGACTTTTACATTTCTTTGGCCTGTGCCTTCCACTACAAAAATAATAATTTGGAATATCTAATCTCAAAATTCCTTTCTGCTCTTTCTTTACAAAGTTCTGGTTGAAGATGAGCTTCAGATGAGCCTCAAGTTTAAGACCATGCCCTGGTGGGTATTATATTTTTATAACTTAAAATTCCTCGGCGGTGATGACAGTGCCTAACATGTTAGTTATCATATGATACATGGTAAATGCTTATAACACCAGTGCATATAGTTGAGCCTCTCACGACCTCTGCCTGCCACTGCGGTCATTATCTCTGCAGGTTTGGGATGAAAGAGAAGGAAAGTGGAAGGTAAAAGCATGACTCTCTGACTGGAGGAACGGTTTTAATAAGGAGTAAAGCCGTTTGCCTCATTAGCAGTGTAAGAAGAGATGAGTGATGAGTGAATCAGTATGACTCTGTAGGCATGTAAAAACACAAAACATGTTTAACAATGGGCGGAGAAAGGAAGCTACCACTACTGACCTCAAATTTCATTGTCCTCAGGACGTAAATAAAAACCCAATACAAAAATCTCTGTGTAAAATAGTAACTAGCTCATGAGTGGTCGTGTCTATAAACTACTAAACTTGAACAACGACGTTCCAGACTTAGTTACTTCATGATCTTTCTCCGTGACCTTGTCTTGGTAACATCCATATCTACTTGGGATATTCCTTCCTTCTCTTAGGGAACTTTAACATTTGCTACACATAAAGATAATCTCTGATGCAACCGATAACCCCAACACAGAAACTATCCCAAAATTCTGAAGGTGACAATGTTTCAAGGTGCTCTTTGGTACAGTCAGGAGAGTGGCCCACCATAGTTATACTTCTGGTTTTGAACAAGTCAATGTCTTAAGTACACAGCAAGAAGGAACAAGTAACAACTAGGAGACGGCATAAACATTATCAGATCAGTTACAGCATCCAGAAAATAACTGGAGAAGTCCAGGTGAACAGAGGTAACATCATCAATTCTGGGGCTTACAAGCACCTGGCAGGAATCAGCTGGAGAAACGGAAGCAGTCAGGTGGACTGTCTGACTGATCCCTCCACGGATGAGCTTCCCATCTCTCCCTGTTCCCACTGCAAGCATTTTTATATCATGGAATATGTAACAGTCACCTCTGTTGGAAATGGCTTGCTATCTAGCTGTTCCCAGAGACACAATGTTATTACTCTTGGGATGTTTTGCTATTCCCTTCCTCCCCTTTCTTAGTCAGGAAGACACTTTGAGACAAATATTCCTAAGTCTGAAACAGAGGAGCCAAGCCTGCTTCCAGAGCCAACTCATCACTGTCCTGAAACAGCACAGGACAATTTACCAATATAATGTGTATTTCATGTTCAGAAGAATGGGTAGTATGTCCATTCTAAAATATTTTCTATATAGTATACGCTACAGAAAGTCATTGACACAGATTTTCTTAAACATACAGCCTGTTCCAGTTCCCTTGTTTGGTAAACAGTGTAATCAGAGGGAGTATGACAAGGCAATAAAATAGAAACTAATATTAATCCAGTGGTACACAATGTGGCACAGCATAAAGCCAGCCTCAAGAAAATGTGGTTAGTGAGGCAGTTTGACTGAGGGTACTCAGGCAGAATTAAAATGTTATTTAACCTGTAAACCTGAGAGCAAGTGCCTCTACATTGATGGGACCAGAGATCAATGATCAAGCCATCATCCAAAGAGCATGATACATTTCCTTCCCATATAAAAGGTTTACCTGGGTCACATGTATGCTACTTTATTATGCCATGTTCTGGAGGATTTGCAGCTCACGTTCCATTGTCCTGACTTGTATGTGCAGAACCACATGTGCACATGTGGCCTCTTCAGACTCACATGAGTCATCACTAGAGGGTCCCAGGCACAGCCAAAGAAATGCAAGAACTTTATCCACTGTCCCTTATTTATGTCATGGCATTGGGCGCTCTCAGAGCAAAATGAATCACGGTCCCTGTTCCACTCCGTTATCTTAACAATATCACGAGTTGTCAAGCTGCGGGCTAGCGGAACTTTTTCAAAGTCAACTTGGCTCTTCTGAAAGACAATAAAAGATAATGTCTTACAGGTTCTCTTCCGAGATCACATCTTTTCCTCTGTTGTACTCGGACAAAATAGGGGACAATGTGATACCATTACAAGACATGGAAAATGAGCTCCCGACTTGCTAACTGCAAAAATAATCAGTAATTAAGGAATTTTTGTGTTCGAAATTTGATGCTATTCAGTTAAGTTTGTATCTCAAAACCGTATTCTTATAGAACCTCTAGGATGGCTGTTTTAGAGGTGAGATCAACAGCTATCAGGATGTGGTCAAGCAGTCCTCTTCTCTGAAGCTGTGTCAGAAACTGAATTCCAAAACGTAATTCAAACTATTTCGGGCCCTCAGATAGCTGCAAGGTTTGCTCCCTGCTCGCCCTGCTGCATCCGCATGTTTTCAGGTGGGAATCTGTTGATTTGAGGTGGTGACATTCAAAGAGAGTTTTGAAGAAGCTAAATGATGAGGCCTTGGGGTGAGTAAAGCATTCTCCAGCCTGCTTACCTAGTGAGTGCTTCTAAGTAACGTTTTCTGCTAGTGTGGATGAAAAAGTAGAAACATCTTCTGATTTTGTTTTATGTGTATAATCCAAGATGCTGTTCCATGGGCTTGGATTTGGGCTCACCTTATGCCAACGACACACTGGGTTCCTCAAAATTACTACTTCTCGGAATCCAGTGTCAAGATGAACCATAGGGAGTGGTTCTAACCCAAAGTGGCGATTCTGACCCAAGAGGTTCGAGGTATGAATTATTGATCCACAGGCCTGCCTGAAGCTGCTAGGCTCCTAACTGCTTCCTTCCGTGAGACAGCAGCTTTTACCACCATGGAGCTGTGCTGCTCTGGGCTTGGGGTGCTCCTCAGAACTTTAGCCGAGAACTCTTCCTTTCCACAGATGGGCAAAAAATAAAGGTCGTCACCAGCCATGTTAAGGGATTTGAAGCATGTAAATGGAAGAATGCAGGTGAAAGCACCCTGAAAACATTTAGTACGGGTTTGGGAGATGTTCATCGGTCAAGGCCACTTGTGGTGCAAGCAAAGGGAATTGAGTTTGCAGCCCCAGCACCCATGTAAAAGCAAAGCAAGGCTATACATGCCTGCGACCCTGGCACTGGGAGGTGCAGATGGCTGAATCCAGGAAGATTAGAGGCCAGCTAGCTGAGCCAAAATGCTGAACTGTATAGTTCAGTGACAGACGCTATCTCTAAATATGGGGTGAAGAAAAAGAAAGACACTCGACATCCTCCTCTGGCCTGTGCACACATTCATTCAGGGATGCACATCCACCTAAGTGTGGATCCATGGCACAGCATACTTTCACACAGAGACAGACAGACAGACAGACAGAGAAACCTTTTAGCCAACTGCTCAGTTAACCATCTTTAAAACAACGAAAGGTGGAACTGATTACCTCTTCTCCTACACACGGTAAAAGTGCCAGCCCTTCAGCTGTCCACCTTGGACCCTGATTGACTCTCTACTTTTATGTTCTCCAGGAAGCCATTATGTTCTCCAGTAAGTCACTGCTGCAGGTGTCGGCTCTGGCCAAGTCATGACCAATAATCTGGCCTTCTACACAGAGAAGTCTCTGAAAGTCCCCCAGCTAGAGCTCAGAGTAGCAGGATAATTACCCTGAGAGCAGACCTCTCCCAGGCTCAGATTCCATTGGCTGACTTTCAGGACATCTACTTCTTAAATCGAACTGTACAGGGGAAGAGAAGGTGATTTTCCAGGTCTATACACCCCATAACTTATAGAGTTTTCTCTTTTCCCCTTTTTATTAAAATATATTATTTCTGCATATAATCTGAATAGTTTTCCCTACCTCTATTCCTCCCTGTCCATCCACATCTCCTCTCCCATCTACTCCTCTTCTGTCTCTCATTACAAAAGGACAATAGGAGATAGCGCAAAACATGAGGAAATAAAGTAAGGTAAAAGGAAAGCCATCATACAGAAGTTGGACAAGCCAAGACAATGGAAAAATGGAAGAGCCCCGAGAGCAGACACAAGCATCAGAGACCGGCTCATTTATACACTCGGGAGTCCAACCGGGAAAAAAGTAGCTATAGCATCTATGCAGACCTGGTGCAGACCCACATGGGCCCTGTGCATGTTGCTTCACTTAGAGTTTTATGTTAGGAGTTAACTAACCCTATTACTTGTTTTGTACATAACAAAACCAAGGGGGAATACAGAAAAAAACTACCCGTCAGCACACAAATAATAGATGGTTGGAAGCAGGGTTGCAAACTATGCATCTAATTCCCGGAGCAGTGTCACTCCCTCAGCTCCATCTTGGGAGAAATCTTCCTAAGTTTTGGTTTGGTTTGGTTTGGCTTTGCCTTCCACAGTCCTGGCTAGTCACTGTAGCCACTCTTGGCTTTGTGCCAACAGATGGTAGCACCCATGGATCAAAGAAATGTTGACAATGAGAGATCATGAAGAAGCATTTCTCACAGAAGAAGCAAGAAGGGATGGCACAAGGAGACCTTCAAATCAGGTCACTCCTCTGACCTTTCAGAGACCCAAGAAGGAGCTCTTGACTTATTCAGTTGGCCTTTATGTGTGTTGCCGGGAGGGGATATCTGTTCTAACCCATACTAAATTAAGTACCTGCTTAACCGTATGCTTTTGCAACAAGCAGACCACATTCTCACTGCCTAGACTTTGCCATATGATCATCGACAGGCTTGGACAATGCCTCACGGTTTAGGACAGACCCTATGGACAGAAGAGCATGCCATAGGTAAGAGCTGGTCCACGGATGGAAGATAAACCACACGTGAGATAAGCCAACCTAGATGCAGAATGACTGAAGGTGGGAAGACATAGAGGATGAATGAAGGAGCGGTCTGGAGGGCAATGGGCCTGGAGCTGACTTAGGTTCCATTTCCACTCTGCTATCAGGATGCCCAGAGTCTCCGAGGTACTGTTTACTCAGGACTGGAATTTTTATATCCAGGGATGCTGTCTCAAATAATCTAATTTGGTAAGATGAGAAAATCATATCTCACAAAACTATCAGCCTTTGCCAAGAGCCCATATAAAGTTTACAGGCTGGCGAGGTGTCTGGCTACAGAATGAACTTCTATTACGGGTGATATGGAGACAATGGGCTTAGGGATGGAATTATTTTAATAAGAAATCTGACTGCTCTGTATGTGCACTGTGTTCCTTACAACCTAAACTTCATAAATTTTTATGAGGTGTCTATGAGCTGCTGTGTCACCATCGCTCTGTCAAAGCTTTTGCAAATAAAGGAACCCTGATATGGGTGTGATACATTTATACGGTATCAAGATACAATCCTATCCCCACTTCCTGTCTCTGCGGTACCATTTATGTCTTCTACACAAATTCGAGAATAAATATATTCCCCAGGCACTGAGAAATGGGTTCGTCTTACTGCCCATGCATGCATCAGAACATGGGATCTTGCTTCCCTCCAGCAGTTCAGGATGGAAGATGAATGATGTTCAACAACAGTGGACTTGGCGTGAGTCCAGGAAACTTCCTCAGGGCGTGTGTGTGCCTTCCAGGTGTTGGACAGAAGAGAAGGAAAGGGAGTTTCCAACTATTAGCAGCAACCACTTCTCAGCTGTTATTCTGTATCTGGCCCAGGATGAACGCTCCCTAGAGAGTGTCTCACTGAGTCTCCAACCCTTACTAGATACGTGACACTCATTTTACACTAGAGGAGTCTTCTGCTTCGAGATGTTTGTAAGTTATCCAGGGCCGTGCAGCAGGAGCCCCATCTGGATGAGTCAGGCCACAAAGAACACTTTCCCGTCACACTCCCCAGATTCCTCTGCCCAGGACTGAGCCCCTTGTCAGGATCATCCTGTCTTCTTGGAAACTCACAGAAAAGTCACGGAAACAGAAAACATAGCCCAGCCTACCACCAGGGTCCCAGAGGGCAACAGATCCATGGGAAAACCAAAGGTGTTCCAGATGGGTACCTCCCTTATTTGAGGTGGAGTGATTCAGGCCTCACTCCCTTCTCAGTCTTTCCCTGTCCCCAGAGATAGAGTGAATGGGAGAGAGAAGTAGGATGTGACTAGGGTTAGAGTAGGAAAGAGAATGTTGCAGCATTTTGCTTCCTTACCCAGATGATGAAACTCCTCCCAAGTATTTCTTTTAGAGGTAGGAGCGAGATGGGTGGTTTACCAATGAAGACGGCGCCTATTGTGATCTAATATTACAAAGAGCACGTGTGGGGCACAGAAAGTGGTATGAAACACTCAAGGATTCTCAAGGACATTTAGCAAGGTTGCGTGCTTACAGCTTGCCAAGGGTGCCACCGATCTTGACCTGTGTGCAGGGCGGGAATCAGTTGTGGGATTCTGGCTAAGGATTAACAACAGCCTGGAGTCCGCACTGTTGGGTTACTAAAGGAGACCACAGATGCAATGGTACAAATGCTAGGGAGGGTACAAGAGCTGAGGGAAGGCACGGCCATTCATTCTTGTTTTAAGGAGTCTAGAAACAGCTCCTGCTTTCTCTCTTACATCCTCCTGCCCCTGTCTATAACCACTACACAAATGGTTCTGATCAATTAGGCCAAGGGGACAGACCATAGAGGCCAGCTCAGCTGAGTTTCCACTCAGCGCCGGAACTACTTCCGTCCTCTTCTGGTTTCTGGTGACTGATCCACACACTGCTGACTTTCACTGTTCAGCTCAAGGGAATGTGAGACTTCAAGGCAGACAGACTGTTATTGGAAAGTTGGAATCATTAGAAAGTACTTTCTCGTATTGAGTTGAAATCTGTCTCCCTATACTCCTGCCCACTGAATCTGGCCGTGACTGCTGGAGCTTCAGAAAACGAATCTACTTCCACATCCACATGCCGTCCTTTCGGGGTTGTCGGGCAACTGCCATGCCTGTTCAAAGCCTTCTTATGTGACACAGATGGTGGGGTGCGTGCCAGTCCTCTCACTGAAGTGGGTTAAGAGATAGCGGGCACGGGGGATTAGGGAGGTTCACAAAAATTCCATCCCGCCCTCCATCAAACTGAGCTGTTTGGAACGGCTTCTGCCCATAAGGAGTTCTGACCCCAATGTGCCTGGTCATCACAAAGCTTGAAAGGGATGAAGAAGTGGGGGACAGAGAGGCCCTGCAAGTTCCATGACCTTCCCAATTAGGCACGGGCTCTAACAGACTATTAAACCCTGTCCTGCAGAGGCGTCCTCAAGCTACCTGCATAATTGTGCCTATGGAGCGGTTCAGATGTTTCCTTTTACATTTTCCCCTTAATATTAAAAAAAAATAAGCTTGCCAGGTGATCAGTAATATGCCTCTCGAGATCTGTAAGGTTGGATGTTGTTACATCCTGAATGATTTCTCTCCTCCTTGGATCTGTCATTTCCAGAGGACATATAGCATTCCGCTAATCATCCACATTTATCAAATTGCCCTTCAGTTACCAGTGAGCCTTCCTGGACACTGTAGGCAAGAAGGTGACATCGGGGAGAGATGAGGCAGACTGAGCGCAGGACTCAATCACAGAATGACCCCGTAACAAGGAAACACTACGCTATAGGCCTATGATGACTCCTGCCTCTGAAAACAGAGTGAGGGTTAACTAGGCCCAACAGAACTGTTGGGTTTTGAAATACAGATCAGAGTGAGAGCCAAAATTTAACTGTTACTGACCAGTATCACTTGGGCTAATTATTATTTACATACGTGAGCATAAGCAGTTCTACCATTTGAATTTGTAAATGGATGTACTGAAATGCACAGAATTCAGTATACTTCCAGTATACTGAAGTATACTGAAGACCCAGGAGAATTGCTACATGGCCCGAACAGCTCTTTGCTACAGTTTTTGGTCTTTCAGAAACAGGATCTCGATGATCAGAAGTTCCAAAAGATTTGATTCCCCTTTGCCAACGCCATCCCAGAGCGTGTCCTGTTATTCCTTCCCCACTGTAACACAAGAGGAAGACAACAGATCCGAGTGCCTACTGCATGCTCAGCAAAATGAAACCTTGCTTATGTAAGTCCTACACAGCAAGAGAATCTCCAAGGCCCCGAGGGACTTACAGGTGTCTCTGCCAGGACAGCAGCAGTTTGCACACCGTCACATCTGGACCCTTGGCAGTTATCGTGGTAGCTACTTGGCAGCTGTGGAAAGGCACGATGGGAAAAAGCCGAAGAGAAAGGAGACCATAATTTCACTCTGCAGAAACCAGAGACAGAACAAATGGCTGCCCCCAGAATGCTGAGAAGGGAAAGCCTAGAGACATGGGAAGGAAGAGACACTGCTAGCATTCACTAGTACTGGTGGTCTCCGTCCCTGCCACCGAAGCCCATGTGGTCGCCAACGCCCAGATTCCAAATAGTACTGAGAGCGAACCAAACGCAGGCGTGCTTAACTGGCTCCAAGGCGTCAACTCTTATGAACGTTCTGGGTTTAGTGACTGAGGGTTTGAAGGGTTTTTGCTTTTCTTTTCTTCCTGAATTTTTTTGAGAGGAGAGACACAGATGGGTAATGTACTCATTCATCATGGGTGTGTGTAAGTGTGTGCACAGGGTTGAGTGTAGGGCATGCACATGTATGAGCATATGTATGGAGGCTATAGGTGTCTTCCTGCATTGTTCTTCACCTTATTTTTTGAGACAAGGTCTTACAGTGAACCTCGAGCTTATCGATTAAGCTAGACCTGTTGTCCGTCAAGCCCCAAGTTCCAGAGACCTCAGCACTCACCAGTGCATCAAGCTGGAGGACTCTCTGGTCCTTGTGCTTGCATTGCAAGCACATTACTGACTGAACAACCTCCCCGGACCGAGTCCTAGAATCCCAACGCCCAGTGTGTGATGCTTACAGAAACACTGAGACGCAGCGCACAGCCAGCCGTATACACTGCTGTAGGGAACTGAAACGGGCTAAACCCATAAAGGCAGTTAATGATGGAGCAAAGTCTGCTTGCCAGTATTCACACAGGAAAGGCACCGCAGGGCTGGGTCATGGGACAAAGGGAGGACAGTGTGGTCTGACAGGGCTGTGTTTTTCCTTGTCTTTCGCTCAGAACCATAAATAATTCCAACAAGCATCCCTAGCTGAGAACTGGTATAAATCTACAAGAGCAGCCTGAATGCTTCCTCCAACTTGGTGAGGCTAGGCCTCTGCTGTGGCTTGGATCTTAAATGTCCTCCAGAGATGCAATGTGTTAAACTGGTTCTCCGCCTGTGGTTAGAAAATTAAATTATTGCAGGGGTGATATTAGAAGAAGGCATTAGATCCTGGCCTCTTCTCTCTTTTGCTTTGCAGAGATCATGAGAAAAGCAGCTGTGCCCCAGCACACGCTCCTCATGCTGTTGGCCCTCATCACAAACCCCAGAGCAACAGTGCTAACTCACCATGGATGCTACACTTCTGAAACCACACACACACACACACACACACACACACACACACACACCTCAAATATTTTCTCTAGGCAATGGGAAAAACTGGTTGACATAGCCTTCCAAAGTGAATAAATACTAAAGCCAAGTGTTTTTACTTCCAGCACTCAGAAGGCAGAGGCAAGCCGATCTCTGCAAGTTCAAGGCCAGCCTCGTCTACAAAGTGAGTTTCAGAACAGCCTGGGCTATAGACAGAACTCTTTTCTCACCCTCCTTATGAAAGTGAAATTGACTGTTAAGAACCATAGAGGGACATAAGATACATGAATGTAAGCCCTGGAAATCCTTCATGTAGTTCGACAATTTTAACTTTCTCTTGCCATTTGTTTTGCTTTCTAAATTACAACAACAAATAAAATCAAGGTTTCGACATAAATGCTGCCACCCCCTGGAGGACTTGGGTGTCCACCCACCTAAAGTCAATGTCCTTGAAAGAAAACTCCCCTAAAGTAGATGTGCCCTTGCCCTACATACACAGACCCTAGTGGACATAAGCTATTACTGGACCACACCTGATTCCAGTCACTTTCCAATATCCCTGTGTTTGCCTAGGGACTGACTGGGGGAAGCATGGTCACGCAGACGCTATTTAGCCAGTTGATTTAACTCATCTGCATTAGTTTAAAATATATATATACTGGGCCTTTCTTTGCACGGCTACACATTCTCCAGAGGCCTTACACTGCTTATGAGCCCTCCGCTCTTAAGGCTCCCCTTTCACTGTTCTTCTCAAAGAAAAGTAGATGAGAAAATACAAAAAGGCATCATGGGAGAGCAATGGATCTGAGGAGAGCGGGGAGGGAGGGAGCAGAGGGAGGGAGGGAAGGTTGCAGTCAGATATATTACATGAGAGGAGAATAAAGAAAAATGTAAAAAAAAGAAAAACAAAAACAGATTAAAAACCATACATCATTGCAAACTACCAAGTGGGTTTCTAACTGAGGCTCAAACCTTCAGGGTTGTAAAAGTCCTTTTGGCAAAGACGTCAGAGTACCTACGTGGTTCCAGATATCAATAGTAAGCTTCGTGGTGAACAGCTGTGGCTACCTTCATGAGTTCTGTAGGTGTCAAGGACTTCATGGAGTACCTTGAGTTGTATTATCTAAAAATAATTCTATGGAAGTATTTTTCGTTGTTTCATAGATTTGGGGAATTAAAGTCATAAAAGTATTAAGTGATATTAAGTCAATGTCACACTGCTAATAAACGAAACTGCTAGAAGTAGTATTCATAAAGTCCGATTCGAGACTTTAAATCCTGTCTTTGGGCTATTCATCTTCTCATCTTCAGCAGTGCAACACACAGAGCACTTTTCCAGCACGTGAAAGAATCAACTGACTTACATCAAAATATTTCCCGCATTTAAAATCAAAACGCCTCATTCATACTTTTTATATCTAAACAATGGGATCTCATGATTCGTGTTGTTATTCTAAACATTAGATTTCCATACCGTCTAAGGTAATTCCTCTTCAAAGTCTGTGAGGGCAAGTTTCCCCACTCCCAAGCTATCACACCTAAGCGCGTGCACACACACATTTACAATGTGGAGTTCAGAATCTAGCATTAACACCACTAAGCATTATCTGTCATTACCTGCACTGCTTAAAGTCCTTAGGCTCTGATCTTAAATCCTAAATTTTCACTCTCTGTTTTTTCTATTTACTAAAGGGAATTTTGTGCAAAGGTCACTTTTAGCCCTAAAGACACCATCACTTACTGGTCATCTGAATGGCCTAAGGCTATTTCCACACCCCTTTTCTGATGTGTCATTGAAACAGCAACTTGTTAAACCCGAAAGGAATTAGACTTCGAGCCCGGTTTAGAAATCAGTGTAAGCTGACAAAGTGTCCTGGCCTTGAGTGTATAAAAACCTTACTTAATAGGCCAAGAATGAGACAGCCCACTTAGAGAACACACTTCAAACATCACAGCTCTCCGTAGAATCTTACAGTAGTTAACTCAACTAAAGACTTAGAAGAATGTGCTCATTGCTTCTCACAAGAGTCTTCAGTGTGGCCCAAGGTACTTTTAACATTCCATCATATCTTCTTAATTGTGTTATTTTAAAACCTATACATCACAATGTGGGAAATAAATATTGGGCCATTAGTACACACTTAACTGAAAACATTCTTCCTGACTAGAAAGTAACCCAGAATGAAACTTTGTATTCCAGTTGATAAAAGGGTCACACAGCATCCCAGATAACCATAGGGTGTCATGGAGCACCCTAGATAATAATGGTCATATAGCATCTCTGATAACCATGGTCGTAGAGGATCCCCGATATAACCATGGTCATATAGCATCCCAGATAATCATGGTCATATAGTACCCTAGATAATAATGGTCATATATCATCTCTGATAACTATGATCATAGAGGATTCATGATATAACCATGGTCATATAACACCCTAGATAGTAAGGGTCATATAGCATCCCAGATAACCATGGTCATAGAGGATCCCTGATATAATCATGATCATAGCATCCCAGATAATCATGATCACATTGTATCACTGATAATTGCAGTCTGCTACAAAAAATACCTTTTTAAATTTATTTTCGGATATATGAAGAAAAACTGGAATATCAGCACCCAGTTATTAATGGCTCTGTCCATTTGTCCAATCTTTGTTTTGCTGATACAATGATAACATAATAGCATAATGGCTACTCAGAACCCCGGCCAAAAAAAAGAGGGAAGGAACTTTGATTGACTTTAGCCCGAGTGCGCTCTTTTTATTTTTAAATTCCATTTCCCATTATAAACGCAGAAATGTAAATGCTTTGCACATTCATATTTATTACCAAAATAAAATGCTCTCTCAGGCCCGTGGATCTCAATCCTTTTTATTTGTTGATGATAGAACTGTCTTTATTAAAGAGCTAAGTCATTTTTCATAAAGTAGGTAAAAAAAAAAGTCTAACCATCCTTCTGTATCAGTTTATAAGTATTTTAATCTATCTCTGCTATTTACGAGATCTTAGAGTTGATGTGGCACCAAATGAATCAAATACCAAAGGGTGTTTGAATTTTTATTAGTATATATGCCTTCCCTATTTTTTTCATTGCCTTCTGAGAAATATGCTCATAAATTTCTTTTCAAACTGATCACACTGGGCTGAAACTCTTGAAGCTGAACGGGGAGAGAGGAAAATGTTGACTAGGCAAACCCTTGGTGGATCAGGGCTTCAAGCGGCAGCCCTGTGATTGGCAGGGTGAACGGTCTCTGCCTTTCCCAGAATGGAGTTACACCTGGCAACATCCCAGCAGATAGCATCTCACATATGGTCCACCACGACCAAGTCAACTCACTTCACCATAAAAAATCAAGACCGGGAGAGATCAAATAACCCCCGAATCCCAAACGCTCTCCTGACTGATGACCCAAAGGCCAGAGTTTACCTTAGAAAAATAATACCATGTATTCTCAGTCACCACATTAAACCTTTCTTACCCAGCAAAAGCTGTAGCCTTCCATTCCGGCTGGAGACTAGAATCACTCTGGGAGATTTTGTAATATTTATAAGCATTTTTATTATTTAAGTTCCTTGATGTGAGTTTTAGTGTGCCCCTAAGGACTTAAAAACCTGAACTGGAAGTCCAGGGAACGGGCCATTTCTGGATAAACACAAGTCTGTCAGGTCTAGTAATGCCAGCTACTTGAGAGGACAAGGCAGAAGGATTCCAAGTTCAAGGCCAGTCTATAAAACTTAGTGGGACCCTGTCTCAAAGCAAAAAGTAAATGACTAAATAGGGCAAAAGGCGCCTGCTGCCAAACCTGGAACCCTAAATTTTATCCATGCAGCCCATGTGGTAGAAAGGAAGAAGAGAAACCATTTCTACAAGTTGCCCTCTAACTTCCACATGGCCATCCACATGCACATGTTTATAGTATGTATATGCCCATATACACAATAAATTAACTAAACGTGATAAAAATAATAACATTTTAAAAACTAAAAGGGACTCAGCTGTAAGGCACGTGCTTAGCCCGAGGGAGGACCCAGATTCAGATCTCAATACAAAAACAACAGAAGATTTTGAGAAAGCAAGGAATTGCTTCCAACAACAGAAGTTCTGGTTGTTTAGCTGGAACAGGACCCTGATGCAAGAACGCAGGCAGAGACGCACCGGCTTGAGCACAGCAGCAAACCTCACTTCTTCGTTCAGCATGTGCCTTCCACGCCAAGGGAAGGAAGATTCCACATGAGGTCTGCCTTGGTCCTGCAGCAGACCCAAGAAGCTTGGTCACCCACATCTTCTCCTGACGGGTGATGTAGGACAGTTTTGCCTTGGGTCTCACACCAGCAACCAAGGTAGAAAGAGGAGAGATTGAGTCTCCTGCGCCCTAAAAACTGACCATGGTAGAAAAAAGTGGGTGGGGTAGAGAGTTAGCTGAGGCACCCAAAGAGAATTTCAAGGGATGGTGGGGAGGTAGACGGAAAGAGAGCACGTGCATAAAGACAAGAGAGCAGGGTGAAGCAGAGTAGGAGAGAGCCTGGGCCAGGATGTATAATCCCGGGAAAATGAGCAGTGGGTAACAAAGCACTATTATTTGGCTGAAGAGAAATACAACGGGGTCAAATCCAACTGCAATAACGCTGCAGGCGGGAAAGTCACAGGGCGACGCCGGGAGATGCCCACCCTTCCACCCAGCCTTGGGAAATACTGGCACCTTGTAACTTTCCTAATATCAAGCAGTATCAGAGCAAGCACAATCTGCAGTACGGTCGCTAAGAGCTCTAGCCCGCGCTAGGAACCCCCCAAGCCTGCTTAGCATCACCTCTTGCCCTCCTCCCGAACACTTTAGGAACAGCTTCTTCCACACTACCTTGGGAGTATTTTACAGATGTGGAATCGTGGGCCTCATCCAAGTCCCTTCTCAAGCACAATCTGCATTTAATAACGTTTCTGAATGGTTTATGTGCATATTCAAGTTTATGAAGCACGGGCTCTTCTAGAGGAACCAAAGCGAAGCGTTTAAACAATAGTAGTTACGTAAGGTGAGACTACAGGACCAGGAAGAACGTGATCCAGCTAGTTAATTTAGCTATCGGTGTCCCGCGAGAGGCCAGGACCTGGGCTAGGTATTTTCAGGAAGTGAGGGACTAAGGTTGGGCTAGGTGCCCTTGAGAGCAGAAAACACCTAACAGACTTCACTTCTGAGAAATGGAATCGAAGGTAATAGAGATTGGCGGCGTCAAAGGGAGATCAAGAAGCAGTTAGCGACTGCCCTGACTCTCAGACAGGTGGACACGGTGACAGGCAGAGGGGACAGCTTGAGCACAGAGGTGCAGTGCAGAGACATGCTGTGTGTTGAGAGAGCCGCTGCCTTTTCAGCACAGGGCAGGTCAGACTGTTGCTAGGAAGCACCTGACTACACTTCAGAGGGCTAAACCGAGGAGGCTCAAGCCAGTGGGGTTCCTGGGGCCCTGTTTCTACCACGTAGGACTACATTTTTAACAGTGGATTCCAACACTGAGTATTTTTTTTTCAGCATATCACTGAACATAAGCAGATGTTTTTAAGATTCTCGTCCAAGGCTGTGACTAGCACAGAGCACATCGACTCAATAAATAAGTCAATGAGGCCAGAGTACTTGCAGAGGATCTCGCTCTCAGAGCAGAGGTTTATGCTACTGGGGCATTGCGGAAGCGTTGACCAGTGAGGAAGCTTCCCACAGCATGTTCTCCAAAAGCAAGCATGAAATCCACTAGGAACGGGAGAGACAAGAGGTGGCGGGTGAGTCCGGAAGCCAGCGTGGTAACATCTAGGAAAAGATAACATTGAACGGTGGCAACCATGCCGTGAGCGAGAAGGCCTTGTGGAGATGGAGACGGTGGGACTGTTGTGCACCCCATGTGGAGAGCAACAGTATGGGAGGAGGAGGTTCTGGGTGCTCGGGGAGAAATGTGAAAGCTGGCACCAAGGCGCCCCTGCTCGTTTAAAAGGAAGACAGTGATTACAGTTTGTGTTTAGATTTAGAAAGCAGGTGGCCGAGGCACCCGAGAGCGAAGCAAGGCCTTCGGTGGGGTTTCACAGGGCAGATATGATGCCTCGGAGGAGTGCAGAAGTATGACGTCATTTCAGGAAGAAATGATCCAGATTAGTAAAGGACAACACCAGACGGAATCTACAAAATGCAAAAGCAAGATAACCTTAAAAAGCAAGGGGAAAAAAAAAACCAAGAGAAATCCCTAGAGGAAGGATGGAAGGAGGGGGAAGAAAGAGAGAGAGAAAAACTATGAAGAAGAGAAGAGTAGGGTTAGGGAAATACATCATACTGAGATTCATGAAGACTGAGATGGGGTAGTGGTGATAGCGCAATAATAAAACTGTGTGTAGAGGGGACAGCAACAATAAAACCAGGCAAACAGAAGGTAGGGAATTTCAGCACACAAACATTGTCCTTTAGATCTAGGTAGGAGCTTGAAAACCTTGGAAAGCTAATTTTGTTCTTTGTTCCCATGAACAAAGATTTTTTTTCACAAGAAGTCACTCCTGTGAGATGTTAGCTAATTGTTGTTTTTAACTATCTATAATACATTATATAGTATATACGCTTAATATAATATCTCACACACATATATACATATATATGTATACACACACACACACACACACATTGCTGTCATTAGGCAGTAACATCTTCGAACTCAGAAGAAAAGGAAAGAACAGAGTTGGGATGTCTTGTTTATGGAACCCAACAGCACCCACCCAGCACTATTCTGTGCAGCTTTTCATCTCTCAGGGTTGTTTGTTTTGATGGATCCTCTCTACTCCCAGAGCCAGGCCATTCGATCATCATACAATAGTCCCACTTTGGAAGAAGCATCTTCCAACTGCTGTCGGTTCTCATTATCTGTGCTTGGGTGCCAGGCACTAACCACACTTCTGTCTCTAATTTGACTGAGATGGAAATGCCTCCATTTGGTTTCTGTGCCTCAGTTCAAAGAGACAGGCTGTTTCCTTTGGTTCTGGGAATCTATATGTTGTTAAAATGCTGCAAGCTATCACCATTGTTTCTTTCTTAACGCCAATGGATTCTAATGCTTATTGGGCTCCTTTTAAATGATTTACCTATGTAACCATAACATATTATGCAAATAAGATACTTCAGGGATGATGCTGCAACACACAAATGCCACCAACACTGTTCCTGCAAGGGCAGCGATGCTTCCCTGTTAGGGAGAGTTCACCTTTCCAAAAGCATTTACTACAAACGTACCCACGAGAGGTCAAGGAGACTTACAAGAATAGCTTATTTGATTTGTGGTTTTCACCTTAAACCTCCTCAAATCACTTTGAGAGACAAGCAAGAGTGTAAACAGTAAATCCGCAAAAACTCGATCACTGAAAAATATAAAATCTGAACAACCAATGCTTTGACCACGTGAACGTATTTTCACCTTACATCTCTTAAGTAGCCAAACCTGCAAGCTGGGGTTTTACATTGTAAGGACATTCAACTATGACAGAAAAGGTCAACCCATACTCAAAGCACACGTGACAATAAAATAAGATTGAAGGATTCTGGAAACAGGCAAAAGTAGACCCGGAGACACTGAAGGGAGTCATCTGGAGCCTAAATGTTTGAGGTGCAGCTCAGTAGCTTTCTGGAAAACTGCCTCTTTCATTTAATAAATACAATTCTTAGACCTTCCTAAGCTGTACGGACGCCGCCAGTCTACCCCACAACGCAAATGTTTTGCTTCCTTTGAGTATCTATTTTCTTCGTTGTGACAAAGTTTGCAAAAGCCTCTGTGTACTGCTCATCAGATAAGCAAAGCCGGAGAGAACCGCCAACCTCCTTTCTAGCTGAAAATGTTTCCAAATCCAGGAACTTTTGAGGTCATTCCAAAATTGTGTGTGCTCATGGGGGTGGGGGCATTTTATTTTCCTTGAAGGACCCAGGACATTGGCCATCTGAGTGTCCTCCAGAGCCATACGAAGCAAAAGCAAAGAGACCTCAGTCTAGCCTTCCCCTCATCCCAAGGCCAGCACACAGCAGAGGCAAAGCAGATGGTCCTCCCCCTCCCGTTTCTCTCCTCCCTTCCGCTGTCCCGCAGAGTCCTCCCACCCTGAGCTGACACCTTCACCAGCTCCTGCTAACCTAGGCTGCCCTTCCCAGCTCCCAACAAGTGCAAACTTTGGGCATCTGCTCTCAAGCTGTACCATTCACCTATCTGCTGGTCTTTTCTCTGCTGAATGCCCTTGGGACCCTAAGCTTCCACTGTCATGCCCCCTTTCACCTCGGTACCCAAATTATTCATTTCCCTCTAGCAAAAAGAGAGTCTGCAAACCCTCGGAGTTCCCAGGTGGACAGAGGCTGCCACCGACCCCTGCGAGGCTCTCCTTGTCCCCCAATCTATCTCTATGCTACCTTTCTATCCTGGCTTCTCTGAGCCCACCCTGGAGACTCCTTGCCCGTCGAGCCTCTACATCCTACTCCTTGACTAGAGAGGTTAGGGGGAGCCTCGACTTTGCGGCCGGGGCAGCGGCCGGACGCCCGCCTCTACAAGTGGGGCGGCAGGGCGCAGCGCAAACTCTGTCCCTCGCCTGGGCGGAGGCGGTGGGGAGAGGCGCGGACGCGGCGTGGGGCTGCTCGCCCCAGGCTTACCTCTGCGCGCGGGCGGCGGGCGCGCGGGGCAGCCGCTCCTGAGGCCGGGGGGGATGTGGCCGGCGCCTGGGAGGCGGCGCTCCCGCCAGGGCTGCGCTGGAGCTCCGCGCAGACGCTCTCCCGCGGTCTGCGGCAGCCCGGGGCGGTGGCGCCGGCGACAGCTCTGCGCCGCGGGCCCCCGGAACTGTCCGACCCAGCGGGAGCGCGGGCTGAGCGGCCGCTCGCGGTCTCCACGCTCGGCGCCTGCGCGCCCGGCCTCGCCCAGGTGAGGGGCGTGTGCCCGAGTCCGCGAGGGCCACGGGGACAGGCGTGAGGACGGACGAGGCGCCCGGCGCGGGATGCTGCGGCCGGGGTGGGGAACGCCGCGGAGACGCCCCGGGGGCGGCGCAGCCTCGGAAGCCGCCTGGTCACCGGGTCCCACGCGCCCCTCAGCCTCCAGCAGGGGTCGGGGGGTGGAGGGTTCCCCTAGGCGGGATGCCAACCTCGCGCGCGCGGGGGCCGACGTGTCACCTATTGGCCGAGCGGACTGAAACTCTTCTTGGAGATGCTCCCCACCAAGTATGGGCTCTGCCCGCTCATGCAGCTCCGGGCTGGCGGGCGACAAGGAGCAGCCTCCGCGGGGACCCAGGGCTTCGCAGCCGGGCGAGGACCTGCGAGGCTCGTGCGCAGGGGAGGGGCTCGCCTGCTCCCACTTCCAGACCTCGCTGATTGAAGTTTCAAAAACTAAACTGTGTCAGGGGTTCCCCCGGTGTAAGCCATCTTCTGAAAATAGTGTAGACACAGCCTGGGCGCTTATTTCTGCGACGGAGAGCACTTCAAAGAAAACACTGGGGGGAAGGAAACATAATTTTAAGGGCTCAGTCTTCTGAGATGACTTCTTCGGGAAGAAATTCAAGAGTAACAAATGACAAGGGAACTGTGGTAGGCAGCAAGATTTTTTTTTTTAAACCAGATGACTCGACTTTAAAATATTTTTCTTTGGATCTTGTCTTAGATGATTGACATAAAGGCCATAAATAATTAATCCGGCAGCTGTTAATGTCTTGGCATAGTGTCCAGAGTAAATATCTTCAAGTCCAGCCAAAGCCAGTGCTGCTTCCGGGGTGGGTTTGAGATCTGACGAATGCACACTCACTCATTCTGGAGCCTTCGGAAGGAGCAGCTTGCTTTTTTTTTTTTTTTTTTTTAAATCCACCTTGAATGTCAGCTTATTGCAGGCGCCAGCGCACCTGAGGTAACCAGCGTGAGAAGGGACATTAATCTGACTGATGGTCTTTATATTTTTAGAATCCAAACATCTTCTAGCTGGGCTGGCTCACTCTACTAAAGACAGACCCAAACTGGTATGTCTATTATTACTATTGACTCTATTCAAATAACTACAGGAGGCAAGCTGCAAAATTCATAACCCCAAAAGAACATGAAGAACTATAATTGTTTGTAGAGTCCTTTTTTTTTTAAAGTTATGGCCGTAACATATCTTCCTGTCCATGAAGGTTATATTGAAAGTAAGCATTTTATGAGTCCTGAGAATGGAGTTCTGGCAAACTGAGAGCAGCAGGAAATTCTATGAGCAAATCATCCAGCTTCCAGGCCTTGAGAATTGAAAGCAGTGTTGTTGCTGCTGACACTACTGACGTCACACTATTAGCACTTCCAGAAATTTAAGGTGCAGGGGGTGAGGGTGCTTCCGGAGGCCTCCACCCAACACTTTTGACTGTTCTTGGAGGGGAGAAAATGAGCAAGCCCTATGTACTGAACACCTGTGAGAAGTGCTTCCCAGGGCTTGCACAATTTAGCAGGATGTGCAGTTTTTATGTCCTGCAATCTGCAACTACACCCTTCTCTCCTCTCTCTCTATTTTTAATCACTTATAGCTGAGATGTATGGTAGAAAATAATTCGAGGGTTGCAATTCCTAACAATAGCTGAAAGAGGCATAAAATATTTGCAGACGAGTCTCAATTTTTTTTTAACCTGTGACTTAAGAGATAAAGAACTATATCCTTCGTGTCCCTTAACCAAGGCAAGAAAAGGGCTTCTAGAAGCTCACATTCCCAAAACAATATGTACACCTTCCCAGAAAATACACTTCAATGTGGAAACAACTATAAACTAAAAAGAGGAGATGTATAGAGAAAATTAAATTAAACCTTATCTTCCCTTCGAAAGTAGGTTTGCCTGTTGGCAAAGTTGTCATTGACTATGCTTTGCCACAGTGGTGTGCTGTAAGGAACCTTTTGGTTCTCTGGCCCACCACCTTTTCTTAAAACTATTGTTCAGTAACAGAGACCTGCCACTCTAAACTAGGAGCATCCAGATAATAACACACCAGGCTAGAGCCTCGTGGAGACACCCCTCACTGGAAGGAACGAGGCAGAAAGAGGTTCGTTTAAGTCTTGCCCCAATTCATGTTTATGGGATATGTGGTTCCTAAGTATTCCATGAAAATCATACTAAATGCAGTCTAACTCCTTTCTAATAACCTTATTAATCTCCCCCGTGCAGTGGATTCTAGTGATAAACAGGCCATCAGCCAATTTGAAAGCTTTAGAAATCACTTGGTTTTATGATGCAATAGCACATGTGCACTCACACACAGCACATTATCTTATAAAACGCGCTCCTGTTAACGTCATATATTTCTTTGTAGCCATCAGTGAGAATGTTCTGGGGCATGGGAACATACTTTGAAAGCCACTTTGTCAAGAAACATAAAGCCGGAATCCAAACGTTACCTGCAGCTTCCCAGCGTAGGACTTCATTCTATGGCACATGACTGATGACAGCAGCCTGTCTCAATGCAAGACTGCAATTCTGGAAAGCCATGGTACCCAGGAATCACATGAAAACACGAGACACCATTGATGGATGGATAGATGTCTCACTCATGTTTCTCATCTCTCTCATTGCCTCTCTAGGTACTATGTAACCCTTCACAGTGTTTTATAAGACTTTCCTAAGAGTCTCCACTAGGAAGCCTTAGCGATTACCTTGGAATGGCTCCATTGCTTCATGCTGAAGACAAAAAGAGTTCACATTCAGGAAGATTTGAGTTCTGACCATGCACTTGAGAGCATTACCCTCTAACGCCCACCTTTTAAAAAGTTATTACGTGTGTGTGTGTGTGTGTGTGTGTGTGTGTGTGTGTGTGTGTGTGTGTGTACATGACACGGTATGCAAGTCAAAGGATAACTTGTGGACTCAGTTCTCTCTTTTCACCTGGGCATTGAAATTCAGGTCACCAGGTCAACAGGCTTCATAATAAGTACCCTTGCCTGCTGAACCACCTCTCTGGCCTACTTTCTGGATCATTAACATAGGAGAATAAAAATATCTTCTTTAGAGCATTATCCTGAAGACCAAAACAAATAAGGAAATATTTTGTAAATTTCAAAGCATATCACAAGTATTTATAATTTGCTTCATTTAATACTTGGCTAATAGATGAGAGGTTTATATCCATATTTGACAATAAAGTCTACAGTGTCCTAGAAATGAAAATATATGTGCCTGGTTCTGTTAGAGCAGGTTACAGTTTGAGGGACAGTAGTATGGAATATTTTTAAGCAGGTACTAAATTGCATGTGTTTGCAAGCCCTGAAAAGGAGAGGTCATTCCTAGGCTAAGATTCTACAGGCCAACTGACTAAACTGAACTTCCTGATTACAGAGAGTTGGAATGTTACAGACAGAAAGCTAAAAGTATCTTGTGCTCTCACTAGTCCTCTAAACAGTCATTAATCATCCACTTCTGTATCTGATCTAACATTCTCTTGACTCTTAGATCAAAGGCATGAAATGTATCACTACATAGACTTGACCCACCGAGCTTCCAACCAACATGCTGAAGCTAAGAATGTCATCAGATTACATCTGAAGCCTATGGCAGGTGTGTCCCCTAGCCCTTTAATCTGGCCATCTGATGCCGCTGTAATGTGGGCTACCTGCTGTTCCCAACAATGTATTGGTAGAGACATTAACTTATGACTCTATTTTGTTCTGTGACAGTACAAGTTCAAGTAAGCACTTTCATGATGGAAGATTCTATCCAGACAAACTGAACCAATGTTCCTGAGCTGTAGGCTTAGATTTTTTTTTCAAAACCTATTTTAATAAGGGTTCTCAAAAACGTTCTCAAACCCTTCGACCCCCTCTTCTGGCCCACTATACAAGTGTAGGGAGGAAAGATGGTAAAAAAAAAAATAGGACAAGGGGATGTGGACCTGTTTAGAAGTAGTTCTTTGGGGTGATTCCAATCTCTGTCAGAATACCAACAGTCTAGTTCAAAAGTGTCACCAAACAGGAATCAGGAACACTGGCAGGATCCAGCAGAAACCACCAGGCCTCTGCCGAATCGGCACAAGGACCAGCCAGAATACCAGGAGTTCTCGGCTGTGCCTCTCTCAGAGAAGGAACGATCAGCAAAGATGAGAGACCGGTGAAGAGGTGCACAGCTATCTGTGCAAGCTCCCCATCACTGTCATTGAGTCCTATTCATACTCTCTCCAAGCATCATGGGTCCTATAGGAGGACATGCCTATAGGGCCACAGCAAAATAACACATGAGTCTGCATCACATGACACAACCAGACACTTCCACTTCACTGAGCTGGAGTCATTCATATTTGGCTCTGGAAAAATAATTTTTATTCTTTGGGAGCAAGAGATACTTTCCTGCAAATGATAGACGATCTTCCTTTCAATTTCCATAATTCGTGAGAAAATAATGAAACCGCAGTCTTAGAAACTGTGTCCTTAAAACCCTAACTCAGACTAAACAAAAATAATTTGTTGAAAACAATTTATATTAATTATTATTTTTATTCAGTTACATTGGGGATCAGGCACACATGCCATGCATGTGGAGATAAGATGGCAACTTGTGGGAGTTGGTCTCCTCCACCATGGGTTACAGAGGTGGACAGAGGTGGAGTTCCGGTCTCCGGCTCAGTGGCAAGCACCTTTACCCACTGGGCCATACAGGAGGCCCCACTTACATTAATTAAGGATCTCTGCTCATTCAAGACAGATGCTGATGAATTGTAACAAACACTTTTGTGGCTTTATTGACCAGGTAATTTTCAGTATCCCTTTCTCATACATTTACTTAAAAGTAAAAACATCGTTAGACCTTTAAGGTCATCGGGTTGGCTTTTATAAGGAAGTTCCAACTCGAACTGCACATTTATCTCCACAACAATCAATAAGCAGAATGTGGAGGAATTTGTTTTAGATGGGGATCTAAAAGTTACATCTGCCATGTCCGTTTGTATTTCTCATTTTTTAGTTTAACTGCATTATCTTTTAAATAACTCTAGTGTCTATATTCAGAAGGTGAAGACAGAAGAAAAAAAACGTTAAACCTCAAACTCTCTTCCTCAGCCAAGTTGTTGTCTCTTTCTTCCTGTCTTGGGGGTTGTTTTTATTATGAATCATTAGTATTCTTTGAAAAGGAATTGCCCTCTTGGCCTTTAATTATATTTTAACTAGAGATTCAGTTTCTTTTCATCTTTTTTTTTCTTTAATTCAATGATCTAAGCAGAGAAAGGCCACATAAACCCCTTGTTCACTAACAACCCTCCATATTTGCACACTGTGATATATAATACGATATGTTTAAATTCATTTTCTACATGTTCTTCCAGAGTATGTCTGAACTCCCTTTTCACCCCTTCCTCATTAAAAAAGATGTATTTTCTTGAGCTCTCGTGAAATTGGTGGTAGACAATGACACTCTGGTCCCCTCTCTGAATTGGTAGTATCCTTCGTGTCTGGAGGTGATCGATATGATAAAAAGATTCCTTCCAGACCCTGGCCACAGCATTGCAGTGAAAATGGTACCTCTTGCTATGCATCTGTCCCTTTGAAAGCCAAGCCGGCACAGCCCTGGGCCTTGAGATGAAGGTTGCAGAGTTTCACAACACCCCCAAATCGTCCCCTGATGAGATCACAAGATGATTGGACTGCTTGCATATATTCCCCTGTGTGGCTCTCCGCTCTGAGACAATATAAAATAATTAATCGTCTTTGAACTGCATTTGCAGTTTTGATTTCGCTCCACCTTTAAAGGTCTGAAAATGTGCTAATACTCTTTTCAGAAACGTTGGTTTCTTTCCTAGGCTTAGGCTTTGAATCCCCTTCGCATCTAACTTACTATTGAGATATAAACGTGGACGATTACCTAAAGGCCAAGATCTTTGGGGTTTAAACTGTACCTTTTGTTTTCATTCTGACCTTTGCCATAATGTTGAATTTACCATGTTGATGGACGTCTCGATGCTCAGTCCTGACTGCAGAGCGCCATGTTCCAGGCACCATCTGTGCTGTGTTCTATTGTACCATGTAAGACGGCTATGAAGGAGAAAATAATAACATCATCTTACAGATGAGGAGAGAGTATCAGTGTGTTGGGGATATGCTAAGATCACCAGTGGACGGCGAAGGGGGAACTTCTGGTTTATGTGGAAAGTCAGTTATGTCAAATGATGTTTTCTGGGGCACATAGGTGAAAGGATGTCTTGCTAGAACAAACATGTGAAAGAATTGTTTTCCTGGAGCAGCCCCAGGCGAAAGGATGTTTTGATATAGCAGACGCGTGAAAGGACACATGATGGAGGAGTACAAATAGGACCCCACAGACAGTGGGAGAGAGAACATTGGTTTGGCTTGCTCTGTCTCGCTATTCTTTACTAGCAACAGACAAGTATGTGTTAGCCTTGCATAGTGTTCTTGAGGCCTCCAAAGCTGAGAGAAGCTTGCCAAAGACCTGCTCCTGAGGTTCCTGAAGCAGCTCACCAGGTCCCACTTCCGCAGCCTCCTCTCGGGCTGCTTGGTGAGCTTTGTGGTTTCTTAGGGAGTGAACTACAGCTGCTGGTTCCTGTATGGTGCCTGCCTGCCAAGAGCACTGGACTGAAGCTGCTGATTCGTATTTAGTGTTTGCTGTGGGACAGAACTGCTGACAAAGAAGACTGAGCTTTCCCTCAAAGAACTATTGCTGAAGAAGTCCACTTCCCCCATATCCTAGTAACTCTTTTTCCCCACTACCTCTGATGGGTCATGGCTGGTGGAGAGTAAGAATGTTTATTAAAAGTAGGTTTCAAAAAAACAAAAAACCAGTTTATGCCTACGGGACAGAGCCATGATTGACTCAGGCTTGTCTGGGCTTCCCAAAGCTCTGTGTGTGCTACACCTTCACATTCATAAAAAGTGTGGAGGAGAGCTAAGTTCTACTGGAAATGGAGATCTCTCCCCGTGCATTCTTTAGCACTTTACAATTTTTTTCTAGAGAGTGACAGGTGATAGCGCTTGGCTGTACATGTTTGCTAAAGTAGCCACTGTCAGCAAGCTTCTGGAGTTACTCTCAACTTCGTCACCTTAAGGTGGGGGTCACAGAAAGATCTGAGAGGGATGAAGAGGAAGGTCCCTATTCCTCTACATATCCCTAAAACATGGCTGCCTTTCTATCTTCTTTATGTCTTCTGAAGTGGGGCAACCGTCAGGGGCCCTCCAAACAACTTCCTACATAAAGATCTGTGCCAACAGCACTGTCCAGCCCTTGAAGTCAAGGATTCTTTCCTAGACTTTGCAAGGCCTGGGGCTGCTTCATGCCTGTTAGTATTCAATGTTAGCTCACATGCAGCTTATGAGTTAAGACTGTGATTCCTATCAACCCACATTTGGGCAAGGTAGGATATCCTGCTGCAGCAAAGGAATTGTTTTTTAGGAACTCGGGTCCAGCCAGTCATTAGATCACTTTTCAATAAACATTTTGTAATTAGTACTCAGGTATTTTACCAGGGGCATGATGGTTAGCAGCACAGAGTTTATACTCTAGAGTCATAGACATGCAAGTGGGCTTACAACACCAACCATGGCCATGGCTCCTCCATTCACTCAGGTATGATCTTGTCCTCCATTTTATATTTTACGCCTGTCTGTTTCCTCTTAGCTCTCTATCTTTCACTTCATTTTCCTAACCCATCTATCCATTTCCCAATCTCTTTTCTTTAGTACAAATAATACACTAATAGTGTACTCAATTCAGTATTGACTTTGGTTACCACATTTTTTTTACTTCCCTACAGGCCCAAAATTTGTTTGCTTGTTTGTTTGTTTATATTTTATTAGCATAAAAAGCTAGCAATAGTTGGGCACATTCAGAAACCAGATGTCTCAAGATGCTACTAAAACTGTGTGTATTTTGGAGGGTGTTTTCTATTCAATATCCTACAGGAGCTATTACAGTAAAGTCTAGGGCACAATTAACAATCATTTAAATATCAAATATTAGCCAAGTAATTCCATGATACTATCGCCATATGCTAGAGGGTTGGTTGAAATGATTGAAGCATGGATGGGTTTCTGGAAAACATCCTTGATCTTGATCAATCTAGCTGAATTGCAACAAAAAGAAAGGACGGGATGAGAACTGGTTTACAGAAGGACCTGAGAGCTTAGAGGACAAGACTGGGAGACTATGCCAGCTTCCTGAGTAGTGGTCTTGAGAAGTTGGTTAAATTCCCTGTGCCTCTGTTGTCCTATATGCTAGCTTTGGCACCATCGGGAAGCTTCTTGAATTGACCTCTATGGGACTCTTTGTGTCATGGGTAAGCCTGTCATCTGCTTGCATCTATTTTACACCTCTGAAGAAAAGGTTCTTACTTTACTTATTGCATTAGTTATTTTTCTTGTTGCTGTGATAAAATACTAGACAAAAGCAATAGAATGAAGAAAGGATAGAAGGAGGCAGGGACGGAGGGATGGAGTGAAGGGGGAAGGAGGGAGGGAAGGAGGGAAGGAAGAAAGGAGAAAGAGAGGAAAGGAAGAGGGAGGGGGATGGAATGAAGGAAAAGGAAGGGAGAGAAGGAGGCAGGGAGGGAGGAATAGAATGAAGGAGGGAGGGAAGGAAGGGAAGGGAAGGAAACACGAAAGGGAAGGAAGCAGGGAGAAAAGAAGTTGGGTACGTTTTGACTCACAGTATGAGAGCACCATCAATCGTGGTGGAGAAGGCACCATGGCAGGTGTGTGAGGTAAGGAAAGATCCCAGTCAGGAGACAGGGAGAACGGATGTTGGCGCCCCACTTGCTTTCTCCTCTTTATGCAGTTTGGAACCTAACCCATGGCACAGTGATGCTCACCTTCAAGGTCTGTATTTCTGCTTCAGTTAAACCTCTTTAGAAACATCCTCACAGACACGCCCAGATGTTTGTCTCCTAGGTGATTCTAGATCTCCTCCATCGGCAGCCAAAAAGTTAACCATCCACACATACAAAGAGCTAATCTTTCAAGGTACATCAACTCAGCGGGTAGTTCACAATTACATCTTGAAAAATTATGTGCTTATTAAAAAGGGGGGGTCCCTGGAAGGTCTGACTCTGTTTCCCTGGAAGAGCCTATGCCATCCGGAGCCATCTTTGTTGCTTTCAGTCAAGGAGGCTGCTCACCAATGTGTAGTGCATGGGACAGACCCTACAGTAGAAGGAACTATACACTTGAAGGCAAGTTCTCTGCAGATAAAGGGCAGACATAAAGAGCATTTGTGCTAACTAAAACAGCCCAAGAGAGCACCACAGGAGTGGACTAGTTATGGAGCAGTCCTGATAAAGATGTGGTGGCCTGGGGAGCTTGTCCTTTGCTACAGTGTTTCCAAATGGAGCTTACCATATTCTCCAAAGACCTACAAAGACCCTTCTTAGTTACTCAGGAGATAATTTTGACCCCAAACTCAGTCTTGTAGAAACAATGCTAAATGTGTGAGGGGTGATGCACAGAAACTATTTACCAGAGATTTATGAATGATTGGGAAAACTGAAGACTACCTAAAAGGATCCGTGGAGCAGACCCCATTAAATAAATCTCATTAAACAGATGTTTTTGAAGCTCTTCTTATTGATGTTTATTTGAATTTTATGGTGATGTGGACAGTTATTTACTGTGGCTTAAAGAAAGGGAAAAGGAGCTGGGGAGAGATGGCTCCCTCAGTAAAACTGTATCTCGCAAAAGTGTGAGGACCTGATCTTTCTGTGGAATCCATACAGGAGACCAGGTCTGCTGCCACACTAACTCCCAAAATTTGGGGAAGGCAAAATTAAGAAGATCACTGGAACTTACAAGCTAATCTACCCTGTGAACTCCATGCCTATGAAAGACTCAAAAACAAAAAACAAACAAACAGAAAAGATTTGACAGTGTTCCTCAGAATGACACCAAAGGTTGTCCTCTAGTTCCCACATACATATGCACTCACTTGTTTGTATGCACACACACACACACACACACACACACACACACACACACACACACACATTACAAAGAAGAAAAAAGGAAATATATATATATCACCGCAAAACAAAATAAATCAGAGAATGAGAGATTGACTACATTGAGAAAGCCATCCATATTCATTGATTTTCCGGAAGTTCTGATTGATATATAGCATTTCAAGCGCACTATAAAAGCTGCTCTGTATATACTTAGATGCACTGGCATATTGTATTTTTCTGGTATGTACCATCTGAGATTTCGTTCGCATATGTTAAATTTTCCTGAATTTAAAAGGAAAGGCAAAGAGGTTTCTCTTCCCCCCTCCGAACGCTCTAAAATGTGGTTATGTTATATGAGACTATTAAACAACGGAGCATACACTCATGTACTATTGATGAGGCTGTAAATTGAGATAGCCTCTCAGGAAGTTACTTTATTAGTGTGCATGAGCTTCGACACAGCAATTTCACGTTATCTTAGGAATGCGCTAGGATACCGAGGTGAAGCGTTGTGGTTTGAAAGCACTCCGGGTAAACTAAATACCCAGCAGTGCTAGAACGACAAAGTAAATGAATCCACTATGCATCACTAATCTTCTTACTGGTGGGAGTTATTTGTGTTTGCAACCTAACATTTGCCGTGAAACTAATAAAATCTTCTTAAAAACAATGGCCTGGATTGCGGGGTGGACTCAGTATACCTATGAAGTGGGTACTGTGTAGCCGCCTGGCTTCAGGCATCCAGTCAATATTTTAAAAAAAATAGCCAGGAGTGGTGTGTGTGACTCTAACACTGGGAGTAGTAGAGTCGGTCAGGGCCAGGGGGTTGCTGGCCAGCTAGTCCAGCCAAAATGGCTAGCTTCAGGATCAGTAAGAGCCTGCCTATAAGTAAGGATTAAGTAAGTAGGTAGGTGAGTAAATAAATAGGAACTAAAGAAGAAACCTAATGTCAGTCTGTGGCTTAAACACACGGGGTGGGGGGGAGAGAGAGAGAGAGAGAGAGAGGAGAGGGGGGGGGGGGGGGAGGGAGAGAGAGAGAGAGAGAGAGAGAGAGAGAGAGAGAGAGAGAGAAAGAGAGGGAGAGAGAAGAGAGAGAAGAGAGAGAGAGAAGAGAAATATTACTAAAAGTAAGAAATATTAAACACAGCCGGACGTGTCACAGCCTACCTTGGTTAGCAGCAGAACCCCACTTAGACTGTCTGAAACTCCTGAAATGCAATTCCTTGGTTGTGATCACTAGTAATTGCTGCAGCCCAAACCCAGATTAGCTTCACCATTAGCTTGTATCTCTCAACACAGCCCTGCTGTCTCCGGAGAAATCCAACCATGCCGGTTTCCTTTCAGTGATTCCAAATTTACCATATTAGTCTTTCCTCGTCTTTATTTCAAAACTTTTTTTTCTTGCAAGCAATGTTTAAAAGCTGTCCTCCCAGATCCCTGCTTAACTTCTTCCATTTAAAGAAGAAGGGGAAAAAAAAATGTAGCGTCACGATGGGTCACTTGAGGTGAGAGCTGGGTGGGGGAGGGATCAGCATACCATTTTTGTCTCGCACACCGAACAAAAGAGCAGCTACACACCCGACTCTGGGCTCCCTCTCTCCTCTCTTAACCTGTGGGTCACAGTCTGTCTTCACTTTTCATTGCTGCTGACATCCTGATATCCCTACCCCAGGTGCTTTTCAACTATCTATTTCTTACCCTGTATTAATTTAGCAGTCAGCTAGATCCAAGTTGCAAACTTGCCCTCTGATGCAGCAGGCGAGGCTTAGCTCTCGAATTCCAGGAGTGCAGCACCTGTTGGGAGCATCATCAACTTTCTTGCTCACCACAGAAAACACCTCAGAGTTTTCGTTTTCCTCTCTCCAAGGCGCCCGCCCCCATGTATTCTCAATACCCATTTCTCTTGCTTCTCACTGGGCAGTCTTAGCTTTGTTGCCTCTAGACTGGCTCCATTGCTTTAGAGAATGGCAGCCTCTTCTCTGTGGTACTTCCTACACAATCTTAAAAACCAATATATCCAAAACAAAACCAAATGAAACATAGAAAAATGTCTCTTCTCTTCCATTTCCCTAAAGCTGTTATATTGTTTGTTTCTTTGATACAAGGACATATTTAATATTTCAAGTACCTGCTTGTTCTCAATGATATACTTGAGTTGAGCATGACATATAAAAACACACGAGATACTCTCTGTGAGGTTTGTGTATGCTTGGGTCAGGGAGTGGCACTATTAGGAGGTGTGGCCTTATTGAAGCACGTGTGTCACTGTGGCGGTGGGAATTAATACCCTAGTCCTAGCTACCTAGACGCCAGTATTCTCCTAGCAGCCTTCAGATGAAGACTCTCAGCTCAGCCTGAACCATGCCTGCCTGGACCCTCCCATGCTCCCGCCTTGATGATACTGAACTAAATCTCTGAACCTGTAAGCCAGCCCAAATAGATGTTGTGCCTTATGAGTTGCCTTGGTCATGGTGTCTGTTCACAGCAGTAAAACCCTGACTAAGACACCGTCTCTTGTTTAAATGACTACTCTAGCCAGATAGGGTAGTATATACCTGTCACCACAGCATGAGGCAGGATAGGTAAGGATACTGACTTAATAAATCAAAAGACAACAGTAACAACCGACAGCAACCTCCTTTTGTCCTTTGGCTTGCACATGTGCAACAAACTTCTGGAAAAGGATACCCCAAGGTGTGAGCTGTGGTTACTCGTCTTTCCTTCAACCATGGCCATTGAGCCTCGATCTGCTTCCAACATCGTCAGCACTGGGAGTGTTGAATCTCTTGGATTATCCTCATTTTGGTTGTTAGTGATCTTAAAGTATTGCCTTATATCTGATCAAAATGAATTCTCACACACAGCATATAAGGAGGCAGGACATCCCACCCTCATGCTCAACTTGACTCCATTTACCAACTGAGCTGTACATCACTCAACAAGTACATGACAAAGCTTGGACTCAGAACCATATCTTCCAAGTCCAAGGCCTCCATGTCTTACACCCATGGATATCTTCATCAGGCCTTGACACACAGTATAATGGGTGACCCATGAGTTTATGTACACATGAACAGGATGCAGGGTATATTTGGAAACTCCTTTCTGGCTTGACCTAACGCTGTGATAGGAATTACCTCCTGACAACAGATGTCATCTACATTTGTACACAAAACACAATCTGACATAGGCACCTGAGGAGCGAGTGTAAGATAACCAGGCTGAACTGTTGTCATTGGAATTCGTGTTACAAAAGCACCTTGTCCACAACTCAGATTTATAACTGGGATTTCCAGTGCAGGAGTAACTTAACAGCTTCCATTTAAAAAGCAATCGACCCCTCATTTGACTCCTATATCCTTCTGTGAGGGAGTAATACTTGAGTGAAGTTATAATTTACAAATAATCACCTTTCAGTAAGATGTGTCTGAGTAAACAGAGGAGTTGGAGGAGTCCAATACCCAAACCGAAGTGGCTGTTCAGCTTTTACAGCCTTCAGTGAATAGAGTCTTTCCAACTGTACTATATTCTGAACAATCGGAAACTCTGGTGACCCCGCTGGCATCGTGAACTGTCTAACTCAATGCTCCATCACTTGCCTCCTCTCTCAGAACCATCACAAGCAGAGCTGATCTGGAATTGCTGTCTAGTCTAATTTCTTTGCAGGTAACTTTTTCCCCCCAACTGCCTACATCTGTTGTCCCAGGAAAATTGTTGCCTGATAAAGGTACTTCCCCACCTGCTACTTCTGAAGTAGAAGGCATAAACACATCTGGGATTTTATCTCCCCAGCAATCTTTTGCGTATAATCCTAATTAGTCCAGCTATTTACCTTCATTCGGTGCCGTCATTTCGTTCACTGTGCAGCCATTGGAAATGTTTTCGGGAACCTGCCGTATATTGTTTTTTTCGACTCTAATATGTCACTTTCCTTTAATTTGGCTTGTTTACATTGCTTTTTTCTCTCCCTCCCGATTCCTTTGTAATTGATATTTTTATATCTTTCCCATATGTCTGCATAAATTGTCGAAGATCTCTCCTAGGCAAGTACTTGTTTGAACTACCCTCCTTTATTTTTACTTCCATGGTAAGTCGGCCTTCCTTCTGCCCTGTTTTTCAACAGTTATAAAGAAAGCAAGTAAATTCTTTGTTTTGCAATCTGTCCCAGTCATTAGATAACATCACACTATAACCTTGAGGTTTAGCCATGGGATGAAGAAAGATTGTGAAGACAAAATGCAGCCGAGTTCTCACACTGAGGGAAAGTTGACGGGTAGATGGGCTATCTGAAAAGCCAGAACGCAAGGCTAGTTTGTAAGATTGTAGCCAGGTCTTTAACTGGTTCTTTCAGAGTCAGTTGATGGTTGGTTGGTTGGTTGGTTGGTTGGTTGGTTGGTTGGTTGGTTGGTTGGTTGTGAGCCACCATGTGGTTGCTGGGAGTTGAACTCAAGACCTCTGGAAGGGCAGTCAGTGTTCTTAACCGCTGAGCCATCTCTCCAGCCTGCATTTATCGTCTCTAATGGCTGAGAATGGGTCACATAACTCTGATACTGCTCTGTGTCCATGGTGCGTATTGCCAATATTTCCCTCGTGTTTTGTCTTGTCTTGTGTTTTTGCTTGCTCTCTTTCTTTCTGGAGATGACCTGATGAACCCAAGTTCTTAATTTTAGAGTAGTCAATTTTATCAACCTTCTCAAAATTAGCACGTTATATTTTTAATTTTAAAACTCTTCTCTGTTTTCTTTCAAAAGTTTTCAAGTTTACCTTCTGACTTTTAAGTTCTTAATCCAGGTATAGTCTGTACTGGTAACCCACATATTCTTCCTGGATCAGCTTAGTTTATAATTTCCCTTTTAGCCAGTGATCTTCCTCCTGATACAAACTCACAGCTACCCCAATCCATCACAGATTCCCTGTTCTTTTCCACTGGCAAATTTAAAAAATGTAACACTCCAGACCATCTACTGTCACTCTTAAGTGATACTGCTCTTTATAATAGCTTTGAAATTTAGTATTATAACATGTACAATATTAACTTTAGACAGTTTGGTTATCATAAGTGGTTAGGTAGATGAATGAGTAAGCTTTGACTGGACCTGAGGTGAACCAGGATTAATATAAGGCTACGAACCTGAGGTCTGAAGGTTGCAAAGGATGGGGAATATAAGGGCTACTATTGAGTATAATTTAGGTTTTTGAAAATCTAAGTTTTTACTTGTTTTTTTTTTCCAAAATCGTGATTTCATTGGTTTGTTCTAATAATGATGTTTAAAGCTTGGTGTGATAGCCCATACATAAAATCCCAGCACATAGGCGTTATGTGATGATGTTGAGGAAAAGAAAGTAAAAAATAAATAAATAAATAAATAAATTTGTATCAACCTAATAAAAATGAGACAGTTCATGTGTTGGTTCAAATAAATCACAATTTTGAGAAAAATTTGTTAAGCATCTCTTACCTTGTTTGAGGGTGAATAGTATCTATACTTTATATAACATGTAGCATATTATTATTGTGTGGTATATATTTGTATGGTATATTTACACAACTTACATAGTATATTGCTGTTAAAATTAGTAGCATCTACCCATTAGATAACTGAGGGACTAACATACAGCTAAATGGTAGAAACTATCACAGAGGAATCATATATTTTTGAATCCTTAGTTCAAACAAATTTTATTAGGAAGTTATTATTGTGTGCTTGCGAATGCAAATGTGCGAGGGACTGCCTGTTCCATGGGCACATGCGTGGAGGCCGCAGGGTGACTTTGTGGAATTATTTCTCTACTTTCACCTTAATGTAGGCCCTAGGGATTGGATTCAGGTCACCCTGGCAAAAGCTTTTCTCTGCTGAGCCATCTTGTCAGCCTCCAAATGGTTTTATAGACCAAAATTCTGCAAGTGGGGATAAAAAAAGGTTTGCGGGGTTGGGGATTTAGCTCAGTGGTAGAGTGCTTGCCTAGGAAGCGCAAGGCCCTGGGTTCGGTCCCCAGCTCCGAAAAAAAAAGAACCAAAAAAAAAAAAGGTTTGCATTTATGATCTCACATAGTTAATCAAAGTATGCAGCTTCTGTACTGTGATGCAAGTGGAGCAGAGTAAATGACACATTGATAATCCAGTGGAGGATACATGCACACTGTGCTAGAGCTCAGGAAGAGCTACGCAGGGAGATACATGAGTCAAGACACACAGCCCATGATGTTCTAGCTTTCATTCAAGCTAAGAATTCAAAGGAACCCAAGAGAAAGCTGTCAGAACACTCAGAGTAGTAAGTGTGAATTAACTCACTGCAAAATGTGGGCATTGGTGTTGAGCGAATGTGGGCAGAATACCAGATGCCCCTGACGACAGTGAGAGGTACCGGCGCTTCCTGCAAACCGTCTCATACTGTTGGAAGTCATCGTCATAGCTTCTTACGAGTGTTCAGACTACCATCGCAGTTCATTGGGGAATCATGACCAAGACTGCTTTAAATGGATAGTATAGTACATACATACATACATACATACATGCATGCATGCATACATACATACATTATATATACATACTGTGTGTAGATATTTCTTTAATTTTATCCATAAATTACGGATTTATTAGAGACCTGGTTGGCTGTATTTTTATGTATCTTCATGGCATAGAAATGGAGTACAAGGCATATACTCTCTATAAGAAATAAGTATCAGTCTATTAAACTTCCGCTTCAGTTACACACAGGTTTTTCTCTATATAGGTGTGTGTTGGCTGTAATATAAACCATATTTCTTACTGGAGTAAACAGAAGAGTCTGCAGATAGCTGCAAAGACCAGTACATGACCAACCTTTGTTCTGTCCCAAGGCTAGGCCGCACTTGCTCCTTCCACAGATTTATACTTTGTTGCCCATCTCTTGGGTTTGCCAGCAGGCAGCAATCTTTTTAAAAAATAATCTCTCTTCTTATAGTTGTTCCCAAGGTTGAAAGTTCTCTATATGGCTTCCCAAATATTTATAGCTTAGCCATAAATACATGCATGTAGAAGTCGTCCCATCTTTCAAGTCTTTACCCTGCCTACTCAACTTGGAGTGACCTTCTTCAGCAGTAAATAGTGTGAGAATCCCATTGTTCCTGCACATTGGATGATTTCCGGTCCGATGGAAGAATGTCGCGAGAACTCTGCAGACCAGCCAGTCTTGTGCTGCGGTTCCCAAAATGTGCATGGCTTATTTTTCTGTTCTTGTGTAGAAGAGTGTCTGCTCACAAAGGGTACTGCATAGGCAATTATGCTAGCCCAGAAGAGCAAGTCTGTAATTATTCTGTAACAACTGCTTGAATCCTTTATTTCCTAGATGGACTCTGTGAGGTTTTGAAATTGAGAAAACAATATTTTGAACCAATGAAGTTGAAATTGTCAGCACTTTCTTCCAGGGCTCATTTTTCAAAAGTTCCTGAAACAATAAAAGATAAATCTTTGTGGAAACAGGATAAATTGATTTTATGTATGGAATCTAGTCATGTTGGCTTTTCGTTGTTGTTGTTGTTGTTTTTATATCTTTTTTTAAGTACTGTGAGCATAACAAGACAATCCAGGGACCTTCAGAAGGTCAGCCTCTGAGGTCAGTTTTGCACTTCAAATGTGCACACATTTAGTGGGTGCCTGATAGATGGGAAACAACCCAGAAGAGAATCAAAGCCTTAGAACAAAGAACCAGCCAAAAGCAAGAGGCCAATAGGTTGGAGACTGAATGTTCCCTTCTCACAATTGTTAGGTGATTCTGACTTCAGTGAGAACTCTCTCGGGAGACGCGTGTGCCTGTGTGAGCAGGAAATGTGCCTGCAGGTGACGGACAGAACGTGGAGCCTCAGTGACGTCAGCTCTCGGCTCCAAGGAGAGGAAAGTGGAAGCAAATTGTCCATGAGATAATGGTAGGAGACGTTCCAGGGTGCGTGTGCTTTCCAATTTCACCATTTAGTTTTTCATAGACGAGGGGGGTAAAAAGGCTTTGAAAAATAGCATCAAGTTTATTCCTGACAAGACAGATGTGTTTCATTGCATAATAAGATAGTTTTTTGAGGCAATTAGGAAAGAATACATGTATTCCTCAAGAACGCATTCTACCTGTAACGGCGAGATCTTTCCTTACCTTTGACGTGTGCGTCTTATGCATGTTCATAGCACAGCCCTGTCATAATTCTTTTTCCATGGTTTTCCATGATCAGGAGATAGTCCATCATCCTGTGACCAACTGAGAGTGACTGGTGAATGGTCAATGTCCTCCAGCTTGTCCTTGGTCTCAACATGCCAATATTACAATAATATTATCGTTGGTGTGTCCGGAGTACTTTGAGTTGATAAGAATTGCTCACACTGTAAAAGGTGAACCATTACAGCCTTTTATTCTGCTAAGACACGCTTGGATTTCTCAGAACCTGAGAAACGTGAGATGCCCATTTCAAACAAGGATTCAATTCTCCACGGGAGAAGGCTTGGTAAATTCATTATTAGGACTAAATGTATAAACCATTTTTTAAAAAGGCAGCTTTTTCTCTGAATTATTTGTTGTTTTCTGCAGATATTAACATTTTTTATGGAAAGATGGTTTTATAGTTAAGGATTAAAATTATTATGCTTAAAGGGGTTGGCTCAGCATGTGAAAAAAGCACTTGTCACCAAGCCTTGTGACCCGAGCTCAATCTGAAACCAAACAGTAAGAGGAGAGAATGCACCCCTGCAAGTAGCCCTCTGCTTTTCACATGCTCAGCTTGCTTTGTCATCAAGTGCACACACGATATACATAATAGATATGTACACAAATTTAAATATCAAATTTAAATATTGCATACGCAATAAAATATATCTTATGCTCCCCAGTTACTCTTGGAGTTTTCTTTGTGACACTTTCATACTCCATGACAAGATACTGGATGAAACACAGGATATCTTGAGTGTTATCTACTTTGCTAGATTATAAACAAGTAGCACATGATATTAAAGAAATCACCCCATGTCATTTTTGATGCTGACAAGTACTGGACCTTGGCATTTATGACTTGCACAACAAATGAGCAGAACGTCCACTTTGGTTCCATAAATTAGTTAACAACAAAGAAGATTGCTTCTTGCTAATGAAGAGCCACTCAAGAATAGGTCCTTGACTTTTATGTCTTGTAAACCTTCCCGTTTTAGAGTGCTAGATTCTTATATTTAAAGAAAACACACATCTGTGTTTATAGCAGATGGTATGTTGACGTTTCCTATTATTATTCATTCTTCTGTCCATTGCTACAGATGTTACAAGTGTCTTCTACATGTCTCCCCACTCCCACAGGCTGAAAATAGAACCCAGTTTTAAACATAGCATTAAAGGAAGAAACGGAAGGAAAGTGCAAGGGAAAACCTGGTGTGTTTCAAAGTTAACTTTGACCTCTCATCACTTGGTCACTTAAAAGCAAGGAACTTGCAGTACAGTCAAAGCAACTTTCTTGTTTGTTTCATAGATACATGTGAAAGAAAATTACTTCACTTTTAAAAACTAGGCATTGTATAGCACCGTATTCACAGGGAATGATAAAGCCACAATTTCTTTTTCAAGTTCTTATTTAGTCCTACTTATTGATCTATTTATGAAATTTTATGTACTCGACTACTTATCTGCATGAAAGTCTGTGCACCACATGTGTGCAGTGACCAAAGAGGCCAGAAGAGGGTATAGGATCCCTAGGACTGGAGGAATAGACCGTTGTGAGCTGCAAAATGGTGACTGGGAAATGCGTGTGGGTCATCCGGAAGATCAGCAAGTGAGCTTAACCTCTGAACCAACTCTCCAGCCCTGTATCACTCTTATAATGAACAAATACTCAGTTTCAAATTCTGCACAGTTCAATGTTTAACTTAGTGACATTTGTCCAAAGTTATAAATTCCATTACCAGAGAATACACTGGTGAAACCCAGATATAAAGCATCACAAAGACTCAGGATGAATTCATTGGTGCAGTGACTCAAATCAGCAGATATTGAGGCTCCACTGGTCACAACCCTAGGTTTTGCACTGCCCTCTTCCCTCTACAGATCAGGGCCAGGACATAGACTCTGCATTATCCTCAGCTTCAGTGACTCATTGAGGATCTACCATGTAGTCCGCACATTCAGTCACTTCTCTTGCTTCCACTGTTTTATTTATTCTTTGATGATATGATACACTTGTAAAATGCATTTGATCATATGCATCCTCCATCACCTTGTCTAACTTCTCTCTCACTCCCGCTGAACGCCTTCCCCCAAGAGTCTTTCTCTTACTTTCATGTCTTTGGGGGCACTGACCCAGTGAGTTTAATAGGATTGCTGTCTCGTGAGCATGGAGCAAGTTCTTCCCACAATGTCAGAATTTGGAAGAACTTTGGGAAACAAGAAAACAAACGAATAAACAAAAACAAGAAGAAGAAAAAAAAAACCACTTCATCCCAAAAACTGTCTATCTGAGACTTGAGAACAGGTCTTAGTTCATTCTCCATAAAAAAATAACAAACAAACAAAATACCACACAAAACAAGAACCTGTTTCTAATGAGGACATTAACTCCCATTCATTGCTAGTTGTGAGTGAGATTTAGGGCATAAACTGCCTTTGAAAGGTTCCTAAGGAAAAGAGAGGTCAAGCACAGTTTTTGTAAATGGCACTTTCATCTAATTGGCCGGTGGAAAGGTAGGGGGTTACTTTAAAGTGGCTTTATGTAACTAACATTTCCCAAGGTTTACTTTAACAAGAAGAAAGTGACATTGCATGAGATCGCAGAATAAAGGACTTGTATCATTGAGCCACTGTTCTTGGGAAATTAATAGACTCCCAAATCAGGCAAGATGATTAATACTGGCTTTCATCTGATCTATCAGCCACAGTGACAGGCACAGCATGCCCCTGACTTTTCCTGGCAGTGCCATTTAATAAGAAAGAGAGAGCCTAAGAGAAGATGATGGAAGGGGGAAATACACAAACTTTCTGTACTGGGCAAAAAAACTTCTTGATTGACGGGCTGAGCTTCTCATGTTCAGTTCTTTATCAGCTCTTGGTAGGTAGACATTTTCTTGCTAAGACCACAGGCAAAAGGTGTTAGGTTTTTTTTTTTAGAGCACAGATGACAATTTTATAGGAGAAAGTGATGGACACTTTCATACTTCTAAAGGAAATGGCATTTGCAAAGATATAAATAATGATGAAGAGGAGAGAGGATGTGCTGATCGTGGATGGGACTTACAGTAAAATTACTGTGAAAGTTTGGCTAAAGTAAATCAGATTCTGAAGACTGGAAGGCTGGGTAGAAGATGGATAAGAGTGCACTGGCTTGTGTTCTTGTTCTGTCCAGTCTCTAGGGCTGATGAGGAAGACCAGATCCTAAAAAGATGAACCTTCCTAGGTCCTCTGTCTGTTGGATGGGGTGAAGGCAGAGTCTTCTGAACATCGCATGGCTAGGCAGAGGTGAAGGACGACTTTGCCGATGAGAAGGATGGAGCGCGCTAAGCTCCCGTGTGGAATGCTCACACCACTGTGGGAACCCACAGCTGCTGCAGAGTCAACCTGGCACCATGCCCACCATTTTCCTTACGACTCCTGCCCTGAGTGTTAGTTACCTTACTTCAGAAATTGAATCCACAGTGCCTTTCCTCCCCTCAATGCTTTCCCTGATGCCTTTCCCTGGCTCCTGTCCCACTTTAGAGTCCCACTCTTGTCCTTGTCAGCACTTCCCTCTGAGCCTGATCCAAGGCTCTTGCCTCACTCTGCTCTGAGAGGTTCCTTCAGAGACCATTGCTTCCTCTCCATCCTGCATAGCTACCCTCTAGGGATTCCTCTGAGCACTTCAACTGGAGAGGTGCTCTTTTTTCTTTTTTTCTGTGAAAAAAAAGATGTCTTCCCTTGAGCTGGAGGTTGAATGTTCCCCTATGTTCCCCAATATTTGCTCCTTGCATATATTGTAATTTTGCTAAGCCTCTGCTATGTGTCGCAGTTCACCGTTCCCTGTAAACGCACAGTCATTCTTCCAAAGGCCTTAACATGGGAGAACATCCAGTGTCAAGGTCATAGCATGGCGGTGCCGAGCCAAAGGCTGCCTGACGAGTTTGTGTGAGAGCAGCATCATTGGATTGGCACCTGTGCTGATTAATTTCAACTGTCAACTTGACACCACCTAAAATCACTGGAGAAGAGAGTCTTAGTGAGGAATTCCTAAATCAGGGTGACCTGTGTGATCTGTGAGGGCGTGGGCGGTGAACAGCATTGACTGATTGGTAATAGAGGTAGGGAGACCCACCCTAGATGTGGACAGCACCATTTAATGAGCTGAACCCAGACAGCTAGCTGAGCATAAGCAGAAAGGCGGTGTAGATGTCTTGGTCTCTTTGTACTTTACTGTGGAAGGCGGATGACATGCTGCTTCAGATTCCTGCTGCTGCAACTCCCTTGCGACTGTGAATTGTAACCTGGAATTCTGAGACAAATAAGCCCTTCCATCTCATCAGAGTCTTTTATTGCAGGAACAGAAGGGAAACTAGGACAGTAGGTCACATGACATCCTTCATTAGGAGCAAATTCTATGCCCCAATCTCTTGTATTGCTCAACGTATTGGTTGGTTCATGGGGTTGCTGTGACAAAGTGCCTGGCAAAAAGTCCAAGGGAAGAAGAGCTTATTTTGGTTCACGGTGTGAGCGGAGAGCCCATCACGGTGGAGAGGGTGTGGCACGCAGGGTGGGAAGCATCTGGTTACATTGGAACTGAGGTCCAAGAGCAGAAAGAGTCGAAGGCTGATGCTCAGATGTGGTTTTTTTTTTCCTTTAATTTTCTTCTCTTTTCTTCCTTTCTCAGTCCGGGATCTATATCTATACGTCAGTAATATCGACATTCAGGGTTAGTCTTCTCTCTTCAGTTAAACCTCCCCAGAAACACCCTCACAGCCATGTCCGAAGGTGTGTCTCCTGGGAGATTATAAATCCCATTACGTTGTCAATGCAGTACAACTATCACATTTAAAAGACTATTTGCAGAGTGTCTGTGGTAGGCCAGACATCATTCTGTGTTCTATATAGCTTGATCACCGAACAAAGCAGGAAGAGAAAAATGTTGCTGTTATCACAGAACCTATCCTCCGGTGGAAGCAAAACTCCACAAGGTTGCACAGAAGTAATTGAAATGGAGAATGAAGAAGGCAGTGACAGTTTATGAAAAGTAAATCAAGGAATGGGAACATAAACTATGAGAAGAAGGACAGTATATCAGGGCACCAGAGAAACGTCCCTGAGCATTAAGTGGCTTCTGCTTGGTAGGCCTTGCTCTGGGGATCATGTTCCATGCATAGCTCCCTCCCAGGAAGCAGGAGTTGAAGCATAAATTATAACACCTTGTCCCACGCACGACTTCCCGCCGGCAAGAAGCACGCGAGACATAGAAATTCTTACTATGAGTGACTTTTATTCCTGTCTATTCCTCTCTCATGGTGGAAGCCCGCTTGCCGCCAGGCGCACTTATTTATCCCCCGTGGTACACCCACACCTGATTGGTTGCTTACTCATGACCTCATCAGGTACGCCTGAAATGGGCAAAGACCTGGCATGAAGGCACTCTTGCACATGCGCACACAGTTAATCTCCCATAGGAGCCGCTTGCACGGTAAAGGCTAGCGCCATCTTGACTGACCTGGCCTTCCACGTGGGGCAGTGGAAGCCAGCGCCATCTAGTGGTGGCGAATGTTATTGCGGCCCTCTACATCTCACCCTTTTAATATATATAATTTTATAGCAGTCATGATCACCCCATCGCGTGCAATGAAGAAACCTCAGCGATGTGCAGGGGCTGATCAAAGGAAATCACTGAGTCTCTCTCAATCCCAGTGCAGTGATCCACAGATCTATGGGGTGCAAGAGCAGAGAACTCAGAATACAGAGAGAGACCCTCTCCTCCCAGTGCAAATGGACCCACAGGTCCTTGGGGTGCAGGAGCAGGGAACCAGATACAGAGTAAATCCCTGAGCAAGATAACTAAATTTCAGTGGAGGCCCTTTGTACAATGGCCACAAGTGCTTGAGTGAATAACGGCCTTGTCACATTACTGTTGAGATCTGAGTTTGTAAACCAACCATGGTATGAATACTGATCCACAGCATAGGGCTGCATCAAACAGAGCCACTCCCGATAAGTAGTGGGCACCTCATTTGGTCCTCCTCAGCTGTTGCCACCAAGGGCCATGGTCAAGCCACTCCTATAATGAAATTTAGAATTTCCAATTGTTAGTAACTACTCCAGAAAGTTCACCCATTGTACTTGTCTAACAATAGGGGAGGATAACTCAGACACTGTAGACACAATGTCTGCAGCAGTAATGGCTGCTACAATAGCAGCGAAAGTGTCAAGGTCTTTTCCAGGACAGTTCAGGATCAGTCATTTTTCTCTGGAACAACCAGCAGACAATGGAACCAATTTCTGAGATCTGTATGACCAGGACAGAGTTCTCCAGTCATTGTAGCTTTACACAGGTGGCTTTCTGTGAAGCTACAGTCTGTAAAATGGCAACACCAGTTACCAGTTAAGGCAGCAAGAGTCACCAGGGAAATGAAGGGACAGGGGTAACAGCTGGAATCAGCAAGCAGCAGTGTACAGAGTCTGAACGTAGGCCACAGTGGGACGGAAACAGACGCAGCGGTAACACTGACTGCAGCAACGGCAAGATTTCTGTGATGACAAAAGGTGAAGGGGGAATCTTCCGCCTTCCTTTCAGGGCAGAGGAATGACTCTAGGGACCCGAACCACGAGAGCTGAATCTTCATGTAACCAGGATCAGCAAGTCTCAGCAACCACCCAGGCAGCTGGCACACTCTTGTAGCATCCTGTAGAAAAACACAGACATTCCCTCTTCCCCATATAAAATATCTGGACAGGATCATGTCAATATGTGGATCTCTCATTTCACCTAGGCAGGAGTATGCCTAGTTGTAGGGTGCCTAGTTGTAGGGTGCCATAAACTTTGGCATCCAAATTTTAAAATTGAAATAAAAGGAGTAATATTAGCATTCAGGGGTAACTCCCCCTTTTATTTATTAAAATTGTTAAAATATTGTTTATTAAGATAAGTCCTCGAGGATTAAATTGAGGACACTGAGCACTTGTATTTATAATTTGACTTGTATACCAAATTATTGTTTCCAGCATTATTGTTTTGGATATATAAAGAATGAGATTTTTTCACTAATTTTTCTTATGTAAGGCCTAATCTGTCTGGTATCTGTCCTCCCTAGTTAAGGAGTCTAGGCAATCCAGTTTGAGTTCTTAAATGTCCTATAAAGGAACAGTATTTAGTGTTCTTAACCACTAAGCCATCTCTCCAGCACCTCACAAACTTTATTTACCTAAACATAAGCATTAATTAGAAATGTCAAATCCTGTAAACAAGGTCCAGATTTAGCCTTATTTAGAAATCTGAGTTGGCAGGGTGAGGCTGGGCGTTGAAAGTAAGCAAATGGAGTCTTCCTCTTTTCGTGAGGGTGTGTTATCAACTCCATTATCATTTTCAAAGAGCTGGGTCTATGGTTTTGTTTAGTTCTCTGAGCCAGAGCACTGAAAGGACAGTGAGTTGTCAGACAATTTACACTGGAATCACTCACTGATTTCAAGTAGAAAACCTGTCTCCAATAAAGCATTAAGTGATTGAAATCAATTGTAAACCACAAACCACACAATGACTATCAGTATATGAAGTGAAAGCTTGATTTTTACATTTTAAAAACAGCGGCTAAAGCATGGAATTTAATAATCTGTGCTGAAGCAGCAGAAACTCAAGAGAATAAGCAAGTGATCCAATTATATCTGTAGCCTTTTCATTAGATGAACCACCTATAAATATTCTACAAAAGCATGTAAAGAGTAAAATTATCAATTTTGCCTGAAATTTGTATAAGTAATAGGCCAAATATCAGTATTTTGTAATAACCAATTAAATTGTTGTTTGGACTAAGGTATGTTTCACCAGGTTTCTTTTTAAAATACTTCCATGACTCTAGCCTACAATTCTGTATTAACACAGCTGAAGTTTTATCTCCAATGTGCATAACAAAGACCTAAGTCCTCTGGTAAGGGGAGGTACTTAGCCAATTAACATATCTTTAGAAGCTTGAAATTAGCTTCAAATATTCTTTTCTGGAGTAGTGTAACATGCTACTCCCCAAATATTAAAGCTCATTTTGAGAGCAAAAGTTTGTAGTAAAATTTTTTATATACACTGAAAGATTCAAAGTTCTAACTTCTTACATTGAAGAAGCAAATAAAATTACATAATATAAGGCTATTAGCCACTTTTTAATGATATCACTCTATGGGCTCTCTAAAATTATAAGCAAGCTCACAAAATAAAAAACTCACAATCGCCAGGATGTAAACAAACCGCATAAAAAACAATCCTCTAAATCTATCTTGAAATGGCAGTTGGAGTAAGGAAACTGGCTGTAATGTTCTCATAAGTTCTAAAACCTCATCAATCCTTTATAAATCTTGTAACAATCTCTATCCAATACAATCTCTATCTGTTTGATTTTTCCTCAATTATAAATAAATTTGAGTTAGTCAATGTAACACTGGCAATCCTTAATCACAATCTTAAATTCTCCTTGTAACAGCAGACCACCACCACAAGGTCACCTGAGCTCTTAGTACGTGACTAGGCAGCTGTTCTCCGGGCAGTGGAAATTAGCATTAGAATACAGATAACTTCAGGGCAAGCCACACCTATGGAAAGCAAAAGTCAACCCCCAACAATCTAGTCTCCAAGGCACCACAAGTCTATCTATTATGTTGTAAAGTTTAACTATCAATTCTACATTTGAATGCACAATGGCGCGGTCTCCAATACCTTTCGAGACAATGTCCTAAATTCTTTTAGAAGCCTGGTTTCTAGCATAAGAATTCCATAAAAATATTACCTCAATTTAGACCTGTCTCACTAGGGTGGCCCAATGTCACATGTATCTAGAATTACTTCATCTAAATTACAGTTTTAAGCTAACTTTCTGTTGCCAATATTATACCTTTTTAACCACATCCAATAACTTGAAAGCCAATAGTCCACAACCAAGGCAAGCAGAGCATATTTAAACATTTAAAACCAATGAGAAACAAAATTGAAGTGGCTACACATATCTTAATATATACACCAAACACCATTTTTACCTTTTTAGCTATGATTTTAAGAGATGCACCTTGTCACCTGTTGAGTCAATTAATCAGTCAGGGATTTTTCTAAGAGAAACAGCTATCAACTCTCGTACCAAAGAAGCTGAGAAGCTGTTAGCACCTTTAAGATCAGCCCGTGTAGACGCTTAGCCAGCTTCTAAGCAGCTCTTCCAGCTAATCTAGACACCTGGCTCTAGGCACAGGGCTTTAAAGACCTGATTGAAACCTTTTTCTATTCATTTGTTCCCTTTTGAACCGAGTTAAAACCAAGTCAAGGTGTGTACGACCGGCAGATAAGGTTTTTACCATTTTTTCTTTTGAACATGAAACATAAAACATTTAAACAACGAGAAACAAAAATTACAGACATAAACTGACAGACAGGGGGACATCCTGGTGCACCAGAGACAAACAATAGACAAAGAGGGAAAAAACCAGATGGTGTTCACGGTGACTATCCACTCGGGTGGAGTTGATATGGGCGATGGATTGTCTCAATTCCTGGACTAGTCCACCAACGTGTTGAAACCCAATTCCTGTAAGATACTAAGATATATTATCTGAGCGGCACAACCGACATTTGCCAATGGTATGGAAGTGAAACACAGCCCTGAATATTTTTACTCACAACCCAATTACATAAACTCCATCAGGCTGTGCACGGGCACTGAGATGTCCTTTTGTTTGATTCTCCTGAATAAATTTTCAGGCGGTCTGCCTCGATCAAATCTGATCAGCATGACTCTGTAAAGCTGTCGCATCAGCGCACCGACGCCGCGGCGTCCCGAGAGCCGGCGCGGGAGCTTAATTATACCTTTTATAAGCACCAAGACAAAGTTTTTCTCCCAAAATACTGTGTTCTTTTACCTCCTCTTTATTCTCTCCCGACATTCTTTTCCCAACTTCTCACCTCCCGAATTGAGGGGACTGCTACTTGAGATCGATCAGTTTCCTTTTCTCGCTAACTTTTCACTACCCCTGTTTCTGACCATCTTTTTCCTTGCTCCAACGCCTCCGCTTTGTTGTTTTACCTAGGCAGTTCCCATGCAACCTCTGACGCCTTTTGGCGTAGCTAGAAACTCAAAGGTCAATAGAAAAGCCCGAGGGTTGCCAGAGCAACCACAGCGCACCTGCCGCTCGTCCGCAAGGGGACTGAGTTGGAGCGGATCAAGGCTAGCCATGGTCTCTCAGAGTCTTACCCCACATAGCTTCTGAATTTTCTCCCACGAAATGGAGGCTTCCCGTGGCACCGCGTATGTTTTTGTCCAGGGTTTCTACACCAAATGTCCCACGCATCACTTCCTCCGCCGCAAGAAGCACGAGACATAGAAATTTTACTATGAGTGACTTTTTATTCCTGTCTATTCCTCTCTCATGGTGGAAGTTCATTGGTACCGCCAGGCGCACTCCTATTTATCCCCCGTGGTACGCACTCCACACCTGATTGGTTGCTTACTCATGACCTCATCAGGTACGCCCCGGAAATGGGCAAAGACCTGGCATGAAGGCACTCTTGCACATGCGCACACAGTTAATCTCCCCATAGGGAGCCGGCTTGCACGGTAAAGGCTAGCGCCATCTTGACTGACCTGGCCTTCCACGTGGGGCGCAGTGGAAGCCAGCGCCATCTAGTGGTGGCGAATGTTATTGCGGCCCTCTACAACACCTAACGACAGACGACACTCAATGGCCTCAGATGTATTTGAAGAAAACTACAGTTTGATTGTGTGCCCCTTGTATCTGACCTTCCCTCATTTTCTCCCCTGGAAGTCCTTTCTCAGTCCAGCATCATCTTTCTTGAGATGATGCCTTTTAATTTCCACAAATTGACTTTCTACAAGACCTACTATAGTAAAAGATTAAGTCTCTGGAGATCTTTGACCCTACAATGACCCAATGTCAGAAAAAAATATATGTATGTATATATATACATACATATATATATATATATTTCCTAGAGGAACATCAATTAAATTCTTCATTCTTAAAAATGCAAACCACTCACTCATATGCATGCATGCATACATACATACATACATACATACATACATACATACATGCTATCCCTCAATCCTAGGCAAAGACAAAAAAACAGGCTCTTTCTAAAGAGGTGATTTTTAACCTGCCATGCTATTCTGGACTTCCCGGAGAATCTTATAAAAGATATGAAAACAGACTCAGGACGAAGCATGCTATTTCTTTCAGGAGGCTATAGGTTTCACACAGTATTGGATGCCCCCACACCACTGAGATTTAGAATACCTGATGTGGAATGGAAAGGTCTTCTTTTTCAGAAAGCGATTAGATCTGCCAGGATCTGTCAAACTTCAGAACTACAGCTTGAGTGTCCCTGCTTACTATAAACATACCATGGCTTACGGTCCGCAAATAGGAACCTAATCTCTCCCCTCGCATCAGAACAGCCACAAGGTAAGATCTAGTGGAAGGAGCTGGTGACAGTTCAGCTCATACTGCCCTCTTTGGAGTTAGCACCATCAAAGAGCTGCATGAGGAACCCTCTGGGCACAGCCTCCCTGACCCTTTACTAGCTTCTCTGTGACCCTCTCTGCTAGCAGCCCTGTCCCGGGAGAAGCACTGAGTTATGCAAACAGATTGAGCTGTCTTAGAAGGATTTTTTTCCCCTTCTCGGTGTCAGTGAGTGTTCTTCTGTCCTAACATTTGTTCTCTAGACTCACCTGGAATGGCCCCAGAAAGCTGTCTTTAAGTCCTGAAGCCCTGATCCAGCATGCAAGGAAGAAATTAAGTGGGGGGGAAGGTGGAGAGAAGAAATGCTACTGCTGAGACACTTTTCATCTGCATACCTGCTAATCTACCAGAGCTGCTGCTCTGTGGATTTGAGCTTAAACACTAAAGCTAAAGACTCCCCTCGGCGCATTGCTACCACTGGGAACTGGTCCAGAAGATGCAACGATTAAAATATGTATCTATGTTTTCGCCTTTTGTTTTTGTATCAAAAAAGAGAGGTGCTATTACTCTAATTTTAATAAGTTTCAGAATGCTTCTCCCACTCTTTTCCTGTTCCCACACGTTCTCCTCTCTAGCTGCATTGACTTGTGAACTTGGTGTTCTCACTGAAGGAGTCGAAACGGCAATTTGTTTAGGATGGCTGGAGCCAGTGCTGCTTTGACAAAGCAATGTAGTCATTATCTGGTGCTTGACACGTTTGCAATCCATTACACTGGGGTGTGTAGGAGGGACAGTTTTGTTGCTTTGGTTATGCTAAATCTATCTCTAGGATCCTCCAGGAGTGAACTGATTTATCATCAGGAGAGTGAGGCAGCCCGAAGAGCAGCATATGGGTTCCAAAATGCAAAGTCCTCCTCTCTGCTGACTGGGAACTACAGCCCAGCCTTCTTGAGAAGCGCTTTGTCAGCGGGAAGAGAGAAAGGAGACCCACCCATGAGAAAGGATGCTCGGGTTTCTTTGATAGTCTGTAGCTCTACAGAGATCTTCTTGTCCTCAGTGAAGACAACCTCAGTCAGAAAAACTCAACGCCACAGGAAAACACTGTGGCTGAAGAATCTAGGAAAGGAAGTTGTTAGATTTTATTCATTCATTTATCAGTCTGATGGTTGGCTGTGAGTATCTGCATCTGTGTTGGTTAGGTGCTGGTAGAAGCTATCAGGTTCCTGTCAGCAAGTTCTTCTTGGCATCAGCAATAGTGTGGACATTTGGTATCTGCAGATGGGATGGCTTCCTATGTGGGGCAGTCTCTGAAATAACCTTTCCTTCAGTCTCTGTTCTACACTGGACTAACATACTGTGTCCACATGGTTGCCCCACACTTCTGCAAGGTGCGGCACTGGTATGTATAAGGCAGTGTCTATGTAAGGGTAGATCATGGATCAAGGTCTCAGTCCTGTTGTGCAGAAGGAGCATGCAAGGGCAGTTACCTCAAACAGGGCAACATTCGAAAACACATTTACCATGACTGTTAGCAAAAGTCTTTGACATCGGGTGGAAAGTGGCCAGTGTGTGGCAAAACACCTTAAGATACAATACATAGACCCAGTTCCCAAGCGCAAAATGGCAAGAGTGTTACATTTGGAAATCTGCTGCAGAGAACTAGGGGTTAGAGATTTGACAGACAGGGAAAGAAGGCACAGTACGTACCTGGATAGATGGAGAAATTTGGTCTTTTCAATTAAATCTTATGAATTCTCCTGATTTGAGAATAAGACCAGGATAGTTTTGGTTAGATATTTCACAGCAGAATCTGACAATAATATCAATTTGCTGATAAAAACAAAAATAGTCCCTCATGGCTGTTGGGAGTTAATAACCCACCGCCCTCTCCTGGTGAGTCTTTCAGGTTATCTCTGGGTATGCATGGCATCAAAAGGCAAGGCAGACAGACTCAGGTCCCTCTGGACTCTAACCTCAGTCCTTTGTGCCCTAGACAGCACTGAGGTTTGTTTTAGTTCCGTTGTTTTATTTTACAAGTTACAGATTATTTTCTGTTTAGAACACATTGTGAGCAGTTGCAGGCTTAAGAGGAAAGAATCACGGGTTGGGAAACACCCTCAGAAGGGTTTCACAGTCATTTTTTTCTTCAAAACCAGTCTGAGATCCATGCAACCTCCTGCGTCTTCTCACTAGACATCACGTGGGCAAAGTCTCCAGCACTGGTGCCTGTGAGGGTTGCTATGAGTTTCCCGGCCTTCCCTGTTTCCTGCTTTCTGGACCCTCCCATGCTGGACCCCTAATGAGCATTCCACTTTCCCAGTGGTACCCCAGAAAACCTCAGAAAGTGGGGATGGACTCCTGGATTTCTAAGCTCCCTTCTTATGCTGGCACTTCTGGAATTTGTTGGCAGTCACTTGTACGTACGTCCTTTGCTCGAGGTCCTCAGAGGTCCTGGGCACAGACTCTGGCAGCGCAGCAGGCTGCTCTGTGGGTGACGAGCACGAAGGACCACCTAGGACATCTGTTTTCCTCTCTTCTCATTCTTGCCTTGCAGTCCTGCCCTATATTCCTCAAGATTACATAAGAAGGTCTTTAATGGGCTGACTCTGAGAGGACTCAGTGATAGCAGGAGAGACTTTAGTCGGTGCTGTACTTAGAGGGTAAGTCCGCAGAAGCCGAGGCTATTTCTAAAACGGTCTGCAAAAGTAGCTTAAAAAATAATGGAGATTCTAAAACGAGATCATTTCCTGATGAAAACTCTAGAGCCTGTTCAATTTTTAATTCTTTTTGAAATCAGCATGGTTTCCCTCCTTCCTATAAAGGTATTTAGAAAAAAAAAAGTCCTTGATTTTGCCCTTTGGATACATTTGTATGAGTGTGATTCCTAACTTCCCACTTTAAATCCTAGTAACTGTATTTTTGAGGAATTTGGATATTTGTTTAATAAATACATCACAACTAATATTTATCATTTAAATATGGTCCCAATATAGAGCCATGAACATATCCTTGCCATTATTGAAATTGCTTTAGTTTTAATTAAGGATTAAGGCAATTCGTGTTTATGTTGAGACAAGGTCTCACTTTGTAGCCCAGGCTGGCCTCAAACTCATGCTAACCCTACTACTTCAGCCTTCTGAGATCTAGGATTATAGGCATGAGCCTCTGTGCCCTAGCACTTGGGAATTTGAACTAAAATATAATCTAAAACCAGAGGTCATATTTCTATAGATTTTTAAACATCTCAGAGGCTTGCATCACGGGCCAGGGGAGATAACTCAGTGAGTGGTAAAAGGCTCAAGACTTCAAAGATAAAAGGCACGCGTCTGTTTGTCAGCAATGAATTATGATGATACTAGAGATTGAAACGCATAAGCAACCTATATTAAAATGCAAGTGTGCCAAAATGTTTACTTGTCCAGAGAAATATTCCATAGCTCCTAACTCTACCATATCAAAATCAATACAGGAGGATAAAATCTGACCTGTGAATATAATCAAGGGAGTCATTAGGAATCCTTTCAAATTCTCTCCTTTATTTTTTTTTTTTATTATTCACCTTAATTCAGAAGTTTGGGACTGACCTGAAATGATGGCTTTGGATGACAAACACCCAAACAAGTGGCCAGGAAGTGTCACTTGGCTGCCATTTTCATTATTCAGCTGGCTTCTAATAAAGTGACTCCATGTAAACTATATTGTCATAAGCCAGTTGCTGGCACTTCAGCCACCACATTCCCATGAGAACTAACAGTGGTAAGCTGGGCCCAGTGAGGCAAAGGTCCTTTCCCTAAAGCGAGTTGCAGTGCGGAGTCTGCCTTTTTCCTCTGAGCCAGTTCTCTTTCCCCAATTTTAAATTCCCTAATAGTCACATTTAAAAAACCAGGTAAGTAGGGGCTGGGTTGGGGGGAGTTGTGGCCAGGATGTAAATAATAAAGAAGCAATATATCAATAATAAAGAAAGACATATTTTTAAAAAGTTATAGAAGATGAAGTTAATGCCAGAATGTAATACTTAATGAGTTGTTTTTCATTCTAAGTCTTTAAAGTTCACACGTGTGCTTTTCACATGGAGCCGTTCTGAATTTCTAGAGCTTAGCAGTCACCGACAGTACAACTCCAAGTTAACAACGTGGGCTAGCCTTGGTCCTGCCAAGGTTGGACCCCCAGTGTAGAGGATTGTGAGGGGGAGGGGGTGGTAAGGGGAGGTGGATGGGGAGGGGAACACCCTTATAGAAGGGGAGGGGGAGGGGTTATGGGGCTGATGGACAGGAAACCAACTGGGAAAGGGAATAACATTTGAAATGTAAATAAGAAATACTCAATTTAAAAAAAAGAAAAAAGAAAAACAACATGGACTAGAACTGTTTTTATTGCTAAAGGGATAAACAGCCTGAAGAAGGGAAACTAACCCCCCCCACACACACACACAAACTAACACATTGCATAGCCTCAGAAATTTACCCTCAGGCATGCAGACAGTGGGATTTAGACAGGTTTGGCTGGTGGTATTGGTTTTTAGAAGGTGTAAATGAATCGTGTTGTATATACACAAGGAGACATAGGTGAGAGAAAGGTGGTCCAATGACAGGCTCAACTGGGGATCCACTTCATGGGGGCAGGGAAACACCAAGGCCTGACACTACTGCTGATACCATGATGGGTTTACAGACAGGAACCTCGAATGGCTGTCCTCCAAGAGGCCTAACAAGCAGCTGAAAGAATCAGATGCAGATACTTACACCCAACCAATGGACTGAAGTCCAGGACCCCTGTAGTTGAATTAAGGAGAAGAAGGAAGAAGTTGAGGAGGAAGAGGACCCAATAGGAAGACAGGAAGTCTCAACTAAGCAGAACCCCGAGATCTCTCAGACACCGAGCCATCAACCAGGCAGCACATGTGAGCTCATCTGAGGCGCTCAACACATACACAGCAGAGGACTGCCTGGTCTGGCTTCAGTGGGAGAATATGTGCCTAACTCTTGAGAGACTTGAGGCCCCAGGGAAAGGGGAAGCCTGGCAGGGGCAGCGGGGACATCCTCTTGAAGACAGGGAGGAAGAGGAGGAATGGGATAAGGAACTGTGGGAGGGCAGACTGGGAGTGGGGCAATGATTGGACTGTAAAAACATAAAAATAATTTAAAAAAAAAACCCTTAGCTTAAGAATAATTTCCTGAAAGTTCTTATCTCTTTTTTGTAATAGCAAAATAAAACATGTAAAACCTTACCTTCTGTCTAGGGGGTACAACTTAAGATTCCTGTATACACTAAAGAGTAGCTGAGACATCTAGCCTGCTTCCTCAGGATTCTGACATATATTGACATACATTCTGACCAGCTGGGACATCCAGCTTCATGGACTGAACAAGTACTGAATTCTTGGACTTCCCACTGGGAGACAGCCACTGTTGGACTAGTCGAAACACAGCCTATGTACCTCCATTCTATCGGTTCTGTTCCTCTGGCGAGTTCTACTACAACCCTCCATGCAGTTTTTTCAAGTTGGGAAAAGTAAGACTGCTGTTGACGGTAAGGTACCAGCATTAATGAAAGCACTCCAGGCGTGAACTACTAGATACCAAATGCCAGCATTTCCCAGGGCTTTAGAACAAGAAAAAGTTTTAGCACATCTTGAGTTTAGCCCGAATTCCCAAGTTTCACTGATATAAAGCTAGTTTCCATGTTATACGTTAGCTTGATTCTATTTTCTTCTGCTCAGCGTGATGAGCATGTAGTCTGTCTTGCAAGTGAAACCATGTACTTAGCTTTTGTCGCTGCTTAAATGGAAATGCTTACCTTGCTTGTACTCAGTAAATAACATGAAATGAAGGCTCCAATTTCCTTTAGACTCATATTCCTTTAACTTGACAGTGATTCTATGCTTATCTTAGCTGTGTTAACTTCCAGCCCATAGATATGAAAATAGAAGGATCCTAAGTGAGTTCCCAACAAAGGAAAGAAGCAAAAATTAATTCTAACCCAGATTTCCTCACTAAATGTAACTGGGATGTTATTTGTGAACCCCGCATGATTGTCCATGCCCTCCTGTCATATCTTTAAAGGTCTGTTGGGATGTCTTGTTTTCTCTCTTACACACACACAAACACACATACAAAAAACACACACACAAACACACACACACACACACACAAACACACATACACAAAACACACACACAAACACACACACACACACAAACACACATACAAAAAACACACACACACACAACACACACACACACACACACACACACACACACACACACTAATCTACCTGAATCTTATCTTATTTAGTGTTCTTGCTGCTCATCTTTCCCTATGAAGGGCATGGGACTGCTGAGTTTTAGCAAGTTCTTCCCTTATTGTCAGGCAATATCCTATATGGGAGGAATTGTCAAATTCCATTGATAGTGGTTGTCATCTACAACAGAGTCAAACTGAGCAGTCATAACTAAAAGCAAACAGAAAAATTGGTTCCTGACACAAAGTTCAAAGCCAATCATGAATTTGAGGCTCAAAGAAGAGGTCAAGAAGTAGGGCATCCTTAAAGGTTAAAAAGAGGACATTTGCCAGGCAAAAACACTAGGTTTTGTTGATGGAGCTTGGGAGAGGCTTCATACCTTCCTGTTAGGGATGGTCTTGGATCCTCAGTGTTCTACTACTTCACTTTCAGCCACTCTAACCACTCACCTTTCATATGAGGAGTGACAAAGAACCATCACTCTATACTATTCAAGGATATAAATTTTTTTTGGCTTTAACAGAGAGTTCTTAAGAAGTGACTAATTAGTCTTTACAATATCTGTCAGTTAGGTAATAGATGGAAAGAAAGTACATCCCCCCAACTAGAACGAAGCCCCATTTGGAACGGAAGTTTTCTGAGCTATAACTAGATAGCATTTAAGACAGAATGCTGAGGACAACATATGGGACAAAAATCTAAATGGATGGAAGTATGAAAATAGGACAGGAAGCTAAAATAGATGTGCACTCAATTTCTTTAGTATAAATAGCATTGTCTGTAATCTCAGGTACATGATTCAGCAATTGCCAATGGAAATCATTTCCAGTATATCAAATGGGCAACGATGGACAAAGGATGGGGCACCACACTCAAACTTTAAAAAAAAATAAAATAAAATTTGGCTCACTGTAAGATTTGAAAAACTCAAATTTTAAGTTGTTTTCTTTCTTTCTCTTTCTTTTCTTCTCTTTCTCAGTCCCTCCTCTTCCTCCTCCTCCTCCTCCTCCTCCTCCACCTACTGTCATTATTGTTTTATTGTTTGTGACTGGCGCTGATCACCCACCTTTGTCGCTCATTCCTATCCCTAAAAAGAAGCCAGTCTCAATACGGGTCAACAATCACCTAGCTGTATTGATTGGCTTCATCAAACTTGTTCTGACTGTCACCCACACTGGTCTTCTATACACTCTACATCCATTTACTTCTTGAGGATGAATCCACCTCCCCACACAATCAATCTATTGTCTCTCCCTCAGCTCTTAGTTCCTTCACGAAGCTCTTGTTCTTTTAAAAATTAACTAATTTGCTATCAGTTGCCATTATCTGATTAAAACATTCTTTCCAATCTTATTCTCTTTGAAATTATCATTTTTTTTATTGACACTTAGTCCCAGGGATTCAAAGATAATTCTCTACCCTTATATCTTCCAAAATGACACTTCCTTCCTTTCTCCACCCACTGCAACATGGCTTTAGTCTTATCATAAGATTAAACATGTTTAAAGTCTACAGTTTGACTCTCTATCCAATCTATATTTGCTTCCCCCTCATCTTAATTCCTCTTTCAGTTTCTCTTGTCCCTCTCTTTATCTCATTTCTAGAAATTGAATGGTCCTCTCTTGATTCAGTCCTTATCCAACACATTTCTCTAATTTTTTCTTCTATCTCACTGCCATTCCGATACTACCCAGTCAGCTACTAGATTTTTCAGTCTTACTTCTGGGAGATCTAGGAATGATCTCATTTTTCTATACTCCTTGTTCTTACAGTGCTCAGAGCTTTGTCCGCTCCCATTTGTAAGTCTTCTAGTTGATAGCTGACTCTCCAGCTTCTGCTTATCTCTATCGGTGACAAAACAAAGTTAAAAAGGATGCTTATTTAGGATTACAGTTTGAGGGTACCATCTACCATGACATGAAAGGCACAGAGGCAGTAGCATGAGGTGGTCGGTCACATAGTATGGCAGTCAGGAAGCACAGAGACATGGGTTCTGCTTCTTACTCTTTTCTCCTTTTCTCCTTTTCTCCACTGAGTCTAGAACCCCAGCCTATGGAGGGTGCCACCATATTTAAAGTGAGGCTTCCTTCTCTGTTAAACCATTTTGGAAACATGCCCTTAGGTACCCTCACAGGTGTATTTCCTTGGCGATCCTAAATCCAGTTCCATTGAAAGTCAATATTAACCATCACATCTTCCAAACCTATAAGAGTTATTATAAAGCAGAAGCCTGGGTTCAAAGGTTTTTCCTGGTTGCCTACTGCCAACTAAAAATGCTGAGTTTTCTCACCTTAATTAAACATCCTCTGTGTTTCCGGTGTCAAACCATATTTCTAACTAAAATAGCTAATTTGAATAGAAAAAGTTTTAATCTCATCAAACAACTGGTGATTCATTTAATGAAAAACCCATTCATTTGCTTGCTAGCCATGAATTTTGTTTTATATTGTTTCTAGAGTTTGCTTATAATAATTTGTACTATTTTATCATTTTGGTGTGCCTTGCTAAACTATAAACCCTATGAGACCAGAAACTAGGTAGCCCTGGCACCTAGCGTGATTACTAAGAGCTACCTATTGTTCAGTTTAATTGGATAGACATTATGAAGTGCCCATTGGCTTCTGCGTTGAACCAAATAGCTATGCACAATGAAGAAGCTTTCCTTCAATACAATGATTCAATATCTAGCTGAGTACCAAAGCTTTATTTGGGCAGGGATGCTAAAACTCCCTACTCAAATCAATCAGTGCTGTAATTAAACCTTGAGAGGAAAATTTAAAACATCTAGAAGCATCAAGCAAAAAGACTCTGCATGTTTCCGTGTTGCCTGGATAATTGCCTTACTCTCCCATCTTCTTTTAGTTTATCACCCTAGGATTTATCACCAACTGATACTCATTAAATTTTAATAACTCTCTGTGAAAGGCATGATAGAGTGACATATACTTTCATAAGTAGCAAGCCTATATGCACAAATATTTCAATTATATATAAAATGGTGTGCAGATAAATCTGTAAAAAGGGATAAGAAAATAATGGTGAGAATTTTATGTTATAAGAAGAGAATATTTGATTACTCTCTGCAATAACTACAACAAAATTACTCTATGTGTCTGGTGAGCAACAATTAAAGTTCTACTTCACGTTCACGATTTGATTTATTCCCACCACACATAGATCAATAAATCAATTCTATTTTCATATCTCTTATAATTTGTTTAACATTCATTTTCCATCTGTCTTTGTCGACTGTCCTCCAACTTTTGTGCATTAGGCTGTTTAACCAACCCCTATCAAGTAATTAATGGTCTGGAAACAAAACGCTAAATAAGTTCCCATTTTAAAGGAATCCTAGGGTGGATCATTCACAAGTTGATTTATTAAATATTAATTTTCACTTGGAAAATTCAACTTTGCATAGACAACCAATGTATGTCTTTGAAATTTATGATTACATATAATTCCAATATGCTTGGCTATAAAACTGACTACTGAAAAATCAGAATAAAAAACTTCCATCATTTTAGCTAAGACCTGATGCATATTCTTTTAACTCTAATGTTGGTGAACTTTAGTAAATTTGTGGTATGAATTATCAGATCAGTTTCAGCTTGAGATTGAAAAACTTTGCATATCCTAAGAAGAAAGGCAAATGGAGAACAATTTCACCTTCAAATCTTTACTGGGTACTCTTAAGCAATAGTTCAAAACTGCAAGATTTGCTATCAGCATTCTACTTTCTCTGTTTCTTTCTTCCTGATCTAGTTCCACTCTCAGAGCTTTGCCCTCAGGGAATGCTCATGGTCCTCTGCTGAAATGGCATAAAGATGTATTTCAAGCTCTGAGGTGACCTAACGCCAACCTATCTCTTCAAAATTGCTTTTGCTTTCCCATGCAATTGGGCCAAAAATACAAAGAGCAAAGCCTCTAGAAGGGGGTTGTTATCACATTTTACTCATCTATAGTATACCTACAGATGATAGAGTGGGTCCATGTACAGACCTACAGATGATGGAGCGAGTCCATGTACAGACCTGAGGATGATGGAGCGAGTCCATGTACAGACCTGAGCATGATGGAGTGAGTCCATGTACAGACCTACAGATGATAGAGTGAGTCCATGTACAGACTGAGGATGATGGAGTGAGTCCATGTACAGACCTACAGATGATGGAGTGAGTCCATGTACAGACCTGAGGATGATAGAGTGAGTCCATGTACAGACCTGAGGATATGGAGTGAGTCAATGTGCAGACCTACAGATGATAGAGCAAGCCCATGTGCAGACTGAGGATGATGGAGTCACTCCTCGTATTTTTGCATTCGGTCATTTCTCTACAGCATTACTACTGTACTCAAATGGACATTGCAGAAAATAGAAGAGATGATATTACAGATCTTTGCAATAAGTTGGAATGGTTTATGAAGGAATGAAAAGGGAGATAACTCCTCAGGCAAGTTAAACAAACTGGGGTGCATTGTGCTTAGGATTGGATGTGATTTAAAGGTTCTACTCAACTCCATTATAATTGAGTTCTTGATGCAGGAGCTTTGGGACCTTAGGACCATTGAGTCATTGCAGGCATGTCATCTGAAGACTGTTATTGTGGGAGTCCTTAGTTTTGAGAAAGTTACTATGAAAGTCTAAGCTTGTCCTCACCCGGATTCTCTACACTTCTGGATCGAGACATGACCATCACTTTTACATATACACTTCAGTTGTATGGTTCTCACCCCAACCCCACCGGTGTAAGTGCCTTTGAACCTCCCAAACTGTGAGCTAAATACACTTTGCCATTATTAGCTGACTCTGATATTTTATTCTGGTACTACAAAGATGAATGGCACTGTATTAATACATCAGGGACATTACATTCATTGGTTGAGAATCTTATGACTTTAAATGAGATCCTCTCATGGTAACGATTCAGGCCAGCAAGAACAAATCCAACAGAAGAGCAGTCATTTTCAGTTTTTCAAATATATTAGGAATAAATGAATACTACATCAGGTTCCTAAATCGAAGAAAAACTAATTTTTAATAAACTTAATATTAAATGCAACTGTTTCTCCTGTATTTTAAATAACGCCCAACAATAATAGTCAAAAGTTTTAAATGGTTCCTGACAATAATGGACTGTCTAAAAGTTTAGTGTATTACTTATGAATTCTTGATTGTAGAGGTTATTTATAGAATAAGTGTGAATTTGTAAACAGTAAATATGCTAATTTAACACAGAACAATTGAAACAAAGTTTTATTGCTGAGTTATCCATATGGTCCTGTATTATAACATGTTTCTTTCCCTGTCACACTGTCACAATAATGAACTGTTATTATTTCAATGTAAGGCCAACAATTCCCTCTGCCTCACCTTCTCCCCTATGTAAAAACTTTACTTGTATAATAATCCTTTCTCTAATGTAAGATAGGAACTTTACATGACAAGATCAAAACACCTTCTTATACTAGGCAGCAAAAAAACTATAAAATGCTGCCCAGGTAAATCAAGAGCATTCTGGGGCCAAATGGACAATGTCCCCACTGAGCACAGATTGGAACAATTTGAATATAATGTGGGTAGACCTTCAATGTACTGAAACATATATATATATACACACACACACATATATATACATATATACATATATATATACACATATATGGTATATATACATATATAGTATATATAAATATACATATATAATTATTAGCTCATTATTTTATAAACATATTGTTTATTGGAGGATAGTGTGCAACTTATTATTTGAGAACAGAGAGAAACAATCTGACATTATTGTGCCTTTCCTAAACAAATTGTAATAATGAGAAACCAAATAAAATAATGAAAGAAATACTCCAAATAATAAAAGAAGGAAGGATAGAATCATCATTTCATCTTGTTAATAAATACATAGCTAGCCATTGGGCACCAATGTTATTTCCTTTCCCGGTTTCCTGTGCATAAGCCCCCCACCATCCCCTGCCCCTCCCCCCCACAGATATTCCTCCCATACATCCCCCCCCTTACTGTCCCCCATATCCCCCCTGCCTGGGGGTTCAACCTTAGCAGAACCAAGGGCTTCCCCTTCTACTGGTGCCCCAACAAGGCTATTCTCTGCTACATATGCAGTTGGGGCCCTGGGTCAGTCCATGTATAGTCTTTTGGTAGTGGTTTAGTCCCTGGGAGCTCTGGTTGGTTGGCTATTTGTTCTTATGGGGTTACAAGCTCCTTCAACTCTTTCAATACTTCCTCTAATTCCTCCCAAGGGGGTCCTGTTCTCAGTTCAATGGTTTGCTGCTGGCATTGACCTCTGTATTGGACATGCTCTGGATGTGTCTCTCAGGAGAGATCTATATCAGGTCCCTTTCAGCATGCACTTTTTAGCTTCATCAATCTTATCTAGTTTGGGTGGCTTTATATATATGGGCCACATGTGGGGCAGGCTCTGAATGGCCATTCCTTCAGTCACTGCTCTAAACTTTCCTTCCATATCCCCTCTTATGGATATTTTTCCCCTTTTAAGAAGGAGTGGGAGCATCCGCATTTGGGTCATCCTTCTTCTTGAGCTTCCTGTGGACTGTGGATTGCATCTTGGGTAGTTCCAGCTTTTGGGCTAATATCCACTTATCAATGAATGCATACCAAGTGTGTTTTTCTGAGATTGAGTTACCTCACTCAGGATGATATTTTCTAGTTCATTCCATTTGCCTATGAATTTCAAGAAGTCATTGTTTTTGATAGCTGAGTAGTATTCCATTGTGTAGATATACCACATTTTTTAAATCCATTCCTCTATTGAAGGGCATCTGGGTTCTTTCCAGCTTCTGGCTATTATAAATAAGGCTGCTATGAACATAGTGGAGCACGTGTCTTTGTTGTATGTTGGAGCATTTTTGGGGTATATGCACAAGAGAGGTATAGTTTGATCCTCAGGTAGTGGAATGTCCAATTTTCTGAGGAACCTCCAGACTGACTTCCAGAGTGGTTGTACCAGTTTGCAATCACACCAACAATGGAGGAGTGTTCCTCTTTGTCCACATCCTTGTCAGCATCTGCTGTCACCTGAGTTTTTTTTATCTTAGCCATTCTGACTGGTGTGAGGTGGAATCTCAGGGTTGTTTTGATTTGCATTTCCCTGATGGCTAAGGATGTTGAACATTTCTTTAGGTGCTTTTTGGCCATTTGATAATCCTCAGCTGAGAATGTTTTGTTTAGCTCTGTACCCCATTTTTAATAGGGTTATTTGGCTCTCTGGAGTCTAACTTCTTGAGTTCTTTGTATATTTTGGATATAAGCCCTCTATCAGATGCAGGATTGGTAAAGATCTTTTCCCAATCTGTTGGTTGCCATTTTGTCCTAACCACAGTGTCCTTTGCCTTACAGAAACTTTGCAGTTTTATGAGTTCCCATTTGTCAATTCTTGATCTTAGAGCATAAGTCATTGGTGTTTTGTTCAGGAAATTTTCCCCCAGTGCCCATGTGTTCGAGACTCTTCCCCACTTTTTCTTCTAATTAGTTTGAGTGTATCTGGTTTGATGTGGAGGTCCTTGATCCACTTGGACTTAAGCTTTGTACATAGTGATAAGAATGGATCAATTTGCATTCTTCTACATGCTGACCTCCAGTTGAACCAGCACCATTTGTTGAAAATGCTATCTTTCTTCCATTGGATGGTTTTAGCTCCTTTGTCAAAGATCAAGTGAACATAGGTGTGCGGGTTCATTTCTGAGTCTTCAATTCTGTTCCACTGATCTGTCTGCCTGTCTCTGCACCAATACCATACAGTTTTTATGACTATCACTCTGTAATACTGCTTGAAGTCAGGGATGGTGATTCCCCCAGAAGTTCTTTTAATCCACTATATAAACAAACTCAAAGATAAGAACCACATGACCATTTCATTAGATGCTGAGAAAGCATTTGACAAAATTCAACATCCCTTCATGGCAAAAGTCCTGGAAAGATCAGGAATTCAAGGCCCATATCTAAACATAGTAAAAGCCATATACAGCAAACCAGTAGCTAACATCAAACTAAATGGGGAGAAACTTGAAGCAATCCCACTAAAATCAGGGACTAGACAAGGCTGCCCATTGTCTCCCTACTTATTCAATATAGAACTCGAAGTCCTAGCCAGAGTGACCAGACAATAAAAGGAGGTCAAAGGGATACAAATTGGAAGGGAAGAAATCACAATATCACTATTTGTAGATGATATGATAGTATACTTAAGTGACCCCAAAGGTTCCACCAGAAAAGTATAGCCTGATAAACAACTTCAGCAAAGTGGCTGGGTATAAAACTAACTCAAACAAACCAGTAGCCTTCCTCTACTCAAAGGATAAACAGGCTGAGAGAGAAATTATGGAAATGACACCCTGCACAATAGTTCCAAATAATATAAAATATCTTGGTGTGACTTTAACCAAGCAAGTGAAAGATCTGTATGACAAGAATTTCAAGTCTCTGAAGCAAGAAATTGAGGAAGATCTCAGAAGATGGAAAGATCTCCCATGCTCATGGATTGGCAGGATTAGTATAGTAAAGATGGCCATTTTGCCAAAAGCGATCTACAGATTCAATGCAATCCCCATCAAAATTCCTACTCAATTCTTTGTAGAGATAGAAAGAGCAGTTTGAAAATTCATTTGGAATAACAAAAAACTGAGGATAGTGAAAACTATACTCGGCATTACACTCTCTTAAAGAATGAAACATACCACCATCTATGAAATAGTCTCATCCAAAATTTGAATTCAAATTGATAAAATTTTAGTTCAAGCTGTGAATATAATGGAGATTTTAAAGAAACAGACGAGAGGGAAAAAAGAAAGGAAATTGTTTAAAATATACAGGAGATTAAACAGATATAGGCCAAAATTTACATATTTGGAATCTTACACTCTACCCCACAGTTTTGGCAGGTGAGGTCTAATGGGAAATATTGGTCACCACCCCATTATATAGGTATCATCTCGTGAATGGATGTCTGCAGTTGTGTAAAAACATGGGGTTTAGGCTGTCTCTCTTGGGCTCTTCTGCAAGGTTCATCCTCTCTGCCAGATTCAGAACACATCTTAGAATTAGAGACCTACTCGCAGCTGCCTTAATTATATACTCTTCAGCTTCTAGAGGTGTGTAAAATAAATGTCCATTCTTTTTAATTTGCCCAGTATTTCTCTTTTATAGAAACCCCAAATATACAGAGACAAGTGTCAAGGACCTATAGGACAAATAACACACATCGCAGCAAGGGAAAAGATAAAGTCTACAGACTAAGAGACACACAGAGATAAAGCCAAATGTTGAACCAAACAGAATTGCCACATGTAGGTATCGTTTGGAAATTGATCCCGGCACAAATATATGCATCTATGAAACAATGAGAACTATGTACGCTCTCGGTTAGATGCAAGGGTGTCCTTATCTGCTGGCTTTTATTGCCATGTCAGTACTGAATTACATTTCTGCAAAGCATTCTTACAGCGATGTGCTCGCAAATATTTATAGATGGGATAATGATATCTAGAATTTGCCTCAAAATAACACAGTAACATTACAAGCATAACAAGGCCATTTATTCTTAAAGCCACTCACAGATATGGGGATCCGAGTGTACTAGTAGGCTCACTGTTGTCTACATTTTAAATTCCCAATCGTAAAAGTGCTTTCAAAAATTGTCCCTTATGGCCGAATTTTTTTAAGTTGGCAGCTTCATTTCCCCATTGGAGTGAAATTCCACATAGGACGTCCTGTCCTCCATCTCCACTCTCCTAGGAGGCTCCTGATGCCCTCTGCTTAGTTTACTTCTCTGTCTCATCTCCCTCTCAGTTTCTAACAGGAGCTGACCATTCCTGCCTCACACGTTTCTCCTGATTTCGCTGGCCTTCTCTCAGACCACTGTCGAAATCTCTGGAATGCCACCAGGATCCTAGTCAATGCATCTTGCTAGGCAATGCTACGCAATTCCCATAGCTTTCAAGCCAAGTGAAACACTGACATCTTCTCACTTAGCATCCTCAGCCCTGAGCTCCAGCTTGCCTAGTCCGACAGCCCAGTATCTACCAGGTGGATTCTCTTCCAGTTTATAAATGATCAGTGAAACTTTGGTCATGCTTTCCTCCTTAAAGTATTGCCTTACCTCTCCTCAGACCTCACATCTCAATGAGTCTCTGCCCCCCACGTCACTTTGACAGACTCAGAATTTGGTTATTTCCCCTTATTCTGTACAGTCAATCTGTCAGAACATCCTGCCAGGTCCAATTTAAATAAAGCCTAGAACTGGTGCTTTGGTCAGCACAAATGACCATGACAAATGTCACAGGTTAGTTATACCAGGTTATGCATGGAGCTGGAGAAGTCTTGGCAAGGTTCCTACTGATGCTGGGCTGATTCGGTTTGTGATGAAGCCTTGCATTCCTGTTGGCAGAAGGCCATCACCTGCATCAACTGGCTGGGTCCTCATATGCAGGAGTGACAGAGCCAACAACCCAGGATCATTTGTTTATTTGGATAAGCTACCAAGTCACAATCTCAAACGGGTGTCCCCATCCACTCTTAACTACTCCTTATCTCTAAAGTAATTATATTGAATATTAGGATTTTTTAATTTGGTATTTTATTTATTTACATTTCAAAGGTTATCCCCTTTCTAGGTTTCCCGTCCTATCCCCACTTACCCTGCTTCTATGAGGATGCTCCCTCACCCATCCACCCACCCTCTCCTGCCTCACTGCCCTAGCATTCCTCTACACTGGGGCATCAAGCCTTCACAGGACCCAGGGCTTCCCCTCCTATTGATATCAGATAAGACTCCTTCAGCTCCTTCGGTCCTTCCCCTAACTCCTCCATTAGTGTCCCTGTGATCAGTCTGATGGTTGCTTTGAGCATCTGCATCTATGTTGGTCAGGATCTGGCAGAGCCTCTCAGGAGACCGCTGTATCAGACTCCTGTCAGCAAGTACTTCTTGGCATCAGCAATAGTGACTGGATTTGGTGTCTGTATGTGGGATGGATCCCCAGATGGGGCAGTCTCTGAATGACCTTCCCTTCAGTCTCTGCCCCACTCTTTGTCCCTGTATTTCCTTTAGACAAGAGCAATTCTGGGTTAAAATTTTGGAGTTGGGTGGGTGGCCCCCATCCCTCAACCGGGAGGCTATACCTAACCTCTGGATATAGTCTGGGTAGGTCCTCCCTCCCCTTTGTGTGGTATTTCAGCTAATGTCATCCCTGTTGGGTCCTGGGAGACTCTTGCTTTCTTGGCATCTGGGACTTTCTGGTTGCTACCCCAGTTCCCCATCCCCCATTGCAACATCTCTGTTCAATTTCCTGACCCTCTGTACATCTCCTCATTCTGCCCCTCTTTTCCCCCTCCTTTCTTCTTCCCAAGCCCCTCCCACCGTCTACTTACCTTGATTTTTTTCTTCCCCCTTCTAAGTAGGACTGAAACATCCACTCTTTGGTCTTCCTTCTCTTGATCTTCATGTAGTCCATGAGTTGTATCGTGAGTATTCCAAGCCCTTTGCCAAATATCCGTTTATTAGTGAGTGCATACCATGTGTCTTATTTTGTGACTGAGTTACCTCACTCAGGATGATATTTTCTAGATCCATCCATTTGCCTGTGAATTTCATGAAGTTGTTTTTAATAGCTGAGTGGGTTTTTAAAACATGAATTTGACCATAAAATTGAAGTATTGACTTCTTTTGTTCTGCCTACATCATCAGGTCAGGGCTAACTGTCTTTTAGCATTTAGATTTCATAACAAATATCTTTTCTCAAAGCCATTTCTTTTTTTTTTTTTTTTTTTTTTTTTTTGGAGCTGGGGACCGGGCCCAGGGCCTTGTGCTTGCTAGGCAAGCGCTCTACCACTGAGCTAAATCCCCAACCCTTCCAAAGCCATTTCTTAACCACCTGTCTATGTTACCGAGATAAATCCTGCTAAGCCCCAGGGTTTCACACCGCCTTTATTCATACCTGCTAAGCCCTGGGTTTCCATGCTGTTCATGTTTCTAGCTAAACTAACTTGTCTTTGTTGCCTGTTGTGGTTTGAGCGTGAAGTGTTCTCTGTGGGTGTATACGTTTGAATCCTTGATCCTCAGATGGCAGTACTACTTTGGAAAGTTGTGGAAGCTTTAGGGATGGAGTCTTCAGAGGAACTGGTCAGTGTGTTTGTAGGGAGGAGGGAGGTTGAAATGTTCCAACCTGATTTCTGTCCCCTCGACACTCTGATCGAGGCTGGCTACAATGTCAGCAGCATCTTACTTTCCTGCCACCATGTTTTATCTGGATGGACTGTATTCTCTCAGACCGTGAGACAAAAGAAACCCATTCTCCTTTAAGTGGATTCCTATCCAACATTCAGCCACAATATTAAGAACGGAAGTCAATATACTCATCATTTACTGTGGCCGCCCTACAGCTTTGCTGCAGGTAGACTCAACATGCTCCATGAGGCTGAATCCCAGTGCGGAGGGCTTGAGGCAGAAAGTGGTGAGCTAGCCGATGAGGACTCCCCTAGACTGCCAGAGACTCACAGCAAGATCTTACCTCATTGTCCTTGTGTGTTCCTGCCTAGAGCATTAATGGGCACCGACTTAGTGAATGACTGAGTGTCCCCTTAACCTGTAACAGCCCTTGAGTCATCATACAGCTCGCTCTAAGACACCCCTTTCCCTTCCATGTGCTGATGACTTCATAAAGCACAGCTCTCTCATTTCCTTAGCATTTCTAAGTATTATTTCAGGAATAAATGGCTAGAAAATTACACTTAGAGTATAAGATAAATGGGATCGTTTTTAGCCCACAGTCTGAATTGTTTCTGGTTTTCTAACACTGAAGTCGTAAAGGGGAAAACACAACGTTTCTAAGGAGAGACAAATGGAAGGTGCATTAGTCCAGCCTCTACTGCTTTGCAGTAGATAGATGTATGTGTGATGAACTAGATACATTTATATTCTATTAAAGTATAAATTTTAAATGCCTAAAAGTAAAAAGTACATACAACCACTATACAAAATAAAATATAAAGTAAAAATTAGGATCCACTTTATTCACTAGTCAGTTCTATTAACACTTTGACACTTGACTGTCTGAACAGTACCTATGCACATTACACACACACACACACACACACACACACACACACACACACACTCATGTCCTAATAAAAATCAGGGTTGATATATATACCTCGTGTGTGTGTGTGTGTGTGTTTGTGTGTGTGTGTGTGTGTGTGTGTTTCCACTACCTGTGTTCTCACTAAATATGCTGCCTTGGCCATTCTTCTAGGCCAAGGCCATTTGCTTGTCCTTTTTAAAGGTTGCATTATATTCTATTGTATGAGTTTATTTGGTCTTCTAGTAATAGGCATTGAAATTATTTTAACTGCTGAAGGTATCAGTTATTATTTGTAGTCATTTCTTATTAAAAATCAATTTGCTTACATGTATTTACAGAGCTCGCCTGTTTTCGTAGGTTACGTTCCCCCTGCAGTGAGATGGCCCTGTTACATGTAATGACTGCTTCCCTTCTTAGATCCCTGTCCGTACTTCAATTCCCACCCACAACTTAGACCACTCACCTCGTCAGCTAAAAATGCCAAATTCTTATCAGACTTTCACATTTTGCAAAACTGACAGACAGGATTATCTTACTGCTTTAATTTGCATTTATTTCATTCTTAATGAAGCAGAACAACTTTGCATGCATCCATTGGATGTTCGTACACTGATAATGTTTATAATCATGTTTTTATGTGTAGATGATTAAGACTTCCTACTGGGATTAATAAGCACTTGTAATAGAACACATATTAAAACTACTATAAATATGTGAAATGAAGTGTTGGCAAGGAGGGTTGGGCTACCGTGATGTACACAGAGGACGGAAGCTCATCTGTGTAAACATCCACGGGACTCTGCCACTCTACTAGCCAGGTATTCCCCTAGGCCCATAAAGGGAAAAATTAATATGACCCTGCCCCGAACTTGGAGCTTTTCCATCTAATTAACCAGGCATCCTAAATGGGAAATTAAAACATAAAAATGTTCAGCTTAGAAGCTTCATATGCAAATTGTAAATTCACCAAACATTAGGACTCAGAGTCATAAGTTGGATAAATTGGGTCATCAATAAATATGCTGAAACAAAACTTCAAAGTAGAAAAAAAATTAATGTAGGACTAAGTCCCCACTATCATGGGTAAAATGGTTCCAGGTTAGCGTTAAACGCATATTAGATTTATACAGTAAAACTGCGCTGATGTTTCTGAAGGTGAAAACTAATTTAATTCCCCAGCAGACGGGAGAATCTGCGTGAGGAGTTGATGAATTGCCTCTCTTGCGTCTTAAAGCCCCTGCTTGTGTGTATTCTGATGGTTTTACGAAGAACTGGGTCTCCCGGGAAGCCGCGCTTGGCTTCTCAGATGTATTCACTCATAAAGTAATCGTAGGTTATAATAAAATCATTCCAAATATTAAAAGAAGACGAGAGTGAGAAGCATGTGTGCACGTCTCTCTGGAGTTGAGAAACAGCACGCCCCTGTTTTAGACACCTTATCAAGTGCTGCTGAAGCAAAAATAATTCAGCTCGAATTTACACCCAACAACCCAGATGCTGCTGCACAGTTGGAAAAGTGGGGCTACCCTGGTTCTGGCACATAGTGGAAGAGTGAGGAGATAAAATGCAGCAACTCCCCCACGCTTCCCTGAATTGTATGGGGAAGGTGCAGACTAGCCATGGAGGATGGCTCTCACTGCCCTTCTGAGAGAAGAGGCAGCTCAGGTTAGAGCTCAGGTGGGTAACGAATCCTCCAGAGAAGCTAACTTTACCCCCAAACTCTGCTTGAAGTCATCAGGGGACACCACGGCCTAGATCAGTGGTTCCTCAGCCTGTGGGCCGTGACCTCTTTGGGGAGTCCCATATCAGATATCCTGCCAATCAGATACTTACACGACACCTTGTAACAGTAGCAAAATTTCAGTCATGAAGTAGCAATGAAGTAGTTTTATGGTTGGGCCTCACTCCAGCATGAACTGTTAGAGGGTTGCAGCATTAGGAAGGGTGAGAACCACTGGCCTAGATGGATGAACTTGCACAGAGATGAAGGACAAGAGGCTCTAATGGAAGTTGGTTAACTCAGGACTGTACCAGGAAAGCTAGCTAATGCTGTTAGTGGAGCATTTTCTGTTGTTCTAGATGCTTCCGTGGAAAGCAAACCTTAACCCTCTGAGCTCTGGCACATCCTCTTAGTTTGGGAAGAACTTGACTAGGGCTTTTCTGTGGGTCTTGAGGTAGCTTCTTAGCAACAACTCACTCACCACAAGGCAGTCTCTGGCTATCCTGGTCTGGACTCCAGAGTCCATTGTAAATGGACTGAAAAGTCAGGCAGTCTTGTGTGACTAAAGCAGAGGTTATATGGAAACTTTGCACAATGACTTCCTTTTCCTCCTTCCTCTTCCTTTCCCTTCACATTTTATTAAGGTATGATTAGTGCACGAAATGCTTCAAAGCATAATGCAAAAAATGTGGTAAGTCTGAATACCTGTATATATTTATGTCACCATAGTTAGGACAATAAATGTACCTCTCATCCCTCACCTCAGACAGGCTCCTTGTACCTCCTCCACCTTCTTGTGGTGAGAACATTCACAACAGACAGCTTTCTATGCTGTTTAAGTTGTCTACTCACTGGATTAATAAATGCCTATGGGGTTAGGGAAACTCACTTTTGGATGTGTCTACGAGGGCATTTCCAGGGTAATTAGTTCCTATGAACTCTGACCTAATACATGCATTAACCTTTAGATAACTATCTAAGATAGCCTTATTGGGAGGAGAACAGTTGGAACACTGAATCTGAGTGAAGGAAGAAGGTCTCTGGGGTGTACTTGAAGCTTTATTCCCTCCTTAATTATTTTTTTTCTATTCTGCTTTTTCTTTTCTCCTTGTCTATCCTGAAGTAAAGAATTTTCTTTGGCGTACATTCCAGCCTCCGTGATGTTATGCCCAAGTGCATGGGGTCTAGAACCATGTACTGACCCCCTGAAACTGTGAACCAAGATGAGTTTCTTCTCAGGTTGTTTCTGTCATTCATACAGATTGTCACAGGGACAAGAAAGTCTAACTACTATACTCAGCCAATTCTTAGGAGTATAGTACCTCATTGTGTGTCACATGACATATGTTTGCAGCATTTCTTATTCACATTGTATAGCTGTAACTCTATTTACTGAACAATTCCCCCATATGCCATTCGCTTTGCTTCTTGGGAGCCACCATTCCTTACTTCTGTGCAAATGCCACGTGCAGGAGGGGATGTGCAGTGTCATTCCATGTGTGAAGAACTTGTTTTATTTAACACAAGGTGTTCTGGATCCTTCCTATGTTGTATCAAGTAATGGATTCCATTCCTCTTTACCCATTGACCTACAGATAGACGCTTGGTTGTAAATGCAATGAATACAGGCAAGCAGACTGCTGAGCAATTAGAATCCTGGCGCTAATTCTAACAAAGTGAACTCAGTGTATGCTGACTTATGGTAGAACCAATTACATTTTGGAAAATGAATAGAAAACTTCCACAGTGGGTTGAACGTCAGAACCTATGAGCACATAATCCATAAAAAGGATTGTGACAGATATAATGACATGACAGATTTTGAGATAAGATTACTCTGTATTTAGGGTAAGCCTTAAATGAAATGGCCATTGTCTTTATGAGAAAAAAGAAAGAAGACACAAAGACAGCAGTAGAGGCCAGGTGGCATTGGCATGAGAGGTTGGGATGATGCAAGTCACAGCATGTCAGAGACTGTCAATTGTCACAGCTCTGGCCTGGAGCAGAGTCTCTCACAAGTTTATAGAAAAAACAAGGGCTGCTGTGGTTTGACTTTGGATTTATACCCTCTAGAATTTCCAAACACTAAATTTTTGTTGATTGAAGTTCTAAAGTAGCCACCAGGAAATTAATCTACCCACATAATCTAGACCCAAAGGGCTGCATGTTCTGTGTTGTCAGCCTACATTGGAAACCATGTAAAATCACCTTTGGTCATAATGGGGTACAGCAGACAGAAGTGCAGGGTTTGGAATAGACTGTTTTGAGTTATTACTCTGTACACTTGAGAAGTCCCTCCTTTTGGGTTTCTGTCTCTTCATGTAGGACAAGGAAAGCAGCAACATGGTATAGAAGCCAAGACCCTCTCACAGATTGTGGTGGTTTTAATGAGAATAGCCCCCCCTAAGCTCCCATGATGGAATGCTTGGTCCCCAGTTAGTAGAACTGTTTAGGAAGGATAAGTAGGTGTGGCTGTATTGGAGGAGGTGTGCGTGTCACTGGGGAACCTCTTTGAGGTTTCAAAAGCCCACACCCTTCCCAGTGTGCCTTTGCTGCCTCCTTGTAGTTCAAGATGAGAGTTTTCAGCTGTTCTTGTTACCATGCCTCATATCAAACGGTATATGTATGTATATATCACATGTATGTAGTCTTGGTGATAGTATTTTATCACAGCGATAGAGAGGTAACTAATACGGAAGTTATCCTCTGTGGATGCATAGTTATATGGCCTGATGGGTTTTGAAAAAGATGTTGCTGGCAAGAAGTCTTTGACCCATTAAACTATAATCTCTGGGCTTACCTGTGGTAATTTTTACACAACCTGGGTGCCGTTTCACATACACCTGGATTATGACTTAAACAAAAACCAATACACAAAATTAGAAAGTAACAAGGTCCAGAAGAAATATGAAGAGACTGCATTACTATTAAGGCTCTAAGTGTTGTGGGAAAGCAGTGTGGCAGTCCTTCAAAAATAATGCACAAGCTGGGCGTGATGGCTCCGTCTTGTAACCCTAGTACTCTGTAAGCTCTTAAGAACACGACAAGTTCGAAACCAGCCTGGATTATATATAGGATAGTTTGAGGTCAGTCTGAGTTACGCAGTGAGACTCAGTCGCCAAATTCCAAGAAAAGAAAACAGAATCAGTATATGATCTAGTTCCAGAACCAAAAGAATTGAAATCAAGGAATCAACAGACTCAGACCACATTTCATCATGCATTTATAATAGCTAAAGGGTGGGAACAATCCACATGAGTGTTGCTGGGTAAACGGATGAGCAAAATATAGTATATAATATGAATAATATCAGTCAGCAATTATAGGAAATGAAGTTCTGGTTTGCACCACACCATGGGCAAGCCTTGAAAACACTTTGTCGTGTGAAATCACACTAAATGCAAAGAGGCAGTTCCCGTGTGATTCCTTTTACATGAAGAGCTGGGATGAGTCACATGCAGAGGGAAGTGGGGGTGTTTCTGGAGGACGCGAGGCAGAGGGGGAGGGGGGTTATTGCAGAACACCCACAGAATTTCAAGCAGGAGAGGTGAAAATTCCCTAGAGATGGGTAGTGGTGACAGTTCCACAACAAGGTGAAGATACTTATGGATGCTGAATTGTGCACTTAAAATCAGTCATCTTCATGTCATGAATATCTTACCACATCGACAATGATTCTCTGTAACAGAGCGCATGGGCTTTGGCAGTCGAGAAACGAGAAGCAGCGCTGGGGTTCACAAAGCAGGCAAGTTCACAGAAGAGGCCACCAGCAGGAAAGGGATCAGGGCCACGCTTAGCAAAACAGAGACAGCAAAATGGTCCCTGTAAGCCCAAATTGCCAGTCAGAGAGTGCCCAACAGTAGTACGTAGGGAATCAAATTTCTTTCCAAAACACTGCACAGGCCCGATTTGGTTCCAACTCAAGGAAACAAGCTGCAGCAGTGGGGAAGGGCAGGCACACGTATTTGCCAGGCGCTTGGAAAAGCAGAAATGCCAAAGACTGTTACAGCCACGGATCTGCTTTGTTTTCTTTGTTTCTCAACTCTGTATCATCATCGTGTGTACCACGATGCCCTGTGAAACCTCAACTCTTAACCTCTTGGGTAAGCTCCCACTCCGCGCATCAGTCTGTGAGAGGTTCGTGAGGCTGCGAGCCTTGCATAAGTGTGACAAGGAGTCTATCGGTCTATTTCCAGCACAGAGTGGGTTGCGGGGAAGAGTTGAGCAACGGTGCGTGGGAGGGGGTGAGGGCGTACATGAATAGGGGCTGAGCCTCTTCATCTTCATTTCGGAGGGAATCTTTGCTGTCCTTGTTCCCCAGGGTGGCGTCCCCTCTCCCTGGAATGTGTTCCCAGTGTGGCATCCCCTCTCCCTGGAATGTGTACATCCCTGGCATGGTTTTTCCGACTGTCTTCCTTTTAAAGGTGGGAGTGAAGGGAAAACAAATTTCAGCCCTTTCATTGCAGATTTCTGCCATTTCAGCAGCAATGAAGGAAACAGTGTTACTCTCTGCCTGCATTCAATCTCACCGTGGGCCGTGCCTTCCTAGCATCGAGGTTTGGTCTGTGTTTCTTCAGGGCACTGTGGCTGTGAGTGGAGGACTCCTAAATCACCCAATGGGAGGCAGGATTTCAATTAGAGCCATCTGGACCAGATTCCAAACAGAACTGTTTATAAAGAATATTTCACTTTGCCAGTTCAAATGGTGTTTATTCAGAAAATCTCCTCATTTAAATAATGTGTGAACCGGCGCCCAGTGTCAGCAGCACCCTGCAACTGTGGAATACGACTCCATCTTCGTCTCCATGCCCACAAAACCACTACCAGGATAATGATGGTGAAGGTGATGATGACGACGACGAAGGAGAAAACGTCGACGATGAAGATGATGAATCCAAGTTCTTCGGCAGCTCAGAATGTTTCCTGGCCCCCCTTGAGGCCCAGCCTATCAGCTTTTGTATACCTACAATGAGAGTCACCTTTGTTTTAGACTTTCTTCCTTCAAATGCATTTGGATTGCCACAAAAATAGTCCCTTTGGGTGGGGCATCTTTCCTACTGTCCGAGTACATCTCAGATAGCATCTCAGAGAGTGGTGTTTCCTTAACGATTACAATCGCTTTCTCAGCACCAAGCCTTGTAATTCCACCTGCCAAACAAATGAGTCCATTGTCTTTATATTTAACTTTTCTCAAGTTTTCAGGATGTGACAGAATGAATCCAGACTCTTGGCTAAAATATCATATAAATGTCTCCTCTTACCATACCTGTCAGAGTCCTTGTCCTCCCTTTGAAACCTCAGAACTCAGATATTGACGCTTTTCTCAGCCTTCTTTGTCTCCCAAGCACCCACCTGAAACGGCCTATTAAGATGCGTTTACAGCACTTGTGGAAATGTTTAACCCAAAGTTCCAAGACTTCCCGTAACCCTCCACCAAACCAGTTCCACGGGTATAAGGACCACAGGGTCAGGTTTATCATAACAATACTCCTAGTAACATTTTTTTGTCCTTATATCCTCTCCTGTCTCTGAGATAAAATACCCTGACAAAGGCCAATGGTTACCACATGACCTGAGCTACCAATCATGAGCAGGGGGTTATCTGACACACCAAGTCATAAAGACATGCACAGCAGCTATTATCAAATGGAAATGGTATATACCTGATGCAGCCTGGGCAGGTCCTGAAGCACAATCTAGTTACATGAAGAAGCTTGCCCAAATGCCTATGGTTTCTACTCCAGTTACAATGCCATCTGCCACCAAGCATGTGCCTATAGCCTCATGGGGTGTTCCCTAGGATGGGCTGACTGAGGAAGAGAAGTCTAGGACCTGGTTTAGGGATGGTTCTACACGTTTCAGAAGTAGACAGCTGCAGCATTACATCCCACTTCTGGGACAACCCTGAAAGATACTGGAGAAGCGAAAGTTCCACAGTGGGCAGAACTTCAGGTAGCACACATAGGCATACATTTTGTTTAGGAGGACAAGTGGCCAGGCATTTGATTGTTCACTGATTCGTTGATGATAGCCAATAGATTGGCTGGATGGCCAGTGACTTGGAAGAGCAGGATTGGAAAACTGGTGAGAAAGACATCTGGGGAAGAAGTGTGGGTAAAGCATGTGAAGATATTTGTGTCCCATGCAAATGCTCATCCAAAGGAGACTTCAGCTGAGGAGGAGTAATAATCAAGTAGATAGGATGATCAGTGTGGACAGTCAGCCTCTTTCCTCAATCATCCCTGTCATTGTCCAAAGGGCCCATGAACAATGTGGCCATGGTGGCAGAGATTGGAGGTTATGCATGGACTTGACAACATGGACCTTTACTCACCAAGGCTGACCTGACTAGAGCTGCTGCCGAACACCAGATCGGCCAACAGCAGAGACCAACATCGAGCCTCATATATGTCACCATTCTCCAGGGTGACCAGGTATTGACCTGGTGGCAGGTTGACTACCTTGGACTACTTCTTTCATGGATGGGACAATACTTTGTCTTATACTTCTTGTCCTCAATATGTAGAAGAGTAGATACTTATTCTAGTTATGAAGTTGCCATTTCTGCACACATAATGCTTCTGCCAAAACCACCAACCATGAATTTACAGAATGCTTTATTCACCATCATGGTATTCCACACAGTATTGCTACTAACCAAGGAACTCATTTCACAGCCAGAGAAGTATGACAGTGGGCTCCTGATCATAGAATCAACTCGTCTTACCATGTTCCCCACCATCCTGAAGCAGCTGGTCTGAAGAAAGATGGAAAGGCCTTTTGAAGACACAGTTACAGTGTCAACTAGGTGGGAGAGGCCTGAAAGCCTGAGGCAGGGTTCTCAAGAAGGCGGTATATAGTTTGAATCAGCAGTCAATATCTGGTATAGTTTCTTCCATTGTCAAGATCCACTCATCCAGAAATCAAGAGAGGGAAAAGGAAATAGTTCTACTCACTAGCACCCCTAGGAAAATTTTTGCTTCTTGTTCCTGTGACCTTAAGTTCTGCTGGCCTAAAAGTTTTGGTTTCAGAGGAGGGAATACTCCTGCCAGGAGCCACAATGTACATTCCATTGAACTGGAAGTCCAGACTTGTCTTGTCCACTTTGGACCTCTAATGCTCTTAAGAAAAGAATAAGAGTGTTAGGAGGGATGATAGATCCAGATTACCATGGTGAAATGATATTGTTTATCCACAGTGGAGATAAGAAAAATCTTTCTGGAATACAGAGGATCTCTTGGGGTTTCTTTTGGTGTTATCATGAGTCATGTGGCCATAGGAAACATGACAGCCTAATCCACATAGGATGACAAGGGGCACAAACCTGTCAGCAATAAAAGTATGAAAGGCTTTGTGACCAGTTAC